>NC_063442.1:31780604-32403604 GCF_020379485.1 Brassica napus | reverse complement strand
GTCGTTTAAAAAAAAAAATATAACATATGCAGAAAAATCTGAAAGTTTATTATATGGTTAATTTGGTTGTTTATTTATTTTATTATTTTTAAATTAAACAAATATGATAGAGGTAACACTAAATTTTATCAAATATATTTTATTCAAAATCATGAATTTCATATATATTTTTGCCACATTAAGAAATTTTGTAATTTTTATTTAAGGTAAGAATGAAGAACATTAATAATGATAAAAAGTTGATTATATATTTAGATGGACCAACCTATTTCTCTAAAGATTTTAAAATTCATTGTGGTGATGACACATGGCTACCTCAAATTTTGTAATGTTTCTCCTTTAAAATATAGGGGATTCAAAATCATTAATTTCATATATATTTTTGCCACATTAGGCAATTTCATAATTTTTATTTAAGGTAAGAATGAAGAACATTAACAATGATAAAAAAGTTGATTATATATTTAGATGGACCAACCTATTTCTCTAAAATTTTTATGACTCATTGTGGTGATGACACATGACTACCTCAAATTTTGTAATGTTTCTCCTTTAATATATAGGGGATGATAACACCTAATAGTCTCCCTCAAGATGTCTTAGAAGATTATGAAAATCCATCTTGGACATGAACTTATGGAACATAGTAGGATAGACTGGCTTAGTGAACGGATCCGCAAGCTGATTCTCCGATCTCACATGAAGTGCTTTGATCTGACCAGCTACAGTCTTCTCTCGAATGGAGTGGCAATCCCTCTCTATGTGTTTGGCTCTCTCGTGAAAACAGGGTTCTTGAAAATATGAAGGGCAGCAGTACTGTCACAATAAAGAATCGGTACCGTTGGAGAAAAAACCTGCAAATCATTCACCATTTGACAAAGCCATATAACTTCTTTAGTATTAAAGGCCATAGATATGTATTCAGCCTCAGCGGATGAATGAGAAACGAAATCTTGTTTACTTGATTTCCATGAAACCAAAGAGTTTCCATTGAAGATGCAAAACCATGAGATAGAACGTCAAGAATCTGGCACTGTGACCAATCTGAATCACATAATGCATTGACCTGAAAATCATCATCAACAGGGTAAAAGAGAGCTTGTCCTATGGTTTCTTTGAGATAATGCAGAACCTTGTGTGCAGCTTTAATATGAGGAATTCATGAAGCTGAGGAATATTGACAAAGCTTATGAACAACAAAGCATATGTCTGAACACGTAATGGTAAGATACATCAATTTTCCAATCAAATGTCTATAAACTTCAGCGTTAGAAATGAGCTCATCATCTTCAGAGGAAAGCTTGATGCTGAGATCTACTAGAACAGATGAAGGATGACAATCAAGCAATCCAGCATCTGTAAGAAGGTCAAGTGTGTACTTGTGTTGACATATAGAAATCCCAGAAGTAGAGTGAGCAATTTCAATTCCAAGGTATCTTGGTGTCCAATATCTCGGAGCTTGAAACAAGAAGAACGTTGAGTGATAAATGAAGAAACATAAGTTTCTGAATTGTTGGCAATGAGAATGTCGTCTACGTATACCAGAACCATGAGAAACTTATCAGCTGAATGAGACCATAATAGAGTATGATCACCGTTGATATTTTCAAAACCCATACGTAGAAGAGTTGAAGAAAATTTTAAGAACCACTGTATGGATGCTTGCTTAAACCCGTAGACAGACTTTTTGAGTTCTAAGACTGTATTATGTGTTAGAAATGAGTTCACCATCTTTGGAGGAAAGCTTGACGTTGAGATTCATTTGAACAGATGAATGACGACAATCAAGCAATCCAGCATCAGTAAAAATGTCAAGTGTATACTTGTGTTGACATATAGAAATCCCAGAAGTAGAGCCAGCAATTTCAATTCCAAGGTATCTTGGTTTCCAATATCCCGGAGCTGAAACAAGAAGAACGTTGAATGATCAACAAAGAAACAAAAGTCTCTGAATTGTTGGCAATGAGAATGCCGTCTACGTTCCAGAACCATGAGGAACTTGTCAGCTGAATGAGACCAGAATAGAGTATGATCACCGTTGATCTTTTCAAAACCCATACGTAGAAGAGTTGAAGAAAATTTTAAGAACCACTGACGAGATGCTTGTTTAAGTCCGTAGATAGACGTTTTGAGTTTTAAGACTGCATTATGTGGAAGATTGACCCCCCTTTATTTATGCATAACCCGGAGGAATATATATATATATATATATATATATATATCTTTAGACATATCACCATTAAGAAAGGCGTTAGAAACGTCTAACTGATGAAGAAACCATTTTTTCTTAGCAACAAAGGCAAGCAGCATTTTGACAGTTACCATCTTGGCAACCGGAGAGAATGTATCAACAAAATCTACTCCTTCTTGCTGTGTGTACCTTTTGGCCACTAAACGACCTTTAGGACGCTCAACTGATATATCTGCATTCAGTTTGAGTTTAAAAGCCATCTACTTTCAATGGTCTTCTTGCCTTTAGGGAGAGAAAAAATTGACCAAGTATCAAAGTAAAGACTCAAACTCGTCATCCACAGCTTTACACCATTCTTTGGGCTTCTTCGCCTCATTGAAAGTGGAAGGTGCGGTCATACAGATAGAAGAGTTGATAAAGGAAAAATAAGAAGAAGAGAGTTTATCATAGGAAAGAAATTAGATAAAAAGGATAAAGAGAATGAACAGAATGAACAGGTATGGTCTTTTCTTTAAACGAGATGTAGTTGCAGAAGGCAAGCTTACATCAGATGGTGAAGGGGCAGGGGCCGACATTTCACCGGAAGATGATGGTACAGAATGTACACTGTCATCAGGGAGTGCAAGACGAGGAACGAACGCTTTTGATGTATCATAAAGAGAAGAACCAGCAAAAGTATTGTTTCACGAAATATGACGAGAAAGCCATATAACTTCTTTAGTATTAAAGGCCATAGATATGTATTCAGCCTCAGCGGATGAATGAGAAACGAAATCTTGTTTACTTGATTTCCATGAAACCAAAGAGTTTCCATTGAAGATGCAAAACCATGAGATAGAACGTCAAGAATCTGGCACTGTGACCAATCTGAATCACATAATGCATTGACCTGAAAATCATCATCAACATGGTAAAAGAGAGCTTGTCCTATGGTTTCTTTGAGATAATGCAGAACCTTGTGTGCAGCTTTAGTATGAGGAATTCATGAAGCTGAGGAATATTGACAAAGCTTATGAACAACAAAGCATATGTCTGAACACGTAATGGTAAGATACATCAATTTTCCAATCAAATGTCTATAAACTTCAGAGTTAGAAATGAGCTCACCATCTTCAGAGGAAAGCTTGATGCTGAGATCTACTAGAACAGATGAAGGATGACAATCAAGCAATCCAGCATCTGTAAGAAGGTCAAGTGTGTACTTGTGTTGACATATAGAAATCCCAGAAGTAGAGTGTGTAATTTCAATTCCAAGGTATCTTGGTGTCCAATATCTCGGAGCTTGAAACAAGAAGAACGTTGAGTGATAAATGAAGAAACATAAGTTTCTGAATTGTTGGCAATGAGAATGTCGTCTACGTATACCAGAACCATGAGAAACTTATCAGCTGAATGAGACCATAATAGAGTATGATCACCGTTGATATTTTCAAAACCCATACGTAGAAGAGTTGAAGAAAATTTTAAGAACCACTGTATGGATGCTTGCTTAAACCCGTAGACAGACTTTTTGAGTTCTAAGACTGTGTTATGTGGAAGATTAGCCCCCTTTATTTCTGCATAACCCGGAGGATATATCTATTTAGACAGATCGCCATTACAAAGGCGTTAGAAATGTCTAACTGATGAAGAAACCATTTCTTCTTAGCAACAAGGGCAAGCAGCATTTTGATAGTTACCATGTTGGCAACCGAAGAGAAGGTATCAACAAAATCTACTCCTTCTTGCTGTGTGTACCCTTTGGCCACTAAACGACCTTTAGGACACTCAACTGATCCATCTGCATTCAGTTTGAGTTTAAAAGCCATCTGCTTCCAATGGTCTTCTTGCCGTCAGAGAGAGAACAAATTGACCAAGTATCAAGGTAAAGACTCAAACTCGTCATCCACAGCTTTACATCATTCTTTAGACTTCTTCGCCTCATTGAAAGTAGAAGGTGTGGTCATACAGATAGAAGTTGTTGATAAAAGAAAATAAGAAGAAGAGAGTTTATCATAGGAAAGAAAATCAGATAAAGGATAAAGAGAATTAACAGAATTGCACAGATATGGTCTTTTCTGTAAACGAGATGTAGTTGCAGAAGGCAAGCCTACATCAGATGGTGAAGGGGCAGGGGCCGAAGAATTCACCGGAAAATGATGGTACATAAGGTACACTGTCATCAGGGCATGCAAGTCTAGGAAATAAAACTTTTGATGTATCATTAAGAGAGGAACCAGCAAAATAAAATATTGTTTCATGAAATATGACATATCGAGAAGTAGAAATGCTATTAGTTTCAAGATCAGATCAAGACTAAAGGTATATGAGAATGAAACATGAGAGCCCTAGCGACTTTAAAATGTGTTGGTGTTTCCTCTCCACTACAGAATTTTGTTGTTAGGTTTTAGGGCAAGAATACCTTTGTTTTAAAGTTGTTCGTAGCCTTTATGGTTTCTTGCTGAATCTGAGATTGATGTTGATAGTAACGGAGAAATAGATTATGCTCTTTGAGAGATAGAGTTTGTCCGTACTGTTCAGACACCACATTGGAGTTTTTTCTTATCTCCTTTCACATCTTGTATTTTTTGATTCACATACATATATATGTGTATTGTATATATAAGATTCTGCTCACATCCTTCATTTGTAAAATTCTTTATATTGGTATTTTGTACTTGACATTTAGATTTGAGAAAAAAAGGAATTCTACATTTCTACACATTCTTTTTGGTAAACTACATTTTTATTTGTGTACATGATTCCATTTCCATACCACACAACCACAAAAAAAAAAGATAATCATCATATTTCACAACTGAGCAGTCATTTTACTTGTTGCTTAAGCAATCACTTGGCCATGAATCGGATCTCACGATCTTTTCTTCCTTTTCTTGAACTCCATCGCAGGTGGATATCGATCCTTGGTTCGGATCCATTACTTGGGCTTTCTTCTTCATCTTCCTCTAAAGATCCGTCTGTTGCTTCGAGACTACTACTACTTTGTGAAAACACTGTTGATGTGCTATCATTGCTCTTGAAACAACTACCATCAGTTGGTTGGCACGTGATCTTGTCGAGTTTTGTGTTCATTTCAGACATCTTAGCCACGAGTTTTTTGATATCTAGCCATTGGTTGACTTGAACATCCACATCTACCATCCATCTTAATGAAGCTTCTAACTCTTTGATTCTACTCTTGCACCTATATATCAACAACACATAAATATTATGTAAACCAAATAAAAACATTTTAGGAAATCACAAAGACTTTTTCAAGTATTTCATGTATTATATAAACTATACAAACCTATGCTTCTTGTGTAGGTTTCTGCGTCTGAGTTCTGCATAAGCCTCAACAAGAGAAACAGCCTTTTCAAGAAGACGCTTGAGTTCTTCAATGACTTTCCTCTCAGAATCTTCTACTCTTTTGCTGATCTTATCGACATGAACCACCAACGGAGTGATCCTGGAGATTGTAGCATCGAGGCGGTCCAAGATACATTTTTTGGTTGAAGATCTATCTTTTGCTTTTCTGATAGCTTCATGAAGCACTTGCAGAGTAATTTCAAGTGCAGCCCCTACAATAACTTCACCAATAGGCATTTTCTTGAGAATATTAAGGAGAAAAGAACTAGCTCCTGAGGTGAATGTATGTACATAGAACAATGGAAGACTATGCTTTTATTGATAAAATGAGTTGTGTTGGAAGATGTATATAAGGATAAGAGACAACATTGACTTTGACTTGGTATTGGTCAAGATTTTTCGTTACTATGTGAAAGGAGTTAATTGGATCTATATGTAAGTTGTGATCACTTAATTCTGCAGAAGAGAAGATAATCAATATTAATGATTGACTTTGTATGTAGAGTATGTTCTTAGACTTCCACAAACAAACATACAAAAAGCTTATAGTTTAGAAAATTTATTCAAAACCACACTACAGTATAACCTTTTTAAATTAATAATCTATAAATTAATATACACTAAAAATCTCTATAAAATAATATAATTTTATAGTCTCAAATTGAGTTTTTGGTTCAATTAGTATATCGATAAATTAATATCTCTATAAATTAATAAAAAAAATATAGTTTTGGTGTAATCCTAACATTATTCATTTATAGAGGTTTCATTGTAGTTCTCTTTGTTTAATCCCTATTGCCACATATTATACAAATTAGATTACATTGGATTTGACGAAAGAAAAGGGAATTTATTAGCATAGAGAGTAAAATGAAAATATCTTCATTAAAGATAATGTGTGTACAATGTTCACTATATATATAAGTGTTTAATTAACTACTCTTTTTTTTGTCATCAACAATATAAATTCATATTGATTCTTTAAACCAAATTGGGTGATCTAACTACCCATTTACAAGTATTACATATAAGTATTAGGTTTTGGATCCGCGCCTTGCGCAGAAATGAATATTTCATTTATATATATATATATATATATATAATTTTTATGGACTATATGTTTTTTACATATTATGAAATAACTAATATATATTAATTACTTAAGAAATCAGTAACTTTTACGTATATAATTAAATTGGTGTGAACACCCAATTTTTTTTATTAATCTAAACAATTACCTTTTCTATTTTATATGGTATATAATTAAATTTAAATGATATTAATGTGTATATAGTGTATTTTTAATATTAATATATATTAAGTGATGATTTCTAATCATATGGTTTTTTGATCATTTCTATATTCTTATAACAAAATTTTAAATCATTGATAACAAATTTTTTATTGTGGGATTAATAGTTTTAGTAATTTATAACTTTTTAAAAAATTCAATGCAAAGTTTAAAATTTAATATTAAGTTGTCTATATTTGTTCAAAGCTTTTATCATAACTTTTTGTGGTTCAAAGCAGATTTTGAAATTAAAATATTTATGTATTTTATATGGCTTATTGTTTAATTTAAACAAAATTAATATATACATACTTTAATCTTAATGTTTATTAAACGATACTTCCTACTTATATGATTTTGTAATCATTTGTATCTTATCATAATAATAAAAATTTAAATCATGTAACACAAAATTTGAATGTGAGACTTTAACAATTTTAGCAATTTATAGTCTTTAAAAAAAATCAAAATATATGCAGAAAAATCTGAAATTATATTATATGGTTAATTTGGTTGTTTTAATTTATTTTATTAATTTAAAATTAAACAAATATGATAGATGTTCTACTAATTTTTATCAAATATTTCTTATTCAAAATTATTAATTTTCATTTATATTTTTGCCATATTAAGCAATTTTGTAACTTTTATTTAAGGTAAGAATGAAGAACATTAATAATGAACTAGAGCTTGACTTGGGCACCCGCACAGATGTGTGCTTTTATTTCTGTATAAATAAATATTATTTGTATAGGTGATAATATATATTTTAAAATTTATCCGTTTTAATACTTGTTTATTTTAACATTTCTGAACAGACTAATTTTATAGTTTATATTGAGTAATTTTATTTTATCTTGTAAACCATCAATATATTGTATCATCTATATTTTTAGAATATGATCCGGATATCCGCATAAATATATTTTTATTTTCTTATGAATCAAAATTTTATGATAATGTATGATAAAATTTCCTTAGAGCTGAGGAACAATATATAATGGAGATACAAAACTCTAGAGCTGAGGAAATATCTTAACCACCCGTGTAAGGCATGTCACAATTGCATTAATATGTGGAATATTCTATTTACTGTGTGTTATTATGAAACCAACAAAATAGTAAGTCTACGACTGTATCGTTGAAAGTTTGAATATTGCATTTATTGTTTAGTAGCTACCCTTTAAATTTCATATATATCTTATTTGTTCCAAAATTGAAGGGGATATCTAATTGATTTTCTCCAAAGCCTAAGTAGAAGATTGTTGGGGCGGGGAAAAAAGATTTTCAATTCAAAATATTAGATTTTAATCAATAATAATGATTATTAGTTATTTGAACATATGGAATTTGTATAAATAAGCTAAGGATTGAATATAATAGTCCAGTGGAATATAATAATTAAGTTGGTTACAAATAAGCTAAGGACACCGTGAAATAAAGTTTGAATTGAAATTGTTCAACTGGTATGAAGAATGGTTGTTAGTTTTTCTTTTTCTATGAGTTTAATTACTTATAAAGCTTATATAATTTGATGTTCATGCAGGTTAAATAAGCTAAGCATGGGATTCATATTATAAGCAATGTTACGGTGTCGATATGGTACGTGAATTAGTTTGGTGCGAAAGTTATATTATACGCACATCATTTGTTAATGTAATCTTTTGTAATTATAATTATTTTAGGAAATTATTTAATGCTTCGAAAAAAGACAAGCATTGCTTAATAATAGATTTATTTTATTCTCAGTGGTATTGGGTTGTAAATATTTTGCAAGTTTAAGGATAAGTCTAAATATGTACCCTTTTTTTTTTAATAATACAGATAGATTTATGGTTAGTTTAATAAAAACTTTATTATATATCAACATATTTTCTAAGGATTCTAAGATTTATTGTGGTGATATATATTATGGATAATTTGCTTAAAAACCAAGGAAATTTATGATATTAGGTTAATACCAAGAACAGTAAAACTTATGGTTTCATTGGCATTATGGCTGAAATGTAAAGACGAAATTGACCTCAAGTTGTGGATAAACCTTATAGGCTATAGGGAAGTACACCTAATAGCTGGGGAGAGAGAATTTTATTTTGCCGATATTTTGTAAAGATTTAGTATAGATTCTCTTATATTTTCCTCTGTACGAAGATGTACAGTGCATTTTCCAAAAGGAAAGACCAGTGTCTTGACCGAAAATTATCCGCTTCGTTGATTGCCGGAGCCAGAGATTTAATCGTCGACTAGTGAAGATGTACGAATCGGCGAACGTCTCCGACGATGCAGATCGTACGGCTTTCCGGCGAGAAAAAAAAATACAAGCTTTACTATGAACAAGACTCAAAGTTCTCTAGAAAGGAAGCACATTTTCATATCTCCCACTTCACTGCCTTTGTTGTCTCCTTCCGCTTATGTTCACTTCGATGTTGCAGGAAGAACCTACCTAATCACCTAGCCCAAGTGGACCAAGTGGCAAAGTTATGGAAGTAATTTACACATGTGCATAATGTTTATTAGCTATCCAAATAATAATACGATGGTGCTGCAATTATACTACACTCGAGAGAGCATATATTAGCCAGGTATTTTTATATTTGGACTATGTTGTGATTAGGAATAACCCAAGGCTGAGGGTGAGATATTAACATTGTATGTTTTTTTTATTAGCTGGCTACTTACACGTTTGCTGAGCAACGATAAAGAAGTATTAAAGACAAATTTATTAGCCATGTAAATTTGTAGTTAGTTATAGTTTAGTAATCAAGTGGCATGATTATGGAACTAAGCTACGCATGTGTATAATCTTTTTTAGCTATCCAAATTATGATATGGTCGTATTGATTTCAAATATACACTACAGAACAATATCTTAGCCAGCTATAAGTATATTGGACAATTTTGGTACTAAAGAAACTCTAGACTGAGTGTGAGATATTGACATTGTACATGTATACGATTGCATGTTAGTTAGCGCTGGATGTCACAGTTAGCTAGATAATATGAATGGAAAACTTCTTTACTCTTGTTTCAGTTTTTATTACGCCAATAAGTTATTTTAACTTCTTTTACGCTCGTTATCCTACTATATAAAAGGGACTAAATCCCTACTTTCTAAGCCTTGCCACATAGGCAAAATATTGTGAACCAATCAAGATGCCATGTCATCCGGACTTGAGTTTGAGTTAAAAAAAAATAAGCTATTTTCGGAGCCCATTCGACCCATTTCGAAGCCTATTCCCGAGCCACTCTCTCATAAGCATAATCCCGTGTTCTAAACATCCTGTGTTAAATTTTTTAAAACACTCATATCTTAGAAATAGTTTAGAAAATATCTTTATATAAATGTTTTTTTCTTGAATAATATTTAACTATAATTTTTTGTATCTTCTTAACTTTTATAATAAAAATATTGTTTTCAGATAGCAACAAAATATATATAAAAATTATCTTATTTTTCAATTTTTGATAATTTTATTATATTATTTTAGAATCAATTATTTAATATTAATATAACATATAAATTTTATATGATTAAAATAAAATTCTTTTTTAATTATATATAAAATTCATTAAGGGTATTGTTTTAATTAACACATTAGCGAATCACTTAGAAATTAATAATAAATCAATAACCTATCTAAAAGTCTAAAACCTAATAAAATATGAAAAATAAGAAAAACTAACTAAATTTTAATATAAAATAGAAATTTAATATTACTAAAATAAAATTTATTTTTTAATATATATATAATATTAATTAAGAGTATTTTTTTAATTAATAAATTAGTGACTTAGCTAAAAATAAATAATAAATCAATGACTTAGCTAAAACCTAATAAAAACATGACAAATAATCAAATTTACTAAAATTATGGATAATATGAAATATGATTGATTCTTTAATACAAAATTAAAGTAAGAGTTTTGTTAAATCAAACATAAGTTTGTCGTATCGGTGTTACAAAAAAAAACAATAATTAATAGTGTCGTAGGAATTATGTATTTTCCATTAGCGAATAAAATTGAAGTAGATTGTTGAAGGATATCTCAACGTATAGACGAGATTATGGAGATTGATATGGGAGTTGAAGTAACGGACACAACTGTTCCTCCGCAAAGAAACGCTCTTGCTAGACATCCTGAATAAAATGAAAGAGATATATATGAACTTGGCTTTGTGTTAATGGATGGTGACTTTCCAATGCTGTTTTGAGCAAGGGCCAATATACACGCACCAAATCACCACTGCAAGCGGAAGCTGAAGGTTTGCTATGGGCAATGCAAGTGATACTGAAGTTTGGACACAAAGAGATGGTCTTTCAATCAACTGTGAACAACTGGTTATACTCATTCAAAAGGAGGAAGACTGGCCTGCTTTGGACTCGGAGCTAGACGAAATACATGCTGTATCTAAATAATTTTCTGAACTTTCTATTGCTTATATTCTTAGATCTTTAAAATTCTGTACGAATAGCCTAGCAAAAGGTGTCCGATCACGCGCATCTCGATCAGCTTTTGTAAACCCTTTTGCACCAAGTTGGCTAGCCCCACAAGTTAGCATGAGGGTGCCAAAAAAGAGAATAAAGTTGAAAGTGAAACTAAATATTCCAATGAACAAATTTATAAGAAGTTCATATTTATGTGGATGTCTATATGGGACAAACAATTTTTTTTAGACAATTATAGAATGTAGTCACGAAAAATCAATCTTAAAATATATAATTAAAAAAAAACCATTTAAACAAATCATCAAAATTTTCAATATTACAGCAAATAAGAATATAAAGACCAACTATATTCTCTTCATGTATAATGTGTTGTGGTAAGATTCAAAAAAATTAACTTACTTTACAGTAAGGAAAAATTAGATTTTTAATTCCAAATTTACAGTAAAAACATAACATTTTATAAAACTAAACAATTGACATAATAGTATAAAAATATAAAAAAAAAATTAAAATACTATCCGCGCGTAGCGCGGACAAGGACCTAGTTGTTCTAATAGAAAAAAAGTACGCAAGTGTACAATCATTTTTAGCCAGACAAGCTATATCTATCTTATTAAAACTCAAGTACAAAATTGGAGTGTTTGGAGACTTGAATAGGACTTTTAAAAATTTGGAGTGTTTGGAAACATGGATTGCAGTCTTTTAAAAAAAAATATTTTTGTTTGAAAACAAGGATAGTAGTATTAAGAAAAAAAGTAATGGGCTTATGTTTTTTTTTAAAAAATTGAAAGTTATTTAGGCCACTTTTAAAATATACCAAAATGGGTCAATCTAATTCCCTAAAAATTTTTTTTCTAAACTAACCATAAAACAAAATTTAAACTTTATATACATATTTCAAATCAAAATAATAATTCAAATTTGATTTATATCAAAAATTGATTCAAAAATATACATATATTCAAAAATGGATTTTTACTAAACTATTTTTCAATAACCATTATAAAAAAATATTGTCAATATATATAAGAAAAATATAATACAAAGCCCAATTTGAAATACCAACTCAAATTATGGTTTTCATATTTCATATTAAGTTTTAAAAATATAATATATGTAATTATTTATATGATGGTATGTATAAAATACTATTAATTATATGATTACTTATATGATGGTACATATAAAATACGATTAATTATATGATGATAAAATACAATATATAATAATGACTAGGGATGGGCTTTTGGATACCCATACGGGTTTAGTTCTGATCGGTTTGTATTTTGGGTTTTCGGGGTCAAAGATTTCAGCCTTATTAGAATGTTTCTAAATTTTGGTTTGAGTTCGATTTGGATCTTTGCGGGTTTGGTTTGGGTTTGGATAACTAATTTAAATTATTTTTAAAGTCTTAAATCATTATATATTTTAAATTTCTCAAAATGTATAAATAAAATAATATATTACGTATAAATTTGAATAACATATGTCATAATACTTAAGCTTAACATATCAATTGGCTTGATTTAAAATTTTGGATACGAAATCAATAATTATTTTAAGTATTTTTGGTGATTTGAGTATACTTTAACTATTTCAGATATTTACTTTGACTATCTATATATATTTTCAAGTATTTAAACCAATTTAAAAGTATCATTTTTGATGTTTTATATACGTTAAATCTAAAAATAATTAATATATGTAAGTATATAAATCTATTTTTAGATAAATTCGGATACCCAAATACTTCGGTTCGGATCAGATTCGGTTCTCTAAATAACAAAATTTTGAATAATTAGAATATTTAATCAATTTATGTTTGGGTTTGGTACTATATCTTTGGATCGGTATCGGTTATGTTCCTCGGATTCATTTTTCCAAATCCTAATAATTACATGAAAAACAAATATCAACATATTTTTCAAAATATACACCCGCGCGCCTGCGCGGGTCAAAATCTAGTTATGGTTTAAAGATAAATATATAGACTACAGAACTATATCATAGCCTGTATATATATATTTGGGCACGTGTGCAATTGCATATTAGATGGCTACTTAATCATTTGGTGAGCAAAGATCAAAAAAATATTAAAGTCAAATTTATTAGCCATGTAAAGTTATAGTCAGGGCCGGCCATGGACTAAAGCCCATAAAGCTATGGCTTTAGGCGCCAAAATATGTATAATATCTAGGGGCGCCAAATAATGCCAGTCAGTTATCTTAGGTCGGGTGGTTTGAAATTTTCTACTTATATTTCAAGGACGCAGGTTCGAACTTGAGTTTATCTTTTTATTTTCCTTTCTTTTCTTACAATAAATGAAAGAATCTGATTCATTTAGTGAAAATTTTAGTGTACGTTGTATGTTTCAATGATAGTTTCCTTTTTTAGCCAGTGTCGTTTACTACATACTTCATGTTTCCTCTTTAATTTATCTTTTTTTCCTCCCAATTATTTTGTCTGTATTTTGTAAAGGGCAATTGTCAATAATAGCACTTTTTGAAGTTTATGTCTCAAAAATGACACTAGAAGGAGAAAGTCACAAAAATGACATTCATTAAAGGGTAAAATATCTCTAATACGCTTGGTTTAAAATTAAATAAACAAACAAAAATAAATAAAAATAAATAAAATAAAATAAAAATAAAAAGAAAATGAAAAAAAATAAATTTTTTTATAGTTTCAGATTATGTGTTTTCAGATTCGAAATTTTGAAAAAAAAAAAATTTGAAAATTTTTTTTTCGAATTTTTTTTATTTTATTTTCAAATTTTCTTTTTATAATTTAAAAATACTTTTTGAAACTGTTTTTAAAATTTTTATTTTTTATTTTTTATTTTAGTATTTATTTTTTATAAAATTTTAAACCCTAATTCCAAAACCCTACCCTTTAACTCTAAATCCTAAGGTTTGGATTAATTAACCCAATGGGTATAAGTGTATATTTACCTCTTTAATGAAACCTATTTTTGTGACTTTGAGCCTTGAGTGCTATTTTGGGAACAATAAATAGGTTTGGTGCTATCCTAGTCTTTTTCTCTTTTGTAAACCTACGAACAGATATGAATTTTTTTTTTAAAGCCTATGAAATTTACTAGATAAGAAACAAATTGATGTAGTATGAACCAAAGATATTCTCTCTGGATTCTGGTAACTTGTAAAATAAAGAAACACTTTTAAAATTACTATTTTATCAATATGATAGATCAATCTATTAGGTTTTTAACGAAATTTCAGCATCGTACAAAGAATAATTTTGGTTTTTGTTTAGTTTAGAAAAATGTAAATAAAATTTTTTTTTATTAAAGAGCATCATTTTTGTAATGCGCTTAAGGCGTCCAGAAACTCCGGACTGGCACTGGTTATAGTTAGCTATAGTTAAACATCAAATAGCATGGTTATGGATTTTTGATGTACACGAGTGTATACTCTTTTGTAACCATCCAAATTATGATATGGTCGTATTGATAAAAATATACACTGCATAATTATATCTTTAGCCAGCTATATGTATGATTGGCCTATTTGGTAATTAAAAATAAGTTAAGACTGAGTAATAAAATAAAAACTGATTTGTTGGTAGTGTCAATTTGTTAGACAATTAACATAATATTTATACAGTTAACAATAAGTTATTTGAGATACAACTTGCTTGAATGTATATCACATTCTTTGATATCATAATAATCAAATTCATAGCTAATGACATGAAATGAAAATATGAATAATGTTTAGGTACATGCATCTTTAAAAATGAGTTACTTGAGATTAAAAAAAATTTGTTGGTAATGTCAAGTTGTTATATCTTTAACATAATATTTATACGGTAAATAAACAAGATCTTTGTTTATATGTCAAACCAGAGAATAACAAGATTGTTGCGTAACATAAAGGTACTGTATATATATATCATTTATATCAGATGGAGACGCAGTGGTGGAGGGCTTCACCGGAGATGCAGAGGCAGGGAGCCTCAATGGAGACGGCGGATAGGTTCACCAGTGGTGGGGGGCTTCACCTTTAATACATGTCAAATTATTAGACAGCTAATATAATATTTACATCTTTAGAAAATGAGTTACCTCAGATTAAAATTGGATTTGTTGGTAATTTCTGATTGTTATACCGCTAATAAAATATTTACATACTTAATAAACAAGATTTTCACTTATACGCAATGTTTTTAAACCCGACCCGGACACTGAACCGAACGACTTACCGGGTCGTTGGGTCATTGGGTCGACCGCCAGTGGCGGATCTAGAAAATATTTTAAGTGGGGGCAAATTTTTTTTTTTAATACTTTACATAAATATGTTTTATATCTTTTGAAAAAAATAACATATAGAAGAAAAATTAAACTAAATCATACGGCTAAATGACTTTTTTTTTAAGTTAAAGAAGAAAAAGAATGAATCCACTAACAAATTAAAATAAAATACTGATACTATTTGTTAGAAAGAAATTTTAATGAATAAACAGATCTGATAACCCAAAAAAGACTCAAAGAAAAAGAACCGAGGAGAAAAAGGAAATGTAATACATGGATAAAACAAAAACAAAAAAAGTAAATCAGAAAAGTAAACGAAGGAAACAATTTAAAAAAAAAACAGTCTAAAAGGGGTAGGTGTGCTTGGAACACGGGTTTATTGGAGGCAAAGAATGAAATTTAGCCAGTTAAGGTGCAAGATATATGTTTGTTATAATGCAAATAAATATTTTTGTAATTTTTAGTGGGGGCAGCTGCCCCCTTTCCAAGCTACGTAGATTCGTCCATGTCGACTGTGGGTGAACCGCGGGTTAAAAAATGAATTATTATTTTTATATAATAATATATTATCTATGAAAATAAATACATAAAAACTAAAGTTTAATTTTCTAAATGTTTTTTAAAGCATAAAATAATAGTTTGGATATGTATATATTTATGTTTAAAAAGTATTTAGAAAACACTTAACTTTAGTTTTTATATTTTTATTTTCATTTGACATACAAAATATAAAAAAAATTTGTTTATACTATTTAAAATTTTATGTAACAAAGTAAGAGTTATGACATCTGAAAAAATCAAGATATAAAAATAATAAATATTTAAATGTCTAATGTAAATAATAAACTAAACTTCAAATTCAAAATAAACTAGAAGTTAAAGATCATTGTAATAAATTGTCAATAACGAAAATAAACCAACACCAAATCACATAAACTAATTTTGGTTCTCTCTACCATTGTTCAATTCATTTTCTTCAAGTGGCATAGTGAAATCTTCATCAAAATCTAAAAATCGCAATATAAAACTGAAAAAAGAAAACATTACTTTTTTTTGACAGCATCTAACTTCTTAAATACAAGTTGGAGTATGTGAGAGAAAACATGGAAAGAAAATTTTTGAAATTCGAAAATTTGGAGTAATAGAAAAGAGAAGAAATTATTTAGATGTAAGAACAAGTAAGAGATATGAATACATATGATTTGTTAAAAAAGATATGAATGCAGAGAATAAGATTTCATCAAATCTTTTGTAAGATAATCGTCAAAAGCAATCGTTGAGCTGTTTACATCTACACAAAGGCATCAGAGTCCAAGAAAAAAGCCAACAGTGTCAAAATAGTAGAGTTTGGTAGATAGCTAATAATGCATAAGTTCTTTGGTATGCTTCCTAATTTCTCTATATATTATTACCTCAAATGTTGTAATCCTTCACCTTTAATATATAGGGGATTATAACACCTAATAGTCCCCTTCAAAATAGCTTTAGAAGATTACGAAAATCCATCATGGACATGAACTTATGGAAAAGAGTAGAATAGAGCGGTTTAGTGAACGAATCCGCAAGCTGATTCTCTGATCTCACATGAAGTGTTTTGATATGACCAGCTACAATCTTCTTTCGAATGGAGTGGCAATCCCTCTCTATATATTTGGTTCTCTCGTGAAAACAGGGTTCTTGACAATATGAAGGGCAGCGGTACTGTCACAATAAAGAACCGGACCGTTGGAGAAGAAATCTGCAAATCATTCACCATTCGAGAAAGCCATATAACTTCTTTAGTAGTGAAGGCCATAGATCTGTATTCAGCCTCAGTGGATGACTGAGAAACGAAAACTTGTTTATTTGATTTCCATGAAACCAAAGAGTTTCCATTGAAGATGCAAAACCATGAGATAGAACGTCGAGAATCTGGACAGTGTGACCAATCTGAATCACATAATGCCTTGACCTGAAAATCATCATCAACAGGGTAAAAGAGAGCTTGTCCTATGGTTCCTTTGAGATAATAAATAACCTTGTGTGCAGCTTTAATATGAGGAATTCGTGGAGCTGAGGAATATTGACACAGTTTATGAACAGCAAAGCATATGTATGGACGCGTAATGGTAAGATATAGCAATTTCCCAATCAAATGTCTATAAGCTTCACCATCTTTGGAGGAAAGCTTGACGTTGAGATCCATTTGAACAGATGAATGACGACAATCAAGCAATCCAGCATCAGTAAAAATGTCAAGTGTATACTTGTGTTGACATATAGAAATCCCAGAAGTAGAGCCAGCAATTTCAATTCCAAGGTATCTTGGTTTCCAATATCCCGGAGCTGAAACAAGAAGAACGTTGAATGATCAACAAAGAAACAAAATTCTCTGAATTGTTGGCAATGAGAATGTCGTCTACGTTACCAGAACCATGAGGAACTTGTCAGCTGAATGAGACCAGAATAGAGTATGATCACCGTTGATCTTTTCAAAACCCATACGTAGAAGAGTTGAAGAAAATTTTAAGAACCACTGACGAGATGCTTGTTTAAGTCCGTAGATAGACTTTTTGAGTTTTAAGACTGCATTATGTGGAAGATTGACCCCCTTTATTTATGCATAACCCGGAGGAATATATATATATATATCTTTAGACATATCGCCATTAAGAAAGGCGTTAGAAACGTCTAACTGATGAAGAAACCATTTTTTCTTAGCAACAAAGGCAAGCAGCATTTTGACAATTACCATCTTGGCAACCGGAGAGAATGTATCAACAAAATCTACTCCTTCTTGCTGTATATACCTTTTGGCCACTAAACGACCTTTAGGACGCTCAACTGATATATCTGCATTCAGTTTGAGTTTAAAAGCCATCTACTTTCAATGGTCTTCTTGCCTTTAGGGAGAGAACAAATTGACCAAGTATCAAAGTAAAGACTCAAACTCGTCATCCACAGCTTTACACCATTCTTTGGGCTTCTTCGCCTCATTGAAAGTGGAAGGTGCGGTCATACAGATAGAAGAGTTGATAAAGGAAAAATAAGAAGAAGAGAGTTTATCATAGGAAAGTAATTAGATAAAAAGGATAAAGAGAATGAACAGAATGAACAGGCATGGTCTTTTCTTTAAACGAGATGTAGTTGCAGAAGGCAAGCTTACATCAGATGGTGAAGGGGCAGGGGCCGACATTTCACCGGAAGATGATGGTACAGAATGTACACTGTCATCAGGGAGTGCAAGACGAGGAACGGACGCTTTTGATGTATCATAAAGAGAAGAACCAGCAAAAGTATTGTTTCACGAAATATGACATGCTGAGAAGTGGAAATGCTATTAGTTTCAAGATCAAGTAATATATAACCCTTGTAACCTATTCGATATCCTAAAAATATGCAAGCTTTTTCCCTAGGATCAAACTTAGTTCTACCCTTAAGAGATGCACTCTTGTAACAAAGACAACCAAAACTTCTAAGAGAATGATAATCGGGTATTTTGTTCATAAGAATTTGAAAGGGAGATTTGTTCTCAAGAACATGTGAAGGTAAGCGGTTAATAAGAAACACAGCTGACATGATGCATTCATCCCAGTAGACTGAAGGTATATGAAAATGAAGCATGAGAACCCTAGCAACTTTAAAATGTGTCGGTGTTTCCTCTCCACTACAGAATTTTGTTGTGGAGTTTTAGGACAAAAGTGAAAGGCAAGAATACTTTTGTCTTTAAAGCTGTTCGTAGCCTTTATGGTTTCTTGCTGAATCTGAGTTGATGTTGATAGTAGCGGAGAAATAGGTTATGCTCTTTGAGAGCTAAGGAGGACAAACTCTGTTTTGTCCGTACTGTTCAGACACCACACTGGAGTTTTTTCTTATCTCCTTTCACATCTTGTATTTTTTGATTCACATATATGAATGTGTGTATTATATATATAAGATCCCTCTCACGTCCTTCTTTTATAAAATTCCTTATTGGTAAATTTTGTAATACAATTGACATTTAGAATTGAGAAAAAAAATGAACTCTACATTTCTACACATTATTTGTGTATTTGATTCCATTTCCATTCCACACAACAACAACAAGAAAAAAAAAAGATAATCACATTTCACATTTGAGCATTCATTTTACTTGTTCCTTAAGATCTCACTTGACCATGAATCGGATCTCACGATCTTTAGCTCCTTTTCTTGAACTCCATCGAAGGTGGATATCAATCCTTGGGCTTTCTTCTTCGTCTTCCTCTGACGATCCGTCTGTTGCTTCGAGTATATTTTGATTACTACTTTGTGATATCACTGGTGATGTGCTATCATTTCTCTTGAAACAATTACAATCAGTTGGTGGGCACGTGATCCTCTCGAGTTTAGTGTTCATTTCAGACATCTTGGCCAGGAGTTGTTTGATATCCAACCATTGGTTGACTTGAACATCCACCTCTACCATCCATCTTAAAGAAGCTTCCAACTCTTTGATTCTACTCTTGTACCTAGATATCAACAACACACACATATATATTATATAAACAAAACAAAAACATTTTAAGAATCCCAAAGACTTTTCAAGCATTTCATGTACTATATAAACTATACATACCTAAACTTCTTGAGTAGGTTTCTGCGTCTGAGTTCTGCATAAGCCTCAACAAGAAAAACAGCCTTTTCAAGAAGACGCTTGAGGTCTTCAATGACTTTCCTCTGAGAATCTTCTACCCCTTTGCTGATCTTATCGACATGAACCACCAACGGAGTGATCCTGGAGATTGTAGCATCGAGGCGGTCCAAGATACATTTTGTGGTTAAAGATCTATGTTTTGCTTTTATGATGGCTTCATGAAGCACTTGGAGTGTAATTCCAAGAGCAGCCCCTACAAGAACCTCACCAATCGGCATTTTCTTGTGAATGATGAGGAGGAGAGAAGAACTAGTTCTTGAGGTGAATGTATGTACATAGAACAATAGAAGACTTTTCTTTTATAGATAAAATGAGTTGTGATGGAAGAAGAAGTATATGAGGATAAGTCACAACATTGACTTAGACTTAGTACTTGGTCGAGACTCCTTCTTTTCTAGGTGAAAGGAGTTAATTGGATCTACATGCAAGTTGTGATCATTTAACTCGGCAGAAGGGAAGAGAATCAATCTCAATGATTGAATTTGTATATAGAATAACTAGTTGACCTGCACTAACAAACATACAAAGGGCTAGTACTTTAAAAATTAGTTCCCATTCTCTTTGGTTAATCCCTATTGCCACAAATTATACGAATTAGATGACATTGGATTTGAGGAAAGAAAAGAGGAAATTTACAAGTTATTTGTGTACATGATCCATTTCAAATCTACATTTTAAATTAAATCTTTTTCATTGAATTACATTTGATCATTCATTTTATTTGCTTGTCGTTTTTCACTATATTTCGATCAGTACTTTTTGATATGCTACGATTCTTCTTGAAACAAGAACATTATGTTTTTTTGAAAACATATGTTGATTGGCATGATTTAGTCAAGTTAAGAGTCCATTTCGGATACATTGGTCATGAGTTTTTTGATATCAGCCCATTGATTGATTGACTTGAATATCCGCATCGACCAATGACCATCCATCTCAATGAAGCTGCGTTTTAAGCATTCACCCATATGGTGAATGCTTAAATTCACTCCACTTTTCATAACAAACTAAATTACCATGTATGATTAGTTAAAAAAGGCAAGAAAATTAAAAGAAATTGCTGCAAAAAATAATAAGATTAAACCCGTCTGCAAAACTCTTAAAAACCTAAAGTTTAAAATCATAAACCCTAAATCCAAAACTCTAAACTATAAACTCTAAGTCTTAAAATTTAAACCCTAACCCAAAACTATAAACCATAAACCCTAAATCCTGAAATCTAAACCTAAACCCAAAAATCTAAATCATAAACCCTAAACTCTAAATCCTAAACCCAAAATCTAAAATTCTAAACCCCAGAACCCTAAAATCCTAAACCCTAAACCTAAAACTTTAAGCCCTAGAACCCTAAACAAGTGATAGGTTTAGGGTTTATGGTTTAGAGAATTAGAATTTATGGTTTAGAGTTAGGATTTGGAGTATAGGATTATGGGGTTTAGAGTTTTAGGTTCAGGGTTTAGAATTTAGAGTTTAGGATTTATAATTTAGAGTTTTGGGTTTAGGGTTTAAGATTTAGGGCTTGGAGATCAGGATTTAGGGTTTATGGTTTGGAGTTTTGGATTTAGGATTTGGGGTTTAAATTTTAGGATTTAGGGTTTATGGTTTAGAGTTTTGGATTTAGAGTTTATGATTTAAGATTTATAGTTTTAAATTTTAGGTTTTTTAGAGTTTTGCGGACGGTTTAATCTTATTATTTTTTGCAGCTATTTTTTTAATTTTCTTGCCTTTTTAACTAATCTTACATGACAATTTGATTGGTTATTAAAGGTGGGATAAATCTAAACATTCACGATAGGGGTGAACCTAAGCATTGTTCGCGTTTTAACTCTTTGATTCTTCTCTTGTTAGCAGCTATACACATGTATCCTACTATCTACATCATTTTATATTGTTTACGCGTTCGTAATGCACGTATCTCTATTATTAAAAAAGAAGTACCCATTATAAAATACCTTTAGTTTTTAAAGTTAATTACATTTCTATGCCACTAAGAATTAAATTGAATTTTCTATTTTAATGCTTGTCTTTTTCAGTTAGATTAATGTATTTTTCTTATTCAAGTATAAACTTAATGTCATTAAATAAATCTACATATTTTAATGTTTGTCTTTTCCAGTTAAATTAATGAGTTTTCCTTAATCAAATTTAAACTTAATGTCATTAAATGAACCTAAAAATACATCAGATTTAACGTAGCTTATTACGGACGAGTACAGTCCAATAATGAACTTGAATTTTATTTTTACGAAAACGTGAATCACTTGACATATTATACCTACAATATAACAAATGCATATAACTTAACTATACTTTAGTTTGAAATGAGCATGCTCAAGTAATATATAGTCAACTTACATCATGCATCTATCAATGTATAATATTCAAACCACTTATAGTTTTCGTTTTCTTTATAGGATGTATCAACCAACCAATCATCCTATTGATTTTCTAAGCTTTATAAAAAAACAAATCAATAAATACAAACTCAAAATCTAATATCTTTTATTAATCAAAACAGAATATCTTCAATGTCGTATCTTTAATGTACCTATTAAATAAAAAAATTGTAACCATAATTAAACTAGTTATAAGAATAGATTTGATTCCAACCAACTGATTTATTGCTTTGGTAATTTATTTGCTTGCAGAAGAGAAACAATAAATTTAAAATTTGTAAGAATATAAAGATATAGAGATTCCAACTAATTGCCTATATTTGCGTATGCCAAAAAAATATTTAGTTGGTGAATATAATACATCAAATATTACAAATACATTATTTAGTTAAATAAATAACCAAAAATCGAAAATTCATACCCGCGCTTTAAAAACAAATAGTATGTGTGAACATTCTTGTTGGGGTTACTATGTGGGCTTTAAGGCCCATATAGATTAAGAGGGATAATACTTGGAAATCAATCAATCCTAAGTTTTGAAGTGTTCAAGTGTCTTCAAGCTTCAACAACGGTCGGAAGATCACTAAATTTATTTTGATCAGGCGACTATGAATTGCGAAGTTTGCCGAGCCACATTTTCATGAGTATTTTCTGATTGGTCTGTTGAGGGGCTTGATCCTAGACGTTTATTATTCAATATAAGAGAAGTTCAGTGATGTGATTATATATGTTGCTGAGTTTTATAGTAGTACAGTTAGACTAACCATCGTAGAAGAGCTTATGGGTTGTATACTTGTATGGAAAAAGTTTCTTCAGATGTAGCTTAACAACTGAATTATGCAATGAAGACAATCTTTAGCATCTTCACAAGCTTGGGAACTTAGCTTCCAGTTTTTTGTCTCCAAGTCTCTGAGTGAAGTCTTTCTTCTCTTTGAAGAAGAAGAAGAAGAAGAAGAAGCATATACATTTCTTTGAGATGGAAATTCGACAAATAGCGTCCAAAGAATCACAGACTACGTTAAGTAGGAATCAAACCTATATCATGTAGTATTTGTTTAGGAAATGCGTTAGGTGATTAGAAAACTAGAGAATCCACTGAAAGACTAGAGTACAAGCTAAAATGGCTGATCTCACAGAAACAAAAATAACAAATAATTTGCACTCAAGTAGATATGCTAGTAACATAAGACAAAATGATTAACCTCAGCAAGGATTAACCATCCGGTTTGTAGTCGTTGCCATCTAACTTGGCGTATATGATTACTAGTCGCTGTGACACGTTAAGCTTGATCGCCAATACAAATTCTTAGCTATTCATGAACCTCTTCTGATAGTTGTCCGAATAATTTCTCCTCACTGATCTGTTTGCTCTGAAAAAAATAAGTCATTTTCGATTATTTATAGCCTCCAGAGACCACAGTAGCCAGATTGGTAGAAGTCTATTAAGATTGATCCATTACTGTTGTGATGCACTGAAAAAAAAAACAGTTCGAAACTTGTCCTTCAAGGAAACTAAAAGATATGAAAATCTTGTAGAGCAGCAGCATATTCCAAATAGTTTCCACACAAAGTCGACATGGGATCTACATTGATTATCCGGTGTAGAATATTTGCTTTAACTGCTAACGCTTTATATGTCACATGCCTCCACAGTAACCAGATTATAGATGGGACTATACTCTGCTGAGCAGATCCTGAGTCTTGATCCAACAGACACTATAAAACAAATTCTCCCAAGTGAACAACACACAAGTTCTCCCTTGGAGACCAGTCTAGTCCAGAAGTAATATATTAGTAATATATTGTTCAGATCGTGGTCATTCGTGAAACAAGACCTAATCCTTATATGATTAGAACAAGACTTGTTCTAACCTCATTTTAATTCTAAACCACATGTGCAAGAACTGTAATAACAGGGTAGAAAGTAACAAGGTAAAAGATCCTTAAAAAAAAAGCCACAAACTTTCTCGCTTTTCTAGTTTCATGACACAAATTCTAAAAAGACCAGACACACTAGAAGACTGACAAAGCCAATAGAAAATGGAAACCCTCTGGTAAAGACGGAAGCTTTATGAAAAAGACTTTCTCTTCATTTGAGGGAGTTCCCAGGTGTTGTGATGGAGAGATCCGGCCACGCAAAGTACTCACCGGCGTTGCTGCTCTCTAAACCCTCGAACTGCCACGTGTACGGCACCGCAACCCCTGGGACATTGGTCGTCGCGGAATCCCCCACGGTCGGAAACGGCCACACCGCTCTTCCGAGTGCGAAGCTGACGTCATCAAAACTCGACCCGGCGTTGTTCTGGTTCAGCAGAGAGGTGAAGTTGCCGGAGAGAGACAAAGCGTTTCCCTTTCCGTCGTTCTCGAGCGGAGCCGTTACGGTGTGGCTGACGCCGTTAGAGGTCGACGAGTGAGGGAAGAGAACAGGTGTCGCTGGCAACGGAACGCTGGTGGTTCTGGTTCCGGAGGAGGAGGAGGAGCAAGTGCGGGAGCGTTTCGCGGATTTGCGAGTACCGCCGCCGACGGGAATGTCGCGGAGAGTTCCGCCGTGAGTCCAGTAACGGCGACAGGATTTGCAGAAGTGACGAGGCTGAGAGAAGTTGTAGTTGTTGTAGTAACAGAACTTAGTGTTGGTGGAGTTGCAGCGAGGACAAGGGAGCTGCTCTTGCTGCTCGTTGGCGGTCGGAGGAAGCCCTGTTATCACGCCGTGAGGTCTCATCGCTGTCTGTCGTGGTTCGCCGGAGTCAGACATCATCATGGTGTGTGGAAGGAAGAAGCTTTTCTTGTTTGTGTGTTTTGGGCTCAAAGGTTGGAACTTTATATGGAGGAAACATGCGCAGATAGAGAATGGGGTATGGAGAAGAAAGTCGGGCTTTTTTTGACAGAGGGTGTTGGGTTGATTTGAGGCCACGCTCTCTCTCTCTCTCTCTCTCTTGTCTTTAAAATTTGTCTTTTTATGGGGTTTTCTTGGAATAGTTGAGTCGGCTATTGATTGTTATGAACAGTGATGGCTCTGTTTCCTCACTAGGAGTCGGCTCACTTCATTACATAGGTGGCTCTTCTTTCAAACAATGACATAAATAAAAAAACAAAAAATCTCACATCTTTACATTCTAATTTCTAAAACCTTAAAATGTTTCTAGTGATAGTATTAGCTTACTAGAGGTTTTGAAATTTAATAGCTTAGTTTAACATTTGAGTTACAGTTTAGTTATAAAACTTTTTAAGGTAAATTCGAAAACACGTACGAAAACATTGCACCTAAACTGCCGCCATGAAAATATCGTCGCAATATTTGACTATTGGGAACAGTAGTATTGATTAAGTGAATAGTGTGGCACACTAAACGTTTTCATTGACATATCTGAGGTTGCAGTATATGAAATCAGATTAGTTTTATATTCAACGAAGTGATCATTATTCATTCACAGTTCTCGTTCTATGATATATTTTAATATAATATTTTATTTTTTATAGTATTCTTATTTCTTACAGTATTTCCAATGTAATATTTTTTTTTTTTCCAAAAATAAATTAAATACTCTAACCCTATTTCATCTCTTACTCCATATGAAATAATAAATAAACAAAAAATGAATAATTCTATTTATAGAGTAAATTTTATTGTGAAGTAAAAAACAAAGTATAATTAGAATATCTTTTATTTTATACTCATTTTTAGTCAATTTTAGAGTAAAAAATAAAGTGGGGATTGTAGATGTTCTTACCAATCTTATAAATCATTTTTAACACACAGAGAGAAACAATTATTGTACTTGTTTGTCTAATAATGCGAATGTTTAGCCACGGATTCATGGCGCTGCCTTTATGTTTTCAAGTTTTAAAATCAACAGAAAACTAAATAATAATGACACAATTTACCTCTTGTGAAAAACAAATGCATGTGGAATAAAAACAAGAGAAAACAATGATACGGAGATAATGCATAGAGAGAGGTGGTGTTAGGTCGCAGTAGGCAACACATAGGTAGGAAGACTATTGAGCTTATCAATGTACGGCCAGTTCTCAGTAATTATTCTACAATTTGTATTATGCTCTCGATTATTAGAAAAATAATAATACACCAAGCAATCTAATTTTTCGATATTTGATTTTTCCGTATTACAAATAGTAACAATTTCGGTAAACGTTTGAAACATATAAGCGAATGTCATCTTCACTAATGTTATTTATTCGACAATATAAAAAGAGCTGAATTCATGTTCCAGAAAGTTGGAAACAAGTGACACGTTTTCTATAATTTTCGTTGGATTTTAACTTGAAAAATGGCTAACTGGATTTATTGTATACTTTAATATAAGACGAATTAAATTATTATTTTTTGTTGTATCACGCAGCTTTCGAGATTAAAGTCCAAAAGTTTGATCCTGTTTCATTGTTCGCTGTCTACGAAAAAACAATATTGTAGTAGTCATGTACCCAAAACATTTTGTTTGTTTATATGGAGATTATTCTTTATTGAACTTTTTTTTTACTAAAACTGTTATTCGAATTAATTAGACAGGTGAAACTCGCTTATTTATTCGAAGTTTATCACAAACGTTTGCGGGATTTCCAATCAACATAGGCAATGGCAGTGGACCCTGCTTTAGTGTTTTTTCAGTAATGTCGTATCATAAGTCTAACAAAATTATCAATTATATAAATTTTGAAACAGTTTTTGGTTTAAAATTGTTTAATGTAAATCACGCTGTAAACTTATGATGTTTCTTAGTTTACAAAAAAAAAAAATTGTTTCTTGATTTGACAGCGAATCAGAATCTATGTTACTCGACTAACCGTTTTGTATTGGGGTTTGATTGTTCAAGAGGACCACATTAAAATCCTCCTACATCGTGACCAAATCTATGCAGAAGACATGAGTATGAGATCTAAAGTTAATACATGGTGCGTAAACAAACATAACCTTTTCTAAAGAAAACAAGACTACGACAAATATCTCTTGGAAGTGTGACAAATTAGTATTGCATTTTCTTCTAAATTAAAAAGCCTATCACTCAAATTGAATTGAGTATATAGGTAAATAAGATTTTCACCATTTATATGCCAACCACAAAATAACATAAATAAAATATTATAGAAGGAATCGGATTCGGGAGACCGCAATCAGAGGAAAATGTGTGATGATAAATCTTCACGCCTTGTCCCAACCCTTCCCATCATTCTGTCTCTCTCCGCATTTCTCGTCCACTTCTCATCTTCTTTTTTCCTTCTCTATTAAATTATTATCATCATAATACTCGTTAATTATTTGTAACTTTCCATGAAAATAACGAACTTTGCAGGTTAACGTCAAAAAATACCCTACAAAACATAAAATGTGATAAAGACAACTGACAAATCCGACGTTTTCTTTAAAGTAAAGTTTTAATACTGGTCTGGTCCGTGTATGTGTATATAAAAGGGAAATAGAGTTACAAAACAATCTTACAGAAATACGTATAGAAAAACGTCAAAAGAAAACGGTCAAAGAGACAAGAGTGAAGCTGTCGGGTCGGGTCGGGTCGAAAGGGGTGGATAAGCACGCGCAGCCGGAGGAAGATGATATGACCCACACATGAACCACCATCCAAATCAACGACTTATTTCTCTCTCTCTCTAGTCGCTTTCACACCCTAAACAATGAAGAGAGAGAGAAGAGAGAAGAGAGAAGAGAGAGCAGAGAGGTGTGGTTTGTGTGTTGTGGTGTGGTGTGCCATATGGGCAGACGATGTGTCTTATTTTTATTGCAGCCGTCCTTTCGTTGTCCGTATCCTGGTTCGGACCGGTCCTTTCAGATCATACTTCTGACACACTCTCCCTTATTCCATCTCTCTTCTTCTTGTCTTTTTCCTCCATGTTCCTCTCTGTTTTCTGATTCCGATTCTCAACAACCTTTGATCTGAGTATGTTTTAATATTTTTCGTATGTGCATCGAAATTTAGTTTTATCTACGATCGCTTGACAGCCCACCCACTGTTTTTTTACCCCAGTTACCAAACTATAAACACGTCTACAATTGACTATTCCCTTTGTTCTTTCTTTCTTTAATAATCGGAGTTTCTTTTTTTTTCTTGACTGAAAAAAAAGAAAGAAACACAGATTTATCATTTAGACAAGATTACATAGAAACTCAGAGTTACTCAATATAGATTCATTATTAAAAACTGGAACAAGATTACATCCGCTATACGCAAGGGCTAAAGTTCAAATATATCATTTCGACAAGTGTAATAGTAGTGTCCATCATAGCAGATATTGGTACATAAAATTAAACTAAAAAAAAAAATTAAACTAAACCACATGAGTTATACTCCATATCTACAATAGCTATTTGTTTTAAAAACAGCAAAACATTTTTATTTGAAAAACGGCTTAAAAATTAAACAGCAAAACATGAACAAATGTATTGTAATATTAAATGTAATATAACCCCATAAATATATAACCAAAAAGGAACAAAAAGAAAGATGAATATCACGATGTTGGAAAAAAAATTACATTAATTTTTTTTTTTTCTCAAAGGTTACGAAGGTGGATGAGATTAAAGGGAGACGAATTTGGAGTGTCACCAGTGATTTAACAGCTTCACGAGGCTGGTACGGGTCCCAAAACTACAAGCTTTGACCGGTCCTTGCAAAGACACGACGTTGGTCCACATGGCAATATCCCCGCCAATCTCCCTTCCGTCCCACAGCACGCCTCTCTCGCCGTCCTAAACCCTATACATCATTTTCACATTGATCAATGAAACTCGCACAAAATCACAATTTTTTCGAGAACATTTTCCTTACTAGTGTAAAAACTTTTTTTTTTTTTAACGCTGATTTATTACGATCTTACAATTATGATATAGGAAAGATTACATAGACGATTCGACAACCGACAATACTACCTGCCTTATGAAGACCTACGCCTAACTGCATCACCTGAGCCGTCCTATGAAGATCCACGTCTGGCCAGATTTACTTGCACCATGTTGAAGATCCCTTGCAAGCCTTTCCTCTGTAGTCTGCATAATTGTTTTAATAAACCGCTCTCTCCGGGACTTGAAACCTGGATTTCCTGTAATCTGCAATAAATTGCATAGTCTGGGATTCGAACCCCAGACCTGGGTGTAAAAGCCTTTAAACCTTAACCAATAGGCTACGGTGCTTCCACAGTGTAAAAACTTTTAAACTAAAATTCCCTAGTCAAAGCTCAACCTACTCACAGGCTAAAATTCATGACCCTAATATAAACCCAAACATGTAAGTGCTCATTAGATGTTTTTTAAAACCAATGGGCCGATATTATATATTCTTTACCATATTTTTTGTAGTTGACAATGAGGTCCATAATAGACGCTGGCGTAAACGAAGTGTGCGTCTTTTAGACTTATCTTTCAATTCCACCAGCAAGAGATCTTTGAGACGAGCATTGTACTGGAGAGTCAGCTTGTTTGTCAAATCAACACACTGCTTATCCTTAAGGTGATTGGTTGATCTTTGGTACGGTAAACACCCGATTCGAGCCACATTACCCACCACAAATTTACGACCATATAATCTCTAACGTTTCATCCCACAAAACTATTTTAATTAACAGCGATCAGTAGAACATAGTGTTCATAATTTTTCCAGCATACCTTGAGTTGGTCACGGAGATGACTAACATGTCCTCAACAAAAATTTCAGGAGTTTGTGTTAATCTTGCTTGTACCGCAACAAATGGGACTAGATAGTCTATGAGAAAATTATTTGAGCCAATAACTAGGGAGAATATTGATTAATTTTTGATGTGATCTCTGGCCTTTTCTTCACCTAAAAGTTTATCGAACTGCTTTCTTGTATTGTTAAAGTAATCAACTTGTACATCCATTCCTAGCCGATTCACCTATACAATCGTCATTTTGAAACGTTAATTATATAAAACAGTCTAATGCACATTTGGGTACATGATCAAGCAATTAAGGTAAAAACAACTATTTAACAAATCTATAAAAAAATATTTTAATTTTTTTTTTAACGTGAACCTTTTAAGCCGACCAAACGAATGCTATACGAAATATACGTCACATAAAATGTGCAGGAAAGCACAAAACACTAACAAATACACTTCCAGCAGGATTGAAAATTCCGCCACCACCAGATGCGTAATTGCCACCATTTTACTAGTGCTTCACCATTTGCATTTGTACTAGATATGGAACTGCATAATTTGGCTGCCCTAGCTTTTCTCTTGTAGACAACAAGATAGATTAAAACTAAACATTAGCATAACCATTACAATAAAATCGATATTGATTTATATTTGAGAAATTTCCTAAAATAGACATATTTAAGTTTTTGTCATTAAAAATTAAATTTTAATTTTTTTAAAATAAAAAATAAATATTAAAATTTTCAAAATAAAAATGGACTATTTTGGTCATTTTTTCTTGAATGCTATTTTTGTGACAAAAACTTAAAATGAATATTTGAGAGAATTACCCTTTATATTGTATGAATGTTTTAACTAAATTACCAACGATGTCAGCTATGGTACGGCCGTTAGTAAATCGGCCGGTTGGATTCCCACGGGGTGGTTTGAAATTGATGCCATTAGGAGGACTATTGACTATAGACAACGTTTGCAAGTAATTGTTATTTCCCGCATCCACTAGCGAATCACCAAAAATGAATGATGCAGCTAAGCCGTTTTAGTCTGCTGCGTAGGCTATTCATGAAGATCTTGATCCAAGGAAAATATGAAGAAAGGGACGAAATAAATAGCTTTGTTCATTGTCATGAACTGGTTTCTAATATTGATTGTGTTACGGGTGTTCTTTGACAAATTAGTGTTTATATAAATATAAACTCATAACTCATATAAACTCTTTTGACTGGTTAAGAAGCTATGGAAAGCAACCTCATTTGTTCGATTTTAAACTGGATTACGTTGTTTAACAAACAAAAAGCTCTTTTCATGGTTAACATGTTTCCGATGTTAGCACTACAAAAACAGAGAGAGTTAGGACACAAAACTTTGTGGTTGGGTCACGAGCTATTTCCCATTATAACTACATATTAGTAATAAGCAACTTCAATATCACAAAAATTCAGTTTAAGAATATTGTTTTGGTATAACATACAGTTGTATCTCCTCATGAAAATAATACATAATATATTTTACTTTTATGTTAATTATAATTTTATTAAATAATTTTGACATTTATAAAACTATATTTTATATATTAATTTAAATAAAATCTATAATATTATTTATGAAGTGATTTGGCTTATTTGTCATCTTCTCCATGATTTTAGTTAATTTGCTTACTTATCATCTTTTCCATGATTTTAGTATAAATTATTAGTTTAATTAATATTTTTTTTGATATCTATATATTTATCATGATATTTAAAATCATGATAAACATGAACCTATTTTACCGATATATATATATATATACTAATATTTTTTAAAAATATATTTTAATATATGATAAACATGATATTTAGGAAATTTAATTAATAAATAGCTATTAATAATATATACTGATAATATCATCATTACTTTTCTCTCATTTTATAATTTAAGTGACAAATATTATTGCTAATTTCTCTGATTTTTATTAAATATATTGATCAAATACAGATTATTATAACATTTATATATTAGTATACTAATATATATAAATTAATCAGTTTCTAGTTAATTTTCTTATTTTTCATCTTTTCCATAATTTTAGGATAAATCATCTGTTTAATTAATATTATTATTTATTTTTTTATTTTTATATCTATATATTTATCATGATATTTAAAATAATTAATAAACAGTAACCTATGTTACCAATATATATATACTAATATTTTTTTTTAATATATTTTAATATATAATTTTTATGATATTTAGGAATTAATAAAGATATATTAACAATATCTACCGATAATATCATCATTACTTTTTTTTTATTTTATAATTTTAATGACTAATATTATAGTCAATTTCTCTGATGTTTACTGAAAATATTGATCAAATACAGATTATTATAAAATTTATTTATAAGTATACTGATATATCCAAATTAATCATTTTCTTTTGTTTATTTGGTTTGATCCCTTAATATACTGATCAATATTCATATACTGCTGTTTTTTAAAATAACATCCTCGGTACTTCCTAATCTAAACTATCTTCACTATTTCGGTTTGGTTTGATTTTTAATGGTTTGGTTTTACCAGATTGAACGATCCTAAACTATTTCTATTTGTTACTGTTTTATATTTGTGATTTTTTATAATCCTTTTAGTACCACATGATTTGGTTTTCAGTCCAAATACAATATGTGTTAATTTCACATACAAAATTTCTTAATTTAGTTATTACTATAAAAAAGATTTTGATCCAAAATCTACATCACATAAATAAAAATATGAAACAAAATAATACAATTTAATACATTGATTACCAATATGATTAAAATTTTATAATTTATAATAATTTAAAATTTATATCTAATTTAATTATTATTACTTTATAAAAATAAATTTTAGAATTAAAAATTGTTAGATGTATAGATATAATAATCCGCACAAGGTGCGGGACATCAACTAGTAAAATATCATATCATCAGAATATTAGCTTGAACTCCCGAAATAGTAAGCATGACACGGCATACATACATATATATATATGTTGTTAATAATGCACATAAATACACGGGCCATGGCTTGGGTCGTCATGAACTTCAGTGCCAGTACCACTGAAATCGCATTGCGCCTTGGTGGAACCTTCGTTCTGGTAATACAAGTTCATCACAAACGACGCATGATCTCTGAGAGTGTTTGGTTCGTAGCAGACTCCACCTGGTTGGATCGGTGTACAATCGCGAAAACCTCCTGAGTCGCTGCAACACCAATCTATAGTATCTTGTAGTTGTTCAGCTGTCGCATCAGAATTCGCCACACACCATACATTTCTTTGGGCCATGGATACTGTTGATATGAGGAGGAAGAAGAAGAGCACTGTCAATGATAAAGACATTGTTGTTGCCACCATGTCTGCTTGTAGATGATATATGTTAGACGCGAGAATCTTGAATGAAATCAAAAAACAAAATGGGATGAAAAAGTATTATGCGGTAGCATTTTTGAAAAAAATAAGAAAATAGACGAACACATGGAGTCAATATTTGATTATTTTCTTAATTTAATAAATCGTCCGTAGGTGAGAAGGTTTTCGTATGATTTTTGAGTTTCAGGAAAAAACCACATGAAATTGTTTTGTTACACCAAAAACCGAACATCTGAACTTATTATTCACACTATATTTTTGAGACTTACTTTAAAAAACTTGAGGTATTGATGAAACTTTTGTAAGATTATTATGTATGAGTATAGATTGTTATATCTTTAATAGAAAATAAAATATGTATATATATATATATATGAAAATTTCACAAAGCTGAAAGCTACTTATAAAGTAACTTGGACATTTGTCAAAAAGTTTAATAAGCTTTAGCCATTTGTCACTAAGTTTACTTTGGTTAATTAACCAAGTGTACTTAGCTTTACCATGTGTCACCAAATTAATTTATCTTAACCACTAAGATAACTTAGTCATTAAGTTTTCTTAGCTTAAACTATTTGTTACCAAATAGATTAAATTTAGTCGTAAATTAATCTTAATGATTTTTCCTTGTTTAAAGACAACTCTTTCATTTTATTTAGGCTTATGGACTTGCAAAATATGGTGACTTTTCTCCATATAAAATATAATATTTACTTCACTTCACGTCAGATTAGATTTTTACCCAATCCATTAGGCTTGTGAAAACTCTAGCACACACTTAGTTTTACTCATCCGGTTATGCTTGTAAAGTTAGTTCCAAAATCTGCACTATTTAGTTCCAAAATCTGCACTATTAAAACACCATCATTCTTATTTTTTTTATTTTAATGAAAAACTCAATTGACCTAAAATGTCCATACTTCTCGAAAGAAATTTAGTTTTTATTAGTGGCATATTATTTTTTTAGTTTTTAGACCTAAGCTTATGTAACTACTAATTCAATTCATTTTAATCATGATCCATTAAAACTTATTCTGAAAATTATAAATTTAACTTTCTTAACAGGCTTAAACCTATTGTATGATTATAAACAGAACTAAATGAATATCTACGTTAAAATTATAATAGTACTATGCTTAACTATAACATATTAATGTCAAAATGTAATCAGATATAAATTGAAACTAAACTATTTTTATTAACATAAAATTTATTAACCTATGTAGCAATTATATTTTAACATTTATAGTTAACTCAATTATATCATAAATGGGTATTTTACAAAAGGGGTTTTATTATTTAATTTCCAAACTATATGTTTCTTGCATGTCCAAGTACATACCTTGAGATGATATAATATGTGCTTCAGTCTTTAAATACATGCTTTCCACATTGATTCAGCCTATAACATTGTATTATAGGGGAATTGGGTATCCCACAGTTTTGTTTTTCAACAAAATAATAATATATTGATATCATAAGCATTTTACAAGATACAAACACAATTCAATACAACCATTGATCCAAATACAGGAAGTTGGAAATAATTTCGATGAAAGAGTAGAGAGTAACCATGCTTTCCATAAGAAAGTCTTGTAGGCTAACAGATGAAATCTGTTATGTCCCTCTTTGACATACTTTTTATGGCTATCATCTCTTGTATGAAACTCCAAAATGCACTTGACAATGCTTCTGCAAATAATTTTGATTTAAGAAATATTGTTGGTGTATATAGACCTTTCCTTCTCGTTGAAACCAATATATGCGACCATTCTATCAACATTACCCCATGCTGATGAATGATTAAATATCCATGTCAAATATGGTATAATTAAGAAATGCGGTAAATTCCCAAAATTAAAAGGTTTAGAAAATATATACTTGTAAGAATACATCATCATTGTTTGTACTTTGCATTTCATATAGCGAAATATTCAAGGGAAAATTGCTAAAACGGAACAAAAAAATAGTATGGTTGTCCCTATGGTATAAATCCATTTTTGTCCATTTTTTGTCCTTTTTACCCTTTTCATTTCTTAAACTTAATGAAATAAATAGTTTTATGAATCAAAAAAATTATAAAAAATAGAAACAATTGATAAAACATCCATATTCACAATTTGGTATATTTTTTTTGTTGAAAAACTTGATAAATTAAAATATTAAATTACGTTCTACTAAAGTAGATTTCGACTTCTACGGAAAATGGGATAGTAGAAATTGAATTCCAGATTAAACAAGTACATCTACTTTTTTTAGAATGAACAATCTACTTTTTCTTAAACCTCTAAATATGTAAAATGCGAATTCTACTAATTGTAAAGTTAGCTACTTTTTTGTTGAATGCAATTTCTACTTTTACAAGGTATTCTGTAATTAATAGTAGGAATGCGAAATCTAAAAACTACTCAAACGGCTATATAAAGTAGAATCTCTTATGAGTTTTTTGTCTTGGTTCTACGCTTGTAGAGAGCGCCTTCTACGGATAAGAAAATCTGATTTTGGCGAAAATTATGGAAATTTCAGTTAAGAAAATATTCTAACTCCCTAAAACATGAGAAACTCGATTTACCTTGTTAAAAATATCAAAACATCGATTCTAACTTTTTGTCTTCATTAAACCATGTTTTTTTCATAGTTTTTTTTTTTAAATCACAAACTCTTGTTCTACCAATAATCAATGTGTTTGCTAGTTTCTTTTTAGGTGTTGATTGAGATGTTTTCAACTTTGATGATCAAATAAAAGAGCCTTTTTCGTTGGTGCTAAAATGTGGAAGCGAGAAATGGAATAGCTACAATTGAACTTATATTATCCATAATACAATTGTGGGAAAAAAAACAGTCTCACGACAAAGTGATGCGCATCATCAAGAAGCGTCCAGACATCAAGCTGACCAGCCATGCTATTATTCTCTTCCGCAATATTCTTCATACTACTGTATTTTTGTATGATCAGTTTCCTATACCAACGCCGCGATCGTACAGAGCAACAGATCATCCGTGGGAAGTGCTAGCTGCCTGATTCTTCTCCACGGCTACTTCCCAACTCCAGCTCTAATAGCATCTTGATCAGCCCACATCACTTCCAAAGACAAAGCATCTGTTCAAAAATCATCTCCCTGCTAACCATAACAAGAACCAACTCAATTCCTTTGGCATAAAACATTAAAAGGTTATGAGGGAAGCACTTGATTGTACGAGATAAGCTTCTATTTTTCCAGTGTTATGTGTGTAACTGAGATCAAGAGAAAATTTTCACGTTTTGAGAAACCAAAATAATGAGTTTCTTCCATTCAATATTTAGTACAAGCATAATCAAAGCCATACGTACCCAGTATCCTATGTTTTCTAACACCTATATACTGTATAATTTATGCAGACATCATCTTTAAAATATTGCGATATTACTACGTGAAGAAAAAAAGAACAACATATTAAACAAAGAGCACAAACAAAAATAATTAGGAATCAACATCACTTCTTCACAAAACGTGCAGAAACTTGAATAAACTGAAAGAAATACCATAGCCAAACCAATAATCCATTAAAGGACAGTACTTAGTTCAAGCTTCAAGTACACAAAATACTAAAAACTATGTTGTCTGCAATAAGCCGATAACTAAAGGACTGGTTGCTAAAACCAGATGCGAGATAAGCAGCAGGCCCGACTCAAATAACGAAAGAGAAATAGGAAGAAGAAAGTTTTAACTTTACCTCACGGCTAGCGATGTCGGATAAAGAGAGAGGCGGAGAGAACAAGATGAAGGGCTTCCGCCGGAAGAGAGAGTCTATTTCACCAATCATCTAGAGAAGCTCTGAAATCGCTTTCTTGTTCGTGGAGCGAGAGAAGTGGAGTAAGACGAAGGGGAGAGATTCGATCAAACCCACGGTGGAAAGTTCGATTTCATCGGTTGGTAGACTCGTCGTTGATTTCACTGGAGAAGACACAGAATCTCCTTCTTGTTCGTCTAGATAGAGAGAGAGAGAGGCAGAGAAACAAACAGTTAGGTTACTGGTTTTTGAACCTTTTTCTTTTATTTTTATTTTAATTTATTTTGCCTTTCTAAAACGTTTGTTTATTTTTTATTAAACTTTTTAAAATTCATTTTAATTTTTAAATTGTGTTTAATTTTATTAACTCAGGGTTAATTTTGGGATTATGAAAAATATTATACCATAGGGACAATTTAATGGTGATTTTATACCAAAGGGACAACAGTGCTAAATTTTTGTTCCGTTTTGGCAATTTTCTCAATATTCAATAATATTTAGAAATTATGTTACCTCTCTATTTTTAACATAAAAATCATGTTATCTCAAATATAAAATTTTTAGAACAATGTATGCGTATTTCAATGGTCCATATAAAGCCAGGTTTTTTTTTTTTTTTGAGAACTTATAAAGACAAATTGTTTATATCGAGATAAGTTCTAAACATAGGAAAATTTACACATACTCGTCAAAAATACCGTAAGCGTATATTTAATATTCTTTGACTAAAACTTCCATAGTTCCATGTTGATTTTCTTCTAAAAGCGTTTGATGCAGTCTATTATATACTTTTTGCTTTATTTAACTGATAATACTTTCATACATTTCATACAAATGTTTTATCTTATGTGATGTAGAAAACCAAATAATTTCTAAATCGATATTTTAAGGAATGGCAATGGATCAGTTGCACGGATCGTGCTGCAAAGGAAAGACCTTAGAGCATCATTTAGCTTATACAAACTCACTTAAGTTTCTCAGATACTAGTTTAAAAAAAAAACGTTTTTCAGATATATACTTTAATAGCTTAAAAGTGTTTTTTTTTAATTATAACAACACTTCTATTACTATGCAATCGAAGTACATGATCTTCGTGAAGAAAATTAGTAAAAGTGTTATTGAATAGAAAAGAAAAGTAAATTGACAATTCATTTTATAAATAAACATTACCAAGTAGTAAATTGAAAAGTAAAACCAATATCTTAACGAAAATTAAAATCTCTACTAGGACAGACTTACCTCTTTTTTCTTTCTTCACTTTTAATATTTTAATTTGTTTTATCCCTTAGAAATCTATTAAGATAGTTTCTCTAAATGAGTTTTTCAATATTTAAATATTAATTTTTTTTTTAAGAAATCATTAGAAAATACATGATATATGAGTCTCACCATTTTTGAGATTTTTTCAAATAAAACGTTGTTGTGAATTTCTCCAATAATACATCATTTTGAGAAAACAAAAAAATCAGAATATGAATAGTTTCTCTTCAAATTTGAAAGAATACTATTCACAACCTCATTTTTACTATTGAACTTTTTATTTATAGGTTGCCCTTAAAATTTTATATAATTTTATTTTATATTTAAAGATTACATATTTATTTACTTTATTAAAATTAATAATATTTTCATTAATACAATTACATGTTCATATAAATCAATGTCTATTCTTTTAGAAACTAAATATGTACAAAATAAATATTTTGATGAAATATAAATTATAATGAGTGAAATTTATAAGTTTTTAAAATACATAGCATTATTAGAATTAATAACAACTATTAATAATAGAATATACTTGAAATGTTCTATTTTGTGGGAAAAAGGATGGAACCATTGGAATAAAATTCAAACTAATTTTAATTTACATCAGGAAAATTTTAAAAATTTGATAGCAACCATTGGACAGGCCCTAAGTGGTTATCTTGAAATCTATCAACATAGATGTTCTTATAACTTGTTTTCCCCATTGAGCTTTATGATTTATACCCAATAGTTGCCCAACTAATGAAATGATGTTAAAAATAAAAAAAGATAAAAAAATATGTATATGGAAGAAAAAAATTCGAACGTGAGAAATGCAAGAACACAGTGATTGATTTAAGTCAAAATCGTGCCAACAAGTATATATTTTACAAAATTCCGGTTAAATACGAACCATGACTACATCAAAATGAGCATCATTACTAGTTAGAGACTTTGGCCTCGAATGTTAGTTGCGGGATGAGAAGAACACACGATGATAGAGAATGTGTTTTACCATTCACTTGTGTTTCTATTAGTTTTATAAATAAATAAATAATAAAAGAGTAGTGCGGGACAGAGTGTGGGAAAGTTTTGGTCTTCAACCACACCTGTGTTTAACAAGAGATGAATATGGTGTGGTTAGAAGTGTAGGCTTCAAATGGTAACAGCGGTTTGAGCGGTATGAGACAAACGGATTGGATAGTGCGGTACTGCTTAACTGCGGTTTGTATAAGAGAAACGCATACTGCGGAACAACTGCGGATCGTCCAAAATAAATGGTTCTAAACAAAGTATGAATAGTGACAAGTATAATGAGTAGTGCAACTCAGGGAAGTATTTATATTTTCAAAACCAGTATTCACTTTGAACCACACCATATTTATCTCTTGTTAAACATGGGTGTGGTTGGAGACAAAAAATTTTCCGCACTCTGTCCCGCACTACTCTCTTATTATTTATTTTATTTATAAAATTAATAAAAACACAAGTGAATAGTAACACATATTCTCTACCGCCGTGCGTTCTATTCATTCCGCAACTAACATCCGAGGCCATTCGAAGTTGTATACTATTGCTGAACAGAAAAAGAAGAAAAAAGTGTATAATATTATAAAAAATTATTTTTACTATAAAAATATAATAAAAATTATAATTTATTTAGTTTTGCTTAAACAACATCTAACACAATTATAATTTTAAAAATAAAACAAGATATTAGATATAAAATTTCGCAATAGCATGATAAATTTTACATTTCAAATATATAAAATATATTTTTAAAAATTATATTAGTACCACTAAATTTTTAGTTTGAAAATATAAATATATCCCGCAGTTATACTATTCATTTTATATATCACCATTCATACTTCGTTTTGAACCATTTATTTGAGACGATCCGTAGTTGTTCCGCGGTATGTGTTTTTCTTATACAAACCACAGTTAAACCATACTGCAATATCCAACCCGTTTGTCCCGCACCGTTTTAGAGCCTTTAAATAAGTTTCTCACGACAATCTTCAAAAAAAAAATTGAATCATTGAATATTAAGTTTGTATATGAGTTTCTAACGAGAGACAGACTTTCTATTTCTCTTCCTCTTTTTCGTCGTTTCAGATTATTTTAGTGGTTAAAGACCTATCAAGATCGTGGGTAAAAGATAATGATTAATAGAAAGGGGGGGGGGAGGGCGTTTTTAAGGTAGGGTTCTTAGCGGAATATAAGAAAGCGTCTTTTAACTTTTAATTAAAAAAACTAAGAATTAGTTTTAGCTTTTTTTAGTTAAAAATTTAGAGACGGTATCTTATATTTCGCTAAGAATCCACTTTAAGAATCCCAATTAATCATACTCGAAGACCTATATAAAAAAGAGTTTCTCTGTCATCTTTTTAATTTGTCTGAGCTAAACCAAAGTTGATTTAAAATTGAGAATAACCGTATAGTTAACTGAATATTATAATTTCAGTAATTTTTTGTCTGAACAGAGTATATCCGCCGAATATATGACCTTATAAAACATATTATAGAACAGTGTTAGAACATGATTAATGAAAGAGATCTATTTGAGATTCTTAGATCATGATTTGGCATTTTTCTATTAAAATGCGTTTTTTATATCTTTTATTTATGAAATATTTTTTTTAGTTAAAAATTATGAAACCGTATACTTTCGTTGATCATGGTCTTATAAACTGTTTGGATCAATCTTTTTTTTTCTTGGATCAATCTCTTTTACATAATAAACATTTAAATAAGTTAGTGTTTTTTCGCTTGCGTACAAAATTATATAACTATTTATTGTGGCTAATTCTCCCTTGAGCCGAGAAGCTAGGAGCCACCGTTAACCTAGAAGAACCACCAGACGAATCTGTCATAAATTCCAACGGCGGAGAATTCTCCGAAACACGCCACATCTTCACCGACCTATCTAAACTCCCACTGTACACAATCCACCGTCTCTCACCCGAAACAGACTCTTGATCTCTCTCCACCGCCAAACACTTCACCGGACCTGCATGTCCTGTCAAAACCGAAACACACGCGTGCTCTCCACCTCTGCCGCCGCCACCACCACCGCGTTCAGGTCTCCTCCAAACGCGAATCCCGAGATCAGCAGAACCACTGAACAACAAATTCCCCGCCGCGAAGAGACAAAGAACGGCGAGTTTATGCCCTTTCAAAACGCCGCCGTTTTTCATATTAGTATCCCGTTCCCAAAAGTTAACGGTTCCGTCAGATGAACCGCAGTAAATTAACATCCCGCTCTGATCAACCGCTATCGCCGTCACTGCGCAGTCTTGTTTCAATAACGTCTCGGAGAAGAAATGTCTCGTCTCCTTGGCTTGGTCCTCTCTCCTCCACACCTTAACCGAACCATCCGCTGAACCGGAGAAAACCAAACCGTCAAAACCGGCCACGACCGCGTTCACCGCGTCATCATGCGCGTTCACCGACTCCAAGCATCTCAGGTCAGAGACTCTCCACACTTTAAACGTTTTATCCCACGACCCCGAGTACAACAGCCTCCTGTCTTCGCTCAACGCTAGACACGAGATGGCGTCAAGATGTCGGAACCCTTGCGCGCTTGTGCTGGTTCGGTTCCGTCTCATGAAACCTAAGTAAGAGGAAGAGGCTATGGAGTTTTTGATGTAGTCTCGGATAAGCGGCATGGTGCCAACGCGACGGAACACGCTCGAGTCTTTAGACGAGACTTTCCAAACGCGGATCTTCCCGTCTTGATGTCCGGTGAATATCTTGTCCGCTGCAAGAACAATAGCTTTAACCAACCCGCTGTTGGATTTGAACGTGGAGAACTCGATGTGGTTTTTCCAAACCCTAATGTTCTTGGAGTCGGATCCTGTGAAGAGTAAATCGCCAGAGGTGGCTAAAGAATAGATATGGCCTTCTTCGCGGACCAGGGATCCCATGAGAATGTTGGGAGAATATTTCTTTGGTTCTTTGGCGTGCGACGCCGTGGATTTTGACGCAGAAGAACGTGGCGGTTCTATGAGGTTGGGATCGACTTGTACGGACCATGGTGATTTGGCCAATGGAGAAGAGCAGCTTTCAGAGGGAGTTACATCGACGTATGTTATGTCGTAAAGGTCGGGGTCTGGATCAGTTTCTACTTTCTTTAGTTTTGTAAATTTCTGGCTGTTGGGGTCTTTGCTTGAAGGCATTTCAAGAACAAATTATCAGGCTTGAAGAAAGAAGAAACAAAAGATTGGAGATGATGGTGCCTATCTTGAATTTATGGATAGTTGTGTGTTCTATATATAGTTCATACAAAATCACAACCGTTTAAATCGGAAGAACCCTCCATAGATTTTTTTTAGAGATGAATACAAATAATTGTTGTCAGGAAGAGAAGAAGAATAAGAAGAATAGTTTATATATCTATCTTCTATCTAAATTTGTTAAATATATCTCATAGCAAAAGGAATTGCATCATCATTGCGATCTTCTTGATTTTTATATTCTCCATTATCATTTTAATAAAACTAATCAAAGGAATTTTATACACTGTTATAACTAACTAGCATAAGAAGCATTCATTATGAAAACACATTAGGACAACTTTTATATGTTGAAAATTTGAACAACTGTTGTGTATTGTTATGTTGAAGTTTTTTGGTTGGGGTCAGCCCAGAATATAAACCACCTAAACTGTTGATTAAGACATGGCATTTTTAGTTTATTTTCCTATTAATGTATATAGTTAAATAATATTGATAGTTTTATAGTTAGAAGAATATTGATTAAGACATGTCATTTTTAGTTTATTTTCCTATTAATGTATATAGTTAAATAATATTGATAGTTTTATAGTTAGAAGAATATTGTTAAAAATTATTTTTAGTTAAGTTTTTTCATTGTTTTGGTGACTATGAGCACCTTATTAATATTAAATTCGGATTTATAATAGATTTCTAATCTAAAACTAAATGGTAATAAGTGGAATGACATTATTTCTGTATATATTAGTTAATTGTTTTTCAATTACCAATATAAGATTTTCATTCATTGATTCTATACTAAGTGAAATTTAATTAGAATTAGTGAAATTTTAACTCAATATAAAATCAATTGATGATAAGTAAGTAGATTATATCAATTTATATTAGTTAATTATTTTTGTAAAACTTTTTGAGATTTTCAGTCATTCAGCTTTCAATTTAAACAAGCACACAAACATAATTCGGTTAATGAAAAAAGAGAGAAGAAAACATAAAACAGCCATGTTCATCAACCAAAAGACACATGCATGTTCCTCGCTTAATACGAATGTGTCCACTACACTCTTCGTTTGTTGTTGGTATTTTGCTCATACAAATAACATCCTCAAAAGTAATCTCATCTCTTCTGACGAGCTTCCATCAACAAGTTGCTTCTCCACCTTTTTCTGATGAGCTTCCATCAACAAGTCCCATAATCAATCTTAGAGAGTCACCACAAGCCAATATCTCATCAAGTCCTACCACAGAAAACGACGACGGCGTGAATAGAAAAAAATCTCGATTTGCATCGCACCACGTTGGAACCGAACCCATGACTACCCACTCAAGTCGTACACATGAACTACTCCATCATACCAAGTTCGTAACACTAAACACTTGCCGTTATAAGCTTCTACGTACCAGCTAACTATATTTTTGTCAATCACTCCGTTCTGGATCTGCTTCTCGAGGACCCACTTGGAATCACTGAGAATGTTCTTGAGTGCATAAAAGTAAATGACTTCCTCATTGGCTGATACCAAAGTCAAGCTATTAACTCCGGGTGCAAAGAGGGTTCTCGAAGTCAATCCCTGTGGGAAGTCAATCTTGATCAGCCGTGCTTTCTCTGTTTCGGGGTTGAAAGATATGATGCTTCCGTCATTTCTTAGTCAGTGAAGAAACCCTCCAAGTAAACAGGGTTCTTCATACGGTCATCAAGATTGCTTGTGTGGCAAGTAAGTGTCGTTTTTGAACATGTCCATGAGTCTCCGGCATTAATCTCGAAACCATACATCGTTTCATCGGTTTTTGCCATCTCGAATATGTACACAACTTTGAAATTCTGTGTGGTTCGATCAAGCTGATTAACCGCGAGCCCTAGCTGCTTTCTCTTGTCCCGACGAGTCAAGAATCGAAACTTCTTCCTAATGGGATTTGTCACGCATAGACGATCATCAATGAAAAGAAGAAGAAGGCCTGAGCAGCATCCAAAAATATGACACTCCATTAAGCTGTTTTTGTTTTTATGTGACCTAGAACCGCCGTGTGGGTGGTGGTAGACTAGGTAAGGTGAGCCATAAGTGGAGATATGAAGCAAACTGGATTTCAGATACAAAAGAAGGGTTTTGTATATGCGATTGGAGTGATGTATTTGCGCAACACAACATAGCCAGCGCTCTGAGATCAGTCTTGAAAAGAACCTTGTTGAAGAGATGGCCAGGCAAGCTGTCCATTATCGGAGAAATTAATTGGCGTTTTGTTATATTATGCTAGGTGTGTTCGTTTTTTTTGGTTTTTGAGTGTTTGTGTTTGTATTTATATATAGTACCTACGCAAATTCCAAGAAGAAATTTGATTTGCAAATTTATAATTTAAGTATAAAAAGGAAAAGATCTAATAGTCTGTTTATTAAAAAAGAAAAAGTTAATTTGACTCTTATTTATAAATTTAACTCTAATTTTGTTTTAAAACTAGTTTAAATTTCATACTTATTTTCATTTAAGTCATTTATTATCAAAAACAGTACTTATGAAAATGTCATTACTATATTTTTCAACTGAGCAGGAAAAAATAAAAATAATAATTATTTTGCCTTCAGACAAACTTATTTAGTACATGTTTTATATATCCATAAAAATAAATTTATTTCTCTTTGGTAACATATTTATTTAATTATTTATATACTTAATTAATTATAAGCTCAATAGATTTTTGTAAGAAAATTTTCACTTTGACCAAATTTATTTAACTTCCATAGATTTAATAGAAATTTGTTATATTTAGTTTCTTCGGCCACATACTTACTTAATTTTTACAGGCTTATACAAGATTTCTAGGTTTATTTTTCTTTGACCACTGATTTATTTAGTTTTGATAGAGATAATTGGGTTTTGTTAGATTCTTTGACCACCAATTTACTTAATTTTGACAGATTTAATTAAATTTTGATAGATTTGATCTGACCATAAATTTATTTAGAGCATTTCTAATGTTGAACTTTTTTTTCTCCAAATTTGACTTTCTTAGAAAATAAAGTAACATATTCTCCACTGGTTTTCTTTATATTTTCTTCAAAAAAAGTTCTAAATATATTCTCCGATGTTAAGATTGCCATTATGTTCCTTTGAATCCGAGTGATGTAGTTATCTGTTTATGATTGTAGTTGCTTTTTCTCAGACTCATACTCATATACCATCACGATGATTTGATTAGGTGGTTGTTGATAGAGGACATACTCAACTACTTTGTATCTTACAAGTTTTGGTAAGATGATCAATCCTAATTAAGATTGTTCTGATATCGTATATCTTATTACCATTGTTAGATACCAAGAATAATATTCTTTGGTATCTAACAACCAGTGTCATATTTGTGCTAGTGGCTTGTTGATTTGCTTCTGGTTGTGTATTGTTTTAAACCTCCATGCTTCCTCTTAATATTCTTGAATGTTCATGAAAGGCAGGAGACGATCATTTCAAACAGTCTATTCTACGAATGAGTTAGTTGTGAAGACAAGAAAAATCATTTGCAAAACTAATTTATATCATCCATGGAAAATTATGATTTTCAGATGAATATTTTAGTAGAATAATATTAATTTTTCGTCAGTTCTTATTGTCCGTCAAAAATTCCATCAATTCTTTGCCTAATGTTTAACTAATGTATTTACTTTTGAGATATTAAAGCATGTCCATCCATAGAATTTAAGTAAAGTTAAAAAAAAACAGTTTAGCGATAAATAATAATTAAAAACTAAATAAGTATTTAGAAAAAATGAAATACTATTGAGTTAAAGTTCACATCCTGAGATATTCATTTAATTTTTAATTATTATTTATCAATAAGATATTTTTAGAGAATTACACTTAGGGTATGACTGGTTTTCCCGCTACCACCCGCAAACGCAGCTTTTGCGGTTGGTAGCGGTTGCTGGCGTTTTGCAACAATCGCTCAAACCGCTCTAAACCGCTCCAAATCGCTCCAAATCGCTCTGAACCTCATAAATTCAAAAGCTGGTTCCAGCTAGCGTTTGCGGTTGCGGGCGTTTGCGGGAGGATAAAAAAAATTATTTTTTTTCCAAAACAATATAAATACAAAAATAAAAAAATTCAATAAAAAAATTAAACTGAAATTATAAAAATGCTAAAATATATCAATTAAATTTTAATTAATATTATAAAACTTTAAAATAAAAATATTTTCTATATTTTTAAAAAATTTAAACTATAACTTTCTAAATATAAATTTTATATTTATTATAATATTATTATTTTTGATATTTTTATAATTGTATAAAATGTAAATATTGTTAATTTATTATTTAACTGCTGCTGCATTTGGTAGTTAACCAGTCATAAGTATCCCGCAAACGCACAAATTTCTAACCGCATAACCAGTCGTACAAATCTCTTAAAACCGCTAGAAACCGCAACCACCCGCATCCGCAAACTCCCGCAACCGCAACCGCAACCGCTGCGGTTAAACCAGTCAGGCCCTTAGAGCACCCGCATCGGTGCTTCTATAGAAGAGTCTCTAGCTAGAAAAAGTATAGAACAATTAAACAGTAAGAGAAAATGACGTTAGATAGAAAGAATCGTCTCTAAATGAAGGTACTTTCTATTGTTCTAAAGAAACTATGGAGCCATGTGTCTTCTTCTAATTCACATGCTTTTATTTTACATTATAAATTTAATTATTCAACCAAATTATTAATATAATTATATGAGAGACTCAGTATTGAGAAATTGACCACTAAGAGCATCTTTAGAGCATGATTATTGCAGTTTCTAAAGAAGGGTTTTAAACAAAATAAGTCATTTATTTAAATCAAAACTAAATAAAAAGCTAATAAGCGATCCTTAATACATGATTTTGGAGACCGATAATAACAAGGATCCTTAAACCACGTGTCAGCAACTATGAAATTTGATATTTTTTTTTCTTTTTTTCTTTTCTCTTTCTTTTCTTTCTTTCCTCCTCTCTTGTCTTCTCCGTCTACTATCTACAGCGAGGTTCAGTCGAGCCGGATCAACAACACCCTTCCGTCGAAGGTCCTGTCAGCTCCGCCGCCGGGAACTCAGGTTAGGGTTCTCTCCGTCTGATCTGATGAAACGGTTCGTCGAAACCACCGGTGTCTCGCTTGTCTCCCAAGGAATCTGGACATAAGGAAGCCGGCGATTCAGATTCCGTTCTCAGCCCTAAGCTCAAGGAATCAGAGAAGAAACTCGTCGTGGGCAACGGCCGTGGCGGCGGATGTGAGGCTTCTCAGGTTGCAGAAGGCGGAGACAAGGGCGAATCAACATGTGCCCACCGACTCGTCTCGGACAGTTTTACGAATTCTTCTCCTTCTCCCACCTTACTCCTCCGATCCAATGTGAGTTTCCTTCTCGCTACCTCGTCGCGTTCTGAGTCTAATCTCGCGTACTGATTAACGTTTCTTGAATCTTGCAGATATCAGAAGGTTTGTTCGTCCATCAATTGAAGATAAAGGATTAGATGATCTCTTTCAAATCGATGTAAGGACTCTTTCTTAGTTGTTTGCTTCCGAGAAAAACTTAGGACTGATTTGATATACCATTTTGCAGATCAAAGTTTCAAGTGGGAAGCCTATCACGGTTGTTGCATCAAGAACAGTTTCTTACCCAGCTGAGAAACAGCAGCTTCTTTGTCATTCTTTAGTTGAGCTATATAAGCAGGCCTTTTGATGCTGTAAGTTACAGTTGTTGATAAAGGTTTCACCTTTTTATCTTTTCAGTTCTGTTTTGTGATCTCTGGTGTGGTTGTGATTGTGTCTGCAGGCTTATGACGCTCTTATGAAAGCTTTCATTGAGCATAATAAAGTACGTAAAGCCATTTCTGCTTGTGTTGTGTTATGTTATTAAGGAGGCTTCATAGTATAATAATTTGTTGTTCTGTTTCAGTTTGGCAACCTTCCTTATGGCTTCCGGGCAAACACTTGGGTGGTTCCTCCGGTTGTTGCAAGCAAGTAAGCTCTGTTTAGGTTGTTCTATCTATTGATTCTGTAATGGAGTTAATGTTCTGTTATGTTTATGTTGTGTCTTCTTGTTGTTGTTGTTCTGTTATATTTATGTTTATTCACTAAACTAAAGTCATCCATTTTCTCTCTCTTTTTAGTCATCACACACTCTTTTTTTTTTTAAAAACCCTTAAGTTAAGAAACTATGAATGGAGGACAAAAAATTAGTTGTTTCTTAACTAAATTCTTAACCCACATTTAATACTAAAAAAGTGATCAAGAAACCCTTATGGGGTTATAGGGATAATCATGCTCTTGGCTAAAGACTATCAAAGTTTCTTAGAAAAATAAAGAAAATAATAATTGAATTAGAAAGTATAAAAAACCAACTAAACCACTGAATACATGACAAGTATTTAACGTAATCTCTCAAATGTCAGAAAGAGTATGGTCTTAAAGAATCGTTTCTTGTCTCTTGCCTCCACCTGTACGTTTTCTTTCTTCACTTTCCTTTTTTAATTAATTTTTGTTAGTTCAGAAACGTCTCAAGAGATTGCCGTTGCAGATGTCCTAATGATGCTCTTAGAACATCCGCGGCATGGAATTCTCAACAAGTTTCTAACAATTACAATAATGAAAAAGAGAAAATGTAGAGGATAAAGAGAGACGATCCTTGAAGAAATAGACTTTTGACAAAATTGAAGACTTATTTTAAATGTGTCACTGTATTATTAGTTCATTTTTGCTGTTGTCATTTATTTTTAAAAATCTACAACTAAATAGTAACAAATATAATGATGAAAGATTTAAGAGGGTACCTAACCACAGACAATCTTCAATGTATTTTCTTATTTTTACCTATAAAATAAAAGAACTTTATCATAGAGATGAGTTTTGTTCCAATATGTTACTTTAAAAATAAAGATCTACAAATATAAAACAAAATATAGAAGAATGTTATTTCTTCCTCTATAAATAGAGAAAAATAACAATTTATATTTTAGAGACAAAAATAAAGATTTTGGAGTGATTTAACCTCTAAATGCTATTATAGAAGTAAAAATAAAGATTGTTCAAAAAAAGAGAGATAAAAATAGAGATGAATTGGAAATACTCTAAGGTCTTCTTCTCCAACGGGGAGTTGTAATGAATATCTAATGATTTAGAAAAATAAGAAAAATACAAAATTAAAATTAGGAGAGAAAATACCCATAAAATCTTAATTAATAAGTGTTTGCAGCATACTTATAAGAACTCATTTCTCCACGTGGCAGAATTTAATTAGTTTAACTATTTAATTTTAATTAAAATTTAATAATTCACTTATAATATTTTAAACTAATAATATTTTGGTGTTAGTAACCTCCTTATAAGAATTCATGCGTTGATGTTGTTCTAATGATGCTCTACTTCTAGTGAGTAGTGCTCTTACTCATAGAATGCCTATGTGAAAAGCTTTCTCGTAGAGATGTGAATTAAATAGAAAGATGCACATTGTTCAAAAAAAAAGATGCTCAATAATATAACGGATGAATGAGTTTCAACCCAAGTAACGTAATTTCACATTAATTTAAACTAATAAAAGGAATAATTATACATTCTTATAGCTAGCAGAAGAAACGCATTATGAAAAATACGATTTGGACCACTTTTATATGTTGAAAAATTGAACAATGCGTTGGTTATTGTTATGTTGAATGGAGTAACGATAAAATATACACTCTGATCAAGTTCTACCACTTCATATACATGATCGAGTGTTGGAAAAATATGTTCTCCCTTAGGGCAACATTATCCCTAGGACAAAATTTAAGTCCTTAGGTTATTATATTAATATAGTTAGCTTAAGGGGCATTGGTTAAGGATTAAAAAAATAAGATTATTGGAGGGACTTTTAGAAGTCTCTTAGGTATTTTTTTTTTAAAATTAATAATAACACATAAAAGATAAGAGTTGAAACAAACATTAAACATTTATATTGATAAGATATGAAAAGAAAATTACAAAGTGGAAACAAATTACAACGTAAAAATGAAACAGACGAGAGGCGAAGAGAAAATGAAACAGACGAGAGGCGAAGAGAAATGTGTTTCGCGACTTCGATATCATCGTCCAATCACCTTCCTCCACGTCGCCTTACGGACCAGCCCAAATGCCCCTTAGTTAAGGCCCGTTTTCTCAGTTTATATTGGATTTTGATTTATTTTTGGACCATATATCAGTAAGGGACGGGCCTATCAACCCGCGATAATGTTGCCCTTAGGTTCTTGTAGATATCAATCGGTCTGGTAACCAATATTGTGCTGATATTTTGGCTAGGAGAACTTTACAATCACTATTTAGTGGTGTATGTTCCATTCTGTTCTAACAACATAACTGGAAAAAAAGAAAAAAAAATCTTCTTGATTTTTATCTTCCCCATCCTTTTAAGTCAATGTAATAAAAGAAATTATAACTAGCATAAGAAACATATATTATGAAAAGATGTTTTGGACTACTTTTTACATATTGAAAAGTTGAACATGTGTTTGCTATTTTATGTTGAAGTTTTTGTTTGAGTGATTTTAAGCAAACTGAGTAATGATAAGTTTTAAATTTTATTACCAAACATTATAACATTGCTAAAAAGAGAGAGTAGAACATTAAACAGTACCATGTTCATTAATCAAATCACCAAAAAAACACAACATGTTGCTCACTCTGGAACGAATTTGTTTAAACCAGTCTTTTTTTCCTGTTGGTACTTTGCTCATACAAAAAGTTGTGTTCAGCCGATCTTTTCTTAAGTTGATTTTCAACTTCTTCTGATGAGCTTCCATCAATCAGTGCTATAATCGAGCTTAGAGAGGAGATGCGTCGATTACCACAAGCCAATATCTGATCAAGTCTCACTACAGAAGACACAGACCGTGTAAACTAAAAAAAAAATCCTGATTTGCATCGCACCATCCCGGAACCAAACCCATGGCTACCCACTTGTTAGCACTCAAGTGGTACACATTAACCAGTCGGTTGTAATCAGTGACGGGCTTGAGCACACACCCATGAAACATTGGGATGGGGCCTCATTTTCAGGTCAAATTTTTTTAGTTGAATTCTATACTTATAAAACTATATATTTTTCACATTTAGTTAGAAAATATCAGAACATGTCAAATTAATAAATTTTACATAAGTAAGTCAATTAAATTAACATAAAATACATATATTAAAGTCAAAATAAAATTTGCCCTAATTCTTTTAGAAAAATGTAATTGTTTTAACCAAAAAAAATATTAATTTTTTTAATTTCGTACGGGACCTTGTAAACCTCAGGACCTGTACTGGTTGTAATCTCTACTACACACACTCAACACTAAACACTTGCCGTTGTAAGTCAGAACGTTCCAATAATAAAGCTTCTTTTTGTCCATCACTCCGTTGTGGATTTGCTTCAGGAGGATCCACTTGGGTCGACGATCACTGAGGATATTCGTAAGGGCATAAAAGTAAACGACTTTCTCCGTTGCCGATATCAAAGTTATGCTATTATCGCCAGCAGCAAAGAGCGTTTTTGAACTCAGTTCCAGGGGGAATTTGACCGGGATAAGTCGTGCTTGCTCCGTCTTGAGATTGAAAGCCACAACCGTCCTTTCTCAGCCAGTGAAGAGAAGAGACCCGTCTAAGTAAACAGGGGGTTTCATTAGACTTGAGTGGCACGTAAGCGTAAGCGTCGTTTCCAAACGTCTCCATGAGTTTCCACCGTTGATTTCAAACTTATATGTTCTTCCCATATCGATCATGTGGATGACTTTGAAACTCAACATTCAAAAGATGTCAAGAGACAAAACAGAAAAACAAGAACTGTTAGAAGCAAAGAATTTGAAACACTCATTCGCATACCCACACGAACTGCACATGTGGCAAGCAACAAACGACACTACACCGTCTATCCCAAAGCAATTCGATGCGTCCAAATTCTCAGAATGATGAAGCTTGACTTTGACTCCTCTGGTTATCAACATGGTTCACTTGAAGGGTATTCCTGCAAATCATTGAAGAGATGGAACTGCTTGGAAGACGATGAACGAAAGATATCAAAGATTAGAGTTTATTTCCGAAAAATGTTTCAACTATTTTTGCACATGTATGTTTTGTTTTGTTGTCTATTCAGAGTTTATCATGTTTGATTTGAATTACATGACAGATTATAATTATATTTGTGGGATCAACCAAATGGCAGATCACAGTTTATTAATGTTAAAAAGAATTATACATTGCCATGGCAAGAGAAACACAGATTATGAAAATACCATTTAGACCACTTTATGTGTTGAAAAATTGAACAACCGTCGGCTATCATTATGCTGGAGTTTTTGGTTGGTTGAATGATTCAAAAACTAGTGAAATAAAAACTTTCAAATTTTAAACAACTACACAAAACAAAATCACATATATAGTGAAAGAAAAGAGAGAAGAAAACATAAAACAGTACCATGTTCCATTAACCAAATCACCAAAAGACGCATGTTCCTCACAAAATACGAATGTGTCTACACCACTCTTCTTTTGTTGTTGGTATTTTGCTCATTCAAATAACATTCCCAGATGTAATTTCACCTCTTCTTCTTCTCTTCAACCGACATTTTCTTTAAGTTGATTTTCTGGTGAGCTTCTATCAACCAGTGTAATAATCGATCTTAGAGAGGAGATGCGTCTATCACCACGAGCCAATATATCATCAAGTCCTACCACAGAATAAGGTGAAGGTGTGAACAGAAAAAAATTTAGATTTGCATCGTACCAAATTGGAACCGAACCCATGACTGCCCACTTGCTAGCACTCAAGTCGTACACATGAACTACTCCATCATAACAAGTTCGTAACACTACACACTTTCCGTTGTAAGCTTCTACGTACCAAGTAACTACATTTTTGTCAATCACTCCGTTCTGGATCTGCTTCTCGAGGACCCACTTGGGATCACTGAGAATGTTCTTGAGTGCATAAAAGTAAATGACTTCCTCATTGGCTGATACCAAAGTCAAGCTATTAACTCCGGGTGCAAAGAGCGCTCTCGAAGTCAATCCCCGGGGGAAGTCAGCCTGGATCAGCCGTGCTTGCTCTGTTTCGGGGTTGAAAGCTATGATGCTTCCGTCGTTTCTTAGCCAGTGAAGAGACCCGTTCATGTAAACAGGGTTCTTCATACGGTCATCAGGATTGCTTGTGTGGCAAGTAATTGTCGTTTTTGAACATGTCCATGAGTCTTTAGCGTGAATATCGAAACCATACCTAGTTACATCGGTTTTTGCCAACTCGAATATGAACACAACTTTGAAATTCTGTGTGGTTCGATCAATCTGATTAACCGCGAGCCCTAGTTGGTTTCTACTGTCTTGACAAACAAATCTTCGAGGACAAGGATCAAACGAAGTCAAGAACCGAAACTTCTTGGTAAGGGGGTTGGTCACGCATAGACGATCATTAATGAAAAGTAGAAGAAGGCCTGAGCAATATCCCAAAATATGACATGCATCTATGATTGTGAGTGACCTAGAACCGCCGTGAGGGTGGTGGCAGCATAGATAAGTTGAGCCATAAGAGGAGATATAAAGCAAACTGGATCTGATCTGAGAACGGTATTCAGATACAAAAGAAGGGTCGTGTATATGGGACTGGAGTGATATATTTGTGCAACACAACATAGCCAGAGCTCTGAGATCTGTCTTGAAGAGAACCTCGTTTAGGAGATGTCCAGGTAAGCCGTCCATTACAGGATAATTAATTAGGGTTGTGTTATGATCTTTTTAAGTTGCTAACCGTGTTTGCATTTATATAGGACCAAAGCAAATCCCAACAAGGAAATTGATTTTGCAATATCTCTTTTTTTTTTGGGTAAAAATATCTCTTGTAATTAAAAAGAAAGATTTGATATTTGTTTTATTGATAAATAAAATTTATAACAAAAAGGAAATTTTAGTGAACGCTACGACATGCGGTTACCGCTTGGTGCGCGTTCGAGTATAAGCGATTAGTACATGAATTTGTTAATTTCTTAGTCCTTGTGGAAAGTATTAGATGATAAACATCATGCATCGATCCATCGTACATATTCAAACCACTTATAGTTTTTCTTTTTTTTTATAGGATGTATCAACCAACTAATCATCCTATTGATTTTTTAAGCTTTATAAAAAAACAAATCAATAAATACAAACTCAAAATATAATATCTTCTATTAATCAAAACATAATATCTTCAATATCGTATATTTAATATACTTATTAAATATAGAAACTGTAACCATAATTATACTAATTATAAGAATAGATTTGATTACAACTAATTGATCTATTAATTCGGTAATTGATTTGCTTGCAGAATAGGAAACAATAAATTTAAAATAAGAATATAAGGATATATAGATTCCTCTGTTCGAAAACGCGTCCGCGGAGCCCGATTACGCGGCGCCGATACGCTCGTCGGAGATCCACCGTGGCGATTTCACCATCATCGGCCAAGAAATCGGATTGATCAAAAAGTTCATTCTTTTTGAAGTTTTAGGTGTTTAAATCGCATGCTGGAAGGTAGATCTATGAGTTTGATGCATAAACAACAAGAAAAGCTTATAAAATTTGTGGTTTTTGACAAATCTTTGTTGAAGGCGGCGGAAATATTTTTGCAGAAAACCTAAATAAAACGCAAGGAAGAAGATGACTTTATTACAATTATGCCATTCACTTAAAAAACGCACAAAAATATCCAAAAAGCACCTTATGGGCTTCGATCCCAGGTGCAAATACACTAACGCCTGCCTATTTACCACGGGGCTACTTTACTTTTACTTGTATCTTTCCCTAACTTCATATATATATATAGATATATGTATTTAAAATTTAAAATAATAATTAAAATTACTCCCCGCGTATATCTCGTTTAATCCCCGATTTTTCGGTAACTCGCTAGGTCCGGAGTTACCCCCGACTAACGCCTAGCGTAGTTTCGAACAGGGAGAGATTCCAACCAATTGCTTATATTTGTGTATGATTTTCGCATAATAATCTTGAAATTGAACATTGAAAAATATAGAAAGATTTTTTAAATCTTTTACCGACAAAGAACTTAAACAAATTGAAGAGTTAAATGTAATTTTTTTTGTTACACTTCCCGGAAAAAAACGGTTACAACATGGGCTTTCATAATATGGTCTTTTAACATATTAATGTTATGGACATTTAATAATTATCTTGACGAAAAACAAAGACTATAAATAATTTATTATTAATAAAATTATGAAATTATTTACAATTTCATGACTAATTCATCGCCCTTTTTTATATGTTAAATTTTTCATAGAAGTTTAAAAATCATTGTATTTTCTTTAAACATGTATAACTAATTTATAATCTTTTCTGTCATACTAAGTCATAATATAATATTTCTTCATATTTTACATTAATAACCATTATTTTTATATATTGTTTACAATTCTCTAATTACGTATGTTTGTTATATTTTTTATATGATATAGAATATTCGTCATAAATAAATGGTTTAAGATGCCAAAAAATTATTTACTTGGTGAATATAATACATCAAATATTATAAATACATCATTTGGTAGATAAATAACCAAAAACCAAAAATTTATAACCGCGCTGGTGCGTGAGTCAGAGTCTAGTATTCTGTTATTAGATTAGATATCCTCGGGTATATTCTCCTATAGTCTTAGTATGTATCCCTGAATTCTCTTAACTGTTTGTATTTTAAATCATTTTCTCCGCTCGATCTCTCTAACCTTATCTCTCTAACCCTTGCTCTCAAAGAAGTCGTAACCTCAGTTTGCCTCCGGCACGGCTGTCCGTTTGACGTTGCCGGAGGGCTCCTCTCCCCTTATCACCCTTTTCTCTTTTGCTCTTATGACTTCCTCTGGCTGCCTCCGATATGTGTATGTCCCTGGGTCTCGAGCTTCGTCGGTGGAGGAACCTAGGCTGAAGCCGACGGCCGTCTTGATTTCCTGGTGAAGATGCGAGGTAGGTGTAGCGGTGGCTGGTGGTAAGGGTCGGATTTTGGGGTTGGGATCTGTTGGTGGTCGATTTTCATTCTTAGATCTACAACAAATCCCAATGATTCGTAGCGCGTGCTCTGGAGGGGTGGCTTCTCCACTCGGGATCTGCTCGTCTACCTGTCTCCCGTCTCTTCTCGTTGTCCCTGTGGAGATGTTCGGCGGCGCGTGAGCTTTCCCTACGCGTGGTGTCTCGTCGTAGGGCGGTTCAGGTTGTCCAACGCTCAGTAGGTGTGGTGTGGGTCTTCTCCATCGGCGTGTTTGTAAGACTATTCAGATTCGTCGTGTGTCATCTCCGGTGGTCTTCATCTTGGTGCGTGCCCCGACGATTGGGTCTCCGACAAGAAGTCGTCTATGGCTTGGGTTCGGAACCTCTTCACGGGCTGCTTGCTTGTCCCCCTCTGGTCTTGGCGTTCCCCTTTGCGCTCGTAAAGGAACTCTTCGAGTCTCCTCCGGTGTCCTTTCAACGGCTATTCTTCATCGTTTACTTCTGATTCCGTTCGAGTCGGTCAGCTTCTCTGGTTCTCAGAGACTGTCCATGTCGAGATTCTCTTAACCGCTGGGTCATTCAGTTAGGATGCGTCTCGTGTTTTCCATGTGCTTGAACTCGTCATCCCAGCACTTGAGCCAAGCTCGCGGGCGCTCTTAGCTCTTGTGGATGTGTTCTTCCGGCTCGTGTGGTGGCCCGAAGTGCAAAGTGTGGAGCTGCGGCTGCTTATCGCCCTGTTTTGTGCAGTTTCTTGGCGCATGGCTCCTTGGAAGTGTTGCGTCCGAATAAATGTTTGGTCTTGTTAATGCGGGCGTACTGGCCTCTTCAGTAGTTTTCTGTTTTGTGTTGGTGTATGCTTATGATGTCTATCTCGAGCTGTTCTTAGTCGAACCATCATAAAGAGCGGATCATCGGAGAGGCTAAAATTACCGGGTTTCGACTCTCGTTTTAACCGTGGTTCTTCCTTTTGCGGCAAGCGTTGGTACGGATTAGTTGAGACCTCCGAAGAGCGGCTTCTGCTTGTTGTGTCTGTCACTGTATTGTCATGATCGAGTCGTTGTTTAGATTTTTATTTTATTTTCTCCGCTTCTTGTTGTCACTGTACTTTTGTCAAAAACTGAAAAATTGGTAATAATAATCTTTACATTTTTACCAAAAAAAAAGAAACACATGTATCTTTGAGAAAGAAATAAGAAGCATATATGCGTGAAGAAAAGGAATATAGTAAACCTTTTTTCTCCCAATAATATTGAAAATTTTCGTCAATATAATGAACCGAAGTCTCCTCTTACTCACACAGCACTCTCTTCCTCAGCCTCTACCTATCTCTTGTTTCCTTTTCTCTCAAAAGCAATGGCTTTATCCGATGATCTTCCCCTTCAACTTACAAAAGATGTCAAGAGACAAAACAGAAAAACAAGAACTGTAAGAAGCAAAGACTTTGAGACACTCATTCGCATAGCCACACGAGCTGCTCATGTGGCAAGCCACAAAAGAGTACCACACCGTCACTCCTGAAGCAATACGATGCGAAGCCTGACTTTGACTCCTCGGTTTATCATCAAAATAAAGGCCTTGCTTGCTCTTCAGTTCCTTTCCACCAATGGTAACCCTAAAATCCTGTCTGAGTCGAGATCCGTTTTGGTTCACTTGCCTGGCATTCTTGCAAATAATTGAAGATTTAACAAATCTATAACTATTTTTTTTTGTTTGACTGAAAAATCTGTAACTATAAATTTGTACATGGATTTGGGTTTGTTGTGTATTTCAGAGTTTATCATGGCTGATTTGACCCACGTGACCACATCACATATTCACATTTTATTAATTTCTTTTGGGGTCAACCACATGGCAGATCAATGTTTAGTTTCTAGTTCCGGGATGAATAGCCTCTCATCATAATTTCAGTAGAGACGTTGGGTATATTAGCGGATTTATTCGGTTTGGGGACTGGAAACTGACTTACCTTTAGGTTCTACCAAAAAAGCCATTGAATTGGATAATAATATACCAGACGGAAAACGCTCGAGTCTTTAGACAAGATTTTCCAAACACGGATCTTCCCGTCTCGATGTCCGGTGAATATCTTGTCTGCTGCAAGAACCATAGCTTTAACCAAACCGCTTTAGTCTTTAGACAAGATTTTCTGCTGCTCGAGTCTTTAGACAAGATTTTCCAAACACGGATCTTCCAAACCCTAATGTTCTTGGAGTCTGATCCTGTAAAGAGTAAATCCCCTGAGGTAGCTAAAGAATATCCCATGAGAATGTTGGGAGAGTTTGTGACACCCGTCACCTCCTATCTGGAGAACAGCGTGCCACCAACAATATCTCATAGCATAATAACCCATATACACGACTCCACTCACCCTAAGCCCAAATAAAAATCCAAAATAAAGCCCAGTAGCACCAATCCATCCAAATATCATATACTCGTCAGTCTCACCTGCATGGGAGCAAATGAGGGGTGAGTAACAGGTGAGTTACCCAGTGAGGTATGGGGATACTAAACCCGAAGTCCATGGACCCGGACAGAGCACTCCGAATAAATATAATTTAATCCTAACATGTTGCAAACACGGTACCTAAAGTACCCAGAGATCAAACAATGGTCCTAGCGAGGTGCACACTCGCTGCCCACTAACATGCCAAAAACACCACCGAATATGTACTCGGTAACACACGCCCGTAGACGATTTATCGACCTCTGAAGCCTTGGCACAACAGGTCGACTAAGCTGTGCCGCAGCATACACCACACCCAAAGTACTGGTCTCCAGCCGACACACAGAATTACGTCTCCATGGTCGGCTAACACCCAAATCACCTCAATATACTATATACATATATATTATCAATTATAAATGAACAAGCACTGTTGAACCATCTAACAACCCAAGTTCCGGTTTAAGCAAAGAACCTAAAAACTAAACAAGCAATGACAGACTCGATTTCACACAGACGGAACACATTAGAAATAAATTATACTTATTCGAGGTCCTAAGCCGTGTAAGAGAAGCTCGGGAAAAGACCCTCACCTTAGCAATATGGAAAAGTAGTAGCTATGAACTCCAACTGCTCAAACAGACTCCAAATCTGAAATCGGGGCGAAAAATCAAGTCAGAACGCCCTTCGAACGGTTAAAAACGGATAACCGGCGATCTGGTCTAAAAGTCAACCCGCTGGTCAAAGGTCAACCCGGTCAACTCTGACCCAAGCCGGTCAACCCTTGACCAAATTGAAATCGAATTGAACCAATCGGTTTATCCAAACCAAAATCGATTTCAATTAGACCAAATCGGTTTTCCATAGCCGAATTTAAATCAATTTTAACCGCCGGTTTAACTTAACCAATTCAATTAATTTAAATCAGAAATCGATTTATTAAATAACCGGTTAGCCTAAACCAAACCAAAATCAATTAACCTAACCGGTTGACCGGATCTGTGTTGACTCGCTGAGTCGACTCGGCCGATTTACCGAGTCACGACCGAGTCAACGGCCGAGTCACCGGCGGCTGAAAAGGGACGGCGGCTTACCGGAATCAACGGCGGCGACGGGAAGCGGCGGGTGTGACGGACGGCGGTGGCGCGTGAGTTACACGCGCGGAACGTCGCGGGACAAAGGCGGCGCGTGACGGCGCGTCTGAGCCACTCTCCGGTTGATCTTCCTTGTCCGGACTCGTCTCGACGTCATGATCACGATGGTTGTCTTGAAATCACGAGATTCCAAACGGTTAGTGAGTTATGATCGATTGAATGAACGGCCGTTTAAAAAACAAATCGGAAAGGGCGATTTCCGGTTACCTTCGGCTGGGATCGGCGGTGGACTGGTCGATCTCGGCTCTGGACGTGGTGGTGGCGGCGGTACGATCTCAGATGTGAGTGACGGCTCAATCTCTGTAGAGTTACAATGTTTAGGGTTTCTGGGGAATAAAATAATGGCAATAATGGTTTATATATTGGACTCACCAAGGGCTTTCTGCAACACTAACGGGCTCTGACGGGCCGAAGTGACTGGGCTAGAAATTGGGTCGTTACAATTCTCCCCCACTAGTAAAGAATTCGACCCCGAATTCGGCTCCTGAACCAACTGTCCAATACCATCCTCAAAAAGTCTTGGGTAATCAATCCTCATCTGAGTCTCGGTCTCCCATGTCTCCTCATGGATCCCATCTCTCTCCCAACGAACTCTGACAAAACTAGTCATCATGCCCTGAACCGCTTTCACTTGCCGATCCAAAATCTGTACTGGCTGACAAAGTGCAGATAAATTTTTACCAAGGTCACTTGGTGGTTGTTGCAGAATGAGCTCTGGTTCTCTCACGACTTTTCTCAAAACTGACACATGAAACACATCATGAAAGTCTGATAACTCTGCTGATAGTCCCAATCTGTAAGCAACTGCTCCTATCCGCTCCAAAATAGGATACGGGCCCATGAATCTCGGTTTAAGCTTCTTTAGCTTTCGAGTCTTAGATCCTCCTTGAAATGTTCTCATTTTTAGATATACCAGGTCGCCCACCTGAAATTCTAAATCCTTACGGCGCTTATCTGCATAACTCTTCTGTCGGTCATGAGCTTCCTTAAGCCGTGTCTTGAGCATCTCCACCTGTTCTACTGTCTCCTGAACCATTGCAGGTTCTAAATCTCGTCTCTCCCCCACTTCTGTCCAGCAAAGTGGTGTACGACAAGGTCTACCATAAAGTGCCTCATATGGTGCCATTTCAATACTCGAGTGATAACTGTTGTTGTATGCAAACTCCGCTAGAGGTAGATACTTTCCCCAGTTTCCTTCCCAATCCAAAACACAAGCCCTAAGCATATCTTCCAAAGTCTGAATAGTCCTCTCTGACTGTCCATCCGACATGTCTGATAACACAACACAATGTAGCTACAATCTTTTTTATAGTGAGCCAATGATAGAAAAACTTCATATCTTTGTATCTTTTAAGTGTCAGCCACTCTGGAATTGTAGTAGTTTTTATTTTATTTTATTTTTTTAATCGACAGCAACTCCTGCTTCTGAAACCACATGACCCAAAAATCCCTTTTTTTTCTTTGCTAGAAACTAAACTCACTCAGCTAGCAAACAATTTCTTCTCTCCAAGCTTACCTAACCTAATCCATAAATGCTCAGCATGCTCCTCTCTACTCTGAGAATAAATCAAGGTGTCATCGATGAATACAATCACGCAGTTATCCAAGTGTTCACAAAAACGTCATTGATAGGTTTCCTAAATGCTATGGGTGTGTTCGTCGACCCAAATGACATCATCATAAACTCATAATGTCCATAATACGGAAGGCTGTCTTCCGCACATCCTCGTCATCTATCGCAATCTGGTGGTGTCGTGATGCCAAGTCGATCTTCAAGAACCATGAACCTCTTGTAGGTAATCCAACAACTCATCAATACGCGGATACCATGTTCAAGTCCGTGTAGTCGATACAAAGACTGAAACATCCAACTTTCTTCTTTACAAAAATAATGATGCTTCCCACGGTGAAGTACTTGGTCTGATAAAACTTATGTCTGATGAATCTTCCTTATGCTCTTTCAGCTCGGTCATCTCTACTGCTGCTAATTGGTATAGAACTCGTGAAACCAATGATGTTCTTGGTTCCAACTCAATCGTAAGAACGTCTCATGTGTCTGGTGGTGGTCATTCCAAAGACCACAATTACATCCTCATAATCTGCAATGACTGGAAGATCCTGCAACTCATGTTGTCCATCATTTTAACTATCAAAATGTTCGATGAAAATCTATATGCTCTTATATCCAATAACTACTCAGCATGCAGCATATATGCAATAAAAATTCTAATCTGCTCCAGCAATATCAACTCTTGTCCTCAGGCAATCCAACTTTACTCGATGTCGTGGTAGCCAAACCATCCCATGGATGACATCGTAAAAACGTAGCTCCATCACTGAATAGTCTCCGAACAAATCAGTCCTCCGAGCATAGCTGGTACACTGCGATAAATATAAATACCTCCCACGTCCCATGCCAGTTGTTTGACTGACACATCTCTCAAACGATCAACAATGCTAAAAACTAACAACAAAACCAAGCGTAACTCCAATATCAATACAACACAAGTTGCCACACTCCCAATCCAAAAGCGATCCCCACGAGTTTACAAACTGAACATACCTCCAAAATAGTCAACATACTCGTACACAAAAACAACACATGCCAACCGATGGCTCTTACGTCACACCACATAATCTCCAGTAACAAAAACTCGTGGAACGATTGCTTGAAAGAGGGTGGAAGCAGAAACGTCACATATCCACTCCTGGATAATCTCAGAATCATGACCGAAGGAACTGATATCACTCCTGAGACAACTGACGAACTGAGACATCACACATCTGCTGCTGAACATCTGTGTAGAACCCTGTTAGCCGAAGGATGAATGACGATGATTTTACTCATCGTCATAGAAAGAGACAATTGAGTTAGTAATTACTGGATCGAATGGTGCTGAAAGAACTTCGCAAACTTTTTTTTTATTATATATATATATAAAAAGTATTTTATACTTTAAAAAGAAAACGCAGAAAACCGAATCCCCTAATCGCCATCCCGGGTCGAGGCCGGGACGGAACCCCGCTCTGATACCAAATTGTGACACCCGTCACCTCCTATCTGGAGAACAGCGTGCCACCAACAATATCTCATAGCATAATAACCCATATACACGACTCCACTCACCCTAAGCCCAAATAAAAATCCAAAATAAAGCCCAGTAGCACCAATCCATCCAAATATCATATACTCGTCAGTCTCACCTGCATGGGAGCAAATGAGGGGTGAGTAACATGTGAGTTACCCAGTGAGGTATGGGGATACTAAACCCGAAGTCCATGGACCCGGACAGAGCACTCCGAATAAATATAATTTAATCCTAACATGTTGCAAACACGGTACCTAAAGTACCCAGATATCAAACAATGGTCCTAGCGAGGTGCACACTCGCTGCCCACTAACAGGCCAAAAACACCACCGAATATGTGCTCGGTAACACACGCCCGTAGACGATTTATCGACCTCTGAAGCCTTGGCACAACAGGTCGACTAAGCTGTGCCGCAGCATACACCACACCCAAAGTACTGGTCTCCAGCCGACACACAGAATTACGTCTCCATGGTCGGCTAACACCCAAATCACCTCAATATACTATATACATATATATTATCAATTATAAATGAACAAGCACTGTTGAACCATCTAACAACCCTAGTTCCGGTTTAAGCAAAGAACCTAAAAACTAAACAAGCAATGACAGACTCGATTTCACACAGACGGAACACATTAGAAATAAATTATACTTATTCGAGGTCCTAAGCCGTGTAAGAGAAGCTCGGGAAAAGACCCTCACCTTAGCAATATGGAAAAGTAGTAGCTATGAACTCCAACTGCTCAAACAGACTCCAAATCTGAAATCGGGGCGAAAAATCAAGTCAGAACGCCCTTCGAACGGTTAAAAACGGATAACCGGCGATCTGGTCTAAAAGTCAGCCCGCTGGTCAAAGGTCAACCCGGTCAACTCTGACCCAAGCCGGTCAACCCTTGACCAAATTGAAATCGAATTGAACCAATCGGTTTATCCAAACCAAAATCGATTTCAATTAGACCAAATCGGTTTTCCATAGCCGAATTTAAATCAATTTTAACCGCCGGTTTAACTTAACCAATTCAATTAATTTAAATCAGAAATCGATTTATTAAATAACCGGTTAGCCTAAACCAAACCAAAATCAATTAACCTAACCGGTTGACCGGATCTGTGTTGACTCGCTGAGTCGACTCGGCCGATTTACCGAGTCACGACCGAGTCAACGGCCGAGTCACCGGCGGCTGAAAAGGGACGGCGGCTTACCGGAATCAACGGCGGCGACGGGAAGCGGCGGGTGTGACGGACGGCGGTGGCGCGTGAGCTACACGCGCGGAACGTCGCGGGACAAAGGCGGCGCGTCTGAGCCACTCTCCGGTTGATCTTCCTTGTCCGGACTCGTCTCGACGTCACGATCACGATGGTTGTCTTGAAATCACGAGATTCCAAACGGTTAGTGAGTTATGATCGATTGAATGAACGGCCGTTTAAAAAACAAATCGGAAAGGGCGATTTCCGGTTACCTTCGGCTGGGATCGGCGGTGGACTGGTCGATCTCGGCTCTGGACGTGGTGGTGGCGGCGGTACGATCTCAGATGTGAGTGACGGCTCAATCTCTGTAGAGTTACAATGTTTAGGGTTTCTGGGGAATAAAATAATGGCAATAATGGTTTATATATTGGACTCACCAAGGGCTTTCTGCAACACTAACGGGCTCTGACGGGCCGAAGTGACTGGGCTGGAAATTGGGTCGTTACAGAGTTGTTCTTAGGTTCTATGACGTTGCGATCGACTTGTACGGACCACGGTGATTTAGACAAAGGAGAAGAGAAGCCTTCAGAGGGAGATAAATCGACGTATGTTATGTCGTAAAGGTCAGGATCTAGATCAGTTTCTTCTTGTTTTTATTAGTTTGTAAATTTCTGGCGGTTGGTGTCTTTGCTAGTTTCAAGGCATTTCAAGATATACAGAACAAATTAGGCTTCAAGAAACCAAGAAGAAACAAAAAAAAATTGGAGATGAAGGTGCCTATCAAGAATTTAAGGATGGTTGTGTGTTCTATATATAGTTTATTCAAAATTACAACCCTTTTATCTCAGGAGAACCCTCCATAGATTTTTTTATATAAACCCATTATTCTATTTAAGTTTATCAAATATATATCTCATGGTCTTAAATAAATTGGATCAACCCCAATGCAAGGCTCTTGAGATACTGTCAAGCATGTGCAGTGTGCCATCTGTTTACTTGTAAGCGGCTTGATGTTTTACAAAAATTAACATTCAACTAATTACTGGAAGCATGATAAAATAATTATAATTTGCACTTGAGATACTCAAAATTAGACCAGTACCGATGCATGTTGCTCTTTGTCATCAATAGAGTCCTAGACGATAAAATGTACAATCTGAAGTTACACCACTGCATATACACGATTAAATGTTGGGAAAAGATGTTCAAGTCCATTAGGTTATCGTACATCAATCAGTCTGGTAACCAATGTGCTGATAGTTTGCTGGGAGAACTTTACAGGTCTCATTTCAGTGGTAGCATTCTTTTCCTAACAAGATATTTGGAAAAAAAAAGAACAAAAAAGAACAGTGATAGCAAAAGGTTGCATCATTGTAATCTATTTGATTTGTAACCTCCCCATTATAATTTCAACTCAATTTGATGAAATGAATCATCATACACTGTGAAGACTAGCATAAGAAACATACATTACTAATGTTGGGCCTAATTATTAAGCTTATTAGCTCAAATAATGAAAGGCAAATGTGAAAAGGAAATGGGCTTACAAGCTCTTTGTAAAAAGCCATGTTGGTATTAATGAAAAGAAATAAGAGAGTCCCACATCGATTAAAACTTGAGAAGTTGTGATGTATATATATGGTATCACACTCTCCTTGGATTAAACGGCTCAGAGGAAGAGAGAGCTTCTCACGCGCGCCGCCGCCGCCGTCCGGCCGGCTCGGCGTGGGCGTGGGCGTGGGCGTGACGCCTACGTCGGCGTGATAGTCAATCAGCAATAGCTCGGGCTCAGAATAATCTCTACAATGGTAAATCTCGTCACATCAGAAGACGACATAAAACCATTAGACAACTTATCTCAACTGGTGTAATCACAATAGACTACATCAAATCGGCTGACAACCTAGCGGATCCATTTACTAAAGGTTTGCCACGAGATGTTGTTGCTAAATCATCAAAAGGAATGGGTTTAAAGCCTATAACGAATGAGGATGCTTGACTGCAACCCTACCTATCATGACTGGAGATCCCAAGACGTAGGTTTAAAGGGAAAACAAAATCAAACAGAATCTAACCAAAGCACTTGAGACAAAGTAGTCTCTTCCCAGCTCCTAAGATGATAAAAGTGCTAACGAATGTGTGAAGGATAACATAAGCTTTTAATGATTCCATAACTTCTAAGCGGAGTATTACTCAATACTTTTCATGGTCAATCACTTAATGAGTGTGAAATGGGGCCGTTTCTAGGAGAATAAATGCAAGGCTATATTCTCTAAGTTCACTCATGAAAACCAGGAATAGTTCAGGGCCACAATGAACACAATAGAGAACTAAGTTCTACGAGAAAATGAAGCTGCGTTATGCCTGTTGTCTCGGTCTACATAAAACACCGGTTGGTTCAAGACATCATGTTCACCTTCTGGTAAAGTAAACCCGACAGATATTAACTATGAGTGGTTCAAGGCTTAAAAATGCCACCAACTCAAACACAGTGAATTTTTTGCAAACACTCTCGATAAGTCTGTCTAGTCAGGATTAGAATAAGTATAGTTTTTTAGAGTCTATCGAGTCTGCATCTAGTCTGCATATGTTTAGAGTCATTTCTATTCATGTGGGGGATTGTTGGGCCTAATTATTAAGCTTATTAGCGCAAATAATAAAAGGCAAATGTGAAAAGGAAATGGGCTTACGAGCTCTTTGTAAAAAGCCATGTTGGCATTAATGAAAGGAAATAAGAGAGTCCCACATCGATTAAAACTTGAGAAGTTGTGATGTATATATATGGTATCACACTCTCCTTGGATTAAACAGCTCAGAGGAAGAGAGCGTTCCCCACGCGCGCGCCGCCGCCGCCGTCCGGCTCGGCGTGGGCGTGGGCTTGGGCTTGGGCTTGGGCTTGGGCTTGGGCTTGGGCTTGGGCTTGGGCTTGGGCTTGGGTGGAGGGCCCTTGGCCCGATAAGAATTATTCTTTTTGGACCAAGTTAAGCTCAACGCTTTGCCATTTTATTTCTAAAAAACAGCATGACATTTGTGTATAAACGACATGTAGTTCGTTTAAAAACAACACGAAGTTTATCTGTTCGAAATGGATCAGAACGAGTCAACAAGAGAGAAACTTGCGGAGAAAGCTGCTCAACGTTCCACTCCGAGATCTTTGCGAGATTTTCGGAAAAACGTTCGCAACAGTTTCGAAAAACCGCTCCTAGTCTTCTCTTTAAATACAGACTCTCCTCTTCTCATTTTCTTCAACCTTTTCTGAATCGAAATCCAACAGCAAAATTCCCTCTGCGTAAGTCTATTATTGCGAGAGTGTTTCGTAGATTTTTTGTTCGATAGGGCGATCACGGGTGAGGCGTGAGTCGTCTGCCATGGTTGTATCCTGGGACTCTATATTCGTACAGTCCCGTCTCACTAACGGAGCGAATATTTTGAGTTAAGGAAAGAGATCATATCTCGCCTCCATGTCTCGTTGCGAATACGGTTTCTTATCGTTCTCGTATTCGTTTTCTATATTCGTCTATTTCCTTAACTTCGCTTTTATTATATCGTTTACATCAGTCCGGTTTACCGGCTATTACAACTAAAACACGATTTGAACCATTTTATATGTTGGGAAATTTGAACAACCGTTGGCTATTGTAATGTTGAAGGTTTTGGTTGTTTGAGTGATTCTAAGCAAACTGATTGATATATACTTTCAATTTTTAAACAAGCACACAATCATAACAGTAGAAAGCATAAAATAGTATCCATTAGCCAAATTAAGACGCAACATGTTCCTCAAATGATACGGATTTGTTCACACCACTCTTCTTTTCTTGTTAGCACTTTGCTCAGAAAAAAAAAACTATGTCCTGTCTGATCGTTTCCTAAGTTGTTTTTCCACATTTTCTGATGAGCTTCCATCAATCAGTGCCATAATAGTGCTTAGAGAGGAGATGCGTCCGCCATCCCAAGGCAAAATCTCATCAAGTCCCACTACATACGAAGTCGACGGTGTGAACTGAAAAAAATCGTGATTTACACTACACCACCCTGGAATCGAACCCATGACTACCCACGTGTTAGTACTCAAGTCGTACACATGAACCACATGGTCGCAAAGAAGTGGTTCTTCTTCCTTCGCCCTATCCTCCCTCAACACTAAACACTTGCCTTCGTAAGCCTCTACGTTCCAATAACTAAGCTTCTTTTTGTCCATCATTATGTTTTGGATTTTCTTCACAAAAACCCACTTAGGATCACGGAGAATGTTCTCAAGGGAATAAACATAAATGTATTCCTCCGTTGCCGATATCAAAGTTAGTCCATTATTACCTAAGGTGATTAGCGTTTTTAAACTCAATCCCCGAGGAAAACTGATGGGAATAAGTCGTGCATGCTCTGTTTCGAGATTGAAAGACACGATGCTTCCGTCGTTTCTCAGCCAGTGAAGAGACCCGTCCAAGTAAACAGGTGTTTTCAGTGGAAAACTTGAGAGACAAGTAAGCGTCGTTTTCGGACGTCTCCATGAGTTTCCACCGTAGATCTCAAACTTATGCCTACTTTCATAGTCTGTTCCCATTATATGAGTCACTCGGATCTGCTTCACGAGGACCCACTTGGGATCACTGAGAATATTCTTGAGAGCATAAACGTAAATTGACTTTCTCATTGGCTGATACCAAAGTCAGGCTACTATCTCCGGAGGCAAAGAGCGTTCTCGAGCTCAATTCATGGGGAAATTCGACAATATTTATCATTGTTCTCGAGCTTTTTTAATTTATTTTTACTTTTTCTTTTAAAATCATGATATAAATTAACAATATTTTGTTTCTTTTAAAAAAAAATAGTGAATAAGAAATAAATTAATTCCTATTGGTACAGGTTCACCCTAGAATATAACTCTACTTATTATGTGGAAAGAAACAAGAAGCATATATGCGTGAAGAAAAGGAAATTGGTTTTGGTTTTGGTTTTGGTTCAAGAGGAAAAAAGGGAAAATAGTAAACCTATTTCTCGTTATTTCCTTTTTCTCCCAATAATATTGAATTTTTCGTCAATATAATGAACCGAAGTCTCCTCTTACTCACACAGCACTCTCCTCATTAGCTCTATCGATCTCTTGTTTCCTTTTCTCTCAAAACGGATGGATTTCTCCGATGATCTACCTCCTCAACTTACAAAAGATGTCAAGAGACAAAACAGAAAAACAAGAACCGTGAGAAGCAAAGACTTTGAAACACTCATCGGCATAGCCACACGAGCTGCTCATGTGGCAAGCGACAAAGGACACCACACCGTCTCTCCCGAAGCAATAAGATGCGTCCAAGTTCTGAGAATGATGGGAAGCTTGACTTTGACTCCTCGAGTTATCACCAAAACAAACGCCTTGCGCGCTCTTCAGTTCCTTGCCACCAACGGCAACCCTAAAATCCGGTCTGAGTCGAGATCCGTTTTGGTTCACTTGAAGGGATTCACAAAAGGGTTCTGCGTGGGAAGATGGTGACGAGACCAACGAAAGATTTCAAAGATTAGTGTTTATATTCTGAAAAGTGTTTTTAACAAATCTGTAACTAAATTTGCACATGTATTTTGTTTTGTTTTATATTTCAGAGATTATCATGTTTGATTTTAATCACATGACAGATTATTAATTTTTATTTGGAGGGGATACACAAGTCCACTATTTTTTATAACGTTGATATGATATCAAATTGTTTACTATTTACAGTTATCCACGAGAACATTATAATTTTGTAATGTCATGTGCAAATTTGAGTTTCAATATAGAAAAGATAGTCACACACAACTTCCACACAAGATTGATCACGTAGAAATAAAATAGTGGATTAAACAATCTGTGGAATAAGGTTTTAGTGAAAGCATCGTTATATTTACTCTTTACTTTATCATCTTGAATATATAGTGCATATTTATGTTTATGTAATAATTTGCTTTCAAGTTTCTACAAGGAGATTATAATCTCTTTGTGATATTAATGAAATCACGATAGCAAAATCCCCTATATATTAATCCGGGAGCATTACAACATATTTTTGTAGCCACGTGTCATCACGAAAATAATTCTTAGAATTGTTAGAAAAATAAGTTGGTTCATATAAACATATACTATGTTTTTCCTTAAACTGACTATCAAATTAATTAGTAGTGTACAAAAGAATATTTTTTATTTCCTTAACATATATATGACAATTAATGATGATGAATAATACATATTTGATAACAATTTTTCTAACTTCTATCTTTTTTTGTTTAATTTTATACTATTAAAAGAAATTAAACAATCTCATTAAGCATATAATAAAAAAATCAGATTTTTTAATATGTTATATTTTGAATTTTTAAAAACGACTATAAATTACTAAAAATGGTAAATGTCCCAAATTGAAAATTTTGTGATCAATGGTTTAACTTTTTTTTGTTAAAGTAAGATACAAATGATGATCATATATCGTAGGTATAAAATCCGTTCGGATATTTCTACACTTCGAGCCGAGTTCGGGTATTTTATGTTCGGGTTTGGATATTTTGAGCGGGGTTCGGATATTTAAATTTTGAAGAAAAAATAAATAAAAGATTCATTGTCTAAGTTTTTTTGTATTTAAAATATATTTTAACTGGTTTTCTAATTTTTTAAAAATTAAACTATTAATAGGTTTGGAGATAAAACTTTAAAAATAGAAAGACACTAATTTAGTTGTTGTTTTGAAATTTTAGATGCAACTTTTGTTAAAGTAAGAAACAAGAGTTTGATATATATATTTAAGTGAGTACCAAATAATTTTGTCCATAATTATATGTATATTATCTAATTTTGAGCAATAAGCATCATTAATATAAATATTTTGAATAAAATGAGAGAAGTAAACTAGAAATATAGGGTTAAGTATACTTACGTTTGGTTATCTTCGAATATCCATTCGAGTTTGAATATTACCTGTTTGGATTCAAATATGACCCAAACTGGTGAAATAAGTAATTTGTTTTGTTGTTCTAAAATTAGATGATTTTTAGCCCGAACTTGTGAATATATACTAGACAGACATTTATATTTCAAGTTTGTATTTATATATTCTATAACAGCTTGATATATTACATATGAACACTAATTTACTAATATAGTTTGTCGGTGATTTTTTCAAAATTTTGATTCTTAGATATGTATCTAGAGTGAAACTAATTTTTACAGATGTCCATTTTTTTAAAATTGACACTGAATTCATAAAAGAAGTTGAAAAAAGAACCTTAACTCACATCAATGAAACAAAGACGAAAATGAAAACACAATTTTATAGAGGTAGAAAATAAACTCACTTATGGAGAGTCAATAGCAAACAAATCGAGAACAGAAAACATAATCCCCTTTCGTCACTATACAATCGATGTTGCATATTGGTTTTGGTGATTTGTGTCAGACGCAAAACTTAATTTTTTTTGTGCATATAAAATTTTAAAAATAATTAAAATGAGATGTAAAACGTTAACTTTTCAACAATGATGAAATATTTAAGAGACCAATATTTGTATTCGTTATTTTGTAATCGATAAAGATTGTAGTGTTGCAAAATGTTAAAACCATTTAATAAACAAACATTATTATAAAAACTCACTCCGCGCATATGCGCGGGTTATCATCTAGTATAATGTTAAATCAGATAAAGGAAATGTTCTAGTTACTAACCTGCCTTTGATGTCCACAGTCCACATAATCCAGTTGAAACATCGCTACACCAGTCTCTTTAATTTTTTTTTGTTGTAAACTTACACCAGTCTCTTTAATGCTCTTCAAAATATGTTTCCCATAAGTGAGAAAGAACACTGGATCAAGTTTACAAATATGAAGATACATATACCAAATCACCAGTCTTAACTCTTAATGTATATCTTAAAGATAACCCAAGATGACAAAAACAAACCACCTCCTCGTTCTCAACTTGATAACAGATCTCTAGCAATGTCATGAACTTATTAAAGAAAAAACAAAACAAATAACAATGGCATGAACATATATACATACAACTTTCTCCACTTTAAAATCAATAGAAGATAATGAAGATCTTATAGCAATCGTAACACTTAAAAATCGATCAAATGCAACTCAGCAGAGATGCAACTATATTGTTTCAAGATCTCTACAAAATTGGTGACGGGAGGAGAAACTTTGATCAAATAATATTTTCACTTTCATTGAGTTTTTTTTTGGCCTCCAATTTGTTGAATATATTAATATTTAGTCAAGGGATTTTTACCCGAACTGAATGGAGTAAACCGATTCAATTTCTGAAACCCATTAATTTATCAACCTTCTAACTAATAATTGGAGTTTCAAAAATATAATGCTGATTAGTTAAGCAGCTACAAACAAATCAACACTTGGAAACAATATACACAATTTACAAAACAATAATATTTACATTATATAATAAAAGGGAATATATCATAAAATATTATATTTTAACATATAAACACTGCAAAACTAATATAACACTTATAAGCAAGTTGAAACAAAATATAAATAACTTTTCAGTTTTAATTAGATACACTTTTAACTAAGATCAACACAAATGACACTGACTTCTACAAATAAATTAATCAACTAACGAAACTTAAAACTTTAAAATAAATACATTATATAATTAGCTATAAAAATAGAATCAAAATTCTTAAAATTTAATATTGATTATAAAACAAAAATATGATGATTTGATTCTTATTTTGCTCTGGAGTGTAAGATGGTATGCTTTCCCCTCTAGTATTTTAGGTGGCGATTGGTTTTCCCGCTACCACCCGCAAACGCAGCTTTTGCGGTCGGTAGCGGTTGTCGGCGGTTTGCAACAATCACTCAAATCGCCTTAAACCGCTTCAAACCGCTCCGAATCTCATAAATTCAAAAGCTGGCTCCAGCTAGCGTTTGCGGTTGCGGGCGGTTGCGGGAGGGTAAAATTTTTTTCTTTTTTTTTAAAACAATATATATACAAAGAAAAAATATTTAATAAAAAATTTAAAATTGAAATTATGAAAATATTAAAATATATCTATTTTATTTTAATTAATATTATAAAATTTTATAATAAAAACAATTTCAATAAATTTTCAAAAATTAAAATTATAACTTTCTAAATATAAATTTTATATTTATTATAATTTTATGATTTTTGATATTTTTATAATTATATTAAATATAAATATTGTTAATTTATTATTTGACTGTTACCGCATTTGGTAGTTAACCAGTCATAAGTCACCCGCAAACGCACCAATTTTTAACCGCAGTACCAGTCGTACAAATCTCTTAAAACCGCTAGAAACCGCAACCGCCCGCATCCACAAACTCCCGCAACCGCAACCGCAACCGCTGCGTTTGAACCAGTCAGACCCTTAGTAGATACGTGGATGCTTTTGACTTAGAGCTAAGATTCGTTCGGACAAAGAGTTAAAAGAGAAAGAGAACGTGTTCCGGTTGGGAAGTAGAAAAAACAACAAGCAGTGTGTCAACAAAAAACATAAACGTGAGGGGGTCTCTTCTTTTCACCTCCCCAAAAAAACCTACCCCTGTCGCCTGCGAATCACAACTTCGCCTCAAATTCTGATCTATTCGCAACGAAGCCCAGCGATTAAATCGAATCGCATGATCGATCTGGTTTGTTCTTCCCTCCTTCAATCCTCTCTCTCGAAATCGAATCTGATAAATAAACTTGATTCTTGTCTGTTTCTCTCTTGATTCTTCGATTTGTGTTTGTTGTTGTAGATCTGAGGCGATAGAATCAGATTTTATGAGCGATGTTCAGTGATCGGCGGAAGCGGGATATGGCCACCAATCACGGTGGATACAAGCCTTCTTATGGCAGAGGCGGCGGCGGCGGTGGAGGAGGAAGTATGGTGGTTCTTTCTCGGCCGAGAAGCTCGCAAAATGCTGGGCAGAAGCTCTCTGTTCCACCTCCCTTGAACCTTCCTTCACTCCGTAAGGAGCATGAGCGCGTCGATTCATCCGGTTCCGGCTTTCTCTCCGGAGGAGGAGTCTCCGGGAGTGGAGCTAGACCAGCTTCCTCCGGGATGGGATGGAGCAAGCCTGCTGGTGAACGTGTCGAAGAACCGTTGATACGGTCTGTAGAGAAAGTTTCGACCTTGAGGGGTGAAGATTTTCCATCTCTCAAGGCCTCTCTACCTTCAGCTTCTTCAGTGTCTGAGACGCAGAAACATAAAGATGGTCTGAATCATAATCAGAATCAGAAACAGAAGCGAGAAGAGTTTCCCAAAGAGAACAGAGTTGTGATAGATGTGAGACCTCAGAACCGGTTCTTGGGTAATGAAGAGTTGAGCGAGAGACCTAGTTTCTCAGATGGGGTTAAGAAAAAGGATTACCTTCTTCCAGGGCCATTGCCTATTGTTCGTATGTCCCCACGGTCTGATTGGGCTGATGATGAGCGTGACACTAGTCACGGCTTCAGAGATAGAGATTATGGATATTCGAAGAATGAACCAGTAGTAGTAAGGGAGGCCAATGCTTGGAGAGTCTCCTCACCTCTCCAAAACGAAGTTGCAAATAATAGTAATAATAATAATAATAACAGTAGAGGTATTTATGGGGCAAGGCCGAATAGTAGAGGCAGAGAAGGTCTTAAGAAAGGTAACTACGTCTTGTCAGGACAAAGAGATAATGTTTGGAATAGCTCTGGCGCTAGAGAGGCTCATGGAGGAGGAAGGCAGCCATGGAGTAATAATAATGGAATTGATCATCAGAATAGAGACAAACGTCCCTTATTCAAGAACGACAAACCTCATGTGGAAGATCATTTCGGCGACTCTGGATTCGATGTACATGATCCGTTCCCGGTCCTTGGTGTTGCTAAGAAGAAGAAAGAGGCTTTAAAGCAGACAGAGTTCCACGACCCTGTCCGAGAATCATTCGAGGCTGAGCTTGAGCGAGTTCAGAAGATGCAGGAGGAGGAGCGCAGGAGGATCATCGAGGAGCAGGAGAGGGTGATCGAGCTAGTTAGAACTGAAGAAGAAGAGAGGCTGCGGCTGGCTCGGGAGCAAGACGAGCAGCAGAGCAGGTTAGAAGAGGAAGCCAGAGAAGCTGCCGTTAGAAACGAGCAGGAGAGGCTAGAAGCCGCGAGGAGAGCGGAGGAGCTGAGGAAGTCGAAAGAAGAGGAGAAGCATAAGCTGATCTTGGAGGAAGAGAGGAGGAAGCAGGCTGCTAAGCAGAAGCTTCTCGAGTTGGAAGAGAAGATCTCAAGGAGACAAGCCGAAGCCGCCAAAGGATGCAGCAACAACAACTCTTCAGAGGACGTTGTTAAAGAGAAAGAGTCTTCAGATGTTGATTGGGAAGATAGTGAAAGGATGGTTGATAGGATCACTACTTCATCGGCTTCTAGAGACGGCTCCTTTGGGTTCCAGGATAGGCACAAGCCCTTTTGGAGAAAGGAAGATGTGGAGAGTGGTGGCAACTCGAGGTTTATTGAGAATGTTCCGCAGAGAGATGTAGGTGAAGGTTTCCCCAAGGAGTTCTTTGGGACAGCTGGATACATCGGTAATGCCAACTCCTACTTCAAACCTGGATTCCCCGAGCATTCAGTTGATCAGAGCTGGAGAACTCCTGGTGACGGAAGATCCTACGGTAGAAACTACGGGATGGAACAACCAGAGCCAGAGCAGCAGTATGGTAATAACCCCGGGTGGGGACAAAGCCAGAGCCGTGGACGCCGCGGTGGTGCATACCCTTCTTATCCTGAGAAGCTGTATCCGAATCATGAGGAGGATGATTACTACCCTTTTGGAAGACCAAAGTATTCAGTCAGGCAGCCACGTGTGCTCCCTCCTCCTCCGCAGGAGTCTAGGCAGAAGCTTCCCTTCAGAAGCGAGGCTGAGCATCATCCTGGCCCCTCGAGTTCCGTTCTCGCCAGCTATATTGGGGATCTTCAAGACCATCATCATGTCATGTCGGGGACTGGTATGGATGATCATCGCTTTGATAGCAAGCTGACTGGAAGATGCGACTCTCAGTCTTCGCTTTCCATCACCAGCACGCCTGACTCCCTCGTTCATATCTCTCATGATGATTTGGACGAATCGGGGAACTCGTCTGTGTTGGTATCTTCTAGAAAGGGAGACGGTGGTGGTGGTTTACTAGATGCTGGGAAGGATAGTTTGATGAATGCTGCGTGTCCTGTGTCTTGTTGGGATAACGAAGAGTGGGCTCTTGACAACAACGAACGGTTGCAGGAGCAAGAAGAGTACGACGAAGATGAAGATGGGTACCAGGAGGAGGATAAAGTACACGGTGTTGATGAGAACATTGATCTCACCCAAGAGCTGGAAGAGTTGCATCTCCAGGAGAAAGACTCTAACCTAGTCTTGGGCTTCAACGAAGGAGTGGAGGTTGAGATACCCAGCGATGACTTAGAAAAATGTCAACAGAAAGACAGTTTCTTAGACGGTGAAAGACCTTCTAGCTGTGATGAACAAACCGCCAAACCTGCTGAAGTTTCTGATAATGCGTCTACGAGCTTTCAGGGTACTGAAACCAACTCAGCGAGTTACCCAACAGTTTCTACTCATCTTGTGGCACCGCCTTACAGCATTGGTCTGCACCAGTCAAATGTACCTTCTGCTTCAGCGCAGATGGAGGAGCGTGTTCAGTTTCAGTTCGGATTGTTTTCTGGTCCATCACTGATACCTTCTCCTTACCCTGCCATACAGATTGGTTCCATCCAAATGCCTCTTCCTCTTGATCCTCAGTACGGCTCCTCGCTTACTCATATCCAACAGCCTCAGTCACCATTCATTCAGTTTGGTCAGGTAGGATATACATCCCTAATAACCCAAGGGGTACTTCCACCACCACCACCACCTCAAAATCCTGGATCCATGGCCACTGGCCAGCTTGGTCAAGGTAGAAATGCAGCAGCGCCTGCCTCAAACCATCAGATCAGTGTTCTCAGGAGACCAGTGGATGTTTCTGATGGGGACAAACTAAAGAATGCCAATATCTCTCCAGCGAGCGTTGAGGCTGCTGTGGCACCACCTCATAAGCAAGGAGAGTTCTCTGGTAAGTCCGAACCAGCCTCGAGAAAGATGAATCATGGAAGATCAAATTTTACTGATAGACAATCAGGAGGAGGCCAAGTAGTTAGTAGAAATTCTGGCGGCGCTGGTGAGGCTTCTCGGGGGGAGTCTGGTGGTTATAGAAGATATCAACGTCAAAGGGTTGAGTTTAGGGTTCGGGAATCGAACTGGCCTTCTGAGGAGAATCGAAATGGCAATGGAAAGTCTCAAAATTCCAACAGAAGTGGGAGTAGAAAGTATGTCGTGTCCAAGTCCCAGAAATATTCCTCAGACAGCTCAGTGTCTGGTTCGAATTCTGTTCAGAAAGTTGAGGGTCCTAGTGATGATAATGATGATGATTTTATTGAGGTGAGATCAAAAAGACAAATGCTTAATGATCGTCGTGAACAGAGAGAGAAAGAAATCAAGGAAAAGTCCCAGGCCTCAAAGGTTCGGTTGCAATCCAAAACTGTACTTGTAAGCTGTTATTCTAGTCTGAGGTAATTCTCAATAAAATCGAAATTATTTTATTGCAGGCATCCAGGAAACCTCGGTCAACTGTGCAGAACAGTACTGCTGCAGCCAGGTCCTACAGAAGTCCACCAGGTGGCAGGGTTGTAAACACTAAGCAGATTAATCCTGTCTCCAACAGACAGCTGTTAGCCCCAATTGGCACACCTTCTCCTAAAACAGATTCTCATGGTGATGAAAAAACTGGGAGCAGCAGGTACTTTCCTCTATTTGATCAAATGTATGATCGTGTTTTGTGTTCACAGAGATATCACTGATCAAATGCGTTTGTGTTCACAGAGATATCCCTGATCAGAATCCAGCGTCAAGTTTTGTATTCAGCAACAAAAATAATGTTCTGGAAAGTGTTCAAACGTCTGTGGGGACTTGGAGCAACCAACTCACTGATCAGCCGGTGAGTTACATACTTTGTTCGATGGGTGCTGAATTGTTGATTGAGAAAACGGTATCTGGGTTTTTGATGGTTTTGATGACCATGTTTTTAAATAATATAGTAATTGGTATTGATTAATCTGATTTGTGAATCGAGGCTAGTCCTGTATTTAGTTGTGTGAGCTGCTTCACTCTCTTAAAAGGTTTTTTTGATTTAGCATGTACGCAGCTAAGTCAGAATGTTATCTTGCATAAGCTTAACTTTTTTTTTTGAGCAACGCATTAGCTTAACAGAGAATATCTGTTTTATGCTTCCGCAAAGTACCTTAGTTAGCATAATTTTTAACTAAGTTAATTCACGGAAGCATAAAACAGATCTTTCTCTACTACTCCCTTGAAAAGGAAATGGATGAATTTTCATATTTTCACCATAATCATAAACTTCTGCTAATTTTATTTATTTTAGCTATAGACTCAGAGAAATTATAAGGACCAGTACCTGTTAATAATGTAGTTTAGTTTCTCAAATGACTGTTCCATTTCCATGCATATATGCAAATAAATTTTGTGTTTTGTTTTGGTATGTAGGTAATGGCCCTAACCCAGAGTCAGCTTGATGAAGCCATGAAACCTGCATCTCTTCTTTCATGTGTTTCTGTTGAGAATGGTGTCAACCGAATTAGCGAGCCAAATCCTAAATCAACCTCCTCTGTCGCGCCGTCGAAGAACAATACTTTTCCAAGCCCAGTAAACTCATTGCTTGCAGAAGGCAAAATCCAATTTGGTGAGCTGATGGTTTAGAGACACCCCTGGTTGTCACCTTTTGAATGGCTCTTCTTTACATGTAAATAATGATATGCTTCTCTTTTGCTTCTGTTATCAGGGGCAGTTACATCTTCTTCTGTTATTCCTCCTTGTGGTGAGAACAATACTTCTTTATACTTTGAAAAGGATAGAACCCCATCATCCTCTGGCATGGAGATTTGTGAAGCAGAAGCTGCTGCGTCAGCCATTGCCGTTGCAGCCATAACTAGTGATGAAACCAGTGGGAACACTGCTTCTGTATTACCTACTGAAACCAAAATTTATGGAGGAACAAGTGGTAATATTTACTGTCTTTGTGCATTTTCCCAAATGGTTATTTGTTGTCTGACATAATCTCTTACGCATTGGCAGGCACTGCTGTGGCGCAGCCTAGTCTATCAAAAGCTGAAGAGTCTCTCACTGTTTCTCTCCCAGCAGATCTTTCAGTGGAGACCCCAATCTCTCTGTGGCCACCAGTGCCAAGTCCACACAACTCAAACCAAATGATCACTCACTTTCCTCAAGCCCCTCCTCATTTCCCTTTCTATGATATGAACCCCATGTTGAGAGGACCTATCTATGCCTTTGGCCCACACCATGACTCGGGAGCAAACCAACCACAGTCCCAGAAAGGTCCTTCCGGTCCACCTACGACGTGGCAGCAGCAGCAGGGTCATTCTGGAGTAGATTCTTTCTACGCTCCTGCCGGTTTCACTGGTCCTTTCCTAACACCACCTGGTGCTATGCCTCCTGGTGTTCAGGGGCCTCCTCACATGTTTGTTTATAACCACTTTGCACCTGTTGGACAGTTTGGAGGGTTGAGTTTCATGGGCACAACTTACATCCCGTCTGGGAAACAACCGGATTGGAAGCACAACCCTATGGTGTCTTCTTCTCAGGCTGGAGGAGATGGTGATGTGAACAATCCAACTGTGTCTCCCATGCAGTGTAACGTTGTCCCTGCTTCTCTTCAACACCTTGCTATGCCTTCTCCTCTTGCCATGTTTGAACCATCCCCTTTCCAGGTACTTGATCCAATCTCTCTCTTAGCCATCTCAGCAATGCTTAAGTAGTGAAATCTTATTTGTTTTTTATTTGTGTGGTTAGTCTTCTTCTTCTCAGGAGATGCCTGTTCGAGCACGGTGGCCTTATATGCCATTTCCAGGTCCTCCAGCAATGCAAATCCAGAATCAGCAGGAAGCAGTAGATGGCTCACCATCTCAGTTTAACAACAACAACAACATGCTTCCTCCTCCCTCCAACAGATATCCAAACATCCAAACACCCACGGTGGCAGATGCTGCGGACTCCTCAAACTCTTACGGTTCCACCGCTTCACAACCAAAACCCATCACCACCTTGTCCGATCCCAACACTCAAAATCCAGCTAATCCTGCCTTCAAGCCGCCACCACAACCACAACAACAACAACAGTCCTCCCAGGAGAAGAACACCCAGTCTCAGCATGTTGGTGGGTCCAGCCACCACAATCAACATCAACACCAGCATAACAGGAGATCGGGCTTCCATGGGAGAAACCAGGCCGTAACTAGAGAGAGAGGCTACCATAACAACAACACAAAGGTGAAGCAGATTTATGTGGCTAAGCAGACTAGTAGTAACAGCAACAACGCATCTGCCTCTGCCTCTTCCACCACAACAGCTTCGCCTTCAATATGATTCGTGGTCATTATCATTATCCATGTGTCCGTTTAAGATTATATGAACACAAGTCAAATAACATAAGCAGCGTTGGCTTCATAAGGAGATATCCTTCTTTTTGTATTTTCTCATTGGATAAAAATAGATTTGTCTTATTTACTCGTTTGGGGTTTCACTATATGGAACTTTGGTATCATTAGTTTTGAATTTATGTTTTGGGTGAAATACCTTATTCATAGTTCCAATGTTTTCCCCATAATATATCTCTTGTCAACATTGTCTTGTATTATTTTTACAAATCAGTAAACTCTTTTTTATTTTTATAATGTCTTTTGTTTGTTTGACTGAATGTATTAAATTGAAGACTATTTACCAGAGTGATTTTGACTTAAAATGTGACTTTACATTCACTACAAGCTTTTTATAAAGCCGAAATGCCAATTCAAATTTGTTAAGCCTGCAATATCACAATATCAGACTATGTTAACTCTGAAGTGAATCATACACAGGTTCGAATGTCTCAGTGGAAGGTACGCTAGGTTTTAAAGGAGACTCAGCAACTCAGAGTCATTAACACATGAGAAACTTTTAATCCGAAGAGATTTTTTACACAGAACCAAAACTTGATGTTCACATGTATAAATTTTAATACTGTTCAATCTGAAGTCGACTTGTACAAGTTGTAAGCACGATTCGATGATTAGTTATTTGAAAAACATTTATTTAGAACTTTTTCTGAATAGCAAATGCATTAACTTTTTGTAGTATAACTTTTTCTGAATAGCAAACGCATTATGCATGCTCAGAACTTATAAAGTAAATATGGTACTAAAGAATTTGTATGTTGTATCAGATGTCTTATGTGAGAAATAGATGATCCAAGTCACCTTGTTTACCAATGCTCCTGCTGAGGTGATTTTGAATTGATACCAAAGCTCAAATATAATATACTGATTTGAAAATTTTGAAAAATGTTCGAAGGAAAACAGTTCACTTAAAACAGTCTTTTGCTATGATACCATTTGCTCAGCACATAAGATCGTTTCCATACACACACTTTTCTATAATTTTCAAACTCGTAAATTGCATCACTTCATGCCTTTTGACTAATTTTCATTTCATTTATTAGTAGGATTCGAGCATGCATAATGCATTTGCTATTCAGAAAAAGTTATACTGCAAAAAGTCAACACAACAAAATCAAAGAATATACTTTCGCAAATTGTATAATGGGTGTCTATATAAAATCATATAAGACATACTAACAGAACATGAAGCAATCAATCAAGTCATTGTATAATGAGCAATAATGTAATATACAGACAGGTTGGGTCCAAAATAAATTGGTAATTTACTACAGTATGTGTAATATTACAAATGATGCATGGGCTCCACGTCTGTTTGGCCGTTTCAAACAGCCGTTAAGTATTAACGCCGTTAGTTTTCATCTCGGTGGGGATTGGTTAACGGTGCACGCCACCACTCTCGCCCACTGCTTCAGCTTCGTCTTCACCGTCTGCGGATCATCGCCTAGTCAAATAATCTTATTAGTACAACTAAACGACAAATTCTCTGTTGTGTATATATATATATATATATAGGTTTATACATACTGGTTCTGTATAACGTGGAGGGGCTGGTATCGCCGTCGGAGAGCGAAGACGACGACTTGTTAGAAACGGCGTCGTTGTAGCTCTTTTGAACGGCGTAGTAGAGTTCCAAAGCGGGAAGCGTGTTGGACAGTCTCGGATCGGTGACTTCAGGGGATCCGAACCCGAACCCGAGTTCGATACTGGCTTTGAGTTCGTCAAGATCGTCGTCCGTCAAGCTCTTTCCGCGGCGGCGGTTGCGGGAGGTGTCTCGGCGCTTTGACCAAGCTTCCTCGCGGATGAGATCAGGCGACCATGAGTGTTGCTTGGAGAGAGAAGTAGACGGTGGGACGTGGAGGCGACGCACTGCCCCCGACGAGGGGGTGTGCGGCGGCGGACGGCGAGTGTCAGGCTCAATGGTTGGTTTTTTGGTAAATAAGTGGAAAGTCATATGGTGAGAGAGAAAAGTTAGTTGAGGATTAGTTATAAAGGAGTGAGAGTGTTGCCGACTCAGAGAAGTTGGGCCGGCCCAAGTCATGATGGCCTGGCTCTTACTGTATTTTTATTATAATATAATATGTGTGATTTTACCTGGAATTATTAAAGCGTAAAACAAGTTGTCATTTGGATAATATATACTTACAAAATTTGGATATTCTACTTTTTAATTATAGAATAAAGACATTCCACGACTGAAAAGTCTTATCGAAAATCTTTGTAGTGTATTTTACTTTAATGTATTTGAAATACTACTTGGTTCTTTTTCAATAAACGACCTTAAATAATAACATCATTATATAACGTCCTTTCGAAGGAAAATAATATTGTTTTAATACCAAGTACCAACTGAGGAGAATTTATTTAGTTTAGGATTTCTCTTATGGCCCAGTAACTAAACGATGGATGAAGCTATCTTGCCTCCATGGGTTTATTTCATTCAAGCTATCTTGGGCTGCTTGGCTTCAATCTTTGATAAGAGAACCTCCAACCTTTGAATCCGCAAGATCCAGCTTAAATGTTGAAAATTGAAAATACAGTAGGAATCTCACAACGTGTAATTCATTAATGTCTTAAATCAAATGTGCCGTATAAATTAGTTAATAGACGATCTAACGGTGCTTAAATAAAAGTATAAAACTTTAGTCCTTGAAGTAAATACAGTAACGGGAGCAGAATAAGTTGTTGAAACGAAAAAGGTCCAATATAGACAGTGAACCAAACTTAACAGACTCGTTATGTTCATAGCCAGTTATAGTTATGTGAAACTCATTGTGGGGGTGGTGTGGGGAGTTCTTTCTTTACCCGTTAAGAGTTTGATGAGCCGCATTGGATAGGGCATGCTCTGAAAATTATAAATATATTATTGATGTATGTTTTTATATGTAACGAATTAGTTTTATTGACCAATATTACTTTACTTATTATTATTATTGCTAAACTAATACCAATTAACTTTCTCTAAAATGTAAAATTTATTGATCAGTGAAAAAAAAAATTCTAAGGAAATAAAAGAACTACAATATATAACTGAAGTTTGACCAAATGTTAGAAAACTTTGGTTTACTTGAAACTTTGAACTCGAAACCATTGTTGGGTAAGTCTCGAAAAGTGAGGATGGTTGTGGTAATGAAGGAAATATAGTCCTTAATTATGGTTATGGGTTTCCCTCTAATTCTGAGAACCGTATTTGGCTTATAGATATGTTTGTAACGACGTTCATTCTTTCTCATTAGATATGATATTTTGTCACATGAAATGTCAAAGGGACCAGAAGAAAGTGATCTTGCCAAAGTTATGATTTGAGAGGAGATGTGCTGTGACTGTGAGGTATCTTGCCTAAGATGTCAAACAAGTGATCTTTTGATTTATCTTACAACAAAAAAAAAGACACTATTCCAGCATTAAGATCCGATCCGACTGATGTAGAAAGAAGATAAAAACTGCCAATAATGTGATAAAAGAGCACTGAGGTACTCTATATAAGTCATACACCTCTCAAGATTCTTTTTATTTTCTCGCGGACGAAACTACTCATAAATTGAGAAAGAGTTTATGAAAGTCAGATAACGAGTGGAGGCATAACACAATGTCATATCTAGAATCTTGTGTTAGTAATAAAAAAAATTCAAAGACTAGTCTTGGCAACAACGAGCTCTCCAAAAGTTTACGGCCATATACTACGATAGGATTATACAAACATGGCATAAATGATTTAATCTGTATACAGAGAATTAAAGAAAAACGTGAACTTGCAATATCAGTTTGGCAAAACCACATTCCAACATTAAAAAAGTTTCTAAAAGTGAATCAAAATTCCAAACTAATAAAGAAAACAATGAGATCTCGCCATGGCGATTGATTCTTTCCGGTATTAGAGGCCCAAAGATGTTTGCGGTGAAGTTTGGCGGAGCTGCGGAGCTCCGTTTTGGTCGAGAGATCCGAAGGCTGGATCTCCGGCGAGGATGAGATGTGGTGGAGATGAGACGTCTTTGTGACACGTGTCCCCTCGTCGTCGAGGATGGCAACACGTGTCCTCGCATCGAAAAAGTTGGATATGTGAGGCGGCTGCTCTCTATCCTGTTATGAGATTAGGGTTTATCAAGTTGGGCCGGAGGATTATGGGCCCAATTGGTTATCGAGTTTGAGTCTGGTTTTTCTTTTGGGCTTGTTTTGTAATTTTTTTGGGCTTGGTCCGTATCTTTTAATATTAAAAATATATTGACAGAAAAAAAAAAAGAAAACAATGAGAAGATCACTTTATTCCTTGCCACCGCACGCACGCACGCTTGCTTCTACAATGGTAGTCTTTATAGCCTTCCTATAGGCTATAAACTAACCAAGAATCGATCTATAAAGAATAGATATGAGATATCGAGACCACACGAGTGCTTATTAGTCTATGGATATATAAATTAATAAACAACAACAAATCGTTTTTTTTTTCAAAAAAAAAAACAACAACAAAGCGTGACTGGTTTAAAGAAAAGTGGTAGCAAATCAAGCTATAAAGTTTCTACCAGTTTAAATATAAATATTCTATTTAATATTATAGGTTTCGATTACTATGAAAAAACAGAATAGTATTTTCAAAAAAAAAAATCATGTGGTTCTAGTTTATAATTTAAAATGTTGTTTAACAAGAAAAATTGTGAATTGTGACGAAACAGCCACAACAACACAAATTTACAAAATAAATTGTATTGTTGGTTTATGTGTCATCTATCAGAATCTCTCTTTTTCATTTAGAAACAAAGTAATATTGGCAGTTTATCGTAAACTGCAAAATAAGAATAAACCAAAAACTTACAAAGTGAACCATATTTTTCAGGGTATGGTTATCACCATATAGAAACAAATAGTAGAAATATAGGTTGCAAATGGCATAAAAAAAACAAGTAATCATATGTAGCACTTAAATGCTTAAATGCTCTGCTTGGTCCCCATTCGTCGTACTTCTATGCCTTACTCAGTTGTTCTGCTTTCAATTGTAGATATGATTCATGATGTTTGTGGGGCTCCACTTCTATTTCAGCGATTAGATATGGAATCAGGATGCTCTCTCTCGTCCTCCATCTAGACAATTTTTTACCTTACTGGTCATCTCTTCTTCTCTGGTGAAGACTATATCTCTTTTCCGACCTGCCTCTCCAGCCATACGGCCCTTCTTGTTCACTGCATACAATATGTTTGAGCTTCAACGGTCTGGGATCTCACCAAGAACACCCTCGTAGCTGCACATACATATGAATGCTTAGTCTTTCTAAGCTTGTTAGACTTCACTGACAGTGGCTCGACGTTGGCTCTGTCAAATCTCTCTGGCTCCACCATGGTAATGCTAGAGTTGGAAGTTTCTGCATAAACTCAATGCTTGCTTATTCGGAATCTATCGGCAAACTCATTTCTCTGTCCGTGTAAAGGTGAAAAGCTCTGGTTTGTTGGTTTTGATACTTTCATGTTTACATATCACTGGCATAGGTATCCGGCAACAATACTTTCTGAGATCGTGCTATCAACTATCAAGAACTGATCGGCCGACATGTGTTTGTGGGGTTCCACGCTTAACATGGCGACATGATGCGAGACATCTCCAAATGTTAGACTCATAAGCAAAAGTCTTTTTCTTTGGCACAATCTTTGGAGGTAATACAAAATTTTCAAGTAAAGTTTATCATTAACATTCAGCTTCGACAAGTGCAAGCATCAAACCACTTCTTTTATAGTTTGGAGTCTACCAAAGCTTGAAGATTGTAATCTCTTAGTCGTTTTACTTTCCAAAAAAGTCATGGCCATGAAAGATCCTTTTCCATCTTCTTCCTTTTTGTAGGAGTGAAAATTTCCATCAAAATCTCTCTTTTGTGAGGTACTCTTCTTTCGGCTTCAAACCAAAAGTACATTGTTGCTTTCCTTATTGTTTGATGCTTTGTGTAATGGTTCCTTTGGGACCATAATGTACAACAAGACTCATCACAATGAGAATCGAGATTTGGAGAATTCAACATCACGATATATGGTGACTATTTCTATAGTTGAAGACTTTGAAGGATGGTGTAATCTCCCCATTTAGTTTACTCGTATGTGGTATCTTTAAAAACTCCTTATGTTTGTTATCAAACTTGTACAAGTGTATATCTATATCTCTCTATGGCCTTGTATTAATAATTTCTATTAGGACTGCAGATCGAGCTTTGGATGTTGCGCTTATCTTTGTAATTGGTTAAGTTTATGAATGAAATTTTTTGTGTTAAAATAAAGTGCGAACATTCAAAAGTTCCGTTTATTCATTCATAAGCTATCAAGACCCTACTACTATGTCAAGACCACATTCACCTTCCCACCAATTGACACAGAAACATAAAACTTAAAAGAACAAGTACATGTTATTGAGCAATGTGCTTCATGGATACCACATACATCTCCTTCAAAGAGGCTGTTGGACTAAGATATTCCTACCGAGTTATGGATTAGGAAATACTATAATGTTTAAGAGTTATCTAAGCATTAGATAATGTGTTTAGGATTTATATTTCAATATATAAAGAGATACCAAAGTGTGGTATAACTTATGAATTCTATGAAGTTTGATAGCTTTAGTTTTGAGTGGTTTTCTAAAGCATTGAAAAATTAATAAGAGGGTAATTCTTATTAAGTTTGATTGAGATTCATATTCAAAATTCTATAGAGGCTACAACAAAATCGGCTTTCGAAAGCCTGAAGAGTTCGCTCGTTAGTGATCAAGTCATTCTCTTTTGATCCACATAAGATATAATGTTCACAACAAAAACAACTACAATGACTCAGTCGTCCGACCAATCTCGAAAATTTAGTTATAATTACGTTTGGTCATTTTCTTTTACTAATGCTAACAGATTTAATATTATCCATATACAATATGTAATTATTATTTCATTAATAGATATTATTGGGTCCTTTTGGAATCAGTTAAGGGGGCGTCATATCATCTATCTCATCTAACATCAACCAACAAAAAATCAATTACGAAAACCAACCCATCACAACAAGAGATTTGACATTATTCATAATTCGTACGAAGACATTGAACCAAACCAAATTTGTTGGACCAAATTGACTGATCGAAAGTTGTGATCGCGTGGGGACATATCAACGGTCGATAGAGTCGAAGCCACACAAAACAGACCAATATTGTCTAACGACAATGACAGTTTGTAACGACACTTGAAATTCAAGGATATTGCCATAAATTTCTTCGACATATATGTCAACGATATAAGGAACATCACGTATAGTCGAAGATGTTTGACCTTATAATTTGGCATGCAAAATAAGAGGTTTGATAAAAACTTGATTTATAATAGTAACCTTATTATTTGTAATTCATTTGTCATGCAAAATAACAGATATACTTATGCCTCATTTCAATTATGCCAGTAACAATAAAATATAGCTAGGCTTCTCTTCTACATAGTAAATCAATTATATTTTTTTGTCAACAGTAAATCAATTATATAGATAGAGGAAAACAAACAACTAAAAGTCTTCAGAAGAAATGTTATATATGAAAGGATAATAACCAATCAAAAGTATATTGATATAAAATATTTAACCATATATTCATCTGCAAAAGAAAACAAAAAATGGATGAAACTGGATCTGGAATGTTAAAAATTATACTATATTTCTAACTGGCTCTTATGAGTTATGAATTCAGTCAATCATCCACAACCACATACATATTCATAAAACAATCAATGAACTAGTTGCAAAAAAATGGCACCTCCCTTATATCTCTTTCAAAATCATTAGGAGATGTTAGATTATGTGGTTGGGACAAACGGGCCCTACAAAATGTCGCACAGCTTCAGCTACAATTAAACATCTAACTTGTCAATGTTCCAAAAGCTTCACACCCAGACAACGAACACTCTTCACCTTATGAGAACATTTCATTAACTATTACCCATACCTAAGTCCAACCTTTCACATCGTTATATAATATAGTTCATGTATAAACGAAAGATGGTCAAATTAATAAATAAAATGTAATATATTGCCTTTGTCATCGATGATAATACCAAAATCTCTAGTAAGTTATATTACTCTTAGATCTGATCTACCTTCTTTTCTGGTCCAATTTTTAATGACCACGAGATCTAAGGTTGAAATACATATTGCCGGGTATATTTTCGTTATTATATGTTGATGATCAACTACTATCAGTCTATCACTATGATAACCAATAAGGTTGTGGTTTGTGGATTTCGTCAAATAAACGAATGGGAAATGAAAACAAAAACTTGGCGATTCAGCGGTAAATAGGATAATCCTAACAATGTTTCAATGAATTTGTAGATTTTAATACTTTAGAAGGATCATATACGTGAATGGTATGACGCCACCAAACGTTGACAAATAATAAAAATAGATAAATAGCTACAATTTTTGAAACGGGTCGGACACAATTATAACTGAAACTAGATTCTAACCCGCGCGGAAGCGCGGATATTATTTTCATTTTTATTACAAAATTTAAACTAATAGTAATGTAACTGAATTTATTTTAAAAAGTTATATTATATATAATATAACTAAAATATAGGTGATTTTTTTTTAATTTTTGTTACAATAATTTAAACATTCATCACTATATAGTTTTTATAGTCTATTTTTAAAAATTTCATATGTTCTACTATTCTTATATTCTTATAACAATATTTTATGTTTCAAACAAAACACTGGGATCTCAAAATATTATGTAGATATGTATACAATATATATATATATATATATATATATATATATATATATATATATATATCTAAGATTATGTAAACCAGATATATTTTTCATTCAAATAAATGTATTTACTATTTAAATATATATTATTTAACAAACTATTGTTAAGATCACATTTATAATATCTACGATGTAGGAGAATAATATCCTTTTCATTTTTTAAAATATCAAATAATATATTAAGTTTCTAGTGAATTGGTCTAACAACTTTTTTACAATAGATAAAAATAGGATTCTATTTTAATAGAGTAGATAGTGCAAGTGGATGGTGTACAAGTTACTTAGCTTGTTAGCTTGAGCTCTTATCTTTTAATTTTTTAGATGTTGGTAGCACTATACGGAAATGGTAGAAAATAATCCAATGAAAATCATCTTGAGGAAAATATATACTGATATTTTACAGTTACTGAATTTGCTGAGTGAAGGAGCGAATTTTATTTTATTTTTTTTTGCCTAATGAAGGAGCAAAATTTGCTGACTTTGAAATATCGTATAGTTGGTAAATACGTGCACACTTGAAAGAATCATTACGTCTTTTCACCAACGGTTATAATACTGTATATGTTAATTAGGAAGTATGATTTGTGTAGATGCACTGATAATTATCAAAGCAAGTGGTGTTGGTTGTATGCTATTTTATTGTTCAAATGGGACTACAAACAAGGTGAGTATAATTAAAGTTTCTTTCTTGATCGGCCTGAAGTAGCTTAATTGTTATTAAGATTTTGTATCATCTGATTTTTTGCGAGTGTGAACATCAAAACAAATGTAATTTACAAGTTAATATCTTTAAATAGCATAATAAACTCCTTTAATTTTCCATTATTTAAGCGCCAGTCACGTACGTTGTGTAGAAGTCTATGCCGTTGACCCGTTAACATATTAAATTTAACAAATAAGCCATGGTAATTTTACTTTCTTTTTTTTTTTAACACTAGCCATGGTAATTTTACTATATTTCGAAAAAAACGCATAAAAAAAAAAATCTAAGACTCAAAACATAGCTAGTTTAAAAAAAACAAAAAAAAAACAATACCTAACATGTGAATTTGTTTTCCCCGATACCTAACATGTGGTTAAGCTGACAAAGTGACCGTTTATTTGAAAATTAATGCTTTTAATACTAGGCAGCTTCGATGACGTTAGAAAATGGAAAAACAAACTACTGTGTTTATACATGATGTAATTTTAAATTATGTCCACGCATTTAAATAAGAACAAAACTTAGGTGAACATTTTTTTTTTTGGTCAAAAAAAAAAAATGTTCACCTAAGTTTTGTTCTTATTCAAATAAGAAAAAAAAACTTAGGTGAACATTTAGATTCAAATTTCTCTAATAACCAATCATATTATCACGTAGATTAAGAAATAAAAAATATTTTAAAAATTAAAAAAACGTAAAAAATGTAACGTCAATTTTAACAATGTTAACACCGCTAACTAAACCCTAAATCCAAACTGTAACCCTAAACAAAAACTCTATACCCAAACCTTATACTCTAAAATCCAAACCTAGACCCTAAATCCAAACCGTACTTTAATCAAACCCTAAACCTTAAAACCTTAACCCTAGACTCTAAATCCAAATTCTAAATCCTAAACTCAAATTCTAGACCCCAAACTCAAATCCTAGACCCTAAATCTAAACCGTAAATCTTAAATCCAAATCTTATACTTTAAATGTTTGGATTAATATTGATATTATTCTTTTAGAGTTTAAAGTTAGGATTTAAGTTTTAGATTTATAATCTACAGTTTGGATTCATGATTTAAAGTTTAGAGTTTGGGTTTAGTGTCTATAGTTTGAGTTCATAGTCTAAGGTTTAGGTTTAGGATTTAGTGTCTAGAATTTAGAGTTTAGAATTTAGAATCTAGAATTTAGAGTTTGGGTTTAGGGTATAGAGTTTAAGTTTAAGGTGTAGGGTTTAGGTTTTAGAGTATAAAGTTTAAATTTAGGGTATAGGGTTCGGATTTGGAGTTTAGATTTGGGTTTTAGGGTATAAAGTTTGAGTTTAGGATATAAAGTTTTGATTTATGGTTACGGTTTAGATTTATGGTTTAGTTGGTGATATTAGCGTCGTTAAAATAGTGTTATTATTATTTTTTAGTTATTTTGTGTTTTTAAAAATATTTAATATTTTTTTATTCATTAGGCTATGTAACATTATGATTGGTTATTAGAAGTGAAATGAATTTAAAGGTTTATCTTAGGAGGTAAATCTAAGTTTTGCTTTTTTAAATAAACCTATTGAAAATTGTACTACTTAAAGACTATCATTTTAAAGACTATCATTTTAAAATTTATTTCCTCGTTATAAAAAAAAAGACACATCATTTTAAAATTTATTTTCTCGTTATAAAAAAAGACTTTATCATTTAAAATTATGCTTTTGTGATACACCACACGAACCATTTGTAAAGAATCCATGCCATATTGGTGTCGGCATGTGAGACTCCCGAGTAGTGTGGCCTAGAGTCGCGTGACCGTTTTTATTGCTTACCACCCAAAGATTATGCCTCAGCGGTTATTGATTCAACATCGCATTAAATTGAACCACAACTCTATAGGTAGATAAGTAAAAAGTTCTAGCAAAAAATATAAAAATACAAGCGGTGGACTCTCAACTTTACAACTACAATTCATGCTTAAGCTGCATGTGTACTGGTTTCTTTCTTGGACTTTTAAATAGAAAAATATAGAAAGAAACAGAACACTTTAGTCTACTTCATTATAAATGATACTATATTGGTATGGTGTTTGTATGATTCATATGGTACGGGATTAATATGCTACTTTTTCCCAAACTGTTTACTGTTAAGTCCACTGCAAAGATTATGATTATGTGGATAAATCCAAATCAAAACTTAATAGTGATTAATATCGATGGTGTCCCTGATGTAGTGAGGAGCATGATTTGATGCAGCGTGGCGGAGTGGGTATGATATTGGCTTACGTCTAATCACTTTTCAACCTTTGTTATCCATGCTTCTAAATCCGAAACACACCTCTAATCAAACCCATCGAGATCGATTATAAACCGGACTGATTGTCATTTTTGGTTTGAACCGAATAAAATTTTGTAAAATTCAAACACTCCTTAAAGTTCAGACAATACTTAACAAAACCAATGATCCATAACAAAAACAAAAAAGTTGATCTAACTAATCTCGAATAGTTTATAATTTATTATATAATACCTAATATATAAATAGATTTCATATTAAGGCTCCGAATAGTAACATTAGTTCTGCACCGCACCGCATTCAACAGTAATAAAAATCTCTACATATACCATATATCTATACATTTTTATAACTGTCAGAACCGTACCGCAGTCAAATCGCTTGTTCCGTACCGCTCAATTCGCTGTTACCATTCGGAGCCTGACATACTACGGTTTAACTTATTCGGTTCTAAGATTAGTTGATAGCATTTTCTCCATAAATGCAGCATTATGATGTATTACCAGTGTAAATATAGCATAATTTAAAACTTCCATGTCAAAAATTTCACCATATTTAATTTTGGTTGTCAATTCTAGCCTATCAGTTAGTATTATATAGATTTTTTAAAAGAAATTAAAAAATTATCTAAGACGTTTTAAGCATATGTCAATTCAGTTCACTTGACATTTATTCTTAAAAAAGATTCAAAACAGTTGATTATTCGAAAACAAGTAAATATTTATGAACAGATTCTAAATATAGTAAATACTGTGTGATTAATGTTATAATTTGGTGTTTATTTCCATAATTTACGCATGGGTCCTACGTGTTTCCAAGAAAATCAGAGCCGTGAAAGAGAACTCAACAAAAGTGTAAACCGATCAGAAAGGTATCTGATGCTGATTTAGATAATTAAAGAATCTCAACGAAGAAATTCTTTTTTGAAGATTTTAATCATCAAATGAACTAGTCGATGAAGTCATTAGAGATTCGAATTATTTTTAATATTTTTCGTAAAATACTAAATCAAACCAAAAATAAATACTCCTAGAAAGGACAACTCGTAGGACCCACCAATAAAACTTGCTATAAATACACGAAGCTCCTTACTTTGATCAACGAAGCCTCTCTCTCTCTCTTTCTTTATCGTCTATCATCTTTTTTCAGTTTGCCTTCAGACATATCTGAAACCCCATAACTCATAAAGCTTACTCATTTTGCCATAACTCTCACTTCCTTTTTCCAAAGAAAAAAAACAAAAATGGTCGACGTTGATCGGAGAATGACCGGTCTCCGGCCATCACACGCGGCGGGCCTCCGTCGTCTCTCAGCTCGGGCCTCCGCACCAACGACTCCAAGGGTCAGGAACAGTCTCGTATCTTTCTCATCTCTCGCCCACCAAGTAATCTCACATTTACACACTTCAAGGATCCAAGTCCAACCGGGTCTAACCGACGCAGAGTTCGCCAGAGCCGAAGCCGAGTTCTCATTCTCCTTCCCGCCGGATCTCCGCGCCGTTCTCGCCGCCGGCTTACCCGTCGGCGCTGGTTTTCCAGACTGGCGTTCTCCCGGAGCCCGTCTCCACCTCCGAGCGATGATCGATCTTCCAGTCGCCGCGGTGTCCTTTCAGATCGCGAGAAACACTCTCTGGAGCAAATCTTGGGGCCCGAGACCGTCTGAGCCGGAAAAGGCCTTACGGGTCGCGAGAAACGCTCTCAAGAGAGCTCCTTTGATGATTCCCATCTTCGATCACTGCTTTATTCCTTGTAAACCGTCTTTAGCGGGTAACCCGGTTTTCTACATCGACGAGACCCGAATTTTCTGTTGCGGGTCGGATCTATCCGATTTCTTCGAGCGTGAGTCTGTCTTCAGAGGATCTGGTTTGTCTCCGGTTGTTCTCACTAAGCAGCGTTCTGTGAGCGAGATATCCGCCGTGTCCTCGTCCTCGTCGAACTTCTCTAGAATGAGCTTAGATTCGGGTCGTGTTCACGGGTCGGGTACACCGAGATGGGTGGAGTTTTGGAGTGACGCGGCGGTGGATCGTCGCCGGAGAAACTCGGCTTCTTCGATGTCGTCGTCACACTCTTCATCGCCGGAGAGATACTTAGACTTACCGAGATCCGAGACGCCGAAATGGGTGGACGAGTACGTGAACCGGATCGGGTCGGTTTTAAGAGGAGGCGGGTGGAGCGAATCCGACGTAGATGATATCGTCCACGTGTCGGCATCTGGTTTCTTCGAGGATGAGATGGTAATTTTAGATAATCAAGCGGTTTTAGATGCTTTGCTTCTGAAAGCGGGTCGGTTCTCGGAATCGCTCCGTAAAGCTGGATGGAGCTCCGAGGAAGTGTCGGACGCACTGGGTTTTGATTTTCGACTGGAGAAAGAGAGGAAACCGGTGAAGAAACTGTCTCCTGAAGTCGTTAAAAGAATCGGGAAACTTGCCGACTCGGTTTCTCGGTCATGATAATACTCCCCGTCGAAATTTATTTTTCTTAGATCAAAAATACCGTAATAGATTATAAAGTTTTCAAAAGGTTTTAGATATTTGTAATCTTTTACCCCCCACCCTATATTTTGTTAGTAGGCAAAAAGAAAAAAATCATGGTTCTCAAAATACGCTGAATAGTAATAAATAAATCTGGAATTTGTACATTAAAGCTGCTCCGAATGGTAACTGCGGTTTGAGCGGTGCGGGACAAGCGGTTTAACTGCGGTGCGGTTTTCACAGTTATAAAAACGAATAGATAATAGTATATGTAGAGATTTTTGTTAGTGCGGGGCGGGGCGGTTCGTAACATTCGAAGCCTAAAAATACAGGGATTCTCAAATTAATTTTCAATTTTCTTTGGAAGTAGGGGCTAAAAATGGATAATTTCTTATGCGGGGTGCTTTTAGATCAATTCTTTTTAGGTGAGGTTCATTTGTGGAATATCTCTAAAATCTTTAAAAAGAAGCACCAACGCGCACGTGAGACGACTTTCCACAAATAAAAATGCAAAATAACGTTATAGGGTCCCGCGAACAAAGGCAAAGGCAGCGGCCGACGTCGTTTTCTTAACGCAACGCTGTCTTTTACAACCCTACTACCCTTGTACGATATCGAACGACGTAACCAAAACTATGAAATGATTACTCAGCCCTGAACGATAAATACAACGTACCATTATTATTATTTTTGTCACTTTGAAGTTCGAGGATTTGGTTTCAAGTTTTTGCACTTGAATTTTGAATTATTTTTGGTTATATGAGAAAATGAAAAAGAAAAGAAAAACAAACGATCGTGTTATAGAGAACAATAATATTGAACAAAATAATGTGTAATATACCAACATTATTTGAGTCTGGGGATATTATTGTTCAATACTTATTATTTGTTCAATAATTTTTGGTAAAACGATCGTGTTATAGAGAACAATAATATTGTTATAATATTGTTTGGTAAAAATATTTCCAATAATTTTTGTTTGGTAAATAATATCCCCTTTAATTATTTTGTATGTTTCTAGTATTTAATAGTAAGCTTTTTTCAAAAGAAAAAAATTATTGGAGATATTTTTACCAAACAAAAATTATTGGGGATATTATTAAGGAACTCAAGCCAAAATAAAAAAGTGTGTAATATACCAAACACATAATAATCGAAAAAATAATTAAAGGTTAGATGAGATGTATCAGACAGTCTACAGCTAGGTACACTGAGAAATTAAAATGCTTTGCTTACGTACGTTGTGATCAGTGATCCTAACCAACCTTTACCAGTAAAAGGACTGTTGCTGCAATCATTATTTTTCAAATAATAATCTTTGTATATTCCTAACATTTCTGGTATCATTATTGTTTTTGTACACCAAACTTCTTGTACAGTTCCAAATTATTTTTCCAAAAGGAGAAAAATAAAATAAGAAGGCATACATCGTCAAACACGACTTTAATCCAAATAACTGTTTTGTTCTTTTTTTTAAAGACACTATATCATTAATAACAAATTAGGATTATAAAGGAATAAATTATTACATATATTGAAAATAATAACATGAGAAGTGATCTAATAAAAATAAGTTAAAGTAACTGAAAAAACTAAAGCAAAGTTATATATCAAAAGGAAACTAGAGCTGAAACTTATATTTATTTTTATTAAGTTAAATATTTTCTTATAAAGATGTTATATAAACCAAAATCAAATTTATATCAAACTGATGACATTAAAACTCGATATTCTTTAGTAGCTATACCTTCTTAAATGAGAAAAGGAACTGAAACATACTATCTTAAACAAAAATGCACTTAAATAAAATAAAAATCGAACGAGATTATAACAAGTGTATGCTCCCATGTTCAAGATTAATATAAGAGGTCATAATCGTACTTGAAAATATTTGTTTGTATGTTTATGTCGGTCCATAAAAATTTCATCAAAACGGTCCGTGCTACCACCACTAAAAAGAAGTAAAGAACCATCCTAATATCTGACCGTTGCTCCTCCGATCACGTGCAAATGCCACCGACAATCACGTTCCTCCCCATCCGTCTTGTAACTCACACATGACATGTCATATCGATCCAGGCCGTTGATTGGACATGTGGTGAGCCATGAAGCCGAGAGGTGAGAGAAGTACAAAGTATTGTCCGCGTATCCGCGTATCGACATAAGGGATGGTTCGGTCCGCTCGATACGTATCGATTACGCAAGTATGATGTGTGTGTTTAGAAACATCCGTGTATCGATTTAAGGGATGATTCGGTCCGCTTAATATGTTACGTGTGCTGCTAAGTGTGAAAGCAGTGTTTTCCTTTTTGATATTTGAAGTTATATATTTTGAAAATCTAATATGTTAAAAATAGTCTCCAACAGGCGTAGTTTTCATAGATTCAAACAAGTTGAAAAAGATGGTGTTACAAAAAAAAAACAAGTTGAAAAAGATAAAAAGGTACTAGTTCGTATAGTTGTCGTTTCTTTCGGCTTGTATATAAGTCGCAACTATCCCTATAAGCACAGTTTCCCTAAAATATTAATGTTTTCTACGGCCAGACAAAAATAATGTTTATAGTAAACAAGAAAAAATATACAACTGTACATACAAACTTTTGACAAATGACTACTGCTTGCTCTCTGTGGGGGGCAACCACAAGTTTGGTCTAAGACCTTTTGTAGAATAGGGGTGTTTTGATCCATGAAGATCCTCAAGTAAGAGTTGATGCAGCGTTCAAAAAAAAAGAGAAGATCCTCAAGTAAGAATTCATAAATAAAAATTCTCATAACTATTTTCTCTAGTATGATATAACATTGATTTGCACTAGTTCACCTCAAATTAATTAAGTGTAACAATCTTCATTAAAAATGATTGCCCACATTGCTCCTCTTGGTTTAGAGTCTTCTAATATATGGATCCTCTTGTACCATTTGCAAGTGGTAGGCGCAGTACGTTAACTTCATTGTACTTTACACTCTACAATCTTACATTTTTGACCCACAAACCGAGAGTCGTAGGACGAACTCATTATGTGGAAAATACAACAAAGTATGTTTGGATCGCATAGGATCCACAAATGTGTTACTAGATCACTTTTTGTAAGTGTAGTTGAAAATCTAGTGAGGTTAAAACCATGTAATCCATATTTGGTGAATAAAAGTTGATGTTTGAGCCAAAGAAAAATAATCCTTACGCATAAAAAAAAAGCATAGCTCAACTATACTAATTTCAAAAAAAAATTATGATACAAGCCTCTTTTTAATGTGTTCTAAAAATATTGAGACTCTAAGAACATGTTTATTGTAGGTCTCTTAGGCTGGGTTTCTTAGCGTAATATAATATACGGTATCTGATTTGAGAGATGTCTCTTAACTGTTTTTAGTTAAAATTTAAGAGACTGTATCTTATATTACGCTAAAAGATTCAACCTAAGAGACCTTCAATAAACATGCTCTAACATCTGTTTGATGTTAAATAAATTCGTCATATAGTTTATCTATTGATTAATCCAATCAAAGTACAACTAAACATGTCAGATCAATCACAACAGTCAAATTACTTCATGAACATTTACGTTCTTCTCAAGCTATAATTTATATATGAAAACGACCATCTAACATCTACCACTCCCTAAAATCAAAGTGCTCGTAAGAAGAAAACAATGTAAAAGTTTTATACCATAGCTACAAACAATCAGTAAAACAGTAACTACTAATTAAGATAAACAAATGTCGATATTATAATGGTGTTTCCAACTAGCTAGAGAATAACTACCCACTAATCGGTCTTGTCCCTTGGTGGCGATTAGATTAAATTGTTATCTCTAGATTATCCACTTATACATATCTTTGGTGACGGTAGTCAATTGGTCTTGTTGGTGACTTTTGAATAAACTCGTCTAAACCGATATTTCCACCTACATATCTTCAAAATGAAGAGGACATATGTAATCATATTTACAAAGCAGACAACCGACCCACGCAATGACTGCTCTTGGCTTAACTAAATGCAGGGGCGGTCCTGGAGTACCAGGGGCCATAAACAAACTAAAAGTTGGGGGCCCATTTTTACATTGTAAAAACATGAATACACGTAAAACTAAAGATAAATTAGAAGATTCATTTTTTAAGTCAAATGTGGATTCCATGATAGTTCTTAGTTTTCGTTATTATCTATCCGATAAATCATAAATACTTCAAAGTTTGGTTATATAAATATTTTTTTTTAACATTGGGGCCTTTAAAAATGGGGGCCCTAGGCCCAGGTTTCATTACGCTATGCTCAAGCACGCTCCTGACTAAATGCTCAAAGAACTCTAGGTAAGAAATGTTACAATGGACTTAATTATCCAGTTTGACCTAGTTTGTATTAAAGCCCTTCCGGTTCTGATTTAAACTTGAGAAGTGCAAAGGAAAACGATATATTTGGTAAATTTGGTAAATTAAAATTTGATAAAGACATACTTAATCATATTCACAAAACAAACAACTTGTCCACAAAATGACTACTCTTGGCTTAAACGAAATGCTAAAAAATACTCTAGGTAGGAAATGTTACAACTTATCCGGCCTAACCTAATTTGTGTTAGACCCCGTCCGATTCTGATTTAAACTTGAGAACTGCAAAGGAAAATGATATATTTGGTGGATTTTGTACCCTTCCCCACTCCCCCAAATCAAATTTTATAAGGCTTTCCTTATCTTGAAGATTTGAGCATATCTTATGTTGTTTTCATAATTAGGAATGTTGTTTTTGGATTTCTCCATTATTTCTTGATTTCTATAAAGCATGAAAATATATGTAATGAATAGTAAAAGATGATTGTATGATACTAATTAAACAAATTTTTTGCCAATGTAACTATTTTTAAAACATCTCTAATTCAATTGATGCATATTTTAATAAAAAACAGAGTGAAAAATGGAGGAATTAACAAAAAATAAAAGCATCATTCCATAAATAGTTACTGCATTTTCTACTATATTTTACTGTAAAATATGTGATTGCCTTGGAGATGCTCTATGCAATACGCAAGTTATGTAATTTAGCGAAATACGAAAGAACCAATTGCAAGGATTACTTAAAAGGGAAATCGTATAAAAAACTTTTGAAAGTATCACTTACTAGCACTTTAAACCTATAAATTTTTTCACTAACACTTTTAACTTTCAAAGTGACATTTGTATCATAAAGAAACTTCCAAAGTAAAAAGTTGATCTGTTGAACATGTTAAAAATGATGTGTCAGTTTTGTTTTCAAAAAATAATTATTTAATTAATAAAATAAATAAATATCTAAATAAAAGTTTAGAAAATTAAATAAAATCGATGATTTAATAAAAATTCAGTAAAATCAAAACAAAAATCAGAAAATTAAATAAAAATTTCACAAATTAAATAAATATTTAAAAAATTAAATAAAAATAAAAAGAACTAAAAAATTCAATAATAAATAAGATTAAATTAAAATACAGAAGAACTAAATAAAAATTCATAAATTTCCAAAAATTTTAGAAAATTCAGAAAATACTTTTTTTAGTTACAAGATTTTTTTAAATATATCATATCATCGTTGACAATAACAATTTTAAATATATCACTAGTGATGATGATGATTTCTCACATAACCATTAACATTGTCGATTTTTGGCATATTTCCAATGATAGTTTCCGACATCATCATTGAAAATGGCAAAAAAAAAAATTGAACTTTTGAATTTTCATTTTTTTTTTGAAATTATGATTTTTTTTTACTTTTCCTGTATTTTAATTTGATCTCATTTTTTTTAGTTAATTTTTATTTTTCTGATATTTAATTAATTTCTAATTTTTAATTAATTTCTGATTTTAATTAATTTATGAATTTTTATTTAATTTTTGTGTATATAAAAATAAACAAAAAAATAGAAATTATTTAATTTTAATTTAATTTTTCTAAGATTTATTTTATTTCTGAAATTTTTATTTAATTTTCTTATTTTTGTTTTGATTTTCCTGAATTTTTATTAAATTTTCGATTTTTCTTTAGTTTTCTAAACTGTTATTTAGATTTTTATTTGTTTTATTAATTAAATAATTATTTTTTGAAAAAAACTGACACATCATTTTTTAATCTGTTTCGTAGATCAATTTTTTACTTAGGAGGTTTTTTTATGATATAAATATCACTTTAAAAATTAAAAGTATCAGTGAAAAAACTTTAAAAACTATATACATGTATTCTGAATGGGTCACATAACCTTTTAAGCCCATTTCATCCTTGGCCCTTTATGTTAGTATATAATGTGCACGTCCGTCCATATTCTAACCAGGCTTCTTCTGATTTGAATATTTATATGTAACGCAATCGTTATTCAACATCTATAAGATCAATGGTTTGAGATTTTATACATGGAAAAAAATGAAAGAAATTGTGATAACAAATTTTACGTAAAGTTTGAGATTTTATACATGAATTTCATGTATAAAATCTATTTTGCATGAACCATTCAAAGCATCGAGATAATATATATATTCAACAATGAAACAAATATATTATCTTATAAATTATATCCCCTTATCATGTCTTGTTAGGTGCACCAAAATAATATAAATTGAGTACATTTAATATAGCACAAGGGACATGGATGGGTGATAAGAAAACAAGAGTCAAAGAATGTACCAGATACCAAAAAACCTTTACAAAAAAAAAACAAGAAACAAAAAAAAAAGTTGTGATCTATCGTCTTCATCCCATAATATTTCTTCATTCGGCACAAATTGGTTTTATTTTTCTGTCACAAACTATATAACATCATCTATTTGTTTGGCTGAATTCTTTCGTGAACTAAAATTGTTTTAGTTCGTATGTCTCTTGATTCCTCAGGCTCATGTCTTATAGGTATTAAAGGATTCGAATGGTAACCGCGGTTTGAACGGTGCGGGACAAACGGTTTAACTGCGGTGCGGTTTTAACAGTTATAAAAACGTATAAATATATAGTATATGTATAGATTTTTGTTACTGTTAACTGCGGTGCGGTTGTAAACATTCGAAGCTTTTGTTTGCTTTTCGTGAGCTTTTTTCTTTGTTTGATTCAGTTTAGTAATCAAGTACTGTAACTTTCATTTCTTTCTAGCCAATAGTGCTGGAAACGGACCGAATATGTCCGGCTTAATCCCTTCTGCGATGGGTTAGTAATTTTCGTCAAAAAAGAATTTGACTACTAACTAAAATAAAATTTAGAAATCTGCATCAGTTCCACTCAAGTTTGTGGATTATCAGCTAGACATAATAACTAAAATAAAAAATTACATTTTGAATATATTTTTAAAAAATGTTTTTAATAATATAAATTGTATATTTTAAAATATAAAATATAATTTTGAAAATATAAATAATTTTTGGTTGATATATTTTATATTATATAGTCTTCATAACTAAAATTTGGGTAAATGATAAAAAGATTGTAAAAAATAATAATTTTAAACAAATTTGTCTTGACAAAAAAAAACAAATTTGTCGGGTTAGCAGATATTCGTCGTTTCAAATTGGTTGTCCACATATATCCTACATCTATAGTTTGCATCCGCTATGTATTTAAAAAAAATTGAACTATACCCACTATGCGACATGTCAAGCGGAGCAAAACCTGCTATTTTTGAATCAAATTCTCCAATCCTATTGGTCACAACCAAATACTACAATAAAGTTTTTGAAAATGATTAAATAGTTCTGATCCGAAATCCAGATTAACATGTTCTTAAAAATAATATATCCAATTTAATACGTATTAGATAAATAAATTGAAGATCATGAGATATAATTTGATTTAAATCCACTTAATATACAAATTTACACTATATTTATAAAATATTTTATAAATTAAATATACTTTTACAATATTGAAGATGTAAGATATGTGTTCTGAAATAGTTGCTGACGTGGTTACTAACGCAGTTACTAACGCAGACGACGAGTTAAGTGGTGAAGACCACATGAATGTAAGGTTCTGAGTTAGAGTCGTGTAGATTTAGACAATAAGAAAGTATCTTGGAGATAAAGAAATATGAATAAACTTGAAGAGCAAGTTTATGACCTAAAAAAAGAAGAATAAGTGCATTTGAAAAAAAGAAAAGTTGGACTTATTGATATAGAAGATGTCCATATCCATGTAGTCTTGGATACTAGGGTTTCGGAAACGTGGAGAATAACTATAAGACAGATATGGGTCACATAGACACATTGGCTGATAAAGCTCTTGGAAGTGTTTTTGGGCCATGCTGAAACAGTGTCTGACGTACTTGACGAAAGAGAAACTCCCGTTTAGGAATCTTTCAATAGTGTGTGTGCTAGAGTGTGTAAAAGCTGAATTAAGTAGATCGTGTAATAGATTGTTTAAAGGAAATTCTACCAAAGTATAGTCTTTGCATGTATTGTTTTGTCTTTCGATTTACTTTTGCAATACTATTGTGGTTGCATCTTGCATTAACAAATACTAGACCTTGACCCGCGCAACCGCGCGGGATTTACTATCATTTTTATATACATAAAAATCTTATTTTCACATCATTAAGTAAATATTTTAACACTAACTATATTTTCAGACGTTTATGGCTTTTCATATTTATTAACAAAGTAATTGTTTGAAACAGTAACATGTATTTATAGCTTACTATTATATATTTATTTTATTGAATATGCGTTTGAATATTATACAACTTTGTATATTGAAAAATTAACTGATTTATTTGAGTTATTTTGTATTTAACTCATATATTATTTATATATCATATCAAAAACCTGAATTCGAAAAACGGAAGCGATTCCGATTCAAAAGGTAGTACCAAATCCGAATCGTAATTGGTTAAATATTCGAACATATTTAAAATTTTGGTATGTAGAGAACTGAAACCGAATCTGACCCGAACTGAAATATTTAGAGTACCCGAATGTATCATATATAGATTTATATATGCATAAATATATTAATTATTTTTAGAGTTAATATATAAAAATATCCAATTTATATAAGATATTTAAATTTTCAAAAATACTTGAATATATATAAAACAGTCAAAAGTAAATGTCTAAAATACCTAAACAATACCCAAAACACCGAAAATACTTAAAATATTTAAATATTCAAGTTAAACCAATTTATATGTTAAGTTTAGATATTTTGGCTACACTATTCAAATTTGTATGTAATTGGATGATTCAGACATTCATATTTAAATTATTACATACCACAATGAACGTTTTCACCAAACATAAAATATGATTGTTTCAACCGCAAAGTTATTAAGTACCATAATGAACAATCTTAGTTAAATTAATTTGTGTGTCTGGAGGAATATGCAAAGTATCCGCAAGAGTTATTTCGTTATATTAATGTTTAAGTTATTTTAGGAAATTATTAAATATTTAGAAAAGACAAGTATTCCTTAAAAATAGGTTCATTTAATTATTCAGTGGTATTGGGTTGTAAATATTTTGCAAGTTTAAGGGTTAATTTTAAAGTGTACTCCTGTTTTAATAAGATAGATAACCAAAATTAGTTTTTGCTGACCTGAATATTTATTAAAATATTATAAATTTGCATTTAGGAGTCTTATATGATAAATTTATTTAATTAATTTTATGTAATATTTTTAAGGAATTTATTATATTTTTTTTATTATTTTAGACTCTTTTGGACAATATTTATATCAGATCGAAATATCCTTTTATTTGCAGACTTGGATATTGACAGATAATATTTTGTCAGGTTTCAAATATCCTGAAACTGAGAGTATTAAATAATTTCAAAATATCCAATCTACACCAAGTTTTTAACTAACTAAATCGACATTAATCTTTGTCCTTCCTTTGTCGTGAGCTTATGCGTCGATAAAGCTGTTACTACTAGTTTTTTTTGTTTGAACTGAACTACTAGCTTTTTTCCGAAACTTTTTGAAACTTTTTTCTTAGAAACTTTGTTTTCATTAAGAACAAGGTATAGTGAAATCGACACATTAACATTGATATAGAACTAATTGCAATAACTTACTAAAGAGGGATGCATGAACTTTATCCTGTCACATAGAACATGATGATTATAATCCAATATAAATAAATATATAAGAGAATTGAAAAAGGGAGACATTTTCAATTTTAATTTGTCTAAATAGGATTTTCGATATTTTTGAACATTTTGGACATATTCTCTTATTTAATGAAAAAAATAGTAAACAAAGTCTTAAGAATATAAAAAATATGGAAATCATTGCAAACATTAGTATAACTATTTATATGTTTATTCTTTATAAAAAACATAGTGAAATCATATTTTATTTTATGTTCTTGCTATGGATAGAACATTCTAGCCATCTACTTACTTTAGAAATCGGATTCTAAGTATTATACATAGATATATCTCAGATATAAAATACAAATAAATTTTTTTTCTATATTCTATCTTAGCTAGATTTCGTCAGGTAATATTATAGCAAGATGTCTTTAGTCTACATGTATCTTTATTAAAATTTATAACCACTATTCTATGAAATAACTTTTTGTTTTTATGTGTCATAAATTGTTCTGTCTTTTACCTTATCATATGCGTACTGAAGAATAAACCTCTCACCCTTTCTTCAGTGCTCTGCTATACGTAGAATACATATTATAGCCAAATCACAGAAATATGGAAACTTTCATATTTTCGTAAATATATTTTCCTAAATCTACACTTAATCTACCCTAAATGGTAGGAGAGAAGATACTATGAGAAATTATCACTGAAAATGTTGGAAGTTGGAACCTTTGTGCTATTGTTTGTGTATATTACTATAGAATTTGTTTAACGGCAATAATAAAATATCTACTAGTCTATGACTACTATTCCTTTTAACTATAAACTAGTTTCGTGTCCGCGCTACGCGCGGATTACATCTTTACAATTAAAATTTTATTTTAATTATTTTGTAACATGATATGTTTGAATTTGTTTTAGAAATATATATATTTTAGTATTTTTATTTTGTGATTAATTTAACTATATATATTACAGAAATAAATTAATTTGGAATAGTTTGTTGCATAAATTTTAGTAAACTTTTATGTAGGCCATGTTTTTAATTTTTGAATTCTTCTTATGAAAATGGTTATGAATAATGTATTCAAAATATTTTCTTTGATATTTATGTAGTACTTTAAATAAAAGCAAACATATAATCTGATGATAAAACAAAAAATTAAAAAGATACTTGAGATAAAAAAAATATGAATGAAAAAAATATAGAGAATGGTAAGTAACAAACAAAGAAGCAGAAACACAAAGAATAATTTATCACATAAAATCAATTATGTGAGGCTGTGAGATATATCGTTTAGCTAGACTACAGATAATAAAAATAAAGACTTGATATGTACGCAATAATCTCAATTGTTTTGGTACTGAAAAGAGGTCAAAAGATTTTCGTAGAGGCTTAGATGGATTCAACCTTATCTTTTATTGTTTTTTCCCCAATGCCTCAAATAATCTTTAACCTGTTTTATTCTTTCATGGATCAAATAAAACCAAACCAAGAGATATATATATGTTTTTCTTTAATTCAGTACTTTTGTATGCTTGAATGATTTCAGTGATGATCAACATAAAATGTTATTTCACATATAGATATGAAATATATGGGAATCTAGACGTTATTATTATTTATATGATGTAGCCTTAACCGAAATTGACACTGCATTATTTATCAAAAGGTTTTGTTGGTGTAGATAGGTTAAATAATTTTGCAAATTCGTCTTTGAAGTACATCTACAAAAAAAAGTAAATATAATGTAGTTTTTTATTTTTTAATATAAAAATAGCTTTTATTTTTTTTTACAAATTCAAAATTTTACACCTCTTAAATAACAGCTATGGTATTCAACCAAAATGTGTGTAGATATTTCTTTAGAAAAATTCTGAATGCTTTTGTAGGCCAAGCAATGTAACAAATAAAATTAATATAATTTTGTATTTTATCAAAAAAGAGAAAATTTATTGCAGGCTCATATTCAAACACGTTTTGAAAGAATGCTCGCTTTATGAGTTCAGTGTTTTTGATTTTGCAAGAAGCAACACTAACTTCAGGTTTTGTGATGCTCCTGTTGCTATTAGATTCACTGAACAAACATGAGGAATACATTCTCTCTGAAGCCCAGACTTCATGGCCACCTCTTACCACGTACTATCTCTTTTTTTGAATGAATAAAAAAAAGTGAATCTCATCCAAACATAATAAACAAACGTACTATCTCTTTGACGAACATAATAAACAAACTAAATATTTAGTTTAGTGAGGCTTATAAGCTGTATAATTGATGATCTCATCCAAACTTTACTAACAATCTCATCCAAAATATCTAGATTGTTTCATGGATCTCATGTGTTCACATGTGGATCATAAGCATTTGGTGGTATTACGTTGAAGAAGGATGTGGATTCGGTTAGAGGTAGTCCAAAGACTCCCTCTCCTGGAGCGGCGGATCTGGAAGTGGCGGCACCTCTGCATCTCCCTCTGCCGATGGGGTGGAGAACACCAGTCGCCAAGCTAGCTGCTCCACGTCTACAGGATCCGGATCTAAGGTACTTTCTCTTCCTCTCTCAAAAACACTATCGTCTCAATTTAGTCTTCTCACCTTCTCTTTTCTTCTCGACTGCGAATCCCTCAGCCGCGGAAAGATATCACGTCCGTCGCGTGTTCGTAGGTCGTTCTCCTTGCCTATGTATCATCCCTTTTTCATCACACGATTCATAATTTTATGAAGACGTCATCTATTCACGCATCTCTTTAATTTTCACCGATCTCCGTGTTTCGAGATTTTTATGGAGGCCAACTGAAAATCATCACCACTGGCGGGTCGGACCTCGCTCGGCGTTTACGGCGGAGCCACCACCTTATTTTCTCTAGCTCTAGGTTTCAAACTAACTCTTCCGTTTCCAAAAGTCAAAAGCATTTTTAAGGTTTTTTTTTTCTTTCAGCAATATAACTTTCAGCGATATAACCCGAACCGTCTCCGTATCATATTAACATGCGAAATGATTTAAATGGGCTAGGCAGTCTACTTAATTTTTTAATTCCAAGCCCAGTCCAAAATGACATGGCAGTTTTAGTGGTTAGGAATATTTGTGCATATGTGGCAGTGCTTAGAAAGCTCCAATTTAGCTTCTTTTATATAGTAGGATATTTGAAAAATTAAGCAACATGTCCATAACATAATAAAAATTAATTATCTACCCATTATAACTTATAAGTTAGAATATTTTGTATATTTTATCTAATATTACATTAACTACCCTTACTCAATCAGAACCGTTTGATTTTACATGCATTTCTCATCTTCTTCTTTCTTTTGTTTTTTTCTTCTTCTCCTTCTAATTTTATTTGGTATATATCTTTTGTATTATATATAAGAGAAAAAGACTAGAATAGCACCAAATCAAGTTTTTGTTCCAAAAGTAGCACTCAAGGCTAAAAGTCACAAAAATAGGTTTCACTAAAGAGGTAATATACACTTATACCCCTTGGGTTAATTAATCCAAACCTTAAGGTTTAGAGTTAAGGGGTGGGGTTTTGGAATTAGGGTTTAAAATTTTATAAAAAAATAAATACTAAAATAAAAAATAAAAATTTTAAAAACAGTTTCAAAAAGTATTTTTAAATTATAAAAAGAAAATTTGAAAAAAAAAATAAAAAAAATAATTTAAAAAAAAAAATTCAAAAAAAAATTATAAAAATTTCGAATCTGAAAACATATAATCTGAAACTATAAAAAAAAATTATTTTTTTCATTTTTTTCATTTTTTTTTATTTTTATTTATTTATTTTTGTTTGTTATTTAATTTTAAACCAAGGGTATTAGGGATATTTTTATTTAATGAATGTCATTTTTGTGACTTTCTATTTCTAGTGCTATTTTTGAGACATAAACTTCAAAAGGTGCTATTATTGACAATTGCCCTATATATAATTCAACCAAATAATTATGTTGATGAAAAGATACATATTTTTCTACATATGCTATAACTTGAAATAGGCCTGGGCATTTTACCCGGACCCGAAGACCCGACCCGAAACCGATCCGAAAAAACCCGGTTCGGATAGGAACCGACCCGATCAAATTACCCTATCAGGTCTTGTTGCAGAGGACCCGCGGATCTTAGACCCGACCCGACCCAAACCCGAAACCCGATGGGTACCCGAATTAATAATGTAAATTAAATAAACTGCATTAAGGGGGAATCGAAGACGGGTTATTTGTCTAGAGAACATTGGAGTCAACCACTAGGAGACAACGAATTGTTGTTGTATCTCGCATAGTTTAGTATATATACACATTTTAATATAATAAAAACAAAAATTTTGAATAAAATTTTGAATATTTTCGGATATATAAATATTTTCAGATATATTTTTGTATTTTTAGGTGTTTTTTAGATCGAACCCGAACCGAACCCGACCCGAAACCGAACCAAATCCGAACCGATAAATTCTAATTACCCGAATGGGTCTAACTATTTAAGACCCGACCCGACCCGGATCCGGCACGACCCGGACCGACCCGGAACCGAAAATTTAAAATTACCCTATCGAATTCTAAACTCTTAGACCCGAAAGATCCGGACCCGAAAGGACCCGACCCGAATCCGACCCGACGACCCGAATGCCCAGGCCTAACTTGAAATTTTTTTAAAATGAATTTTTAAAAACTGTCAGACAAAAGTTATACTATACTATACTATATCCAAATCATATTAAAATAGAAAGTACAGTTAATTTAACGTATATCAAAAATAATGTTTTATCAGTATTTATAATTAATATACTATTTTATTTCATAATAGTATAATTTTCTTTCTCTCTACTCGTTCTCTTGCTCCTCCCTCTCGACCTCCTCCTACCCTTCTCCTCCTCTCTCCTCCTTTTCCTCTGCATCTCTCCTCAATTGAAAACTATATCAGTTTTTTCTCAATTGAAGACTATATCAGGTTTTCTATACCATTTACTTAATGAATATAGTATAGTATAATATACCACTTTACATAATTGATCAGATGCAAGTACACGCGTTTCAGAGAGAATAAGTTCAAGAGTATGTTTAAATTGTCCCATCAGCTGCCTATTACTGTTGCATGACTATATTTTTCATTTTTTTTTCACTCTTATGAACATTTAACAAATTCATTCTAAATATTTTTTTAATTACAGAGTATTTTATTGTTGTTCGAAATCATGATTTGATTCAGATAGTAGGTGATATAAATTGTGGTGTCAATAGGGAGCAACGAGCTTATATGATGCTTAGGACATGAACACAGCTGTATCAGTACCTCAGTACCTTGCCTTAGGAGGTAACCTACCCCAATATTAATGTTATTTAATTATTAGAGAATTTAGAATTATATGCTATTTTGATTGGAAGATCCCTGATTTGTCATATTCAAACAGTGCCCATACTCAACCAAATAACCAAATAATATGACGCAACTATATACCGTATATTACAAATATCCTATATAAAACCATTATTTTAAAAACTACATACAAAACCAATAATTTATGGAAATATATTTGTAATTTTATTTTTTTAGAAGTTAATATATTATTACAATAGATATAATATTTAAAATAGAAGCAAAAGAAAACATGTATATCCGCAGATAAATTACATAAACAAATGCCAATTCTTCTTTTTAAAAAAGCCAATTCTAAGATATTTATTTTACAGTAGTAACTCTTTCTATTAGCTTTAGAAAACAAAAAAATACTCCATTTGTTTCATAAAGTTACATGTTTTAGAAAAAGAAATTGTTTCAGAATAATCCATTTTTGTATTTTTAATGTATATTTATCAAATTAATAATGAGTAATTGAAATTTCACAAAATTTAATTACATTTATTGAATTTTTATTGGTTCAGAACTATGTAAAAAGACAATCACAAAAATTCATGTATATATAAATGAGATTTAATTATTTTATTAATATGTTTGAAAAGTTTAAAATATGTAATATTTTGAAACATAAAGAGTAATAAAAATCACATTTTTAATGAAATTTAACAACTCAAAAATGTTAAATTTGATTCAAAAGAAAATATAATTTTTTACAGCGTTTGCTACTTTGTTTTTGCCTTTTCTATCAAAAAAGACGAGAAACAGAAATTCTGAGATTACATCCTCACTGATATAATTCTGCTCTTGACATGCATGTCCTAGAGAGAACCCGGAACTGATAGCTTTATTGGTAAAGCCTTTTTTCCAAAGGATAGAGGTGCTAGGTTTGAATCTCATCTGTTGCGGGGAGGGGATTAAACAATCAGCTCTTGTTCCTGATCTAGGGAGATTACGAGTTTAAGCTCAAAAAAATAATAAAAAAAGGAATAAGGGGTTCAACTTCTAACTTTACACTCTAATTTAGTTCGTCTCTTACACGTGTCCAATGTTTGCTTATGAACATCACCTTGGTTCGGAAATAAAAAGTAAGTGTGTGAAAAACTATAATAACAAAATTTAATGGTGGTATGGCATTTGTATCCGACAAAAAAAAGGGTACGAACAAGACTTCGAATCTTATTAGTTAAGAATTTAAGATCCGGTGTGTTTAATTCAAACAATGACTTGTGGAAGTAAAAAGGTGAGAAAGGGGAAAGTAGCATCTATATTTGTTACTTTCAAAGCTGGTTTCATGATTGAAAAAGTGACTGCAGCGAAACGTCATCGTTGGTTGGTTTTCTTACATGTTTCTGTGTCAACATAAGAGGGTAAAACCAAGTCCGAAGCAACTCAATGTGTCTGTCTAGTTTGGTCTAATGATAGGAAAAAATAATATATTAGCGTTAATTCAATTAACAGATAACACAAAAGTAATTGTTTGATGTATTAAATGTGACGTCAAAAGAAGCTATTTTGTATTTGTACATGAATTGCTTTGTGATTTTGACTAAATATAGCCAGGCAATAGTCTTGAATTCTTGATTGAAGATCGTGAGGTTTGGATATGGTCTGGACTTTTTCCCTTTTAAAGAAAGCCATTTATTAGATTTCTTATTGAAGTGCTTCCAACATGGCAACATGATTTAGGCTTCGAATGGTGAATATTGTCCCGCCCCGCCCCACAGTTAACAGTAATAAAAATCTCTACATATATTATATATCTATACACTTTTATAACTGTTAGAATCGCACCGCAGTTGAACCGCTTGTCCCGCACCGCTCAAACTGCAGTATTCTTACTACTTTATCTTTCTTATCTTTTTCTTTTGTTAACAAAAGTGATCACGTGAATATTTTCTTTAAATTTTAAATAGGAAGCAGAATTTAACGAAGATCGCAATATGGCCTTTGCGATCGGTCTTGATAAGCGTGCCCATATGCCAACTGAGATTTGATTATAACATCAAGTCCATTATAGACAACATTCTTCCATTATATATACTCCTATATATCAAGGCGTATACATTGTGATGATTTGATTATATTCACGTCTTATTCAGCTGTTTGTAATAAGTTATAGCATCAATACGAAGTAACAAGACAATGTATCTCAAAATTTTCCTCAAACTATTGGATGCAAATTATTCGACTAGTTGAGAAATATTGAATTCAATGTATTAAAGTCGCATGAGCAGATTCTGCGAAACAGATGCATTTGATCAAAATCGTTTCTGACATATTTCAAGTGGATTTATAAACAAAACATAATAGCAAGAAGTCAAGATACAAAAGGCTACATGACTACCCTCTTTCTCATTATAGTTCAAACTTCAAAGTAAGTATAACTTTAAGAGATTGAAAAATACAAATTTTCAAAAACAAAAACAAATTATAACTGAGAAAAATAGGAACTTCGTGAGATATGAAGGAGGGTTCCAACGATGGCTGGAAGCAATGAACTAGTTTTCTATTTGTTCCCTCTATTTTTTTCTGTTATAATCTCTTCAAACATGTCCTTTGAAAAGCTGCATATCATTGTAAAAAACGAACACCTTTTTTCTTGTGAGTCTAATTTAACATTACATTAAAATAAAATAAAATAGGAACTTCGTGGTGACTGCCTGGATGGTGAGAGCGCTTCATGCACCTTGATTTGTCCAGACTCCAGAAGAGCGGCTCGTGGGTCTGACATCCAACCGATTTATGAAACATGTTTTTTTTTATAAAATGGATCATGACCTTCGATCCAAATAAAGGACAATCCTTTCGTGAATTGACGCTCAATATGACTTCAATATAGTAAATTTTCTCTTCACCAGCTAAATGAATATTGGATTTTAGTTTTTGGTTTAGTGTTTTGTGATATATACCAATCGACTTCAAATTCGATAGAATACATGATAACGAGAAGAAGAAACCTATAATACATTCGAGTTGCTATGATTCGGGACAAAGTGATCAATCTAACAATACTAAAAGCAGGATATCAAGCCTTCTAAACGCATCCACGTCACCTTGAAAAATTAACCAATCAGAACACTTTATTTTGACACATCATCGTGGACTGTTAAAATTATAATTTGGCCCACCAAACCTATGTCGACAAATCATGTTTCGTAATCCTGACTTTTCCACTCCGTCTTCTCCAATCTCCTTTTTCTGCTCAATCAATGACAATCTTTATACTCATCTTGGATGTTTTGTTCCACCTCTCCTTGATCCTCTTCCTATATATATAGTGGTATGTCTAAACCTAAATACATCCAGAATCAAAAAAACCTAACGAGAATCGTAAGAGGGATGGCTCCGGCTGAGACCACCGTCGTACCGCTCCGGCTCCACTTTCAGGAGCTATTTATTACGGCATTCAACAAAATTTTCCCACTACTTGATCTTCGATTCAACTTCCCTAGCTTCTACACCACTTTCACAAGGTGTATATATACACCAACAACGAGTCATCCCATTCCCCACATATTTTTGTCTCGCACTTTCACTTTTGTCCATTAAAGGATCAATTATCCCCAGAGATTAAAAATCTCAGAGCTTCACAAATCTATCAAGAGTTAAGATTTCATCAATGGAAGAAGTATCTCCGGCGGTTGCTTTGCTTTCCCAGAAACCCATATGGAATTCGCAGGGATCATGGGAATCATGTTGGGTAAAGGCTACTGCTACATCCAATACTCAACTAAAGATTCCCACAGCTTCGATTCGTTTCCGTAGACTTCGTGTTCTGTTTCTGGGTCTCACGTAGCTCAATATATAAAAGTTTTGTTCTCTCGGATCAATTCACCCAACTTAATCATCATCATCAGAGATAGTCGCTGATATCGCTACCGGATAAGAGATTAACGGCTCAGACGAGAGAACGACGTTTGAGAAGAATATGATCAGCGAACAGAGAGCAGGAGTCTGTTTGACTTCAAGAGTGTGCCTTTGAAGGGTGTGACATCGATCAGTGGAAGATGATGTCTCCGATATACCCAGAATCCTTCAGTCTCCAACTAATTCGTTAATACATGGTCGTTTCAATCCTCAATCAACTGCTCATTTCTTCGGTGTCTTCAACAGCCCTGGAGGATCACAGGTAAAAAAAAGTCAATCGATCTCCTCTGTAATTAGATCTGATCATTGCAAAAATCTCGGAGTTTTTGATTGGAATCTTTGGGTTGTGTTGTGTATGTAATGAACTAGGACGAACTAATGCAGAGAGAGGAAAAGCTAGGAATAAGTACATTAAGGAGAGTTTTGACATTGGGGTCCATGTCCAGAGATCAGAAACTAATACATGGACTTTAACAATACATATATTTCAGGGAAGCGAGCCCGGCAAGTTAGGAAGCGTTTGCGAAAAAAAGCAACAAACACGAGTCACCAAGGCATGTTTCTTATGGAATACTTCTTCAAAACCATTTGAGAACAACCATAATCCCTGCACTGCGTCACTATTTGTTTTTCTGTTAAGCAGCAGTGTAGTCTCATTCTCTCTTCCTTCATGTCTTCATCTTATCCTTTGTAATGAATTTTAATGTCTCTTTATTGACCATTAGTTATTGATTTATATTTTAAGAGTAATTTAAAAGTGAATAAATATTATCATATGTTTGACTTAGTTTCGCTTCCGATTTTTATTAATTTGATTACAATTTTGACCAAAATACCTATTACTACAGAGACAGTTTCTCTCACAGAGAAGAAAATAGACATGTCTTTAGGTGTGTTGATGTCTTTTTGTAAACTCATACAAAGATGCGTACTTGTTTATTGCTCATGAACCTTCATATGTTCTTGTATGAGCAATAAACAAGTACGCATCTTTGTATGAGTTTACAAAAAGACATCAACACACCTAAAGACATGTCTATTTTATTCTCTGTGAGAGAAACTGTCTCTGTAGTAATAGGTATTTTGGTCAAAATTGTAATCAAATTAATAAAAATCGGAAGCGAAACTAAGTCAAACATATGATAATATTTATTCACTTTTAAATTACTCTTAAAATATAAATCAATAACTAAAAAATTGTAGTAAAAATACATAGCTATACAATAACAAGTTTTTTTCTTTAAAAAAGCAATAATATAGTTTTAAAAATAAATAACTAGAGATTCAGGAAATAAAAATATGATTATATATCATAGTAAAGCATATCACTACAAACTGAAGTAACTAAATCAATCATTGTGAAACCAATCCTTTTGTTTATGGTTTAAAGAAGAAAAGACAAACAATATAAAGACGCACAACAATTTCTCTGACCTGAATCATCGGTTTCTATAAGACTTTCTATTATGCTTTCAACAGACGACTTCTCACACCAGCATATGCTCTACAAACAACCAAGAACGTTAATTCTCTTAAAGTAACAAAGAATTAATTTACAATGTGTGGTTATTTCAGCATTTCAAGTTTTCAACAAAAAAAAAATATATTTAAAACATTGACGAAAAAAGCATGATGAAGATATAACAAACACTATTTCAACCAAAATATTAGAGTTATCAAAATAGATGATATGTAGAAATGTATAATTGTAATAATAAAAATTTGAGTGTCGTATAATTGTAATTTTTGGCATTAAAGTTTAAAGATTATTTACAATTTTACTAAATTAAACATTTTGAAATGTTCAATAAATTTTTGATATAATATATTTTTTCAGTCAATAATCCGCCCGTAGGGCGGGCCAAACTCTAGTATTCATAATTACACCAACTGTAAGTCTAATTTATTTAAACTTGTATTGAAACTTATTCCGTAAATAATGTCTTTGTTACTTCTAAACTAGACATTATCTATTGTTAAAAAACTACACATTATCTATAGTTCAAAAAAGTGCCATGCGCAAAAGACATATTACATATATATTCTATGCATGGAAATATGGAACATCAACATGTTAAAGCAAGAAGACATTTTTCAACAGCTAGTTAGTACGTATACCGTATGAATAGATATATTTATGAGTGTAAAAATTTAAAAGGGTGAAAAAAGAATGATGGAAACAATCCTTTGTCACATAGTGTATATAAATTATACATATATATATATATCTTAACGTTATGTTTTATAATAAGTTAAAGAACAAGGATGGCAGTAACAGTTTACATTTTCACACATAACTCTCCATCTCTCTCCCATATATCACCACACCTCTTCTGTGATTCAGACACAAAATTTCATTCTTTGTCAGATCTTTCTCCTTCTTCCTCCCTAACATTTATCTCAGCAGCTTCTCCATATCTCTCTCAAAGAAAAAGAAACCCTACAAATTTCTAAACTTAAGAAGAAGAGAATGGATAACTCTGACATACTAATGAACATGATGCTGACACAAATGGAGAAGCTTCCTGATCACTTCTCTAACCCAAACCTTAACCCTAGTTCCCATAACATCACGATGCCCTCCGAATCCAACACTTATCACCCTTTCTTCTTCAACCACAACAACCATACCCATCCCCCAGTACTTAACCCAACCATCACTCACCACCACCAACCCGGTTTAAATTTCCGGTATGCCCCTTCCACGTCATCATTTCTCCCGGACAAAAGAGGAGGAGGCGGCGACAACGCTGACATGGCGGCGATGCGAGAGATGATCTTTCGAATAGCCGTGATGCAACCGATACATATTGATCCAAAATCAGTGAAGCCACCTAAGAGGAAGAACGTGAGGATCTCTAAAGATCCACAGAGCGTGGCGGCTCGGCATAGGAGGGAGAGAATCAGCGAGCGGATTAGGATACTTCAACGCCTTGTACCTGGCGGAACCAAGATGGATACTGCATCGATGCTCGATGAGGCTATCCATTACGTTAAGTTTCTCAAGAAGCAAGTGCAGTCGCTGGAGGAGCATGCAGTGGTTAACGGCGGAGGAATGACGCCAGCACCGCCGGTTGTTGGTGGAAAAGGATGCAAGGACTATGCGATCTGATCATTACCAGATGCTTGGAAATGCACATATTCCTAGATGATGTTCTTTTAATGTATTTCATATTATACTATTAATATGAAGAGGAAAAATACTCTCGGGAGGAGTGGAATTTAATATTATGAACCTGTGAGGGTATTTCATATTTTAGACGTAATTTATTTTTCCTGTTTCTATAATCTTCGGGATTAATTCAGCAGGCTTGTGCTGAAAGAATAATTATAGTTTCTGATGGTCATTGCTAAAAGAATTAGTCTTTGATTACTAAACTGATCAATGAAATACTTGAAGCTGGTTGTAATGATTTCAGATGGGGTCTATATAATTTCTTATAGCAACTGGCACACATATACATATCAGATATTCACTAGTGGCTTGTGGCAAAAGTAATACCATTACTGTATCATAAACTGAATTATAATATAACAGTGTGCGTGGATGAATTTTGAATTTTTTCTCTCTTTCTTTTGCGTGAGTGGATTTTTTTTTTTTTGGCAAATTGAACGTGGGTGAATTTTAAATTGTAACAATATGATTTCGTTTTATGTATACACTTTGAAAATGAAAACTCAACATCTCAATCTATTGAAAGAAAAGCTCGTGGTTAATCCATTTTCTTGTTCATTGCCATTATAAGCTCCGTGCGATCACTCTCCATGTTTATTTGGTTATATCTTTGTTTATATCTTTGTACCCACGCCACTTAATAGCTAATAATAGTTCCTAAGCTTTGGCTTAAAGGACATTTAATTATTAGGTTAGAACTTCACCGTTCAACACATGACTTCAACATCAACCAAATCTCGTCTAGTCCAATCTAGTCAATCCGTTTACTGCTCTATAAGACATTAGTATTTAATCTTGACCCAATTTCTTTTTTAGCTCCAGTGGTTTCTTCCTCCTGTTCTTTCCATCAAATGTTACACTTGACCACATTATTGAAAAGGTAATTCATTCCTTGACTTCTTCCATAATCTTTAGACTATACGTCGAGAAAACTCGTTTGACATACCTAAATATTCAATATGAACAAAAATATGTTTTTAACTTTCACGTTCCGTTCATCTCTGTTCTATTCATCCGTACAAATCAAGGTTCTTCTATCACAAGATGCAAGAAATGAAGAGACGGGTGGTAGTTTTCGTAAAATAATTTATTGCTACCAGCATAAAAAATTACCGGGCCGGGCCTGCGTACAAAGTAGACTTGCGTTTGTGATTTCAGACTCAGTTGGCCGAACAACATTCTCATATAGGTGGAGAAAATGATACATTTAATTCATCACATGTTTGCATTACACACTTAGGCATTTTATAGGCGCATTGCATATACTTTTTCCTCAACAAGGGTTAAATACGTATTGCAGATATATATATTGAATATATGATATGCATATTTGCATATACTTCAAGAGTTAAATGACTATTTTCTATGTTCGTCACATTTCTATACGTGTCGCATGAATTTGAAGTAATTAAAAAACGTTACATGGGCTATTATAAACAGCTGGCAAAATATTAGTAAATTTTGATTTAATTCGTTATTCGTTTCACCTAAAGATACATATATCCGTAACTCTAGGAAGCAAAAAATTATTATGCATTATCTGTAAAAAACAAAACAAATTACAAATACTAATATTTTTAGGAACGGATATCAGATCTTTTATATCTATATATATACATATATTTATAGAATTATACATATAAGTTAAATGAATATTTATATTTTATGTAAGTTTTACAGTATTTTTATTTACTAAATATATTATATTAGTTCTTAGAATTTTAAAAGTAAATAATTTTTTCTAATAAAATATTATTATTTTATATTATTTTTGATAATTTATTTATTTATTTTTACAGATCAAATCTGATATCCGGTCAAAAATCTAAAATTGCTATGAATCAAAACGGATCAGATCACAAATAGTTCCAAAAACTCAGATATCCGAATCGCGTCCACCCCTTGAAATACGTGGCTCCCATCGGCACTATTGTCTTATATCAGAAACCTAATTAGGCATAAAATCAATACACATGTCTCTTATTTTTTCACAGACTATGTTGATCGATAATTAAACTAGCCATTCAATCATGAAAAGATGTTCTATCTGAATAGTCTAGCGAAGGCTTCTCGTGTGACAACTTCCAAAATTCAAAAAATTGTTCGCCTTTGACTCAATAATATCTATGGACAACTAAAAAAAACATGTTTAAATTGATGTTCATGTACTTGGGCTCAGCCGCCCAATTCAGGTTTGGCTTACTAGACTTATAAGCTCAGTCAATGAAGTGGATGCATGCAAGTCTTCTCAAGCCCTATTCGATCTTTCCGATAAAACAGAAATAATTTCAGGTTAATTTGGGTGGTCATGCATTACAGATTCCAAGGAATATCCGTAGACCTTGAATTTATGCTTATCTTGAGAGGGACCCTCTGTATTAGCTTTGAAAAAATCGATTCCACTCACGCGACAAGTTGAATTGAGTTGTTTATTTTTTTAATAAACAATCAATAATGCGCATTTGGTTTACTGTTTCTTCAGAATCAAGTGGTGCACATGGTGCTATTACTTGCACAATATTGTCGTTGAATCTATGTAAAAACAAATATTTTGAATTATGTGGCAAAGCAAAACAAGTAAGTGGTTCTACATTTCTTACATATATGTTTTAAAGTTTTGTAATTAATTTGTTCACTGTATATGTGTTATCTAATAAAACGAGCAAGTTGTGTGGTAGGAGTAGGCCACATGCTCTTAGACAGAGATCACGACCTGGTAAAAACGACTTGGAATAACAATATCATATGCGTTGATATCAAGCGACGGTTGAAGACTGTAGTGTATTGGATACAAAAGAATCTTCTTTGTTGTTACAACAGAAATAATTCTAAGCAGGTAGGAAAAGTATAAACTACGATGAAAGTAGCCGAAAGAAAATAAAAAGGAAAAGAAGAGAGAAATCGGAGTATGTGATTGGTTCATGGTACCAAAACCAAGAGAGAGAAAAAAAGTCGCAACTCGCAAGTGGCATGGTCTTTATCCATATATTATCGAGGAAGATATTTGCAGAAGAACATTAAATAAATAAATATCCAAGAATTCTAAGAAAGGAGTAAATAAACGAAAGGAAGGATTGGTGGGAAGAACATGCGAGCATGTGACGGTGACGGTGACGGGGTGACGGTAAACTGGTAAAGGATATACTACACGTCTGGATTTTTGTGCGTTCCTCATCGTCAGGTTCCGTTAAGGGGTTCTTTTTTTTTTTTTTTTTTTTTTTTTTTTTTTTTCACTGAATTTTATTAAAGGACAAAGCCCAAACAAGGACAAAGCCCGATAAAAGAACAAGCAGAAGGCCTAAAACAGAGGGCCATCGAACATAAAACTTTTGGGCCGTAAACCCAAAAGGAAACCGTTGGGAAAGCAATCTTTAGGCTTCCACCACGTGGTCGATTGCCCAGCAATCAATGGCCACGCGTCAAGACGCGAGAAAGACAGCTTCCTCCGGAGCCAGCGAGACGATACGGCGGAGCTCCACCGTCGGCGAGACCTAATCGAAAAAGAAACCGTTCAAAACGAACGGCTCTCAACCCAGATCAGCCAAAGAGTCAGGCTTGACAGATCAAGCGTTTCTAAGAAATCAATCAACGTCAATCGAACCCAATCATCGAGATTCCTACATGCACAACAATCAGCTTTAAAGATAAAGGAAGAGCTTGAAGATGAGAATCGCCTTTATCAAGGAAAGGAATCGAGAATCGAAGATCGAGAAGGAGAATCGATTGAGTAAAGAACCACCGGAACGCTGATCGAACGGAACCGGGAGAACCCCGGTGGAGAGCCGGCGAAGACAGTGAAAGGTTCACCACTTCCCGGAGTCAGTAGCCGGCGAAGACGGCGTTAAGAGAACCACCGCTTCCCAGAGACAAACATCTGATCAACAGATCATAACAACAAAAAGATCTGAGTACTCTCATCATCTCCTCCGTAAAAGATTTTGGAGAGAGAACGGAGGAAAGAGAGAGACTCAGTTTTTGTTTTCTGTTAAGGGGTTCTTCCGTTAATGTTTGTTTTTCTCTTAAAACTATTACTATATCGAAAATCATTGGTAAATAATAGAATAAAGAGAAGGATAAAAAAAACTGAAAGAAAAAGAAATAAAAAAGTGAAAACAGAAATTCTTTCCACAAATATAGAAAATAATACATTAGTCTATTTTTTAGCGTTAATAAATGAAAAATATCATCACGTGATTGACTAAAAATTAAAATAATTCAGCAGAAAATAATTTTACTCTAAATTATTATCACTGATTGTGTTTTTCAATCCGAACCTTGATATTTCTTTTGTAATAATATTATTATAGAAGTTATGAAATGAAAACTTAATAAGAGCCGCAATTTGTGAAAGTCTGTTGCTCTGTTAAGAATCAAAGACTTCACTCAGTCTGACTCCGACAATAAAGAAAGTAAAGAAAAAAGCTTCACTGTGAAGCACATCTTTCTGTTTCTTGGATGCTTGGATTAATTATTTATCAGTCAATACTTTTATATTGTAGAGTCTGAGGTGCGCCGCAATTTTGTTTCATGACAATCTTTCAGCTTTCTAATAAAGAAAACAAGAAAAGTAATGTTATTATCTAGTGGGTTTTGGTTTAGTAACGTTTCGGTGTGTATTTTTGAATAAAAAGATTGGTTATGGATCTCTAGTAAATTGCTCGTCACAAAACTATGACGTCTCTGTGTTCGAATCCTAATTTACTATAACAAGCAAATTTACTAGTGTTCTGTATCTGTATGCTAGTATTATGTATAATACCGAATTCTGGTTATAAACTGAATTATTAAAACTATAATAGCTTCAAGTAGATTTATATATAGTAAAGTATTTATAAACCATAGACGAACAGGGATAATATTTATAGAACAATGATAGAGTATTACTTTTCTGTGGTTTTCATGCAAGCATGCCCATTACGACTTGGCCGGGCAAGCAAGTTGATGTGAAAACTTCTATATTAAGCATTTTATTACGATAAAAGTTAAACATACCGTAAAGTTTGTGACTATTAATAAATTAGCAAGAAGACTAATGATTGGAAGAGTTGTCGGATAAAGTCGTGTATCATGCATCAAAATCTGTTGAATTGCTATAGGAACTGATACAGACAAGAAAAATATAAACTATATATAGTACAATTAATTCACATGTGACAACTTCATTGTATTCAGCATTTTTCATCTATATCAGTCCCATTTAGTTTACAAAGACACATTATGTTATTTGAAAGTAAACATGCAAAGTGCACCTGAGAATTAATAGGTTATTCTTTTAATTTGAAAAATACCTTAGGATAACACAAAAAAAAGATCATTATCACAAATATAGACGGTAAGGATCAAAATAACCAAAATATTTTATTAAAGAGGTAAATATACACTTATACCCCTGTGATTAACTAATCGAAACTTTACGGTTTAAAGTTACGGGGTGGACATTTAGAATTAAGTTTTAAAATTTTATAAAATAAAAAAATAAATATTAAAATTGAAAAATAGTTTTAAAAAGTATTTCGAATTACAAAAAGAAAATTTGAAAAAATAAAAAACTAAAAAAAAAATAAAAAAAGAATTATAAAAACGTTCAAATTTGAAAGTATATAAACTGAAAATATATAAAAAATTTAATTTTATAAATTTTAATTTTAATTTTTTTATTTTTTATTTGTATTTATATAGCTAGGGTATTAAGTTTTTTTGCCTATTAAATGAAATATTTTGGTCATTTTCCTCCTTATGATCAATTTTTATGATAAAAACTTGAAAATATTTTATTTAGGAGAATTGCCCTTTTAATTTTCTAGTCTTTTAATCATTAACTAGGTGTTTGCCCGCAATTTTGCAGGTAATTATATTATACGAAAAATATATATTATGTTTACATTGTTGTAATTTTTGAATAATAATTAAAATTTTTAAATTTCAAATAGTTGGATAATTAAAAATGCAGTATATATTTTTAGAAGATCTGTGAGATTTAATATAGTTCAACAACGTAACCTTAGTCATTATAAATATTTCTCTTACAAATAAGCAATATTATGATTAATTCAGATAATTGGCTGTAGAATTACTTTATATTAATATATTTTATTTTAACACGTGAAAAAATCGGGAATACTTTAGCTTTCAAGAAATAAAAAAGAAAATTTTTTTTTGTGTAGAATTTATACAATGATCAGATGCTTTTATCATGAAGATATTTTGTAAACGTTTTTGTGTAGACTTTAGAAAACATAAAAAGTTCTAATAATTCTTTACCTACAAATCTAATTCTTTTATATAAGAATATATATAACCATTAAATTTCTTTCAATAAAAAAGTTAAATTATTTTATTTAATTATATAAAATAATTTGATAAAACATATATATTATTTCTCCAATTCTACAATTAGTTACCATAAATCATTATTTGTAATATTACTTGTGCTATTTGGTAATTTATGATAATTAGTTCTATTGTTACATTTTATTATTAGATCTGATTAAAATAAATAACTAATAAACGTTATAACTATTTTTAAAAACTTAACCTATGAACAATACATAAGAAAAAGTCACTTAAATGACTTCTCAATTAATATATAGTATGATTTATCTCTTTAAAACTAATCATAAATTTTGTTAATGTAAACATGAAAACATGTACTAGAAAAATGGTAGTCTAAGTAATTTCTCTCATAATTTTCTCAAACCACAAATCACATTTTCTCACTCATTTTTATTTAGTGTTTAATATAAAACTTAAATGGGTTAAACAAACCATTTTTCATTTAAAACATACCTATTTTAATTAAATCTGATTAATTAATAAAAAAAATTAAAATTTAAATAGCGAAGTGTTGTTATTTTAGGCATATATACTTAATATTAATGTGAGATCCAATATTATATCAAAACAAAAAAAAATATTTGTATAACAAATTTTATTATTGTATATTTTACAATTTTATTATACCACAAAATATACATCTTATTATTTTTGAATAATTTATCCTACTTGCAATTTACCTTGTATTTTCTATCTTTGACTTTAACAATTGTAGAACATATCATTTTTATTTATCTTTCTTACTCAATTTATCACAATGTTTTAAGAACACAAAACTAATTAGTTCACATTTATAGTAACACAAAAAATACATGCATCTCGACAAATAAATAAAGTTAAATACATAAGAATATAGAAGAACCAAGAACACAACAAACATATTATTCTTCCCTCATATTTTTTATTTATGTCTCCTTTATTTTTTTTACTACTCAAAACAAGCATAATCAAAGCTATATGAATTATATTAATATAGTATTAACTCTAGGAAAAGCATGTAAAAAATACTTTGATTAATTTAATTTTAAATGACTTACTATATAATAATTTTAAATGAATTACCATATAATATAATTTTAAGTGACTTACCATATATTAATTTTAATTCAAATGTTTATATTAATAGATGAATTAAATAACATTTCTTGATTAATATAATTTTAAATGAGTTACCATATAATTTTATGTTTAAAATAGAAAAATATTTTGATCATTTCTAAAAGTGATAACTTATCTATGATATCACGTTGTCATTGGAAAATGATGAATCTTTTAAAATTATATATTTGTTTGTTTTTCATTTATTCGAAACATTTTAGAATATATATATATATATATATATAATTAATGAGTGAGTTTAATCAGTATTATTAGGTTTACATTAATTAATTTTCTAGAATCTATGATTTATTGTATTCATTACTAATATAAACATATTAAAACCATTTTTATAATTGTTTCTGTAATATCATATGTATTTAAAAGTATATTACCAATTTATATAATGTAATCTATGATATTTAATTGTTTATATAAATAAATTATATTAATTCATCTATATTTAAGATGTTTAATTGTATGTTTGAAAACATATATTAGATTAGGTAATTCTAGGGTTAGTTTTCTTTTAAAATATTTAATTAAATAAATAAAAAATTAAAAATCATCAATCAATCAAATTATAACAATTAATTGGAAAGCTCTCCTATGAACGACACGTTAGCAGAAATTAGTGACTTCTCAATTAATATATAGGGGAATTAATCGACGAAAGGCATAATTAAGTACGAGAAGAAAGTGTCAAAACGTTACCAAATGGAGAAGAATTTGATCTTGGATTGACACAAAAACATTATCAACCCAACTAGTATTTTTGTAATGTGATACGATACTATCAAAGGCCCTTCAAGGAACAAAACTAAGACTTGCGCAAATATCGATCGTCGTAGATTAGTTAGTAACTTGACGGTCAAGACTAAAGCAAAAACTTACCCTCAAATCTCTCGTTCTCAAATATCTTCGTCTCTGTCAAAGGAAAAAATAAATTCTAATGGCAACTTAACATAAGTCGTTAGAGAATATTTTATTTCCGAATAAAAAACGATTTTGTTATTTAATTTCATTTTCCTTAACCCAACTAAGAAATATCAAATATCCTCTCTCATCACGTGCATTAACCCCATACAATTCAAACTTTGGTAAAAAGAAATTAATATATAAAAATATAAAAATCGAGTATATATTATGAGGAAGTCGCGCCATAAGCCACAACCTGACCGTCGCGAGCTACGTGCTCTGTATCTTCCAAGAGCTTCAAGTATTTAATACTTCTCCAATCTTGAATCCTGACGAAAAAGGAAACTTTTACCCTAGACCTAAGTTCGTATCTATAAAAAAAGGAAACTTTTCTTCACAACTCTTTCACAAACCCTCAGAGATAAATTTCCCTCAAGTCTCTCTGAAACTCGCCTTCGTTAGTCTTTGTGGCTTCAATGGAGTGGGTTCGTGGAGAAACAATCGGATACGGCACGTTTTCCACTGTCAGTCTAGCGACGCCGTCTAATATCAAAGGCTCCGGCGAGTACCCGTCACTCATGGCAGTCAAATCTTCTAACTCTTACGGCGGAATCGCGAACGAGAAGTCGGTGTTGGATTCACTTGGCGACTGCCCTGAGATCGTACGATGTTTCGGCGAAGATCAAACGGTGGAGAAAGGCGAGAAGCTGCATAACTTGCTACTCGAGTACGCTTCGAGAGGAAGCTTAGCGTCTCAGCTAAAGAAACTTAACGGTGAGGGTTTACCGGAAACCACCGTGCGCCGCCACACAGGATCCGTGCTCAGAGGGTTACGTCGCATTCACTCTAAAGGGTTCGCTCACTGCGATATAAAACTCGAGAATATTCTGTTATTCGGCGACGGCGCCGTTAAAATTGCGGATTTCGGATTGGCGAGAGATTTAACGGCGTCAAAAGAAGGCGTGGAGATACGAGGGACGCCGTTATATATGGCGCCGGAATCCGTTAACTATAACGAGTACGGAGCAGCTGCTGACGTGTGGGCGTTAGGATGCGCCGTAGTTGAGATGTTTAGCGGCGAAACGGCGTGGAGTGTTGAAGAAGGGTCGCACTTCATGTCGTTTTTGTTACGAATCGGTGTCGGCGAGGAGTTGCCGAGGGTTCCAGAAGAGTTGTCGGAGGAAGGAAAAGACTTCTTGTCGAAGTGTTTCGTTAAAGATCCCGAGAAAAGATGGACGGTTGAGATGCTTTTGAACCATCCGTTCGTGGCCGTTGATTGTGAAGATGATGATTATGATCAACGAGACGAGTTATGTTTGAAGGGGAAGGACAAAGTATCGAAGTCACCGAGATGCCCGTTCGGATTTCCTGACTGGGAATCTATGTCGTCCGAGTCAGAGATTCAATATCAGCCGTTGGATTCTCCGGTGGAGAGATTTGCGAGCCTGGTTAGTGAATCGATACCTAATTGGTCTGTCTCCGAAGGCTGGGTCACCGTACGGTGACGGGAGTGAGAAGAAAACAGGGGAGAAACAGAGCTGTTGTCAAAGGCTAGGTTATTTTTTTTATAAACCTAGTTAGATCCAAATTCAAAGATTTTTATTCATATTTTCTATACATGTAATGTGTTTGTTGATATGAACAATTCATTGTAGTCTTACGTACCATTGATTTTTTTTCTCATAATCCATACATCAGACCTTACAGCAATATCTTACGGAGTGTGACACATAAGATGAACTTATAAAAGAGTAGGGAATCTAGTTATCATCACTGAGTAGGGACCTATTGTGAAGACAGAGATTCATCATCGTGTCATCTTGTGTGTTGTCCCACTGAAACTGCTGATTATGAACTAGTGAGCAAGCGCCAAGCAGCGTTGGCTTTATTAACTGGTGGTAAGCGTACTGCGTATAGCATTTGGTTATCTGTGCGTAATTAACCAATCACGAGCTTGATGATGAACTGGTTCCAGATCATAACTCAAATCATATTCCAGTACATTCGTGTGAACTCTTTTCATGTTTTCATTTTTTGATTTAAAGAAATTTATAGTTTACAGATAAATTTGGAACCATGCATATTATTATGATGTTCTCTGACTCTATGTACAATTTCTAGCGATCTCCTTTTGTATATAGTTCTCTTTGCCTTTAACCCTGACAGTTTATATATTCCAAGAAACTTTGTGTGCAATTAATGAGTATTGCAAGTAAACATGTTATTCTAAGTTTAAATCAAAAGAAGACTTACGATAGATATAAAATCTTCACTGAAACCTGTAACCTGTTAGATAACGCCATCTTCTCTGTTTGATTAAATGAGGCAGAAAGTTCCAAACTTGTCGAATAAAGTAATTTGTTCTCATAGCTGCTTAAAATGTTTTGATATTGATGTAAATCAGTACACTGTTTTAATCAACTACCAAAAAATCATGTAGTTGTTACATTCTCCTTAGATTCAACAGCGTTTCAGTACATCGGACCATAATGTTAAGATCGATACCACATGTAGATCGTAATGGAAAATTGAGACACTTTTCTATGATCTATTTGATCGTTTGGTTGGTCGCTGAACTCAATCCTAGGTGCGTTTTGTTTCTGCATTATACACATTCTGTGTTGATGTTATTTGTGCTTTTGAATCAATGAAATGCATTTGCAGAAAAAGTATGTCGCACTCAACTGTTTTATTTCTTAACTAAACCAGGCATACATCAGACCATATGGTCGCGTAGTAGATTCACTAGTACATCAGACCATAGTAGTCACATGCTCTAAAAATTCCACATCAGCTAATAGACTCACTAGTACATCACACCATAGAGTCGCTTGAATATCAAAACTTCCTTCATCAATCCCTGGAAAAAGTACAAGTTTGCCACTAATACTATTGCCCGGTCCAGCTCGAACCGCAACTGGTTTCCCCCAACCGAAATCGTTCCGGTACACATCGAACCGGGGAGAGCTTGAGACAAGCACAGTATCACCAGCCATTCTACTCCCAACTCCTGTCTTTAGGTTTTTCACATTACTAACCCAATCCTCTGCAAAAGCCTTACAGTTTTCATTCGTTTGTGAGCTCACTAACTTGCTTATTTGCAGAGCAGCCCATCCCAAGCCACGACCAAGCAGCTCTTCCACGGTGGTTGTGGCTGGTGTAATATAAACCATGTTCCCAAAACAATCCTTCTCAAGCGGAGGGTTTACCCTCTGCCTCAAGTCCACCACTACTTTGCAATGTGTCTCTCCTTCCCCGGTCAGACCACTGTGTCTGATTATCGACCGCCACATATGCGCTGAGACCGCTTGAAGAGATGAGATGTTCATGTCACTTGAGCCAACCTCGCTGTTCGCTTTAGCTTTGAGATCTGAAATGTTCTTCTTTGTGAAGTGAAAGACACGATCCTTTGTTACCGGCACTGAAGAAAGCTCACGGCTCGGTGGTGGTGGTGGCTTCTCCGCCTCTGAGACCGGAATATGAATAGGGTAACTAACCCCCTCGAGGAACCATCTTTTCAGAACAAGAGGCTGTTGACCGGAGCTTGAACCACTCGAGCAAATCATGGACCAAGTGTGGAGGAAGTTCCACATCGACACACCGTCTGCTACCATGTGGTTGTAATAGTAACCAAGGAAGACGCCGTCTTTCATCTCGGTGACTTGTACCGCAAGCAAGGGCTCTGTCAAGCCATCACTGTTCTTTAAACCGTCAGCGGGAAAGAAGTGCTTTATGAAATCGGGAACTTCACCGTGAGGTTGAAGAATGTCACTCACCGAGAGAGATTTAGCTTCAGCATGGAGAAACCTAGCGCCAGAGCCATCACAGTCTATGTGAAACGACACCGTATTATTGTCTTCGAGATTCTCAACTTTGGCAAGACGACCGGCGAATGGGAAGTAGATCTCTAAGGCAGCAGAGAGAGAGGACTTGAGTCGAGATATGAGATGAAAATCTTGGTCGGGTTGGGGAAAGAGAAGACCTCTTTGAGGGCAATCTACTTGAAGAAGACTGAGATCAAATGGAGTAAGATGGATCTTAGTTCGACCAGATTGGCCACTGTTTCCTGGTTGAACAATGCTCGACGAGATTAAAACTACTGGTCCTCCCATTTTTCTTCTCTACTGTGACGGTAACTGAAACTCGATCTAATCTAAAATACTATCCACATGCCACAAGACATAGAGCAAAAAGCCTATCCAGAGTAAGCAATAATTGAAGTTAATGGGATTTTCTAGGGTCCCATTTTTTCGTCATTGTAGGCTTTTACAAAGTTGTACTTTTTAGTTTTTAGTGTTTGTCCATCAAAACCTGTCCAAAGTATGTTTTTGAATCAAAATTATTTACAAAAAAAACTTCTTGCGTATCAAAATTGTCCACAACTCAAGGTAGAACAATCATTGGATTTCTAAACCTATATATACAGTAGAACCTTTATAAATTAATAATGTTGGAAGTTTAAAATTTTATTAATTTATAGAAATATTAATTTACAAAAGTTTTATTAGTTACATTTCTTATTTTAAGATATATTTATTTTAAGATAAGAAAATATTTGATTTTAGCGTATATACATTAATTGTTAATTTTTTAAATTTGACATTTATATTAATTATATTATATTATTTGGTATATAAAATATATTGCATAGAATTTAAATGTGATTTTAGATATAATATTACTAAATCTCATCAAAAATATATTAAGTGTTAATAAAATATAAAGATAACCCATAGTGAATATAAAATAAATAATATAATAATAAGTTCTTACTTATATAAAATAAGTATATATATAAATTATCAATTTATAATTTTAATGGGACCATATATTTACATAAAATTTTATAAAAAAATATTATCTTATTATTTTATCTATTTGTGTCGAATTTTGAATCGGCACAAATTGAAACCGGCGAAATTTATTAATTTATAGAAATTAATTTATCGAGTATAAATTTATAAAAATTATATTGTATGTGTATATATATGTATGTAGATATTAATATTAGTATTTAATTGTGGAACATTTAATATCATGGGAAACCAAACCCAAAGTTTCTTAAAAACACTTTGAGTTAGGTTTTCCACAAAATTAAAACTCCACAATTAAATACTAATATAAATATACAAATATATATATACATATACATATATATATATATATATATATATATGTTTAGTATCCAAATGGGTGAACTCCATTCTCCACACAAAGAAGTGAAGAACGATGCCATACAAACTTAAGAATAAAGACTTTTGAACCAACTCCATCAGCTGTGATAATTGTTGCTTCCAAAACATGATCAGTCATCTGTGTAAGTTGTTGTCTTGTACCATTACATAATCCACTTGTAGAATATACGTCTCAGACCTAAAACATACTTTGGTAATACATGGACCCTGATACTGTGTAGAAAACGAGGTGTGAAGAATATGATTGTTCTTTAATCTTTATATTGTATCCATTAGCAGTTTATTTTATCTTATGTAGCATAAAAAGTCAGTTCATTAATCAATCTTTGTAACAATGTGTGGTTAATATTGTTAGAAAGATACGAAGAATTCCTCGGATAGACCAAAAGGTTGACATTGAAGACGATGAAATAATGAACTTCTTAATAGCGTTATGTGAAATATGATATAAGGATTAGACATTCATTAAATTGGTACTCTAATGTTTATCAAACAATCGATACATATTACAAGAAAAGTCATATCAATCACTAAATCAAGAATAATGTACAGAATTTCACTTGGGGGTGAAATTTTAATGCTTATAGGAAGAAACACTAGCCCAAGGCTCACCGCGTATGATAGCAACAGGCACCGCTGTAAGATAGCTTCTTTCACCTATTTTTTAATAAAAATAGTTTATTTTCCCACCACGTCATTATCCTGATTTTCCGGGTACGGTAACTTGTTCAAGTCAACCCGCTCCAATAACCCGCCAACATAGTCACCCTTCTGACCAAAAACGCGGCGGCGTTTGCTGTTCATCACCGCCATCCCGTACGCGTCTACTTCAGCTCCGACCTCCGTGGCCTTTCTCCTGATCGCTGCCGCCGACATGTCCTCGGCGGAGGATTTCTCTATGCTCGGTATAAGCTCCGGAAAATTGAGCGTGGCTGTAGGTCCTCTCAGGTAGAAAACCGCCGTGTCGTATGCACGCGCCGCTGCCTCTGGGGTGGAGTAAGAGCCGAGCCATAGCCTTGAACGTTTGTTGGGCTCCCGAATCTCCGCCACCCATTTTCCCCATTTTCTCATCCTTATCCCTTTGTATGGTCTTTCTCTCTTCCTTACGCCGGCCACGTCAGCTGCTGCTACTCCGGCCTCCATAGCGGCGGCTCCGTGTTGTAGCATATTACTACCGGATTTTGGTAGGTTAGGGAAGGATAGAGAGAGAGAGGTTTGCCGACTTGCAGTTGTAGTTGGTGGAGAAAATTCCAAACTACAAGACGACTCGCGTTATTTATAGTTGAATTTCGTTTTTTTTTTCTTGAAAAGGAAAAAAAATCGGATGAGACCTGAGATGAGGCGTATAGTCATCAAACTCATTATAAAAGATTCTTGGAAATATTTTTTTATAAATAACGTATGTCTGTGTATAATGTTGGCATATCAAACACTAAACTAAGCGTTGTTTGATTATTTTTGTTCGTTTACACCAAACCAGTTTGTTATCGAAACATGATAGCATGCCTGCTAAAGGGTTACGTTTATATGAAAGTATATAAAGTTTTCTCTGGAAATATTTTTTTGTATCAACTTTCTTTTTACATATTATAAGCCAACCCCGAAATAATAAAATAGTTATTGTATAACATATTTCTTTGTAGTCGTTAAAATATTTTACTATTCTTTTACAAAAGTTAAATGGCATAATATATTAATAATACAGTATAAACTCTTTAAATTTAAACTTTATAGATGAATATACACTAAATTTTTTTATAAAATAATATAATTTTATAATTTCAAATTGAGTTTTTAGTTCAATTTGTATATCGATAAATTAATATCTTTATAAATTAACAAAAAATTTATAGTTTTAGTGTATTCCTAACATTATTAAGTTATAGAAGTTTTACTGTATATGCGTAGAAGTAACGTATCAAAACATAACCGAAAACAAGTCTAATCCATCTTCTCTGTTAAATTCGTTCACCGAAACATAATCATTTTCACTATATTGGTATTCATTGTACATAACCGTCATTACCTAAAAATCAAACATGCACGCATGACTTTTTACGTTAAAACTTAAAACCATACTCAACCAGATATTTAAAGATTAACAAAAAAAGACAAACATCTGATGTCGACTATTACGTAAAATATGTTTTTCCGATAGACGTAATATTATTGTGATAATATTTATATGAGTGGGTACGTATACACACACGTCTATATAGAGAGGGATAAGAAGAGGATGAGGACATATGGCGGGACCCACGGTCGGTAGTCGGTGGCTGGATACCGTTAGGAATTGACTTTATATTTAAGTAAGTGACGACACGTATCACATATTGTCCCTTTTGTCCCTTTGCTTTCCACGTGATTCCTTTTGGAATTTTATTATGAATGTAGGGACATTTTCGATATTTTCCGATTTCATTATTGTAGGGAGGAGGGGTCCATTTCGGGACTTAACGTTCGTTCTGCTTAATTGCTCTGCTTATATTATACACGAGGGCGGCTCATTTCCGATTACAATATTATTATCTTTTGCTATGATTTCTGGTATTTTTCTAAGCTTAAAGGGACCGCTATAGAGGTGGTAGTACATATAAACTATTCTGAAATTATAGAATATTCTAATCTTAATTTTTGATTTCTCGGATCTAAAACTATATCCGAAACCAAATTTACCAATATCTACGAATATTTGGATCTGCTTTGTTTTTAAAATACAGTAAAAATAAATAAAATTTTATATATAATTTGATTTGTACATATATTTTTTGCTTTTAATGTTAAATTTTATACCAAAATTTTAATTTTTAACCGAAAAAACAGAAAAAACAAAAACTACAAAAAAATTATAAAACTACTACCACAAGACCAAATGAAACAATAACTAATAAATACATCGCGAAGATGAAACAACTACTCCAAAACCGAAAATAAGAGATGAAAAGAAAATGCCGCAGCTGGTAGCGTCGATAGATTCCACTAACGACTCCACCGTTGTATCCACCAAGCCTTGTAAAGGAAAGGCACACTGCGGAACCTAATAACAAGCTAGCAACACACAATACAAAACTGGAGCCACATTGGAGACCATAAAGGAACCGAATCTCGGAGCAGCTGAGAAGCGATGTTGTAAACACTTGTGGTAGCCGAGATCGCACCCCCAACAGCTAGGCGAGGGAGATTCTCCCCGAACCCAAGACCAACCGACCACCACCTGAATCCTCAGAGATCAGAGTAAAACCAGAAAAGTATCGCCACATTACCGAGCAAAACCCTAGAAAAAATCAAACTCAAAGAACTGCACAAGCACCAAATACCATGTACTCAATGGTCTTGAAACCCTCCAGCAGCCAAGAGAACAGTTTACCGCAGATCTGCCACTTTGGTCGTCGAGCTCAGACGAACACACAACTTAAAGCAGAACGAGAGACTGAAGGAGAAAAGCCAATCGCCACGCTCTAGCCATACCAGCCTTCACAAAGCTCTGTCGGCAACCACACCACCACACATTCTGGAAAAGCACTAGAAAGCTTATTCCTTCATCAGTTAAAATTGGAGAATGCCGAGAAAATGACTATAAAAGGCTTCAAAGAAAGATGGAAACATTAAAAAAAGGAGAAAGCACTCCCGACACCGGCAATGAGAACCAGCTACCAGGGAGGCAAGATCTGAACTTTTGTTTTGCTTGACGGTTGAGAGTGAAAAAGGTGGTAGAGAGAAAAAATTAGGGCGACATGCTGCTATCTTACCTTTAGAAAAGTTACATTCATCTGTATAAATATTTGAAACACACATTTACAATAAATATTTAGTCAGATCACAAATTCTGAGTTTTTCTTTATTTATAAACGAGTGGATAAAGAAATAAAAAGGAGATATGAAAGATGCTTTATATAAACAATGCTATTTCGGTTATCTTATATTCAAGTTCATCTTTTTATCTCACTAATCTATTTTAATGATGAACTAGAGCTTGTTCCGTGCATCGCTTGAATTTTGATTTTTACGTTTTTTTCTAAATTGTTTAATGACATTTCTAACATATAAGTTATTTAAATAATTTTAAATTTTTACACATTAAAACTGAATCTATCCAAATCTGGAAGAACCATACTCGACGCACAAATAAAAATTTATGATATCTGGATGGAGTCTAATTTCAAAACCATAAAGCTGATACCCAAAAAAACAACATGTATTGAAATGGGGACCAAAAATCTATTCCTAACTCATTCTGTAAATAAATAAAGTATTTGTTAACCTTTTTGGATTCTTGTCACAAATGAAGTAACTTCATGTAAACATATCGAATTATTATGATTAATATTTAAAAAAAATATTATCGAATTATTTTGACAAAAACAATTAATGGAATAGTTTAGAAGAGTGAAACTGAATGTAAAAGATGTGATAAAACACTTAAAATAAGTAAATTATGTTGTGTACTTTGTAAAAAATATTGTCGAATTATTTAGAAAAGACAATAAATGAAGTGATTAGAATTAGTTAAAAAATGTGAATTTGTAAAAAACCACTTAAAATAAACAATTATTGTTTATCAGTTTTAATAGAAGAAAATTGTCTTTCTTTGGGTTCATTTAAATTACTCCTTTAGTTTCATTTTATTATTATTTTAGGTTTATTCACAAAAATTAATAAAATATTTCATTTTAAATATTTTCAATACAAAAACATCATTATCTATGTATCTAACTATATTTCAACCAATAGAAAAATAAAATAGATAATATTATTAATAAAATTTTCATTGAAGTTCTAAAACGAATTTATTTTGAAATGAAAATTTTGCTTTACAACAACAATTAAAATGAAAAGGAAGACGTACATGGTATTATAGTCAAACTTAACAGTGTTAAACCATCTCATGTATATTTTGAAAAATTATGTATTTGATAAAATTTATGATAAAATAAAATAGAAAGGGTACTCTTTGAATGAGTACCAACAATGCATATAAACAGTTCTAAATATCTTCCATAAAGATAAAGAACTTGGTCGCTGAAAATAGAACCAGCGGCTTACAAAAATAATAAATACTAGGTTAAGACCTGCGCCTTGCACATGATAAATATTATATAAATTAGTTTTACGTATTATATATTATTTTACATATTATTAAATAATACATATATATTGATAATAAAAAACTCAGTAAATATTACGTATATGATTAAATTGGTGCAAATACATAAATAAATTTTATTAATTCAAACAAACACTTTTTCTATTTTATATCATATAAAATTAATTTTTAATGATATTAACATAGATATATAGTACATTTTTAACATTGATATCTATTATAATATTTTATACTCATATTGTTTTTTTATCGTTTATATTTTCTGTAACAAAAAATTTTAATCACCGATAACAATTTTTTTTGTGGTATGTTTAATAGTTTTAATCATTTATAATTTTAAAAACATTATAAAAAGGTTTAAAACAAAATATTAAGTTGTCAATATTTGTTCAAATTTTTTATCAAACGAAAAATCAAAGCAAATTTCAAAATTAAAATACATATCTATTTTTATATGGTACATAATTTAATTTAAACAATATTAATATATTAATATTTATTAAATGAGACTTCTTATTATATTATTTTGTAATCATTTATATCTTGTTATAAGAAAACTTCAATGTGAGATTACCAAATGTGAGATTTTTGACAACTTTAGTAATTTTATTCATTTTTAAAAATTCAAAATATAACATATACATAAAAATATAAATTTTTACTATATAGTTAATGTGGTTGTTTAATTTATTTTAATATGTTAAAATTTAAAAATGATAGAGAATATACTAATTTTTATCAAATATTTATTATTCAAAATCATAAATTGTCATATATTTTAGCCACATTTGGTAATTTTGTTATTTTTATTTAAAGAAACAATGAAGAACATTAATAATCAATTTATGATTAATTTAATAAAAAACTTATTATATATTTTGATGGACCAACATATTTTTCTAAGGATTCTAAGAATGATTGTGGTGATAACATGTGGTTACAAAAAATGTTATAATGCTTCTCTTTTAATATATAGGGGATTCAACATATCGAAACAGTTGTTCTTGTATGGGCTTCTTAAGGTATATATACCGTATACAAATGAAGGCTGTAACTAGAATGCTTTTTTTATGAATGAAATTTTATGGAATTAGTCATTCATGGGTATTCGAAAAAAAATTTACCAGTTAAGTGAAAAAAACAAAATTTTGATTCCACACATTCCTGTGGAATGAATGAAAAAAAAAGAATCACGTTAAAAATCATTCATGATTTTTTGATTAAAAAAAAAAGGAATGGATGGAATGAAATAATTTGAATATAATTAAAAAACAACTACATATATCATTCCTTTAAAACGAGCTCTTTTAATGGGCTCTATTTAGCCCAACAATACCATGGTTAATTATGTCCATTGATCGGTTTCAAACTATAGCTGGACAAATCCAGATTAGAATGCAAAGTCCAGTTCACGCAACATCCAGGAACCCAGCGACGGTAAACATGACCACTGCCAAATCTAAATAGCACATGGTGAGCATATATGATATATATACAGTCAAAGTTTAGCTTTCTTGCGCCCGAGTTTAAACGTGCTACCATAGGTATCATATCAGGACGAGAAACACGGAGATATATGAAGCTTAAATATCTAATCAATCGCATCTCTAGATATGATAAAAACATGTTTAATTTTTTTGATTGAGATTCACTTGGGGAATCAAATTTAACTTCATTCATTCATCGCCATGTAATCTACAAAATTAAATGGATAAGCCTAACAACAAACAAATATTAATAGAAATTAGGTAGGTACATGCAAATGCTTTTTAAAATGTACCAGCAGCATTCTTAATTTCGTTAGCTAAACCCCAAACTTGAATAATAAGCATCTAACGAAAGCCAACATGAGAAGCTACATCAAAGTTTGGTTCAAATAGTCTATTTTAGCATCGAATCATATAATACAAAATAACTATAGAGAGAAATATAGAAATGGTTCCATAAAAGACAACAACAACCCACTACATCAAACTTATTTCTTAAATCTTAACGAATTTCCATTCGTTTTACCAAATAACAAAGAACTCCCATATAAAAAAGTGGACATTCTTGACTAATTCATCTATAATAAGTAGGGTAAAGGTAAATTTAGTGGAGGGGACGTGAAACATAATAGCCATGTCTCAAAGCTATTATGATTAATCATAACTTCAACCAGAAAAGGGCTATACAACTTTATATTTATATATATCTAATATCTACCATTAATTTGTTTTTAAGAAAGTATTATACGGGACATATATATATATATATATATGTGTAAATATATATAACTAATGTCATACTTGTTAGATGTATAATACTTTAGGTAATTTTTTTTCCTTGACAAAAAAAAAGTTTCCTTCTTCCCGTATTGCTCAGGTCTCCTCTGTATAAAACATACATAATGTATGATTCGTGCAATAAAATAAAAGAATGATACAATCTAACTAATGAGCCATGCAGAGAAACATGTGAGGTAGGGCTCAACAAAGGCCCAAAAGGAGCGCGTACTGTGGTCCCTTCATTTTCGGGGAAAATAATAATTTGTTTTTTTCCAATATTCATACATATATATTCACTGTTGGGATTTTCCCGCGCAGAGGAAGGACCAGAAAAGCATGTCTTGACTCTTCATTTATTTTTTTGTCTTCTGGGTAACGAGCCGACGGAAACTACAATTTTTTCTTTAAATGGTCAGCTTTGGAACCATCGACTTGTACAAGCTCAATTGTCTTATTTACGCAAACCAACCATAAAATAATAATTATCTAAATTTAATTTCATCTTTATTTTTTGTGGAGCACGTAACCAACAACAACGTTTTAATAAAAAAAGATTAAAGAGTGTGGATAGATAGATCTGAATATAATAAATCGCGTATTTTGTTTTCAACACATACGGACCAGTGGTTTGGAGTGGAAGTAGCTGACGTGGAGGGTAATAACGTAAAAGTGTGGTTTTTCGGAGGGTAAAAAGGGAAAAGTAAAGATACCTCGTATACAGAGAGAGAGGCCAGTGGAGCAGCTTCTTCATTCCTCACTTTTCTTTTCTTCTCCTTCTCCCGAGGGAAGCGACTCGGTGGACTCGTTCACATTTGAGACGAAGATATCCGCACTCCGATTCGGATTCTAGATTCTGATTCTGAATTATAAATTTCTCGATGGATTTACATTCTTCTTCTTCGACGACGGAGAGTTGTAGCGTGAAAGTGGCGGTTAACGTTCGTCCTCTGATCGGAGACGAGATAAGTCAGGGTTGCAGGGAATGCGTTTCCGTATCTCCGGTAACGCCACAGGTGTGTGTTTCTTCCGTCGCCAAATTCGAGATTTAATATAGAAGTCAGTTTCGTCTCGACCGATGTTAAACGCGTCGTCGTCGTCGTCGTCGTTGTTCACGCTTTTTTTTTTTGGCTCCTGGATCCACGATCGAATCCCAGTTCCAACTCTGACACGTTCATTTATTAATCTCCTCTGATAAAACAGTGTCAATTTCTTTTTACTATATGTATAAAATAATAATAATATTGTGTCATTGTTACTGTATTAAATATACTGATTTTCATGTGATTCTAATTACTGTGTGTGTGTTTATTGAATGTGGACTGCAGGTGCAAATGGGAACACATTCCTTCACATTTGATCACGTTTATGGTGGAAGTAATGGTTCTCCTTCTTCCTTGATGTTTAATGAATGTGTTGCTCCTCTTGTTCATGGTTTGTTCCATGGATACAATGCTACTGTGCTCGCTTATGGTCAGGTATAACAATTAGTTTTCTAAAACTGGAACTATTTTAATTATTAACTGCTCCAGTTTGACTTGAATACATGATGCAGACAGGATCTGGAAAAACATACACCATGGGGACTGCTTTTAAAGACGGTTCAAGCAATGGGTTGATTCCTCAAGTTATGACTTCTCTTTTCAACAAAATTGAGTCTGTTAAGCACCAAATGGGTTTCCAGTTACATGTCTCTTTCATCGAGGTAGCTTCCCGTTGATCGCTCTTAAACTATTCATGTATTAGTGTAGAACCCAGTCGGTCTTGTCAACCTTGCCTTTTTTTCATTTGTAGATTCTGAAAGAAGAAGTTCTTGATTTGCTGGATAGTGTGAGACTAGCCAATGGAGCCCCTGGAAAGGTTGGTCTTAGTAAGTCCCCTGTACAGATTCGCGAATCGCCAAACGGGGTAATTACACTATCCGGTGCAACTGAAGTCTCCATAGCTACTAAGGAAGAGATGGCTTCCTGTTTGGAGCAAGGATCTCTGACCAGGGCGACTGGGAGCACAAACATGAATAATCAGTCAAGGTGAGAATCTTTGTACCCTGACTTTCAGATAAAGCTTTCCATAAGAAGCAAGTTGTGCCGTACATTCATTTACTGTTAGTGAGGCTTAGTGTACTAGACCTAGATGTATTGAACGATAACAAAAAACACTCGTTCATAGTAAGAATTAGATTAGAAATGGTAAAAAGAGGCATCATAAACACAGTTTCCTGTTCCTGTTTATAATTCCTTAATAAGATTTAAATTTTAGGATTATGATTATATGATTGTGTCGGAGTCTCAAACTGCATCCTAATGTATAAGCATGGCTTCTTTTTGTGTGATATCAAAAGCCGTTCACATGCCATCTTCACAATCACCTTAGAACAGACGCGCAAAATCACCCCCATCTCAGTGGTTGAAGACACCATAGATGAGGATATGGGTGAGGAGTATTCTTGTGCCAAGCTTCATCTCGTAGATCTTGCTGGATCTGAAAGGGCTAAACGGACCGGTTCAGGCGGTGCTCGACTGAAAGAAGGTCGGGAAAACTGACTTCCCATCTTACATCCTTCACAGGAAGTTGACTTGCATCTTAACTCCAAGTTTTTTGTTCTTGAAACAGGAATTCACATCAATAGAGGACTCCTTGCACTTGGTAATGTCATCAGTGCACTTGGAGATGAGAAAAAGCGAAAAGAAGGTGCTCATGTTCCCTATCGTGATAGTAAACTTACTCGGTTATTGCAGGTTCATCTCTAACTTTGCTTTATATGTAGGGATACTCAAGATCACTATAATTAAAAAATTTAATCGCAGAACTTTTACGGCCTCTAAGTATGATTCATTACGAATGAATATAACCCAATTGTTAGTCATATATGATGCATGCGACAGTTTTTTCACCAAAAGTGTCCATTACATTGTTGCAGGATTCTCTTGGTGGAAATAGTAAAACAGTCATGATAGGTACACTTCTAAGTTGTATGAGTTGATACCCTGGAAGTCTCATATCATTTCGCAAATTTAACTCTCTCTCTTTTGGCCTTATTCTTGTAGCTTGCATCAGTCCTGCTGACATCAATGCAGAAGAAACTCTAAACACGCTCAAATATGCAAATCGTGCTCGGAATATCCAGAATAAACCTGTTGTAAGTACCAACATCAGCTACCACAATTTAAAAAGTTAAATATGGAAAAAGAAGTAAGAATATTCACTTGGGAGCTCTAACAAGACAGACTCTTTTATCTTGTTGCACAGGCCAATAAAGACTTAATATGTAGTGAGATGCAAAAGATGCGTCAACAGCTACAAAATCTACAAGCTGCACTATGTACTCGTGGGGAAACCCCATCAAAGGAAGTGCAGGTACGTATATAACTTCTGCGGAAATCAGTCAGATGGTTTTATAAACACATCATTACTTAAGGTTTGTTCAAAAAAAAAAAACACATCATTACTAATCGTATATATTTCCATTTTGAAGGTTATGAGAGAGAAGATCATGAAGCTAGAATCTGCCAATGATGAGCTTTCTCGAGAACTTCTCATCTATCGCAGCAAGAGAGCTACTCTTGACTATTGCAGTATGAATAGACAGGTAATTGCTGTGTGCGTTAGGGAATTGAGATAGATTTATCTGGCAGTTTTCTTCATTGCTGAAAAAGAGTTGTTCACTTGATCATATTCTCAGGAAGATGGTGTGAGTTTTACAAAAGATGATGGTCTCAAAAGGGGATTCGAAAGTATGGATTCAGATTATGAAATGAGTGAAGCAACATCAGGTTTGAACACTGGCTTCTCTGGAAAATTTTCATGAAATGCACTCTGCATTCCTATACCCTCACTTCATTTTGTAACATTTTCTGATTCAAGGTGGAATCTCTGAAGATATAGATGGAGCAGCTAAAGAATGGGAACATGCACTTAGGCAGAATAACATGGGGAACGAATTAAGTGATCTGAGCAAACGTCTGGAGGAGAAAGAGGTCTAGTCATTACTCCATTGAATATTTCTATGCATATTTATAACGACTGGATTGTTTTGATCATGTTATAGTTTTTATATTTGCAGTCCGAGATGAAAATATGTGGGGCTGGAACTGAAATTATCAGACAACACTTTGAGAAGAAAATGATGGAACTTGAGAAAGAGAAGAGAACTGTACAGGTGAAATATAACATACTAACTTTTCTCGTTTTGATATTCTTACTTGAAGTTTCAACACCGAGTCACGAGTAACGTCTACAGGTTGAGAGAGATCTATTGTTGGATGAAGTTGAGAAACTTGCTGCTAGTTCTGATAGACAAGCACAAGTTGCAAGAGACAGCCATGCACAAAAATTAAAAGCACTCGAGACACAGATTTCAAATCTTAAGAAGAAACAAGAAAATCAAGTTGAGGCCTTAAAACAAAAACAGAAAAGTGAAGATGCAGCAAAGCGTTTACAAGCTGAAATACAATGCATTAAGGCTCAGAAGGTTTCTTCTTGTTTCTGTTGTCGCTATAGGATCACGAATCTTGATCTACATGTTAATTTTTATTTCCTTTCTTTTGCTATCTAGGTTCAGTTACAGCATAAGATGAAACAAGAAGCTGATCAATTCCGACAATGGAAAGCTTCTCAAGAAAAAGAATTATTGCAGGTACTTTATCTGCATTCATTTCATCATCTATATTTTCCCTTCTAATTATTTGATTTAAACTAATCTCAAGTTTCACCTTTTTATTTTTCTTCCGGTAGCTCAAGAAAGAAGGAAGGAAGACAGAGCATGAAAGACTAAAACTGGAAGCCCTCAATCGACGTCAAAAAATGGTAGGAGTACTTGAGAAAAACACTTTGAAGAATTAATCAATTCGAGTGTCCAAAAAAAAAGAATCTCAAGAGAAATCCATCTCAATTGTCTTCCAGGTTCTTCATAGAAAAACAGAGGAAGCAGCAATGGCTACCAAGAGACTTAAGGAGCTGCTGGAATCTCGCAAGTCATCAGGTAATCTGTTTACCGAGAGGCTATTTACTTGGTTCGTGTTCGTCTTTTCATAACCCTTTACATTCTTTTTTCAGTGGCTGGCAATGGTCAACCACCAACTAAAAAGGTAATAAAATCTCCTAAGTTAGATATGGAGATCTCACCATCCAGCACAAGTGTCAACTGTTTCCTTTTCATACGCTTTGCAGGTGAAAGAAAAAACTCTTCAGAGATGGCTTGATAACGAGCTAGAGATTATGACAAAAGTACATCAAGTTCGTTCCCAATATGAAAAGCAAATCCAAGTGTGCGTTTTCAGCCCTCTTATTCATGTTGTTAGCTGCAGAGTTCTTTCTCCCAGATATTTTTCTAATCACTAATCTACTCTGGTTTCATACAGACGAGCTGCATTGGCTGAAGAGTTAACCTCCTTGAAAAGAGAAATGGACTTCGCTTCAAGTCCCCATCAAGAGAAAAATGGACAGTTCAGGTACAACTCTGGATAAACTGACTCTGTATTGGCATTTGCCTAAAACACTTTCTGACCTTGTATATTTTTCTATATGCGTCAGATTTGTATCACCAAAAACAAGATTGGAGAGAATAGCAACTCTTGAGAGCATGTTGGATGTTTCCTCAAATGCTCTCACAGCCATGGCCTCTCAGCTCTCAGAAGCAGAGGAAAGAGAGCATAGCCTACACACTAAGACTCGGTGGAACTCCATCAAGTCCATGACTGATGCCAAATGTTTGCTTCAATATGTGTTTAATTCCACTGCCGAAGCAAGGTAACTACTCTTATATCTGATCAAAGAGGATGCTTCTTTCTCACGCATGGATGGTTGATGTTGTCTTTTGCTCAAACATCAAGCAGGTGCAAAATCTGGGAGAAAGACATGGACATCAAAGAGAAGAAGGAACAGCTAAATGATCTCCTCTGCTTATTACAACTATCTGAAGTCCAGAACCGAGAGATACTTAAAGAGAAAAAGACAAGAGAACATACATTGTCCATTGCGCTGGCTTCGTCATCATCATCCTCGGTTTTACTTCTGATCTTTCATTTTTACTAAATTGAAATCTAAACCTCTTATGTGAGAATCTCTCCTTGAAAATAATATGCAAAATTTAACTTCTTGCAGGTGACTTCAAGAAGCTCATCAAAGCACTATGGAGATAACAACGCTAGCAACCAATCGTCTCCACCTTCGTACCATCGAGCAGCAAAGCATCTCAAATACGCTGCGCCAGGTGCAGTAAATGTATCGGTGAGAGAATCAGCGGCTTTATTAGAAGAGAAGAGAAAGATGAAAGCGATGAAGAAAATGGGACAGAGTGGGAAGCTGTGGAAGTGGAAGAGAAGTCATCATCAATGGCTGCTTCAGTTTAAATGGAAATGGCAGAAACCATGGAAACTCTCTGAGTGGATTAAGCATAACGATGAGACCACTATGCTCTTCATGTCTAAGAATCATCATAATGATGGTGATGATTACTCGTGGAGCCGCCGACACTGAGTTTTGCAATGTGCTTGGGGTTAACTTGACTCGTGATACATCTGTATATACACAAACGAGCCTTTTGTTTCTCTTTTTGTTGATAGATTTAGAGTTGGTCGTTTGGGTTGTAGCAGAAATTGTTCTTTACACTTTCAAATATTCTCTTTCCCTCTCAGAAATTAAACTCTTAGAAGAAGCGTAATTGATATAAAATAAAAAAAAAAGCATAATTGATCAAAACGCACTACGAGTGCGAACCTGTATTTATCAGCCCCTTGTGTCATTACAATACTCTCCTTTATAAATCATACAAGTTCGGAATTCTGAACAATTTATGCTATCAGATTGGGCTTTGGTTTAAATTTTAATTATTTTACTTGGAAAATCAGGTAACGGCCTTACTTACTATTAATGTGTTTTCTATTTTATTGAGGCAAACTATGAACAGAGCAAGCGGGTTTTGGGTCGCAAGGTGAGCAGTGGCCATATAGAACATGATTACCTCCGGTTTCTTAGCCGAGATTCTTAACTCATGATTTGATATTTTTTATACTTTTCGGTTAAGAGACGGTTTTTATATCTTTTATTTAAGAGACGGTTCTTAACTTTTCTTAGTTAAAAACTAATAAAATATAAGAATTGTTTCTTAGCCGAAACTAAAAATCTCAGTTAAGAGACTGAGGTTAATTATGGTCTAAGTCACCACCGGTAAATATCAAAAATGAAATGAATACTAATGATTTAAGTTAAATTATGTTCATTTGAACTTTTCACTTTGTCCCAACACCTAACAAATTAAACTTTATATAAAGTTGACTAGATACCTAAAAGTGTATGTTAGTATTGCTGTTGCGCTTTCATTAGTGTTCAACCCACAAGCTGCATATAGTTTAGCACATGTTCCAAAGTTTATTTTAGAACTGTGTTTTGAATTTTGATACATCGTGCAAGAGCGAAGACAACTTTGTAAAGGGCACATACGGTCCGGTGAAATAATGCAAGTTGACCGTATCAAGTAATGCGTAAATTGCTTAGTAGTGCAACTGACTATAATGCAACGCTCAAATCAAATAAAAAAAGTGGAGTGCGCATATGACCTTCCTTTTATATGACTTTAGTTACTCTCGACTGAAAAGAAGAAGACACAAGACTTATGTGAATACTGCTAACCAGTTTGATTAAGCTCATTGCATGTCACCACATATCATCTCAATAGATTTGAGAATACAAGTGATATATATTGATCTTAAGAAAAAAAATGCAAAAGCATATGCTCTTAAACTTGTTTTTTTTTAAATTTCTTTATCAATAAATATTTTGCTCATTGGTACAACCACCATACATTTAGATACATATTCAATTTCCAGTCGTGACAAGTAGGAGACAATTTGGTTAATCTTGATCTCCAGAAGTTCCATGGATCACAAGCGTAGGCATCACTTCTTTGGGGTTGGTGTCTTTTCAAAACCGTCTTCAGTCTTCTTTGTTAAGAGATTCTCAACATATGTTGATATTCTTAACATAATGTCTAAATTGGAGTCGCAAGAAAAATAACCATGATTCACAAAATCACATTTTCAAATTCATTTGTTACTTGTAAGTTGTAATATGTGTGTTTCGAACAACATAAGTTATTATATATTTGAAATTTGAATTAAACTCAGTTGACCAATCTAACTGTGATTAATAATCAGAGCTAGTGGCGAATCTACATGGAGTGTGTGAGGGCTTTTCCCACCATGAATTTGTAAATTTAATGTAGTCTTATAAAGATTTTAAATTGTGCCCTTGTTAAAAATTCAGAGTTATGAAGGTATAGACAGTGTTTTATAGTTTTGCCCCTGATCAAAGCAAACGTAAACGCTTTTTTTTTTGGGTTTAATTTATGCTGGAGTATTAAATATTACTATAGTTTTCATGTTTTGTGTGCGTGTTTTTTTATCTCGTAGTTATGGGCTGTTTCCTTGAGAGCTAAACAAAGCAATAGGAGACCGAGACGTTTGGTCTGTAATTAGATCTGATGTCTCTTGCAATGACCGAAACTCTTACACTTATACATACACCAACCTCACGCACCCTCATTATAAGTTGTATAAATATATAATGGAAATTAATAAAACATGCACGCCTTTGGTAGAATCTTGTTTTTAACGCTATTAAAAAATAATCTTGAATTTAATCAAAACAAAATTTTCTATTAGTCATAACAAATAATATAAACATGACAAACCCTCTAAAATGTGTATACTCCATGGTCCATAACTATTTTATTATTAGGATTAAAAATTTAAGATGAATATTGTATTTATAAATTGAAATCGTTTTTACTGGGTTTTCTTGACGTTGGATAACATGTATGACAGTATGAGTTTAATCTGATATAAACTCTTGATATTTATAGTTTAATTAAATATTTGTGAAGGATACTTGCAATTGTACCACTTAATTAGCGGCTTAACAGGAATTTTTTTGTCTATATAATTCTGGTTTGTTGATTTTTTTTCTTCAAAATTTTGAATTTGAAAAGCAGTAAGTAAATGAATTTATTCAAGAAAAATACAAAAATTAAAATTCACACCATCAGATATTTCAGTCATAGTCGAGTAATTAAGAAAGTAGAGAAATTGGACTATATATATATAAAGTTCTTACGGTTGGATATTTGGTGAAAACAATATAAAACCTTGAAAGAAATAAACTTCTAGAATGTTAATCAGAAATTATCATAATGTGTTTCACTTTGGTCTACTACGTTTGTACAACTCTTTTGCTTATAGTTCACATTTTACGAAAACTACTCACTACTCACTTCCTTTTAAAATCATCTTTGTCCCTTTGAGAAATCTTAAACCATCCTTCATCTTCTTCTTGTGTCTCTCTCTCAAAATCTTCAGAAGAAGATAAGAATGAAGAACGGGTCAGGGAACACGAACACGAAGCTCATCCTTCTTCACCCATACATCCAAAAACAATCAAGCACGACTCGTTTATGGCTCCTTGCTTTCGTCTCTTTCTTCACCATCATCTTCCTCCTCACTCTCCTCTACACTAGAGACACCATAATCCCTTCCAAAAACACGTCCGTCGCCGCCGCTGTAGCCGCCGTCGTCACATCCGCCGCCGGAGTTTCACCTTCCCCAACCACCACTACCAACACCAACCTCCCCACAACCACCATCAACGCATTGCTCCACTACGCGTCAAGATCCAACGACAGCTTCCACATGTCTTACGGCGAGATGAAATCAATCTCCGACGTCCTCCGCCGCTGCGCTCCGCCGTGCAACCTCCTCGTCTTCGGACTCACGCACGAGACTCTCCTCTGGAAGGCGCTAAACCACAACGGACGCACCGTCTTCGTAGAAGAGAATCGATACTACGCGGCTTACTTCGAAGAGATCCACCCGGAGATCGACGTTTTCGACGTTCAGTACACGACCAAAGCTCACGAGGCCGGAGAGCTCGTCGCTGCGGCGAAAGAAGCCGCTGGAAACGAGTGTCGTCCCGTGCAGAATCTCCTCTTCTCCGACTGCAAACTAGGTTTAAACGACTTGCCTAATCACGTCTACGATGTTGACTGGGACGTGATCTTTGTGGACGGGCCACGTGGCGACGCTAACGAAGGACCGGGGAGGATGTCGTCGATTTTCACGGCGGCGGTTCTTGCTCGGAGCAAAAAAGGCGGGAGTCCGAAGACGCATGTGTTCGTGCATGATTATTACAGAGACGTTGAGAGGCTTTGTGGAGATGAGTTCTTGTGTCGGGAGAATCTTGTCGAGTCTAATGAGTTGCTTGCGCACTACGTGTTGGATAAGATGGATAAAAACAGCACCCGGTTTTGTAGTGATCGTAAGAAACGCTCTGTTTCTTCTTTGTCCTAAAAATTTGAGAGACGTCACGCATTGTTATTGCGGAGTTTGTAAAAATAAAAGTTTTCTTTCTCATTGTAGATCTTGGATCTTATCATCTATGTGAAGACTTTAATTTAATCCAATCGATTTTCTATACCCTGGGTTAAGATACATGTCTCTGTGACAAAAAAAAAAGGGGTTAAGATACATGTCAAGAAGAATCTACAGATGAGTATATTAAACAAACAAAATTAACACACACTGTTTGTTCCAACTCCTTTTTTCTTACTTGGTGATTGATGTTGACCATATCCGGCACCACTGTGGGAAGACCTTGTTCCAACTCTTTTCTTTTTACATAATTAATAATCATATACAACGAAACTTTTATAAATTAATAATGTTGGAACTATATTAAAACTATAATTTTTATTAATTTATATTAATTTATCGATATACTAATTGAACCAAAAATTCAATTTGAAACTATAAAATTATTTTATAGAAATTTTTAGTGTATATTAATTTACAGAGTATTAATTTAAAGAATTTATACCGTAATTAGTTTGATTCTCTAGCGGTTCTACTCGATTTTAAGTCGTTTCGGTTCTAGTTTCGAGTATCATATGCTTATTTTTATGTTTATTATATGCGCATTACTCAAAAACATGCAAAATAACTAAAATTAAATATTGTCTAGTTTTATTTTTTTTCTAAAAATTGAAATAAATAGAAACTCCTTATAACTAAATTATATATAAAAAACATTGAGGAAGAATTAAAAGTCTTAATAGTAGTGGACATTTGAGTGATCGAATTGAAAGGTTCTTAATTCTTATGGATCCAATTTTTTTGGGTAAAATAATTTTACACTGACATAAATTCCATAGAGTTTTGTTCGATTTCAGGTAACTTTTTGTATCGGTTCCAGTTTAAGCTTTTGGATCCCAGATAAATGCATATGCCTAAAAAGAGCAATCACAAGATTGCAAATCTTAGAAAAGAAAGAATCTTGCTTAATAAAATCAAGAATCTAACCAGTCTTAAAATACTGTGTTAACGTAAATTGGGAAAGCATAAAGTCCTCGCTAACAAAAGAAGATATCCTCGAAAGCCACGTACACACTCATAACTAGGAGATCAGATAGATTCTCTCTCTATTTTACCAAAGAAGAATCAGCTCAAGTAGAGAAAGAAAGATGGCCACAGACTTCAAATCCTTACCAGTCATCGGTACTAACGAATCTATTCTCCTTTTAGTACTCTTGAATCTAATCTTCACTCAAACATCGATGTTCTTGCAGACATCTCTCCTCTACTGCTCAAGTGTGATGATCCCGACATGGCAGAGGATCCTGGCGTCATTCAGGTTGTCCAGCAACTGGACAGAGCTTGTCGGGACGCGGGATTCTTCTACGTGGTACGTCGGAACTGAGTTCCTTTTTTTTACTTCTTAGGTTTGAAAAAGATCTGTTCATTTTTTTGGTGATTTGGAGAGCAGATAGGTCATGGAATCTCGGAGGATCTTATCAAGAAAGTCAGAGAGATCACGCGTGAGTTCTTCATGCTTCCTTATGAAGAGAAACTAAAGATCAAGATGACTCCTGCTGCTGGATACAGGTTAAAATACAAACTCTGTTTTTTTTTTTTCAGAATTGAATAGTGTTTTAATGTTGTTTTGTAAAATAAAAACAGAGGATATCAGAGAATTGGAGAAAATGTAACCAAAGGAAAACCAGATATTCACGAAGCCATTGATGTAAGTGTGTGTTCAGTAGGGAGTAGCCATGTTTCCATGTGATTCTCCTAATGTGTGTGTTTTACTGTCTTATGGAATAATAATAGTGTTACAGAGAGTTTAAGAAGGGGAAGTATGGTGATCTAGGCAAAGCCATGGAAGGACCAAACCAGTGGTATATTCTTTTATTCGATTTCTTATATGCTTAAGCTGCTTCCTCTCATGAGTCCTGACCACTTCTCTATTGTTGTTTTTTTTGGGGGTTTTCTGAAGGCCAGAGAATCCTCATGAGTTCAAAGAGTTGATGGAGGAGTATCTAAGGCTCTGTACAGGTGTGTTTTACCATTTTGTTATGTTTCCAAGAAGGCTTTCACATAAGTCGTTAGTTTTTTATTTTCATGGTTTTTTTTCAAGATCTTTCAAGAAACATCTTGAGGGGAATTGCATTAGCTCTTGGAGGATCACCTTATGAGTTCGAAGGAAAAATTGCTGGAGAGCCTTTTTGGGTGATGCGTCTTATTGGCTATCCTGGTGCTCCCTTCACCAATGGCAAGCTCGAAAACGACGTCGGATGGTAAACTTCCTTCTGTTTACTACTCGCTTGAATCATCTTTGAGTAACTCATCTTTTCTGAATACCTTGTTTCCACGGCTGCTCTGGTTCCAGCGGAGCTCACACTGACTATGGTAATAATTAACTCAAGTTAAATATTAAGTTGCAATTCTGATTCTGTCTCATTAGGGTCACATTTCTCTTTTCAGGCTTGTTAACTCTTGTAAATCAAGATGAAGACAAAACAGCTCTACAGGTATATTGTATAGTTATTTTTTTCTAATTTTTTTTATTTTTATGTGAAGAAAGTGGGCTTTTCTCTCTAAGAGATTTCGAACTTTTGAAAAAGGTGAGAAACTTGGGTGGAGATTGGATATCAGCCATTCCCATCCCTGGATCATTTGTTTGCAACATTGGCGACATGTTAAAGGTTCTTGTTCTTCCTAATTGTTACCTCTCTTTCTTGAATATAACATTTTGAGAACCGTTTGGGGAATCATACATGCAGATACTTTCAAATGGACTATACGAATCCACACTTCATAGAGTGATCAATAACTCTCCTCTATACCGTGTCTGCGTTGCATTCTTCTATGAGGTTGCTAAACTTTCCAGCACTCTTTTGTGTGTTTTCCTTCGGTCACTCCACGTTGAAATTGGAAATTTCATGTTTGTAAACCTTGTCTTAAACAGACTAATTTCGATGCGGTGGTGGAGCCATTTGATATATGTAAAGATAAGTACCCTGAAGGGAGAGGAGAATCACAAGTTTTCAAAAGAGCTGTCTATGGAGAGCATCTGGTGAGCAAAGTCCAGACAAACTTTGCAATGTAATGCAACATAAATTTCTCTCACCTTCTTTGTACACAATCATCAGTACTTCACCGTCTGGCTTGGCTTGTAAATTATAATAAGCGCTTCCTCACGTCTGTATTATTAATCAACACAAAAGGTTTTGTTCAAATTCGTTTGAGCATACCCAATCGACTCAGTAAACAGTAAGTCAACTTAATGAATTAAGTGTGAGCCTCTATTTTCTTTTGTCTCGGATGTAGTCTATTTCAGAAATGTTCCGAAATCGAAATCTCTCGGAAATCATTAGAAACTCGTTTCTTGAAAATCTCATTTTGGAAACTCAATGAAAACTTGCGTTTCCACTTTATAAACTTGTGATTATGTTTTGGAAACATGAAGAAAACTTATTAAAACAAATATTGTAACTTGTATCTTTATTTTAAATAGTATTTTCTCTATTTCATAATAAATGTCATTTGAACTTTTTTTTGTTACATAAAAAGTGTCACTTTAGAATTTCAACGCAAATTATAGAATTTCAACGCAAATTATATTTATTTTCGGCTGAAAATTAATTGCAAACTGCATTGATTTTATAAAAAAAATTATTTATCTCAAATACTATTGATCAAATAAGTGGAATTAATAATAATTTAAATATTTTTCAGTTATCTATGTGAAAAATGTCAAATTGACATTTATTAAAAAATAGATAGAGTATTAATAACAGTCTAGAGCTACCAAAACTAATCCACGGGGGCAACTTAACACGTTTTCTTTTATTTCTTTCCGTCTTTGTAGCTGTATGTCATTCCACACATAAATGTTTGACTCTATCGGTTTCATAATAAGTATCATTCTAACATTTTTTTTGTTACATAAAAAATGCTACTTTACAATTTCAATGCAAATTGTACTTGCTTTCAGCTAAAATTAATTACAAACTGCATTGATTTTACAAATAATTTTATTTATCTCAAATACTATTGTTTTTTTTATTGGTTATAGAAGTGTAATTAATAATAACTTATACTATTATTTCTGTCACTTTTTTAATCTATTTGAAAATTTCCCAACTTGATCTCTAAATCTCACCCAACCCCTAAATACTAAACCCTAGTTTCTAATTTGTAAACTCTAAACCGAAATATAAACCACAAAACTAAATATAAACTCAAAATCCAAATAGAATGGGACAAAATAAATAATATAGTACATATTAGCGAAACTATGAAATATCTACAATTGCATGGAATAAGTTAATGTTGACCCTAACCATACGCCCTTACCTCATAAATACTAAACCCTAAACTCTAATCATTAAACCCTTACCCAAATATAAACCCTAAACCTAAATATAATGAAACAAAATAAATAACATAGTACATATTGATGAATGTTATGAAATGTCTATGATTACATGGAAGAAGTTAATTCTGACTTCAACCATACCCCCTCACTTTCTAAATACTAAACCCTACACTATAATCACTAAACCCTAACCAAAATATGAACCCTAAACTCAAATATTAAAATCTAAAGGGTACATAATATTATGTAAAATTAAATTATATTATGCAATATTAAACTACACAATATAGATCATAATACGATTTTTACAGGTTTAAAAACATGTAACGATGGTTAGAACTTAATAAAATTAAAAGGTATATATCTAAACAAAATAGAGCAATTTTTAGTAACTGTCAAATGGAATGGGACATGGTAAAATAGTATAGTAAAAGAAATGATGTGATTATAAAAATACCACAAGTTACTTTGCGCACAACTAATAATTAAGAATTTTTTATTTTCTTTCTTGCAGGTTACACCGGTTGGTTTTGGGGATAAAACAACATTATTACATAAAATAGAATGTATGTATAGAAAAGATAAGGCATTTGGTTATTTATCCAATTATGTTTTTTTCCTTGTGTACCGTCCAATTTCTCTTAAATGAAATTAATCATAAAAATGCTTTAAAACTTGTTTTTTTAAGATGCTCTAGGCCAATGTTTATCTACATGGATTTTGACAAATAGTATATTTGTTTGAATTATTCATAATGTAATATATAGCTCGAGAAAAATTGTATTTCTGGAGTTAGATCATATCCCCCTATACATTAAAAGAGAAGTCACTTTAGTGATTTTTGCTGAGGTGACACTCATATAGAGCTTCTCAGGAAAAACGTTATAATTCTATTGACTGTTTTTTTTTTGAATTTTTCTTTTTCATTTATTTTAATCAATCGCTTATGTAGATAAGCCCAAAACTATTGTCGATTTCGTTAAGCCCATATATAGCTAGGGGATAATAATTATCGATTTAGTTTAGCCTTGGATATCCGTTCGGGTTCGGGTCGGATATTTTGGATTTTCGGATATTTCGGTATAGAGGTGTAGAACCCGTTCGGGTATTTCTGTACTTCGGGTCAGGTTCGGGTATTTTTAGTTCGGATTCGGTTATTTCGGATCTGGTTCGGATATTTAGATTTTGAAAAAAAAATTAAAATTTTCATTTCTCAAGTTTCTTATATTTAAAAATATAACTTTCAGTTAACTAATTTTTTTATTTTTAATAGATTGAATAGTTAATAGATTTGGACATAACATTTTAAAACTAAAAAGACATTAATTTAGTTATTTTTTTTAATTTTCGGATGTAACTTTTTGTTAATTTTTTAAATAAAAAACTTGACATGCATTTTAAGTGAGTAGCAAATCATTTTTTCGTTATTGTATGTATATCATATGAACTTAAAGTATGTGTAGTATCAATATAAATATTTTATATAAAATGAGAGATGTAAACTAAAAATATAAGGTTAATTATACATATGTTCGGTTATCTTCGAATATCCATTCGGGTTCGGGTATTATCCGTTCGGGTATCCAATCTCTCTTTATTCAATACCCGTTCGGGTATTTTGCTACTTCGATTCGGATTTCAGTTCGGATTTTTCGGATCGGGTTCGGGTGCCACTTCGGATATCGGGTAAAGTGCCCACCCCTACTAATTAGGTTGTTTGTTTTTAATAACTTACCTTTCTAATATGGATTACTTGCGCAAGTTGAAATCATTAAATATGCAAATAACTTATTGACAAAAATTTTTTTTAATAACTTACCTTTCTAATATAGATTACTTGCGCAAGTTGAAATCATTAAATATGCAAATCACTTATTCACAATATGGATTACTTGCGCAAGTTGAAATCATTAAATTTTATCGATTTAGTTTACCCTTGGGCAATATTTAGAATTAAGACAAATATTAAAAACTTTCCTTATTATTCAAACGGTAAACTTGCGCATGTTGATATCATATTTATTATATTGCTTACAAAATATTTTAATGTTTCTAATTAAGTTGTTTGTTTTTAGTAACTTACCTTTCTAATCTGGATTACTTGCGCAAGTTAAAATCATATCATATGCATATCATTTTTTGACAATACACATTTAATATCTTTCTTTAAACGATTTTATTATTTATTGTGCAAAATATTAAAATCATTAATATGAGAATAAATCGACTGTGTATATATAGGAAACACCCAAGGTCTTAAAATACAAACATTCTCTTTTCATTCTTTAAAGTATTGTTCACAAATCTCTCCTCTCATACTATTAAGGTATTACGACAATGATGCTTGTGTGCTAAGAAAAATGTGTTTAGACGCAAAGCCTCCTCATCTTTAGAACCCTGAACTCAACTCTTTGTGTCTTGTCTCCAAAAAGCATGTCTGGTCTATCTTTTCCATGTGTTGAATACTGGTAACGACAATATGGTCTTCCTTTTTTTATATGTAGACCAGGTCGTGAGAGTGATAGTGATCCAGAAAACCTTGATTGAACATGCTGAGAAGCTTCGCCAAGTTAAAGCAGTTCTTGAAGAGATTCTTTAGTACTTTCTCTCTCTTTGTTGAATATTGTCCGGAAAAGTATTACATAGTATCATTTATTAATACTATCTTATATCATTTTTTTTGTTGAAAAGACTATCTTATAAGTAGGCTAGCATTATGCATTTTTTATTTAATTCATGAGGTCATTTTCTCACAGCAGAGAACCTTTTGGAATGGCGCAGGGAGGAAATTTCTCAGAGATATACAGGAAGGTTCAACTGAAACCGCTGAAGTAGGATGGTGAACGCGAAGAATAAAGACCTGTAGAGGCCCTTATGATTCTTAAATACGGCGGTGTTCTAACTCACGCTGGTAGAAAACAGGTGTTTACATACTCTACCATTTAATTTGTCATTGTTATATATATGTTTTCCAAATATGGAAGAATTGTTTAACTTATTGACGTTTAACATCACTTGCCATATAATCTAACGAATATTACAAATAACAATTTATGGAAACTATTCTCGAAATTATTGAAAGACTTATAATGTTTTATTTATTACTTTTAATATTTATAACCTATAAAATAAAATGAACGAAATTTTATATAAGATAATTATAATAGTTTTATACTTTACTTGATGAATTATGTTCGAATATAATTATATAATAACTATTTAAAATATTACAAAATTCAAAAATGTTTATTAATATTATTTTTAAATTATTTATCGTTGTTTAAAGAATAAATTTATCATAATTTTAAAATAATTTATAAAATGCTTACAAAATACAAGGCAAAGTTTCACTTTCAAGAGTTAAGTCGAGATCTGGATTAAAAATCCTAATAACTGGTAAAGAAGGGAAGCCGGAGACAAAAATATTGAATGTTGTCTACAAACAAGTTTTTCAGAATATTTAGTAGTCACGGTACGTAATTTTAATATACTTTTTTTTCAAATACAAATTTTAAAGTGAATAAACTGTTGCAATTATTTATTTTTTGTATTTGCTAGATGAGTTGTGATGAGTTAGGAGACCGATGACGGTATGTCAATTTAATATGATTTTATGTTCAATAAAATTTAGAAATTTATGAATCTATCAAATAATGTTAACCCGTCAAATTGCCAACAAAATTTATTTAATTTTTTGCAAGTTTCTAATTGAATATGCTTTCTTTATCGAGAAATGTACTTCATAATTAATATTATTTATGGATAATATTTTGATTTTTATTATATTTTCTTTTAATATGTCTACATAAATGTTTGTTTATTATTTATAGAAAAATAATATTATTCACCTAAAATAAAGAATTACGAAACATATAAAATATAATTATAATTAATGATAATATAAAATTTGTTACTTCTAAAACTATACACTATTTATTCTATTTTTTGAATGAAAGTATCTTCGTAAACACACAAAATATTTTGTGACGTTGCAATTATACATACACACAATATCAGCCTCTTCATACTGACGTTACTGTGTTCCTTCTCGTGAGGTACGAACCGAGACAGAACACAGGGTGCAGACCGGTCATGTTCTTATGTCCGCACAGGGTGCGGACCGGTCACCTAGTGATACCTAGCTTTGTCGTCAATATAAGTTTTCGTTTTTTTTTTCATTTATATAAAATCTAATTTATCTAGTATCTACAAACACGCCTGATAAAATTCCCCATATAAAAGTTACAAATCGTACAGTCCCTAACCATCATTGTGTATTTTGTAGGTACCAAATCACTCATCTCGATTCTTATAGATTTTGAACAGTTCGTTTTTATTTCGGATGATTTTTGATTGAAATACTAGTAGTGAAAATTGATCAATAATTACACAAAAAGGCAGTGATATAGTGACGCTGACTACTGTTTTATAAAGGGTTGTCGATAGATAATTAATAAAAACTGCAATATCATAATATGATTTGGTAAATTTATATTATTTTGTTTTCTTTAAAAAATTAAATATGAGGTGCAAACTATTATTGGTTGATGAATCTACAGATTCACAATAAGCGTCTCCACATTAAAATATATCAATAATATTTTATGTGATTTTTAAATATTTAAATCGTGAGATATGTAAACTTATTGAAGTCTCTTAATTTATAAGAGCGTCTCCACATTTATACAAAGATTGTTAGGTCGTGCCATGTGCTGGGTTTCCGATGATTACGAATTATTACTTCTTAGTTTGATAACGGGCTGCGCCTAATATATAACGCAGAACCTCAGTTAGAGAGAAAAAACAAAACAAAAAATACTTTTAAAGTTTAAATTTAGATGGCTAATTTTTATTTTTTTTGTATAGTAACAATCGTCGGATCTGAGGCAAGTGACCCATATTTCATCTTCCTGTATATTGTTGGTTCAAACGTTTATTTAACATTTTTATTTTAAAAAAATTATAAAGTTTATTTTTATTAAAAGTGTTTTACAAAGTTTTATTTTTATTCTTTTTACAAACGTTTTAAAAATATTAAAATTATTTTAATATTAAAAAGTTTAATAAAAAAATGTTTTTAAAAAATAATAAAAAGGAAAAGTGCATACAAGTTTTAAGAAAGTTAGAATATTACAAATATTTTTAGATATTTTTGACAAGTAGATGAACTTCTTTAATTTGAAATTTAATCTCTACTAATCTATTTTTCGTAGAAGATGAAATATACTTTTAGTAGAACTTAATTTAAAATTTTAATTTATCAAATTTTTAAACCAAAACAAATTACCAATTTGTCTATGTGGGTGTTTTATCAATTGTTTTTATTTTTTATATTTTTTGGTTTATAAAACTATTTATTTAAAAGGATAAAAGAGACAAAAAAAAATTATACCAAAAAGACAATCATACTGTTTTGTTGCTCCGTTTTGGTAAATTTCTCAAAAATAATTTGATTGACTCTATAGATATATACTAAGACTTATCTTATTATTTTATATTCTAAAAAATAAAAATAAATAATGTTTATCATTAGGTAATCAAAACATCATTACGTGATATCAAACAAAACATTAGTAACATTACGTATCTCTTCATTTCTTTTAATATTTTGACAATATTTTATTAAAATTTATTTATTTATTTATTTTTATGATCAATTATATAATGAATAAATATAATTCATTAAGGAAAATAATGACTTCAAACGCTCCAACTTTTAATGTGAGATCTCGAATGCAAAAAATTACTTCATAAATAATAGTATAGATTTGGTTTATGTAAATAAAATTGACTCTTATGAATTAAAAGTTTAAATCTTTTTGCACTTCAATGGCATTTGTTTTTAATTTAATCATTTGATTTTTCTTTTCTTTTGATATTACTATATTTATAAGGTTTCCAACTTTCATCTATTTCTTGTATATTAAATTTCATTTATCTTTTCCTTCTGTTAGAAGTTTAATATATCTTCTAAAAGAATCTAGTTTACAAAAAAAAAACGTATAAACCTCAGTATATTTTTTGTTAAAAACCAATTTTAATTTATCATTACAAAGAATAATTATAATCCAGGAATTTACAAACACACTTTAATTTATTAAATATAGCTACTAGCAAAGACTAAAATATTTAAATAAAAGTAAAATTTTATTCTAGAAAGTCATTTAATATTTATTATGTAATTATCTTTATAGGTAATTGTTAATTTGTTATTCTAAATTAGATTAACATTGATCTTCCTAAAATAAAGTTGTAGCTCACATGGCCGGTCCTGAGATTTTGGGGGCTTAGGCTATTTTTGTAAAGATTTCATTGAGAAAAAGAAATTTAAGAAAATTTGAAGATCTTTTTAAAAAATTTGGGAACCTATGTTTATATAAAAAAATTTAAAAAATTTGGGACTTTAAACGAATGTTTCATTCGGCTTTACCCAAGACCTGAACTGGTAGTCCCAGTGCTCCATCACTTGTTTAGAGTTCAGACGAATTTTATTGTTCCGCATACATCAATATTAACTGGACACTTGTTTACGTGTCTAAACATCATTCCTCTTTGTCATTTTCTTTGTCATAATTGTGAAAGATGATCTGAAAATTAGGAAAATAAGTCAAAGCAGCGTATGTATTAGTCATTTTATAAGAGTTATACAGTCTTTTCTTTTTAATTCTAATTTTGATGTTTCAGATCTCACTAGTTGACTACTGTATATATATTTATATTGGCCGCATTTATGATAGTCATGAATAATAGGCATTTATGGTGGCCAGATCACAACTTTAACCAGTAATAGGCAACTATATACATGGCTGCTTTGACATTTGACAATTACTGTCTCTCTCTTTCGCTCTTTTGATTTGCCAAGAGAAACAATGGTTGTATATCAGTCCAATTTCACCAACAAAAGATCCAGAGGGTTTAGAGTCAGGAGCCTCTCTCGTTTCGCTGAAAGAAGGGTTCAAAGCCAAAAGTTGCCGAACCACGAGGACACTTACCCGGAGCCTGGTAAAATCAAAGTGAGTGAAGAGAAGCCAAGAGAGACACAAGAAGAATGGGTGATCTCGATCAAAGACAAGGTGGATAAAGCATGTGGAGACGTTCCCGCATCTAGCTGGGACAAGCTCTGTATCTACCGAGTTCCACATTACCTGCAAGAAGATGACAAGAAGTCCTACTTTCCTCAAACTGTATCGCTTGGTCCCTACCACCACGGCAAAGAACATCTCCTGCCCATGGAGTGTCACAAGTTGCGTGCGGTCCATATGGTCTTGGAATATACCAAGAAAGATATCGAAACATATATTGATGCCATGAAAAATCTCGAGGAGACGGCTCGTGCTTGCTACCAAGGTCCCATTTGTATGAGTAGTAATGAGTTCACTGAAATGCTTTTTCTTGATGGATGTTTTGTCCTTGAGCTCTTCAGGGGAACTAAAGAAGGATTCACCGAAATCGGGTAAGCCTGAATCAATATTTTAATATTTTTAACCTGTTATCTCTAAACCAATTTGTTTCCAGATCTGGCTATATAAACCATGTTTCTTTTTTTATGATATGATCGTCCTCAGAGGCAAACTTGGCAAGCGAAAGCGGAAAGGACCAAGCATCCAGTACCATCAGTACGCTCTCGTGAGATTGTTCCCTATGAACAATCTTCTCCCATCAGGAATGGCGGAATGAACGGCCCTATTGGGCATCAAGGCATCAGGTCAGGAGATGGTAATACTGCTAAGAGATTGGCTAGCACTATTGTTACGCCATCTCGAAGTGGCCACGACATGGACGAGAATGTCACAAAGCGCGCTAAAGGGCTTACTCGATCCCTCTCTTTCACGAGTCTAAGTGAACAGGAACTAGCAGCCACTGATGGAGATAATCAGATAATTGGAGCTTTGAACGATATGGACATTGAGGATCAGCAGGAGGAGGAAGTGATGGAGTGTGATGCGCCAGATGAGGACTTGCTAGGCATGGAGCTCAAAGAGATGGAGGACACAGCGGCTAGGCATGATGCGAACATGAAGACTACATGCCAGGATGATAACGTCACTGAGGCTAAAGCTTTGAAGAACAGTAAGCAAGGAACAAGAGCGAATGTCCCATTGGGCTTCCAGAGTAAAAAATTTGAGGTCCTTCGTCGGGGATCTCCTCGTAAGTCTTTCTCTTCGTCTCAAGGAGTTCATACGACTAGACACGCAAGCAGGCCAAAGCGGCATCATCAGTGTTCTAAGAAGCAGAGAGGTAGCTCCTCCAAAGGTGATGGATTGATGGGTTCCACAAACTCATCACGGGATCATCCATGAGGACACTAAGTTGGAACTGTCGAGGGATTGGAAACGACCTCACAGTTCGACGCCTTACGGAGATGTGTCAGAAGCATCGCCCAGGACTTGTGTTTCTTTCTGAGACGAAGAATAAGAGGCTGCTGTTGCAAAACATTCAGGCCAATTTAGGATTTGATCATTTGTTTACTGTTGAGCCACTTGGTCTCAGCGGAGGTTTAGCTTTATTTTTTATGGATGAATTTCAAGTTAATGTTTTATTTTCGAATAACAGAATGATTGACATTGAAGCAGTCATTGATGGAATAAAAGTCTTTATGACGTTTGTTTATAGTGACCCTGTTTTGGAAAGACGAGATCAAGTTTGGGAACGTCTTACGCGTTTCTCAACAACTAGAACTGGACCTTGGTTCATGATTGGAGATTTCAATGAAATCACGGGTCACAATGAGAAGGAAGGAGGGAGACAGCGTTCTGATAGCTCGTTCCTACCCTTTAAGCAAATGCTTACAGACTGTGGGATGTTAGAGTTTCCTTTTACAGGGGACATGCTTTCATGGGTAGGGAAGAGAGCAGGACGTGTAACTGTTCGATGTCGTCTAGACAGAGCAGTAGGAAATGCTGATTGGCATGAGAAGTTCCCACACTCTAATGCTAAGTACTTGAGATTATGGGGATCGGACCATCGTCCGATTTTTGCAGACATACTGAAAAAGCCAACGAGAAGATCAAAGAAATTTAAATTTGATAGGAGATGGCTAGACAATGAGGAACTGAGGCAAGTCATTCTTGAGGGATGGAAATCTCCTGATCTGCCCCCCAATGCAACTATAATGGAACATATTTCTAGTTGTCGAAAAGCCTTGAGTGAGTGGAGGAAACAACACAATATCAACTCGGCAAAGCTAGTGGAGGAGTTAAAGGAGAAAGTTGAGGGTTTATATGCAGACGACAATGCGACGACGGAGGAAATTGCAGCAGCGTTGAAGGAACTCTCTGATGCTCTTAAGGCAGAAGAAATGTTCTGGAAACAAAAGAGTAGAGTGTTTTGGCTGAGAGAGGGAGATAAAAATACCAAATTTTTTCATGCCTTAACAAAGCAAAGGAGAGCAAGGAATAAAATCACGCAGCTTCGGGATGTTGATGGTAACATAGTTGAGGATGAGGAAGGCCTGGTAGCCATTGCTACTAGCTATTTTCGGCAAATCTTTGAATCATCTACACCAGAAGACATTGAAGAGGCGCTATCTGAAGTTCCTACGACGATCACAGGATCAATGAATGACAGCCTCACAGCTCCTGTTTCTGAATGGGAGGTTAAATTAGCTCTCTTTGCTATGCATCCAGATAAGGCGCCGGGACCAGATGGGATGACTGCACTTTTTTACCAACAGTTTTGGGATATAGTCAAACAAGATTTAACTCTTATGGTGAATAAATTCCTGTTTGAAGGACATATAGCCAATGGTCTGAATGATACAAACATATGCCTTATCCCAAAAACAACTAAGCCTAATGATATGGCTCAGTTTCGACCCATAAGCTTGTGTAATGTTAGCTACAAGATCGTCTCGAAGGTCTTATGCCAGAGACTAAAGAAAGTCTTGCCAGGATTGATATCAGAAACCCAGTCGGCCTTTGTTGCTGGAAGACAGATTTCAGATAATATCATGATTGCTCAAGAGATGTTTCATGCCCTACGAACTAAACCGAGTGGACGTAATAAGAGGATGGCCATCAAGACGGATATGAGTAAGGCATATGATAGGATGGAATGGTCGTTTATCGAAGCTGTGATGCGTAAGATGGGATTCTCTGAGACATGGATCACCTGGATTATGAGGTGCATTACGTCGGTCAAATACAAAGTTCTCATGAATGGGCAGCCAAGAGGGAATATTGTTCCAGGTAGAGGTTTGCGTCAAGGAGATCCTTTGTCTCCTTTCATTTTTATTCTGTGCACGGAAGCGCTCGTTAGCCTTCTCAATCATGCAGAGAACCAAGGGAAGATAACGGGGATGCGTATTACACGCGCATGTCCTTCGGTATCCCACCTTCTCTTTGCTGATGATAGCCTTTTCTTCTGTAAGGCGGAGCCCCGTGAATGTGAAGAAGTAATGAAAGTAGTCAGGAAATATGGTAAAGCATCTGGCCAATGTATAAACTTTGACAAGTCTTCCTTACTCTTTGGTAAGAGGATTAATGCAGCCACCCGACAAGAGGTTAAAGATACACTTGGAATACACAATGATGGAGGGATGGGAAAGTACTTGGGAATCCCAGAGGATATTAGTGGTTCTAAATGTAAACTATTTGCATTTTTAAAGGATAATCTGATGCATAGAGTCAATGGATGGACTGGTCGATGGCTCTCAAAAGGGGGAAAGGAAGTAATGATCAAATCCATTCTACTCGTTCTTCCGACATACGTTATGTCGACGTTTCTGCTCCCATTGGAGATTTGTGAAAACCTCGCTAGTGCCATTGCACAATTTTGGTGGAGCTCGAATCCGCCAAAAAGAGGAATACACTGGGCGAAATGGGAAAAGGTTTGTTTACCAAAAGAGGAGGGCGGTATTGGTTTTCGTTTAATTCATGAGTTCAATCTAGCACTATTGGCAAAGCAATTATGGCGACTGGTCCAATACCCTGATTCACTGGTTGCCCGAGTATTAAGGGGGAGATATTATAGGATGACCTCGCCACTGAGAGCGATCTCTACTAGCAGCCCATCATATGTGTGGACAAGCATCTCCGCAGCAAGGAAGCTTTTACTGCTAGGAATCAGACAGAAGATTCACTCTGGCTATGATGTCAGGGTGTGGGAGGATCCGTGGATTCCAACAACACCTGCTAGACCAGCTAGACCTATAGCGCCTGTGATGCACCTAAACATGAGAGTCAGTGACATCATTAATCAGGAATCAAAGGAGTGGGATGCAGGGATACTAGATGATTATGTCCACCCTGATGATATACCACTCATTCGTAGCATGGCCATAAGCTCTACTCATCGCCGAGATACTTTCTGCTGGAACTACACGAGGAATGGCCAATACACAGTCAAATCTGGATACTGGGTTGCTCAGAACCTGTTGAAGCAAGGAGAGGAAAAGGAAATACTAGAGCCAAGTATTACTAAACTTCAAGCCTTTGCTTGGAAGTTACGAGCGCCAAGGAAGATGTGCCATCTTATATGGCAATTGATAACGGGACAGGTAGCAGTAACGAGGAATCTAGTAAGACGTAATATGAGGTGCGATAATTATTGCCCAAGGTGTGGGGAAATAGAGGAATCTGTAACTCATGCAATATTCGAATGCCCTCCAGCCCTGCAAGTATGGTCTTTATCGACAACTCCTACAAGTCCAGGTTTATTTCCAGTGGCAAGCGTTTACACAAACATGGACTATCTTTTCTGGAGGAAGAATAATATCATTGCACCAGACCAAGACAGGGATCCTTATCCCTGGCTAATATGGTATATTTGGAAGGCTCGTAATGATAAGCTTTTCAGGGGTATAGACAGAGACCCTTTGGAACTCGTTCGATACGCAGAGAGTGAATGTCAAGCCTGGTTTAACGCGAATGAGACGATACCGCCACACGTCCAGGCTACCAATAATGTTGCAAACCAAGTCTTAAGCTTGGGTAATATCTGTCTACTAGATGGATCTTGGACAGCTTCTGACCGCTTTAGTGGATGTGGATGGGTCTGGATGGATAGTAGGGAGGACATATAACTTATGGGAACACGAAACTTCACTCAATGCGAATCAGCGCTGCATTCGGAGGTAGAAGCGCTGCGATGGGCGATGGAGAACATGCTTCAACACTCGCCGTGCCAGAGCTTTGGAACTGACTGCATGGAGCTGATTGCAATGATAAATGAACCCCAGGAGTGGCCAAGATTTGCGACAGAGCTGGAGAAGATAGAGACGCTGCTGATTTGTTTTCCCGATTTCAAAATCACCCATGTACCACGAGTGCGCAATCAGCTTCCTGATTTTTTAGCTAAGACTGCTAGGAGCTTTCGTAGAGAGTTACTTTTCATTGGTTGTTCTATTCCGGTCTGGTTACCCAGACCACCTCAAGCCTGAGTAATAGAATGGCTGTTCGACGTCAAAAAAAAAAAAAAAAAAAAAAAAATTACCTAACCGGCTAAAAGATTTTCTTTGAAAAAATAAAAATAATAATTAACCTAAGTTGTGGACTATGTTGTTTGTGTTGACTAGATATGCACCCACTGACCCGGTTTTCGCGATGGGAAGATTGATGATTTCCATTCAACGTGACATGGTAATGCTAGAAAATCAAATTCCTTTGTTTGTTCTAGATAAGTTGTTAGAGCTACAGCCCGACACAGTGTACCAACCAGGTTTGGTGGCACAACTAGCAGTTAATTTCTTTGCTCAACTAATGCCAACGGGCGAGGAGCTGACTAAAAGGGACAAGGTGGAATCCGTTGACTCAGTAAGTGACAATGGGGAGTTGCATTGCTTGGATGTTTTTCATCGAAGTCTTTTCAAGTCTACTTGGACACCGGATAAGAAAAGTCTAAAAAAGTCCATATCATCTCGAAAACAACAGTTGATACATTGCGTGACAGAACTAAAGGAAGCAGGAGTTAAGTTCAGGAGAAAGAAAACCGACAAGCTTTGGGATATTGAATTCAGAAATGGATATCTAAAGATACCCAAACTACTAATCCATGATAGTGAGTGCTTAACCTTTTTTCTTCTGCTTTGTGTGCCTTCCCTACAAATAAATGTTTTGCAGTTTCCGTTTCTTATCCATTATTTTAGAAATATTACATTTTAGAACTTGCTTCTCGTTTACACGGATTGGTCATGATTAATATATGTGTTCTAGGCTCTAGCTTCAGAAAAATGGTATTTTAAAACTTATTTTCCTGCACTTGTATTCATTTGATCAGTGATGAACTTCCAACTCAAAAATAATTGGCAATGTGTAGAGAGGAACATACTCATCTTATACTATGTTCGATATAAACTTAAAACCAATTGGCAATTAGTGGATTGACCCAAATCCCTTATATATTACTCAAATCCCTTTTATATTTCCGATGTGGGATCTTTTCTCCAATATTCTAACATCTCTTTTTAAGGTTTTCCTTGCATATAAACCATATTTATCAAGTTTATCTATCAAACCCACTCCACAAACCTAATAGAAAAACAATGTCTCATCTTTCTGTAGGTACCAAGTCTCTCTTCTCAAATCTTATAGCCTTTGAGCAGTGCCATGCCAACTCGAGCAACGACATAACATCCTACATAATCTTCATGGATAATCTTATAAACTCTGCTGAAGATGTTAGCTACTAGCACCATTGTGGTATCATCGAGCATTGGCTAGGGAGTGATTTTGAAGTTGCGGATTTATTTAACCGGCTATGTAAAGAAGTCGTCTTTGACCCAAGAGATAGTTATCTATCTAAACTTTCCGGTGAAGTAAACCGTTACTATAGTCGTAAGTGGAATTCTTTGAAGGCTACCTTAAGACACAAGTACTTCAATAACCCCTGGGCATATTTCTCTTTCTTTGCTGCACTTGTTCTGTTAATTCTCACATTACTTCAAAGCTTTTTTGCTGTCTATGCTTATTATAAGCCATCTTCTTAACTTGTCATTGTTATTTTCCTTAATTTATAATGTTTGTGTGTTTCTTGTTTTTTTAGTTGTTGTATTTTTCAATTAAAAACACTGATTTTAGACTATATTTCTGGAAGCCATGCCAAAGAAGTAGTTCATATTGTTCAATCACTACAGATAAAACGTGTCCCGGTCAATAATAGATCTATACGAAAATGGTGAGGTCGTGGCGTCGTGCCATGTTCCTCACGAGCTGTGTAATGAACATGTTCCGTTATGCTCTCACTATTTCTTTTCATTTATTAACATTTTCCTAACAATAACTTAAGTAACATTAGATGAAGATTCACATCCGTATAGGGATCATTATCCGACCGGTAAATAATCCTTTTTATCGTACATGTTACATTACCTATTACCTTTGACATAGTTATACACAATCATATATACATATATTAAACTTGACAAAAAAAAATATATATATATACATATATTAAAATAGTTTTGTGTAGGTGGTTTCCAGTCATTTGATTATTCATAACTCAGAGAAGCGAACAATTCTCTTCACGCCGGAGGATTCCAGTTGATTGATTTATTTTTACAAATAGTCAAAAGAAAAATATATTTTTTTGTTGTTTTTCCAGAATTATTTGTGTGTTTAGATGCATCTAATTGTGGTTGTTGTCGTTACAGATCAATTGGGCCCATGAGTACAATAAGTAACCAATTACAGCTTCAAATCATTTTAACATATAGTTGCTTCTTATATTTAACAACGATAACTTCTCTCTTCCTCTCTCCCATAATCCCATTCGTCGGAAAAAATGGTGGCTGTCTTCTACAAAGACATGTTGAGCTGGTACTTGCTCACACTCAAGATCCGAGAAAAACTCGAAGCCGAGAACCAAGGACAAGGATCCGAACCGATTAATCCAGACCAAAACCTCCCCTCGTTACCTGAAGTCACAAGATCCGATCAAGATCAAGAACAAAGCAATCATAACCACGACCAAACTCTGTCCGAAGCCAGTAAGATCGAGGTAACCAAAGGGAGTCCAAAAGAGCCACGAGATGATTGGGTGATCTCAATCACAGACAAACTAGAGCAAGCACATAGAGACGATGACACGACGATCTGGGGCAAACTCTGTATCTACAGAGTTCCATACTACTTGCAAGAAAACGACAACAAATCGTATTTCCCTCAGACCGTCTCGCTTGGTCCGTACCACCATGGCAAAAAACGGCTCCGGCCTATGGACCGTCACAAATGGCGTGCCGTCAACAAAATCTTGAAACGTACGAACCAGAACATTAAAATGTATATTGACGCCATGAGAGAGCTTGAAGAGAAGGCTCGAGCTTGCTATGAAGGTCCTTTTGGTCTGAGCAGTAATGAGTTTATTGAAATGCTTGTTCTTGATGGTTGTTTTGTGCTTGAACTCTTCAGAGGAGCCGTTGAAGGATTCACAGAACTCGGGTAAGCTTCCGGTTATCTCAAAAATTTGCTAAACCGGTCTCAATCATTTTTATTTTGAAATTGTTGTTTTTGTTTTTGTATTTGTGTAGATATGCACGTAATGATCCGGTTTTTGCAATGAGAGGATCGATGCATTCAATTCAACGTGATATGATAATGCTGGAAAATCAACTTCCCTTGTTTGTACTAAACCGGTTATTAGAGCTACAGCTTGGCACACGCAACCAAACCGGCTTAGTGGCGCAATTAGCAGTACGGTTCTTTGATCCACTAATGCCAACAGACGAGCCAATGACCAAAACCGACCAGTCAAAACTCGAGAACTATCTGGCAAGAGATAAAGCCTTTGACCCATTCGCCGACATGGGCGAGTTGCACTGTCTTGATGTTTTCCGTCGAAGTCTGCTCCGGTCTAGTCCTAAACCGGAGCCAAGGTTATCAAGAAAGAGATGGTCTTCTCGGAATACGCGCGTGGCTGACAAACGCAGACAACAGCTGATACATTGCGTAACGGAACTGAGAGAGGCCGGTATAAAGTTTAGGAGAAGGAAAACCGACCGGTTTTGGGATATTCAATTCAATAACGGTTATCTAGAGATACCAAGGCTACTTATTCATGACGGTACGTTCACGTTTTCCACACTACATATTATTTTTTTAAATCCCTGCCCCATATTAGTTAGGATCATATATAATGTGTGATAAAAGTAATGTTATCACGTTCTTCCCTTATCAAACGGCTAAAGTAAGGAAGTGTCATAGATTATTCCTTATATATTGACTTATTCAAAATGATGTAAGCAATGGAAAAGAGTTTGATTTGTTTACACCAACAAGAAATCTAGATGATGTAACAAATAAAGAAAAATTAAAAACAAGAAAAGTTACATGATTTCTTATTTCCTTGAACTTTTGTTTTGTAGGTACCAAATCTCTTTTCTTGAACCTTATAGCTTTTGAACAGTGCCACATTGACTCGAGGAATGACATAACATCCTACATAATCTTCATGGACAATCTAATAGATTCTCATGAAGATGTTAGCTACTTACACTACTGCGGTATTATTGAACATTGGCTAGGGAGCGATTCTGAAGTTGCAAATTTGTTCAACCGGCTATGTGAAGAAGTTGTTTTTGATACCGAAGATAGTTATCTATCTCGTTTATCTGTTGAGGTTAACCGTTATTACAATCAAAAGTGGAATGCTTGGAGGGCTACCTTGAGACACAAGTACTTCAACAATCCATGGGCAATTGTCTCGTTCTGCGCTGCAGTTATTCTACTCGTCCTCACATTATCTCAAAGTTTTTATGCTGCTTATGCTTATTATAAGCCACCTTCCTAACTTTCATTATAAATATAGCTTTCTTTAAAAAGGCATTTTTTGTGTTTATTTATTTGTATTGTTTTTTTAAGCTTACAAATAAGAATGTTGATATCGTAACATTCCGGGTTTTGAAAAGCTATGGTATAAGTTTTCGTACTGATATTTAAAATTCATAAAATATTTATTGGTGTGTGATTATCTACTAACATAGAAATCATCTAAAAAAAAAAAAGTGCAATTAACATTATATCAAACAAAATAACTAATAATAAAGCTAATGAAATCTTTCTATTTATAAAAGTTAGATCCAATCAAAATATCTACTAAATTTTTTAGGGAAAACTGTTTTTTTAGAGCAAAAAAATAGTAACTATGTCCCTTTAGACTAATCTATATTTTGTGTCATATTTTCCTATAATACCCTTTAATATTTATGAAAATAATTTTAATAAATAGTTTTACAAACAAAAAAAATTTGGAAAAATAGTAACATTTGTTAAAATACATATATGAACTTAATGGTATATTTTCCAGTTATAAAAAAGTTATAATTATAAATTTCAGATTATGTTCTAAAAAAAGTAGAAATGACATTCTACGAAGTAGAAAACGAAATCTACTTTTTTCATTGAATCTACAATATTTAGAATACGTGATCTACGTAAATAGGAGTATTCTACAAATATGTAGAATACACATTCCGCGCTTAACCTAGCATTCTACAATTCTTAGAAATCAAAATCTACACATTAATCTAATTCTAAAACATGTAGAAACCGACTTCTACAGATTTACTATAAATCTAAAACATGTAGAAATCAAATTCTAAACATTACTATAATTCTAAAAAACTGTAGAAATTGATTTCTACATATTAGTTGTATTCTACGGATAAGAAATCAGTTCCTAAAAATATGGAAACAAAATATTTGAGAATATTCACTTTTATTTTTTTAAAAAAAATCGATTTTTTTAAAAAAAAAAAAAAAAACGAAAAAGAACAAAAAAAAAACGACAAAAAATACCTTGGCAACCTTCTTAGCCGTCTTCTATATTCCATTGATTGTTCACAAAATTTTCACAAAATTTTCACATTATTTCTACCATGATTCATGTCTATGCTTCATGTGGTGTTTGGGAATTGGTTGTATCTTCAGGTTGGAGTTTTAATGTTGATAAAAAGAAAGGGGGAAGGTTACTTGCTTTGGAATTGAAGTCTTCTCTGGAAGAGTTACAGAAAATTGTTATAGAGGATTTTGGTTTTGAAGAAACAGATGCTGATTTGGAGTTGAGTTACCTTCCTATTGGATTGATCAATTCATCAAATTGTCCACCAGTGATCATTGGAAACTCAAGGCAAGTTCAAAATTTTCTAGGGTTTTGTAAGAAGCATCAGTCAACTCAATTGTGTGTCAGCTATAAAGCAAAGCAAGGAAATCCAAATAAGATCGACATTGATCTTAATAAGATGCCAACTGATGCAAGCACTAGTGAAGAGAACAAGCGAAATCCTTGTGACATTGGGACCGCTTCAAATACTGTTAAGGGGGCTAAGCATAACGAGAAGAAGAAAGGGAAGATGAAGCAAAGTGAAGTTGATGGAGATGATTATGATGCTGACAAGCATAACGAGAAGAAGAAAGGAAAAATGAAGCAAGACGAGGTTGAAAGAGATGATGATGATGCTGAGAAGATCAATGCTGAAAAAGAAAACAGAGAAAAATTGGCAAAGAGTCAGGTGGTCGAATTGGTTAAGACGGGAGATCTTTTCCTCAACAAAACAGTTTTGAAAGCGAGGTTTGAGTTATGTGCAATGAAGCATAACTTTCACTACACAGTTACCAACTCCAATAAATCAGTTTGGTGTATTAGATGCGCTGATAAGGTGTGCTTTTGGGGTGCTCGAGCTGAGTGTTTGAAGGGCTCCACATATTTTATTATTAAGAAGTATGTCGGTGTACATTCCTGCGCACCTTCAAACAAAACCAGTGCCGGAAGGACAGCTTCAGCGAAAACGATAGGCAATCTGATAATGCATAAATATGAAGGTATCAAGGAAGGGCCTAAAGCGAAAGATATTGTTCAGATTATGCGCAATGATTATGGATGTGAGATCTCTGAATCTTTAGCATGGGATTCCCGTGAATATGCAGTCAACGCTGTTAGAGGTATTCCAGAGGAAAGTTATGGGAAAATACCAAAATATTTGCACATGCTGCGAGAGGCCAATCCGGGTACACATTCCTCTTACAAGACTGACGTCGATGGTAGATTTCGATATCTGTTTATAGCGTTTGGTCAATCGATCAGAGGCTTTAACACAGTCATGAGGCGTGTCATTGTTGTCGATGGAACATTCTTGAAGAGTAAATTCAAAGGGGTGCTACTGGTTGCAACTGCTATAGATGGAAATTCAAATTTATATCCTATTGCATTTGGGATAGTAGACTCTGAGAATGAGCAGTCTTGGGAATGGTTTATGAGAGAATTAAAAGTTGTTGTTGCTGATGATAATGGTTTGGCTTTTATTTCGGATAGACAAGTGTCAATAGCGAAGGCAGTGGAGAAAGTGTATCCCCTAGCGAGACACGGTATCTGTATTCATCATTTGTTGAATAATGTGATATCATATTTCAAGGGGAAGGGATTAGCTGGGTTGATTTCTAAGGCTTCAAAGGCTTATAGAGTGGTTGATTTCAAGAAGACGTTTGCTCATGTTTGCAATATCAGTCCAGCAATTGGAACGTATCTTATGGAAGCAGATGTCAGAAAGTGGGCTAGATGTCAATTTCATGGATACAGGTATGACATTAGGACAAACAATCCTGCAGAGTCGATAAATTCTGCGTTGCGTTCGCCGAGAGAGTTTCCCGTAATTCCTTTGTTGGACAGTATTAGAGAAATGCTGACACGTTGGTTTTTTAAGCGTAAGAAGTTGATTTCAAAGCACACCCACCGTTTGACCATAGATGTGGAGGAAAAGATTGATAGGAGAATTGGAAAGGGGAAAACTTTCGCAGTTTACCCTGTAACCGATAGCCAGCTGCTTGTTAAAGGCGATACAATTGACTGCTTTGTTGATTTGGACAAACGGACTTGTTCTTGTGGGAAGTACGACCTCTCGAAAATCCCTTGTAGACACGCAATAAAAGCTGGTTTCTTTGTTGGTAGAGAACCATATACATTGACTGATTTTTTGTATACCACGGGAGCTTGGAGAGAAGCTTATCAAGAAAGCATAAATCCCATTTCAGTTCCTGAAGATGGTTGGTCTGTCCCACCAGTGACAGCATGATACTCTTGCAATCCAAAACGCAGAGGTCTCCTAGCGAAAGTGAACCACTTCTCATGTCTCTTGCTTGTCATCAACTCCTTACACAAAAAAGAGTGTACCAACCTCGCCGAAAACTTCAGATCATTCTTCTGGATAACCATAATCTGTGAAAAAATGGGATCTTTCATAACTTCATCGAATTCTGGTTCCATTTTTTCTTTTAGCAACTCGAGAAGTTTTAGTCGGCAGCTGTTATTAATCTTCTTAACCTGAGGTTCTAATCCCTCACCGTATAAACGATTAGGCAACTCCAACTCCATACCTGAAATTTGAAAACAATACAACATATATCTATTAATAACAAAAACCTAAAATCCCTAAATCTATCCCGAAAATATGATTTAAACCATGATTGTGTACAAAATCTTCTCTAATCATCACCTTAACACATGATTGAAGTCTAAATATCTTAACTAACTCAAAAATCTACCTTTTACCTTTCTAATTTCAAACTCTAAAAAGAAGTGGAGATAGAGTTTCATACCTTTGCAGAACGAACTAAAGAGTGATAGATTCGTAAAAAGCTCACGAAATTGTATGAGTTAGGCCAAATAATCGTCCAAATCAGAGAATTGAGTGAGTTAGGGTTAATGAACTTTGGGTGAGAATTTGATTTTCTCTCCCTTTGTTCGTGAATGGGAAATTAAGGGTTTTGTCCCAGAGAAATCGAGCTTAAAAAGTTGAAATCATGCTTGGTCGGTTCAAATCAAGTGGGAATCAACCCGGATATAATCATACAAAACCAAAAAAATCGATTTGGGATTCTTTCCTGGGCACGGGATCGATCGATCTATTCTTAGTGGATCGGTCGATCTGTAAGGGATCGACCTTCGCCGATCGAGTGAAATGGACCAGGTCGATCAGTATATATTTCGCGTTTTTTTTTGTTCTGAATAATTATCGGGATCGAGCGATCCACTGTAACTTGTAAATCTGGATCGATCGATCCCGCTTGTCGAACTCATTATTTATCTTTTTCAAAAAATTACAATTTTAAGGGCATTACTGCCATTTTCGAAAAAATTAGTCTAATAGGACATAAAGTAGTACAGATTAGTCTAAAGGGACATAGTTACCTTTTTTTTGCTCTAAAAAAACAGATTTCCCAATTTTTTAAGTAGATGAACAAATATGGATGTGAATTTGTGTGGGAATAGAATATAGATGATGTTTTTTTTTATGGAAGCTCTTTCTTTGATTTGTTTGGGAAAAGAATATTAATGTCTCCAATTTTTTATATTAAAATATATTATATTTGGAAATGATTGTTTATTTTAAAAATTAAAATGTTGAAGATTATGTCTTCAACTTTAAAATTGCCATCTAACTTTACATTCACTTTGCAAATCAATTGTTAGGAGAAACCACATGTTCTTCTTCTCTGATGCAACAGGAACATTGTTAATAGCACTAGTTTTGCCATTGTTTTCTATTCTTAGATTGTTAAAAGGAGAATCTTAATCAAAATAACAAATATTTTGGCCTACTCCTGCACTGCATAACTTTTTTTTTCTCCAGGAGAACTGTCTTTGTACTGACAGAGGAGATCTCTACGCGGAACCATCTTCAACCATTTTACGGACATATATACTAACTCTTGAACCAGAAGTCAGCTTAAATACAACCAGTTTTTGTGGCAAACCAAATGAATCCTGAAGAAAAAAAAACATAACACAAGAACATTTGTTATTATCAGTCTCAATCAGAGAGTTCACAAGAAGCAGAGATTCTTAAAATACCTGGCCTTGGTCTCCATCAACGTTTTCAAATGCTTGATCTGCTTCTTTTGAGCTACGGAAAACAACAAACGCACAATAGCAACCTCTCGATGTTTTTGCTGGCTGCCAAAATAAGAATAGATCAAAACAAGGTTAGCCGTTAGTGATCCTTGGAGAAAAGTGAAATATAATGGCTTGGTTTTACCTTAACATCAAGTGTAAACTCTCCAGAAAGAACTTGCTCCAGCTCTTCAGATGTCACATTGTGAGGGATTTTATGTATAAAGAGCTTTGCTTTCTCAACCTCCAACATCTATTGAAAAAAGTTGCAAGCATTTGCAGTTATTAAAATTTATGATAAAAGTTAAAAGTTTAGGTAAAAAATCATATTTTCTTCAAACCTCTTTAGATGGTGGGATTGTTGTGTTGGCTCTTTTCTCAATAACAGCAAGTGCAAGTTTCATCGCAGCTGTTGCGTCGTTTACACAATCATGAGAGACTCCTGCCTTTCTGACTTCATAACCCAAAATAGACTGATAAAAAAAAAACAGTTTCAAGAAAATGTTAATCTTTTGGTGATATTGTCTCCCAAGACTAGAAGAAAACCCATTGATAATAGATTTTACCTTGCAAAGGTTGTTAAGTGAAGCTCTTCTGGGCTTTCTTGCATTGGGATACTTGAATACAAGTGCGGTATCGATTACTTTTGGATGATCTATCTTCAACACTGTGATCAAAATAACAATTAAAATGTGTACCTACAAACTAGTAAAAAAAACACACACACACACACTGTACTGAGAAACTTTTTTGAACTTACCTTCCAAATCTTTGTTCAAACTGTGACCAACCAAAATCGCACCATTTGATAGAAAGGGCTGCAAAGTTTCCTGCAACATTTCACAAGATCAACAAAACACTACTTATAGCTTATTGCTGCTATGTAGATAAACCATATGTACCTGAATATCTACGAGGGAGAGGGTAGCTTTTTCGATATCTTCAGCAGTAATCCCTGTAATGTCTGTCCTATAGTCAACCACAGGTCTGTCCGGTTTCACAAATTCGTCAAGGATCACCTGAAACCATGAACAACAACAGCATTTGATCACCCGAGTCAAAGAAACATGTTCACATAACTCTAATAGTACCTTTAAATGGCGGTCTACAATACCAACTCTGACCAAACCCTCAGTTCCATCGTCGCAAAGAACCATCTCACAGTCAACAGCTACCATTTCGGTTGATTCCATCACCTTGGACGTCTTCATTCCAACATCGGATACAAACCAGTCCTGTTTTTAGCAAATCCCAAACTCTTAAAAGATGAAAACAAGAAACAGCAAAGAGCCTTATTGTTGCTGTTCAAGAGAGGAAACAAAAACCTCAGAATGTGGCTCGAATGAGTAGTCTAGAGAGTAAGCAGGATGCTCAACAGTCAATCGAACTAGACTCTGTACTGTCAAACATATTCATATCAAACTTGTACACAGACTTCTTTAGAAGAAAAAAAAAACATGTCTTTTTAGTTCAGTTTTCCACCTGTTCAGGAGTGTCATTACCAGGAGATTCCTGCTCTAACTTGTCAATCAGAAGAAAATTGGCGTGACATTTCAGAACCTAAGCCAAAACAAAAACATAAGAGATACAAACTTTAGTGGAAAACACGTTGTGGGTTTTAACCTGCAAGTCTTGTTTCTTCTTGAAGGTTGTCAGAAACGCGACAAGTTCGTCATGGGAACGCTTGGAAGGGTCATTTGGAGATCCAATCTTCTTTTTGTCTTTAGCATCTAAAAACTCCTTCCATCCTCCGTTTTCGCCGCACAGGCCTCGACTCTGCACTAGCTTCACCAGCTCTTCAAGCACCTAAACAGATTCGATCTCAAGAAAGATAGGAACTCGGTCTGTGAAATCAGAGCAACCAGATGAGGAAAAAAGACGAACTTGTTTCTCGGCGGTGGCTAGTTTAAGCTCCATAGTACGAGAGAGAGAGACAATGTCGTTGAGTGGGCGACTCTGCTATGAGAGTGAATGTTGGCAACTGTTTGCTAGGAGAAGCATAACACACAGTTTACTTTTAGGTTTTTTTTTTAATGTCAGTAAAAATTATTTAAATTAATATTGGACGAATTAACAAAATGTTTCAGGTTTAATAATTTTATATGGTAACTATATATCGTTATAAAACATTTGTTCACAAAGAAAAAGAAAAACATAAAGTATAATTTTATAAAACCTTTTCTAAGAAAAATATATTGTTATAAGCATCGAAAAATAGTAACAAACAATACTGGATTTAAACTAACTGATGATAATTCTACCTAGATGGTAACATGCACATATTTACATATGAAATATTCACAAAACAAAAAATGCATTGGTAATTTCTTTTTTCCTACGCATCTTATATATTAAAATAGAAGTCACAAGATTCATGTGTAATTTTTTTAAAAAATGGACCTATTGGACCTAGTACTAGAAAGTCATGTTACATTTAATCTCTACTCTTATCATTATTATATCTCTAAATAATTCACTTTCTAGTATTTTCACACATATTAAGAAAACACATTAAACTACCATAATAAATGTATCGTTTTCTATAATTTTCAATTTTCAATAACTTTTAATCAATACTAATTCAATAAAATCAATTAATTTTCTTGAAGTTTACATTTTTTTCATAAAAAACACAAAAAATGCATATTTCTGAAACAAACATTTTTTCTAAAAAATCTATCATTAAAGAACGGAGGGAATATGTCTATAACACAATATTGCTACATTATAGGAAGTAAATAATTATCAATCCTTTCCAAGCAAAAAAACGTGATCTGGAAATTTCGTTATCAATTTTTACTTTCATTATCATGTACCATCGTGTTTGAAAGAGACTGCAAGAAGCATAAATATTTCTTGAGACTTTTACACCTAATCAGGTACATTTTTAAAACTAAAATGATTTCACATTGATTTGTGTTTTGTATATAGTTCATTTACAAAATATAAATAAATGTTTAATTAAATTCTTTATAAAATTTATACACGAAGCTTTAAGTTTAGTTTTTGTTAACTTTCTTATTTTATGAAAAGTTTGAATATCTTTGGAGATGATAATATTTTAATATTTTCCAAATTCTATTTCTATTTATTTATTCAATTATGAAACACTAATCCAACAAACAAAAAAATATATAAGAAGAAATAAATACATGTGAAAGTCTTAAATAATCTATTTGATGGAGAACAAGTATACTCTAATATTATTATGTTTGAACAACCTTAATATACTTAATAATATTAATTTATGAAGCTAAAATTTTTAATTTCTTAGACCATCTTTAACCCTGGCTCTAAGTCTTGGGTTTTAAGAAAAAAAATATTAAAAAATCGGTAGGTCCCACACTATTTTAAAAGTTTGCTTCTTCCTTCTCCTACGTAAGAGGTGGGTTTTAAAGAGTTTGTGACTTGTTTGCGGGCCCCACCACTTGGTTCTCTATTTATTTTATTTTTTTTTTAATAAAAAAAAAAAATCCTAAGAACCTAATTTAAAGAGGCAGAGCGTTAATGATGCTCTTGATGTTAGGAGTTTTCAAGGCTCCTAAGACAAATGTTGTAGTATAAATGATTGTCGAACCAGTTCTGAGGGATATCAAAGCACTGAGAATGCAAGTACTCACTTAATCTAAGTGCAACCAATGATTTAGATGGGTTTTAAAACTATGACTAATTAAAAGGAATAACTAAATGATACTTTCTTGACTAAGGGAAAAGAGAACTCATGGGCATAGGGATTAGACCTTGGGTGATCAAGTATCGAACTAAGGATGGCAAATGATCAATCAAACTATCAACCTTAAGCCTAGACACAATTCTAAGCAAGCTCTATGTCTAGAAGAATGCTCATTTGCTAACATATCTCAAACATCAAATGTCTTTGGTTGAATAATATGAAAGCAATCATTACTAACAAGTCTATTAGCTATCTTAGCACCTTTAACAACAAATGTCTTTGGCAAAGTATACTAAAAGCCTAGGAGAGTTGTCTCGGGCATTTCATCGAACACCTTTCGGGTGAGAAATGCCTAAGGATCAACAACTGAGTGGCAAACTCGGAAGATGCATTATGATTACTCTACTAGCAAGGAAATATGAATGATCTACACTAAAACATCCTAGCTCTAACCTAATCACCCTTAATCTCCCTAACCCATGAATTCAAAAGGTGATTACTCACTAATCTCCATGATTCCTCTTAAACCCATATTGGATTTCAGATTAATCATGTAAAGAAATAGATAAGAAATCAACACAAGAACATAACAATCAAAATCCAAGAGATGAACTTCTCAAGAGAGTTTTTGTGTATTTCTCCAAGATAAAGATAAAAGATATTCTGCCTCTGGTGGCTACAAAAGATGTTTAAAACATAGGTTTTAGAAATGTCAAACGTGCATAATGAAATGACCAAAAGGCCCTTAAGTAAAATAGAAATCGAGCAGATAATAGGCGCGGAGCGACCTCGGCATGTCGCTCCGACAAGTCGCTCCGGCCTTCGGGAGCGACCTCAGTGGGTCGCTCTGAGAGGTCGCTCCAGGCTTCGCTTCGTGTCGTCTCGCCATAGAGACGCGAGCGACCTCGGGGTGTCGCTTTGGGAGGTCGCTCCGAGAGGGGTGTGAGATGCGAGCGACTTCGTGGTGTCGCTCCGGGAGGTCGCTCCGGGCTCGTTCTCGCGTCTCCGAGTGATGAAACCGCGAGCGACTTCTCCCTGTCGCTCTGGTAAGGTCGCTCCAATAGGGAGGTCAGAGCGACTTGGTGGTGTCGCTCCGGACTGGTCGCTCCATGCCTTGCTCGCCCAATGACCACTCTAAACACTCCTTTTTGAGCTCCAAATGCCTCCAAGTGTTTCCAAGAACTCTATGTGGTACTCCAATACCTGATAAGGACTCATGTATGCAAAATGCAACCTAAACATGGCTAAATCCTAATCTATACGATCAAAATGCACATGGATGAATGGATAAAACAATAGAAATATGCAAGCTATCAACTCCCCCAAACTTGTTCTTTTACTTGTCCACAAGTGAATTTTCTAGAACTCATAGGGAGAGAGGTTGAAGGAGGGAGCACATAGCCAAAAGAAACACAACTAGCACACTCTCTTATTACACTCTAGCTTCTCTAGGCCTATCTTAACTCTTTTTGTTCTTACACTCATCATCAAGCATCCACACATTCAAATCAACCAACTCTCACATTCATTAAGCACAAAACATCAGGTGAATTCTTGCAAATGGTCAGTTGGTCCAAGTCATTTGGTTGGATAAGGGAAGGCTTTTATTCAAGTGATTCAAGAGGTTCAAAACATATGATCTTTAAGGTGGTTTACTCTCAAAACAAGTAGCCTTGACATTGCACATAATATATCTAAGAAAGGGACCAACTCATGCATACAATGCTCAATCTCCATTGTTCTACCCTTTTCCCAAACATACAATTACACAATCATTCCCAAATGTCAAACCCAACTCACATCTCTCACCAAAAGATCCTAAGAACTTAAACTCCTTCTCGTTGAAATCTACAAGGGATTTTTCACAACCTCAAAACATTTCTTAGCTCCTAACAACTTTGCTAGCCCCCTTTTTCTTTTTTTTTTTTTTTTTTTTTTTTTTTTTTCTTTTTCTTTTTTTTCGTTTTTCTTTTTCCCTTTTTTTTTTTTTAGGCTGGGGCCAAGACTTTTCAAAACTTGAGCTAGAGGCTTCTATACTGGTCCCAATAAAACAATTCACTTAAGCACAAAGAGTCTATTCTTTTCCTTTTTCATTTCTCCCAAATCATAATCACAACACTCACCCCCACCTATAGCTAGACAATAGAGTGTCCAATCTAGCAAGAATGAAGATCAAGCATTGTCGTTCCCGATACTCTCAACATTATGCACATGTAAGACTTTCCGAAAAAGGCCTCACTCATCAAACAATGAAAGCTTAAAAGGAGGAAAAGGTTTTGGGAGTGGTCTACCACTAGAGTTTGTCAAAAAAGATTGGTATAAAAGATGTGACAACTCAAGTGTGTATAGCCATGACTCAGTACACAAGGGACCATGAGCAAGAAGCATTAAGTTCGTTCAGTTCAAATAAGGTTGTAGTTGGCTTCAAAGACTGAGTTTCAGCAATCAACAAGTTTCAGGAAGAGTTTTCAAGGCTCGAAACATACAAGTCTTTTTGAGAGGTGCAAAAGCTAGTCAAGTGCAACGTAGTGTTCTTTACAAGGCATTCAAAATCATTGCTCCCAATGCAAGTGAATGCAACCTATATGCTCTAGACTCTCCTAAAAATGCAAATGATGCAAACTAAATGATTGATTTTTTTTTTTTTATCTATGCAAATAGGTATGCCATGCATGACTCAATGAAACAACATCAAAGCAAACATGATCAAATACTTGGTACCTCCCCCAAACTTGAGTTACACAGTCTCTGTGTCGTCAAGTAGAGAGAGATACCGAAAAGAAGACTAATATGCAAAAATGAAATGGTATATACAAGGGAGTGTGGTGGGTTACCTTCTATAGGGAATGAGTAGAGGGAGATGCTCCCTCCTCGTCGTCCTCAGGTGGTAACTCTTCAAGGTGCTCATCAGCAGGAGTGCCCATCTCTTCAATGTAGAAGGCTTGCCCGAACACAGTTGGTTTCCTCATTTTCCCCTTGATGTCAAAGTGGAGGATGTTCTCTTTACCCAAATGGAGATCAATCGTGCCCTCCTTCACATTAACAATAGCTCCTGCTGTAGCTAAGAATGGCCTTCCTAGAATCAATGGATCTTGAGCCTCCTCACCCATCTCAAGCACCACAAAATCTGTAGGTATCTCATACCTTCCAATCTTCACAGGGAGGTCCTCTAAGATGCCCACAGGGTACTTCACTGAACGATCAGCTAACACCAGAGAGAGTCTACACTTCTTGTACTGAGTGAATCCAAGCTTCTTTGCAACAGACAAAGGCATCAAGCTGACACTAGCTCCCAAATCGCAGAGACTTTTCTCAAATACCATAGGTCCAAGAGCACAAGGTAGTGTGAAGCTTCCTGGATCCTCTAATTTCTCTGGAACATCAAGCCTCTGGATGATGGCATTGCACTCATGGGTAAGAATCATCATGCCTTCCATCTCCTTCTTCTTTGCAGCTACAACATCTTTCAGGAAATTGTTGTATTGAGGAATCAACATGAAAGCATCGATGATGGGCATTGCAACCTGAGCTTCACTCATTTGCTTCTCAAACAGAGCCTTGTACTTCTCTAGCAGCTGCTTCTTGAATCTACCAGGGAATGGAAGTTTGGGTTCATAAGGAAGAGGAACAAAAGAACTTTCACTTGCTGGAGTAACAACCTCACCATCCTTTACTGTCTTCTTCTCTTCCCCAACCTTTCCTTTACCTTTGGCTTCCACTATCTTCTCCAAGATCTCGTCATTGATCTTCTCATCAACAATCACCACTTCATCATCTATGTTGATGGCAACCCCCTCACCTAGTTTCTCAGCATCCTTGGTGAGGGTTCTAGGAGGTAACTGCTTACCACTCCTAAGGGTGATAGCTTTGGCTTCCTTAGGATTTGGGTCAGATTTTCCAGGTAGAGATCCTTGCTGGCGATTCTGGTGAGTGTTCATGGAAGCAAACTGATTCTCCAAATTCTTGACTGTAGAAGCAAGGTGTGAGAATTTGTTGTTGAGCTCATTGTAGCTCCCATCAATCTTGGAATGAAGGTTCTTCAACTCATAACCAACGTGCTTCTCACTTCTGGTCTGAGACTCCAAGATTTGTTTCAGTAAGGTATCAGTGCTGCTCTCTTGAGGAGCAGAGGAACCAGACGAGGGGTTTTGCTGAGGCTGATAGCTGCCTTGCTGGTTGTTTCTTGGCGGATAGCCACTCTGTTGGTTGTTTGGATAGGATTTCTGTTGGTAGTTGTTGTACTGAAAGTTGGGCTCCTTTTTGTACCAGCTACCATTGTTGTTGATGAAACACAACTCCTCTTGACCTTCCAAACCCTCAACCTCATTGACAGCAAGTGGATCTTCCTGCTTGGAGTTACCAACAAACTTCAGCTGCTCTTGGGTTGCTTTTTCAGCAATGAGTAGGTCGATCTTGTCTTCCAAAGCTTTGATCTCTTTCCTCGTCTGCTTATCATCTGTTCTACTGCCTCTGTCGTGGTCTCCACTGTAGACTGCATCACTCTTTACCATGTTGTCAACCAGCTCTTCTGCATCCTCCTCAGTTCTCCCCAAGAAGAACCCATTGCTAGCTGTATCCAGTCTGGCTCTGTACTTAGGAAGAGCACCACGGTAGAATGTGCTCAGTAAGCTCTCCTTAGAAAAGCCATGGTGTGGGCATTGAGCTTGGTAGCCCTTGAATCTCTCCCAGGCTTCACTGAAGCCTTCCAAGTTCTTCTGTTGAAAGCTGGAAATCTCGTTTCTCAGCTTAGCAGTTCTTGAAGTAGAGAAGAACTTCTCCAAGAATGCTTTCTTGCAGTCATCCCAAGTAGTGATGGAGTCACTGGGTAGAGACTTCTCCCACTGACGTGCCTTATCCCCCAAAGAGAAAGGGAATAGCTTGAGCTTTAAGGCATCTTCGGACACACCATTGGTTTTTGACAACCCACAGTAGCTGTCGAACCTGTCCAAGTGATCAAATGGATCCTCTAGAGCCAAGCCATGATACTTGTTGTTCTCGGTCACGTTGAGGAGTCCTGATTTGATCTCAAAGTTGTTGGCTGCCACAGCGGGTGCTCGGATTCCCAATCTATGACCATGAATGTTGGGGCGGTCGTAAGTGCCAATGGGTCGAGCTGCTCGCTGTTGGTTTTGAGGTATGTCTCCCATATCAGTACTCAATCTGCAAGTGAGCCTGTTGCTCTTCTTCTCTTCTATTTCTAGCACACTCTCTCTCTAAAGCTCTGATGTCTGCAGCTATTGGAACTAGGTTTGATGGACCCCTGCTCCTCAAGTTCATACACCTGTAGATTAAAGGGAGGTGAAGAAAGAGAATCAGTAACAAAAGAAAATAAAAATGACTTAGTCTCAAGCAAGTGACTAAATCTCAATGTTCAAATCTACTCAGAATTTGGCAACGGCGCCAATTTGATGTTAGGAGTTTTCAAGGCTCCTAAGACAAATGTTGTAGTATAAATGTCTTTGGTTGAATAATATGAAAGCAATCATTACTAACAAGTCTATTAGCTATCTTAGCACCTTTAACAACAAATGTCTTTGGCAAAGTATACTAAAAGCCTAGGAGAGTTGTCTCGGGCATTTCATCGAACACCTTTCGGGTGAGAAATGCCTAAGGATCAACAACTGAGTGGCCAACTCGGAAGATGCATTATGATTACTCTACTAGCAAGGAAATATGAATGATCTACACTAAAACATCCTAGCTCTAACCTAATCACCCTTAATCTCCCTAACCCATGAATTCAAAAGGTGATTACTCACTAATCTCCATGATTCCTCTTAAACCCATATTGGATTTCAGATTAATCATGTAAAGAAATAGATAAGAAATCAACACAAGAACATAACAATCAAAATCCAAGAGATGAACTTCTCAAGAGAGTTTTTGTGTATTTCTCCAAGATAAAGATAAAAGATATTCTGCCTCTGGTGGCTACAAAAGATGTTTAAAACATAGGTTTTAGAAATGTCAAACGTGCATAATGAAATGACCAAAAGGCCCTTAAGTAAAATAGAAATCGAGCAGATAATAGGCGCGGAGCGACCTCGGCATGTCGCTCCGACAAGTCGCTCCGGCCTTCGGGAGCGACCTCAGTGGGTCGCTCTGAGAGGTCGCTCCAGGCTTCGCTTCGTGTCGTCTCGCCATAGAGACGCGAGCGACCTCGGGGTGTCGCTTTGGGAGGTCGCTCCGAGAGGGGTGTGAGATGCGAGCGACTTCGTGGTGTCGCTCCGGGAGGTCGCTCCGGGCTCGTTCTCGCGTCTCCGAGTGATGAAACCGCGAGCGACTTCTCCCTGTCGCTCTGGTAAGGTCGCTCCAATAGGGAGGTCAGAGCGACTTGGTGGTGTCGCTCCGGACTGGTCGCTCCATGCCTTGCTCGCCCAATGACCACTCTAAACACTCCTTTTTGAGCTCCAAATGCCTCCAAGTGTTTCCAAGAACTCTATGTGGTACTCCAATACCTGATAAGGACTCATGTATGCAAAATGCAACCTAAACATGGCTAAATCCTAATCTATACGATCAAAATGCACATGGATGAATGGATAAAACAATAGAAATATGCAAGCTATCAGTTCTTAATAACTTGTGAAAGTTTGAAACAACCAATTCAATAAAAAATATGGTAAAATTATTATGTTTTAAAAAGTGATAGACACACTTCATATATATTATAATACTAGGTGATTTTCCCGTGCTCATGCACGGGTATAAATATTTCTAAAGTAAATATATTATAATAATTGATTGCTACTTACATTTAATATTAAATTAATTTATAATTTATATGCATCATTTATATTAAAAATATTATATTACTTTAATTTTTATATATGTTATATGTAATCGGTTTTCTTGTTTTTTAGTCGATTTAGTTATCATTTGGGTAAATTAGATTGCATATATGAATTCAACTGTAATATTTTTTATTCTATATATTAAAATTTTGATTAATTTCTTATTTACATTTAGGTGGTTGTTATCTTAGATATGTAAATATATTTTATGAAGATTATGTATAACTTAAGATATATTGTGCTTAGAATGATATAAAAAATAAACTAAAGTGTATGATTCCAAATTACATAAATTAATATAACGAAACGATAATATTTTGAAGTCTCATTTATATATATAAATTTTACAAAAGAACTAAATTGTAACAGTTGGTTAATATTTTATTTTCATTTTTAATATTTTTTGAGTTGTCCAATAATTTATATTTATACAATAAATTACTATTCTTATAAAATTAATCGTAGTTAAATCTATGGTTTTAAATATAAGTTGGATTAGTCGAATCATTCATGTTGTGAGTATATTGAGTTACATATATTCTTTCAAATTAAAAATGAAGTATAATTATTTTTTATTATACTTAAGTCGAATGTGCATGTATTTTCATAACATTTATCAAATTATATGTTGATGTTTTTTAAAAAATATTAAAAAATATAGGATGATCAATATGAAGTTGCATGCGTAAGTAGCTGATACATTTTTGAAAGCTCATGTACACATATCAATATTTACAATAATTAAATAATTTTAAAAATTCTAAATAACTTTATGTTTTTGATTTATTGAATGAAAACTAAAATTTATTTGAATAATTTTAAAAATGAGAATTCAGATTTGCTTTGGTATTTTGATTATGATTCTATTAAGTTGCACAAATACAAAAACATAAAATTTAAAAGCATATTTAATATTACGAAAAAATAACTTTAATAATGATAAAATATAATATATCTACCTCATTAAAGTATTTTGTAACTATTTGATCAAACGATGTTTATTTTAGAATTTTTTTTTTTAGTTTTTTTTTAATATCTCTTAAAAATAAGCAGTAAAAAATTGTGATTGTATTTAAAACTAATATTATATAAGTAAATATAATTTATAGATATTTTTTTCTGTAATTGAAAGATATTATTGTCAACTAAATTTATGAAACTCTTAAAATAAGCAGTAAAAATTGTGATTGTATTTAAAATAATATTATATAAGTTAAATATATTTTATCGATATTGTTTTGCTGTAATTGAAAGATATTATAGTCAACTAAATTTATGAAAAATAGATAAAACATTTCAATATTACTAATTATAAAATATTTTTAGATAATTAAACATATATTAGTTTATGTTACTTAATTATTTTATGTAATCATCTAAGAAAATATATAGGTATATAAAAATATTTTTATTAATTTGAACTTTTTGTATTGTTTAAATTATGTTTTAGAAGAAATAATATTTCTGTTTCTAATATCAAGACTATATATGTAAATTGTTTTTAATGAAATCATGTTATATATAAATTTATAATTTTCATCTTAGAAAATATATATATAAATAAAGTATTTTATTAGTTAAAAATAATATTTTATGTTATTTAAAAATATTTTTTAAATTTAATATTACTATTTTGTTTACTTTCCTTTTTTTATGAAATCATATTATATATACATATATTTTCGTTTTTCAATTCTTTTTTTTTTAACTTTATAAAATATTTCCTTTTTATTTTATGTGTTTATTTTTCGAAATTTTTTAAAAAGGAAACTAAATAAAATAATAAATAATAGTATTTTAAATGTAAGTTAATTTATTAAGGGTATCAGTGTAATCAACCATCGTGAGAGTTAACGTGAGAGCGACACATAGGAAACTGACTTCTCAAATAATATTATAGAGATATACCAATCTATACTATTACTCGAGAAGTAAATTTTTGCAATGGAGCTTTCACATTAAAAGTTAGAACGGTTAATATCGTTTATAACCTTAATGAATAATTATATAAATTAGTCAAAATATATCTATACTATTATTGAGAAGTAAATTTTTGCAACGGAGCTCTCACGTTAAAAGTTAGAGCAGTTAATATTGTTTATACAATTAATGAATAATTATATAAATTAATCAAAATATAAAAACGAATTCAAATCTATATGATTAAAAAGTGATTAAAATTAATAATAAATCGTTTATACCCTTAATGAATAAATTATATAAATAGTCAAAAATAAAAACAAATTTAAAATATATCTGATTAAATAAGTGATTAAAAATAATAAGAATTATCTAAAATATAAATAATTAAAAACGAATTTCTATTAATACTATTATATTTATATATTATATTAAATAATTGACTAAAAATAAATATAATAAAATTTTCAAAAATAAAAACATGTTTTAAAACATAAGATAATTCTTAGATATATTTTGTTGTTATCTGAAAAATAATATTTTATTATAAAATTTATAGTTACATATAAAACAATTTATAATTAAATGCTAATCAAACAAATAAATATATTTTCTAAAATATATGTTAAGTTTTTACAAAATTTAACACAAAAATAAGCATATATATATTTTGATAAAAACTAATAAATATATATTAATAATATTTTAGTTATATGTTATATTTGATAATTGACTATAAGTAAATATAATAAACTTCTCAAAAATAAAATATATTTTTAAAACATAAGATAATTCTTAAATATGTTGTGTTTTTATCTTAAATAATATTTTTTATTATAAAATATAAAGTTTGATGTTTGATTTATCTTTTAAAAAATATAATTAATAATTTATTATGTTGGTTTTGATTTAATATTTATAAACATATAAATATCTATAAAAACACTATATCCATATGCGGGCAAAACACCTAATTTAGAATTAAAAGCAAAATGTTTATACAAACTCCGGCGGATCCAGATCTGGTTTATATTAATATTAAATTTAGTTGTACACATTATTTTGAATTCTGCGTGCGTAGACGATTGATATTGTTGACTTGGAGTCATCGTCGACATAGTTGTCATGTTTGACAATATTGTAGGAGCCAGCCTTTGTGGTTGAAAATCATTGGTAGTTTCTCAACTCTATCTTTTTTTCTGTGTGATAATTGTCACTCACAAAAATTAACTTGTGACTTTTTCTCTCTGAATTATTATTTCTTCTCTCTCGCTGCAGCAATGGGAAGTTGTTTATCGGTCTCCATGCCATGTGATCAAGTTGTGAATCAAGTCTCTCAATGTTTATCCGACAAAGGAAGTTACATCTACGACCTTTCCATGAATCTAGCGGCTCTGGAGAAAGACATGGAAGTCCTCAAGGCAAAGCGTGATGATGTGCAAGGAAGGGTGAACAGAGAAGAGTTTACAGGATGTCGTCAAAGACTTGCTGAAGTCCAGGTATGGCTTAAGAATGTCCTCGACATAGAAGATGAATTTAAAGATCTATTTAGTACTAGTACCGTTGAACTCCAAAGGTTGTGTTGCTGTGGATTATGCTCCAAAAATGTGGAAATGAGCTACAGTTATGGCAAAAGAGTAATCCGGATGTTGAAAATAGTTAAGAGTACCAGTTCTGAAGGAAAATTTGATGTGGTGACTGAGAAAGTTCAAGTAACTGAGGTTGAAGAGATGCCTATTCAACCCACAATTGTTGGTCATGAGGCATTGCTTGAGAGGGTATGGAACCGTCTAATGGACGATGGAGTTGGGGTTTTGGGTTTGTATGGTATGGGTGGAGTTGGCAAAACCACTATTCTTGCGCAGATCAACAATAAGTTTACTAAAGCAAGGGGCAGCTTTCATGTTGTGATATGGGTTGTGGTGTCAAAGAATTTAGACATTCATAACGTTCAAGAAGACATAGCAAAAAAACTAGGACTTTGGAATGAGGAGTGGGATAAGAAGAACGAGAACCGTAGAGCCCTTGACATACACAACGTTCTCAAGAGACGGAAGTTTGTGTTGTTCTTGGATGATATATGGGCGAAAGTGAATTTGCCGACCATTGGAGTCCCTTATCCGGATGTAGTAAATGGATGCAAAGTAGCTTTCACCACTCGCTCTAGAGACGTGTGTGGACGCATGGAGGTTGATGAACTGATGGAAGTCAGTTGTCTAGGCCCCGACAAAGCATGGGAGTTGTTCCAAAAGAAAGTTGGAGAAAGCACATTGAAAATCCATGCAGACATTCCTGATCTCGCTAGACAAGTCGCTGGAAAATGTTCTGGCTTACCACTGGCGCTCAACGTAATCGGGGAAACTATGTCATGCAAAAGTACGGTACAAGAATGGCGACGTGCAGTGGACGTTTTGACTTTATCGGCTGCAGATTTTTCAGGCATGAAAGATGAAATCCTTTCTGTTCTCAAGTATAGCTATGACAGTTTAAATGGAGAGGTGGTGAAATCATGTTTTCTTTATTGCTCTCTATTTCCTGAAGATTATCTTATAGATAAAGAGAGACTGGTGGATTATTGGATATGTGAGGGATTCATAGATGAAAGCCAAAGTAGAGAAAGGGCTATAAACCAAGTATATGAGATACTTGGCACCCTTGTCCGCGCATGTTTATTGGTCGAAGGAGAAATGAATAATATATCATATGTGACTATGCATGATGTGGTTCGTGACATGGCTCTATGGATCGCATCTGATCTTGGAAAGGATAAGGAGATATACATTGTGCAAGCCGGTGTTGATTTACGCAATATGCCAGATGTCAAGAATTGGAAGGGTGTTAAAAAGATGTCACTGATGCGTAACAATATTGAAAGGATATGTGGCAGCCATGAGTGCGCTCAACTTACAACTTTGTTCCTTCAGAACAACCAATCACTGGTACATGTTTCCAGTGACTTCTTCAAGTATGTTCCAGCGCTAGTTGTGTTGGATCTGTCAGGCAATTTAGGCCTTTCTGAGTTACCACAGCTTCAGTTGATATCGTTGCGGTATCTTGATTTGTCACGAACAAGCTTGGAGCAATTTCATGTTGGGTCACAAGAGTTGACAAAGCTAATCCACTTGAATCTCGAGTCCACACGGAAGCTTAAGAGCATTTCAGGGATAGCAAATTTGTCAAGTTTGAGGTCACTTGGACTAGAAGGATCCAACAAGACGCTAGACGTGAGCTTACTGAAAGAGCTGCAACTTGTGGAGTATCTAGAAAATTTAACCATTGAGGTCAGTTCAGGGATGGTTTTGGAGCAATTGTTAAGCTGTCACGTGTTGGTAAAATGCATTCAAAAGATGGGATTAAATAACCTTGGAGAATCAACGAGAATATTGACTTTGCCAACTATGTGTGTTCTACGTAGGCTCAACGTATCAGGATGCAGAATGGGGGAAATACAGATTGAGAGGACAACTCCAAGTTTCCAAAACCTCTCCCGAATCGATATATGTGTTTGCTATCGTCTAAAGGATTTGACGTGGCTGGTGTTTGCTCCAAACCTTGTTGATCTTAGAGTTAAATACTCAAATCAATTGGAAGAGATTATAAACGAGGAAGTAGCTGCAAGGGTTGCAGGAGGACGTGTTCCTTTTCAAAAACTAAGAAGCCTCAACTTATCTCATTCACCTATGTTAAAGAGCATATACTGGAGTCCTCTATCTTTTCCATGTTTAAGCAAAATCAGCATTGCAGGTTGTCCAATGCTGAGACAGCTTCCACTGGATTCTGATAGTGTCGTCAGGTTTGAAGTATTTTCAATAGAATACAGAGAGGAAGAGTGGATCAAAGAGGTTGATTGGAAAGACGAAGCTACTCAACTGCGTTTCTTGCCTTTCTGTAAGCTTGGCCCTGACCCGACAGTAACTCCAAATAAATATAATAGCCAGACTCGTTCGATAAACAGTGTAGTTGGTGTAAGGCATCAGCCAGTTAATCATTATTCTTAAAAGTGGTCAGTGGACATACGTTCGTTGTTTTCAACTTTTGTGTAACTTCTTTTTTTTTTTTTTTTTTTGTCATCTATTAGATTAATCAAAGGTTCAAACAGAGTTTTACACACAAAGTCAGCAAAGGTATACAACCTTTCTGAAATCATAAGCCGGCGTAGAAACAAGATACTACCCAGAAACAAGGACTGAAGCAAACACTTACCCCCAAGAAACTAACTTAAACTAAGGAGAACAAGATAACTAAGCGCCAAAGGAGAATAACCATACAATCAAGGAAGGCGAAGCAACCAGCGTTAGAAGCAGGATTGATCGAGAAAGCGTAGCAGGCCTATATTATTGGGGTTGAAGGAAAAACCACGAACAAACACCACACTTACCATTGCTTCACCTCAAAGAAGCCAAAGAAACAACAAATTCCAACCCGAGCAGCCAATGAAGATGCATGTTTGGCAATCAACTACTCCAAGACCTCACGCAATTGAGCATAAGCTCCACAGCCCCTTACCAAGTAATCCGGAAGAACCCGTAGGATGCAGACCAAGGGACAGCACAACTTCATAACACTTGCACTTCACCCACTGAAATCTAAATGAACGACCGAGTGAAAACGGCGAAACGAAAGATAACCACAAGAAAGTCATCATACGCTCCAAGGATGATAGCTTCTATCCGGAGACCACAGAGAAGAACCTAACCGCAGACCCGAGAGAAGACACCATCCACACTTGCCACAGACCACACAAACTCCCAAGCGCTTAAGAAATCTTTGATGCACTAACGAAAGGGCAGAGCTGGAGAAACTAGCACAACGCACCACCATTGACCACCTGAAAACGAGACACCAGGATCGATGGAAGAATTACAACCCCACATCAGAGCCGGCTAAACCTGCCACCGCGCACCAGAAAATAATTTCGAAACTAGCAGACCCCCCCCAAGCAATCCGGTAGAAACACAGACACACGCTCTCACAACAAAGCCTTTCACAAGCAACCACAGCCTCAAACTAGTCTAAATAAAGATAACTTCACCATACTATAAACGTCAAAGAAAAGGTTGCAAACAGGAAAAAATCAAGACAAGACGAGGCCCATGAACTTCACCGGTGTCGGACCACTACCAACAGGCCAACGACCACCTCACCGAAGCCAATCGCTACCTCAGACCGCCGATTCTCCAATCCAGCGAGAGCGAACAAAGATCTGACCAAATAACCACACAAAACATCTCTTTGAAGCCAGATCGCAACCCAAACCTTCAACGTCGCAAGTCCAAAGTGGAGATCCGCCAAGCTAAGAAGAAAAAAATTAGAACCGCTTCCGACGGTGGCAAGAGACGCCAACCGCCGGAGCAACAAAGATGAACGACGACGGCGCCTTTTGCTTCGAGAGAGAAAGGGACTAGGTTTTTTTTTTTATTCCTTTTTAACATCAGTGATTACACTTTTGTGTAACTTCATAACATATAGTTTTATTTACAAATATTATAAACATACTGTTAAACTCATTTCGTTTCGTTGATATCAAAATCAGATTACAAAGTTATTACAAAAACATAAAAGCAAATTATTACATGAGTATAAATAGACGTCATATATATATAAACATATTAACGACGATAAACTAAGAAGTAGATTTAACTATGTTTTCACTATGATCAATCTTTTTATATGAAAGTTGTGTGTGGATATCTTTTCTCTATACAAACTCCAATTTGCTCATCACATTAGAAAACATAATATTTTAGTTAATATTTCTGAATAGTCAATAATTTGATACCATAAATCTGTATAGGGCAAAATATTAGTAAATTTTTATTTGATTCGTTATCCATTCTTATTCAAACCAAAAACTTTGGATATACGTAACTTTACTAAGCAAAGCAAATATTAATATGCAATATCCATAAGAAACGAAACAAATCACAAATACTAATATTTTTAAGAACGGATATCCGATTTGATCCGTTATATGCATATATATATAAGAATTATATATATAAGTTATATAAATACTATATTTTATAAAATATTTACAGTATTTTTATTTATTATATTTATTATATTAGTTATTTGAATTTTAAAAAGTATGTAACTTTCAATTTTGTAATAAAATATTATTATTTTATATTATTTAGAGATTTTTTATTTATTTTAATTTTTTATTTATTTTTACGGATCGAATCGGATATCCGATCAAAAATCTAAAATTTTCCGGATATCTGGGACACCGTATATCCGGCTGACTACAAACATAATCAAATAGAATAATTGATTATTCGGGCGATCACGAATATCTTCAAAAATCCGGATATCCGATTAGTGTCCACCCTTGTATCAGCTTCATCCAAAAAATGTTTTTTTTTATATTGATATTTGATCCCGAATAGACAGTAAAATAAATTGGCCTTCGATTTATTAACCTTCAAACTCAACTTTAAAACTATTTATGTTTTATTCTATGGTCCTTTTATTTGTCATAACTAATCTCAAATTCATAAAACTTTTATAAATAACTAGCACATATATAAACATATTACAACAATATTAATTAATAAATATTCTATTAAAATTAAATAAAAATTAAGTAATTCATATTAAACTTCAAACAAAATACCATATTATTTCATAAAATGATTTTCGTAATGCATATATGATCTATTAGTGCATTTCGAAGTAAAAGGGCTCTCCTCATTTTTACTTTGTAAATTACGAGCTGAAATTTGTTGAAATCAGATGATATTGATACTTGTAAATACATTAAATTAGAACAAGAAAGTAAAAGAGAAACATAAAGTATTGCTAAAAAACTAATTTCTTTTCCATGATATTAATATTCGTGAATATATTCGATATGAACAAGAAAGAATTGTAAAAAAAAGACATCAAAAACAACAACAACAACCATCTTCAGTTACACAAGAAAATTTGGACAATATTTGAAAATTTTAAAGGTTTTGGATCAACCCAGAAAATGAATGCATTACGGAAGCAAAAAAAACAATGTATATGTTCTATCAACCTGTAATTACACGCATTTGAACATGGAAGATAAACTGTATGAACAATCCTTAAGCTATATGTTATGTTATTTTAACCAAACCAACTCAAAAGGTGTGAGAAATGCAATAGACAATGGTAAAAGGAGAAAACATGGTAGTGAAAGCGGAGGATCTACAGGCTATATCTGGTTCTCTCTAATTTTGTATTGTTTTTCTGTAGTTTCAAAAGCTATCTTGCTAACTAAAGTGTGAAACACTAAGCGTATAAATGTATTTAAAAGTTGTAAACATCAAAATTTGGTATGTTATATGTTACGAGCAACTGTATGATCAACTACATAGAACCAGCCTGCTTAACATTGTTTTATCTCTGCTTTTGCAAACTGTATGATCTTTCATGATCATAGCAGATAATTTCTTATTCAGCATTTTACATCGAAATCTTTTTTAAACAAAAAATAAAAGAAGAGATAAACTAGGCCAAAAGTATGCAATTTCGTAACAGAAATGCACAAATCACTACAAAGGAAGGGAATTCATCTAACAGTAAATATGTGACACCTAATTACCTAAGAGGAACTCGAACGCTTAGACCATGATTATTCGCATAAGCGATCCTTAGGTTTTTTCCTTTTTTTTTTGCTTTTTTCTTAAAAAAAAAATTAAAAATAAATCAATCGCAGATCGCTATGTGTTGGTGGGACCCGCAAATAATGTCAAAACCTCCCTATTACCGATCTTTATTTGGTGATTTCTGGAAGTGAGTTTTAAAATTTTTGTGGGATCTACACGTCAATGGAGCCCATATTTTGACAAAAAAACTCTCTAAGGACCTTGGGATGTTGATGCTCATAAGTTCTTAATAAGTTTCTAGTGATTAAAGAAAATAAAAATATTAAGAGAGTATGAGAGAGTGTGGAAGAGTTTAATTTAAACACTTTTTTTGTATACGGACTAAATCCTCATATAGCACCTGTCACTTTATTGTTGATTTAACTAATATTAGAAAGCTTGAATGTACTTCGATAATTAATACATTAACTAGATTTTGACCCGCGCTTTTAAAGCGCGGAATCGATTCTTTTTAAAATTTCATTTAAATTATTAAATATTTGTCTAATCTATATTTTAAAAGATTTTTTATTTGTTTATAGTAAATTTTTATAATATTTTCTTTTTTTATTTTTTTAATTATTATTAAAATAAAAATGTTTGTTTGTGTAATAATTAATTAGTTAAAAGATTTTAAAATGGTAAACTCCTACTCAATAAATTTAATCATATTGTGCTGATATATTTGGTAAGGTTATTTATTTATAATTTTAACTTATTAAATAAATATTATATGAAAAATGTAATAGACATTACATTTTTCATTCTACATATTTTTAATTAATGCATAAATTTTAAATTATAATAACATAAATATTTAATAATAGGAAACCGGTGCTGCCTATTTATAATATTGATCGGATTCAAAGCGAGGTGTTAGATTTTAGGAAAAACTTGGGGAGAAAATTGTGGGATCTTTTCTTTAAAATCGAATCTCTCTATATTTTAAGATTAGTTTTGGAAAATTCAGTTACCATGTCAAACAATTAAAATATTTTTCTGCGTGTTCCTCAAGTTGGGGGATTTTCTTTTTATTTGATTTGATTCCGTAAATCTCTGAGTAAATGGGATTTAAAACGATTTAATGGGCTTAAAAACGATTTAATGGGCTTAAAAACGAAAATGTAAGTAGCAAATTTGTTGGGCTTTTCATTTTCGAAAAACATTTAAAACAATTGAAAAAACAATTGAAAAAAGAAGTGGAATGTTTTGTAATTAATAGGAAAATTCAGGGGCAGATTGATAAGAAGTATTCTGCTTTAATAGTATAGATATAATTTTTTAAAGAAACTATAGCAGTTTGTTACCGATAATGCTGCTCTAACAATCAAATAAGTTTATTAGAAATTAATTGTTAATACTGTGTACAGTTATAATTTATAGTCATGATACAGAATTATTAAAGAAGTAAAAAAGGGAGTTAGACTAGGAAGATGGACATCGAAAGTTAGCGTACGGCGTTGGTTTCTGGCAGACAAGGCGCCATTATTACTTATGATCCAAAAACCTTCTTCAATCTAATCAAACACGACACAACTATTACACACATCCTCATCCAATCAACTCTCATAAAAAATGATAAAATCAAAAGACTCATCTCACTGGTCTTCCAGCTTGTTACCATTAAATAAAAAGGTTATCGTCCGATTTCTTGGACCATTATTATTATAATCTTGTCTCCTGTGCTTGTAAATTACAACCTGTATTATTTATTATTTATGTTTTACACCATTTATAATAAACATAAATTTATTCTCCATGAAAACCATTATATTTTTTTTTATCCGTGAATATCCGGCGAGCCGAAACGAATATATGCCTACTGACACCAGTCATACATACGTGGTAGTTCGCAATGAGAATTAGATAGTCATATCGCCTGGTCACGCAAACAAACATAACTAAGATGGAGGTTTCGAACTTTGAGTGATTAGAACCTTTCCAAATCTGCCATATCATTCGACCACACTTGCGTGGTTATAATATAATTATATATTCTCTTGATATCTTTTATTATATACGAAAACTTGTTCAAAACTAATTTTTTCTTCATAAAAATACCACTAATACTTTCAACACAATATTGCAAATGAATTATTAGTTCTTTCGTAGTATAAAAAGTAAGATATTTTTTTTGATAAAAAGTTAAATTTATTGATCATGAAGAAGAAAAATGTTTATATACAACCAAAAAGCTAATAAGCCTAATAGAATGACAAAATAGCTAATTTACCCCCCCCCCCCCCCCCCCCCCCCCAAAGCTTTGGTTTTTATGATGCCGAGTGGACATGATACATTGTCTAATAGTTTTGTTAATGATCCGCGATAGCTGTTCCAGAAACCGATGTACGTGAGAGTGCTTTCTCTCATTATGTTCTCTCTAGATATAATAAATTGATATTTGGAATGATAACCTCAGGAGGATGTATACTAAATGACCATGCGAACCTGCTAGGATGCGTTCAACAATCTCCTCCCACGTTGGAGTTGGGCCGACTATAACAGTGATTCAATCACTTCCAACCAAAGAGTGTAAGTGTATTGAAAAGCAAAGAACAAATGATTCCTAGATTCCTCCGATTCCCCACTAGAGAGGCAGCCCTGAACATGTGGAAAGTCAAGCACACATTTTGACATATGTGGAAAGTTTGTCCTTGATAGCCAGCCAAGCGATAAAAGCATACCTCGGGACTCGTTGTGCAAACCAGATGAGCTTACTCCATGAGACGGTGGGACAGTGACCGGAACCAGGTCCCATGTAAAAAATGCAGAGAACTCTGCCCTATACTCATCATTCATGTTCTTCCATCATTCACATTTAGTTTTACAACATGTTGTAAAGCTCTTACTTTGTCAGTCATGTGCTGTAAAATTATGTATCTTGAATGTCTAAGTCGCCATTCCTTCTCCACCAACACCTCAGCAACACACACTTTCATATCAATCCCAAGTTTCAGCCTCCCTCGATCTCCAACCACCTCAATCATTCTACCAATAGGATGCAAAATATATGTCCAAAATCTCAAAGAATTACCATTCTTAATATTCATCTTCAGGAACTGTTGCGCGACATGACGTAGCTGGACAGCTTTCTCCAAACCCAAAAACCTACAGTGCCCTGCCTAACATTCCAGAGAGTTTCACCTTGTAAGAGATTATGCTACACACACGCTATCCATAAGGAACATGGCTCTGTAAAGAAGCACCATATCAGTTTAAGTACATACACCATTGCGACCTCATAAATTTTTGAACTCCTAAACCCCCTTCATTCTTTGGATAACAAACTTCCTCCCATGCTATTTTCGCTTTAGTTGTGATGTTCGGCGATTCACTCCAAAGGAAAGATGAACACATGCTTTCAATCTTTGCAATGCAGCCTTGGGACAAAAAAAAATGCAGCACACCATAACTTGGTAATTCTAGCGATTATAGAATTTATCAACTGAAGTCTACCTACAAAGGAAAGTGCCTTGCTTGTCTAGCTGACGAACCGATTGTGAATTTTCACCAACAATGGTTCATAGTCTTGGTGAGATTGTTAAGCCCACTGAACCAACAACCATTTCCAACGCATGTTTACCCCTCTCAGCCGCAAAAACAGTTGACTTAGCAACACTAATATGCAACCCAAGCAGACTTAAAAACTCCTGGAAGATTGTTAGAGTACAAGATAGTGAATCAAGCGACCCATTAGTGAAGACAACAATGTCGTCGGTAAAACTCAAGTGAGTAAGATTGATTGGACAACACATTGGATGGTACCCAATACTCCCATTCACCACTGCTTTATTAATGAGCTTAGAAAGCACATTACTTACAATGACATATAACTATGGAAATAGAGAGCAGCCTTGTCGAATGCCTCTTAAGCTTGGAAATAAATCTTCCAACTCACCATTGATAGAGACCGAGAAGGTAGCAGTGTCCATACAATGGATGATCCAGGTGATAAACATGTGCATAGCTCTGAGTGTTTGCTCCACAAATGACCAATTCATAGTACCAAAGGCTTTGGAGATGTCAAGTTTGATCGTGGATCTAGACGAGGCTGGTGGCTTATGATAATCTTTTACCAATTCAATCTCTAGTAATATGTTCTCATGGAGCAACCAACCTTGAATAAAAACACATTGATTTTGCTCTATTGCCTGAGAGAGGACTGCTTAGAGTCTATAGGCCATAATAAGAGAAATTATTTTGTAGATCACATTGCAGCACACAATTGGTCTGAAGTCACTCATCCCTCAGAACTAGTTGTTTTAGGGACCAGTGATAGCAGCATGGCATTTACACTCCAACGCAGAAAGCCAAATAAGAAAAAGGATTGCACAGCAGTTATAAGATCCTTTCTAACAACTGTCCAAGCGGCTTTATTGAACTCCATAGGAAAATCATTGGGTCATGGGGCCTTGTTTGCTGGAATCGAGAAGAGGGGCAGCTTTAACCCCTGTTCGAAACTACGCTAGGCGCTAGTTGGGCGGTGACCCCGGGCCTAGCGAGTTACCGAAAAATCGGAGATTAATCGGGATATACGTGGGGATTAGTTTTTATTATTTTTTAATTATAAATGTATGTATATATATTAGTACATGTAAATATTAGATAGAGGAACAACGTAGGCCAGTGGTACGGGAGTCATGTCTTGCGGTAAGAGGTCCAGGGTTTGATTCTTCTGAGTTTCAACTTCTCTGTTATTTTTAATTGCGCGAGACAAGAAAAAAAAATTTAGAAACCAATTGCACTTGTCCCACATCGACTAATTTAACTCTAAGAGGAGTCTTGAGTCTTCTATAAATACAAGGAGAAAGTCTTCAATCTCTCCAGACAACTGGGCCTCTTCCATGGCCCAATAATTTGTCACTAAAGTCTAAAATTTAGTTGAATAATAAATCGGTTTATGTCCGATTAGTCGGCGATTAATCGTTTTTCTAAGCGATTAATTGTGTTTCCAATTAGTTACAACGATTTGGCTAAAATCGAAGCGGGCCTTCAACGCCGAGCGCCCAGGCGGCCGCCTAAGCGGCTAGGCGGCCGTGTTTTCGAACAGGGGCTTTAACTTTCTCACCCTACACCGAAGAAACCTGTGATGCAGCTTCAACACTAGAACAACGATAATACAAATCTTTTTCAAATAAGCTTGGGATAGCTTGTCAATACCAATATCATGTGCCTGTAGAAAATTCTCATAGTAGGAGACAACCTCTTCCTTAATGTCTACCAGCGCAGTAAGAATTCTAGCATCAGCAGTGACTAGCCTTCTTAATTTATTCTTGGAATTTCTGCTTTGGCAAGTCTTATGGTAAAAATTTGTATTGCGATCACCCAGATCCAACCATTGAACTCTCGATTTCTGATAGAAAAATTGTTCATCTATGCCTGAGATGTGGTGCCAATGCTTCCAAGCATCTAAAGCCTTCTCAAAATTAAAGGTGTGCGGATGCAACATCGCATCAGCTTGTTTAGCACAAAGATTATCATAAGCTTGCTTTACTCGAGTCAGCCGATTCCCATAAGCTTTTTCTATTTAATCGCCTCAAAACTCATTTCAACATCTTCAACTTATCATGAAATCGCTTCAAAGTTGAACGAGAATGGTGTAACGGGGGCGTAAACATTCCAAACTCGATACCTCTATAAATTATGGATGATTTGCCACATGAGTAGAAAAAAATTAATGGCTTAGGATTCACCGACCCAGCTGAACGCAACTAGTGACCATTCTAGCATGATCCAAAACTCCACCCACTTCAAACAACACATAAGACTGCTGAAACTTTAGGATCCAACAATTATTACCCATGACTATATCCAGATTTTTACTTATAGGATTGTTGTCCTGACTATTCGTCCACGTGAACAGCGGACCAGACTGAGCAAGATCAACCAGATCACAAACATTTACTATGTCCTGAAATTCTCGAATCGCAGTTGTTTCACCTGCTGCCTCCAGATCTAAAGTGCTCTAGAGCTGATGGGATAACATTAAAGTCTCCTTGTATTATCCAAGGATTGATTCCACTTGCCACCAATCTCGAAATTGTTTCCATATCCCTCCACAATTCTCTTCTCTCAATCATGCAATTGGAAGCATAGACATTGAACTAATGTACATATCCTCTGAACCCTTGAACCGAACCTAGAAAGTAATCATTTGAGCACTAACCAACACTGGTACAACCTCTACCTCATCCGACCAACCAGCAAATCCAAATAAAAATTTATATGTGATCAATTAAATTAATCATAAATACTTAATGTATTAAGTTATCAAAATTAAAAAGTTTGTAATATTAAATAATAAAAATATTGTTTTGGTGTAGAATTTGGTGTAATGATTGGAGATGGAAAATAAAGTTTGACGCTAAAACATTAAATTTGGTGTAATTTTAATACTAAATTTAGTGTTTGTGGTTGGTGATGCATCACTTGACCACAAGGTCCCAAACTACAAATTGAATTATTACTTTTAAGTTGGTAACATGTTGAGTGTTCTAATTAAGAAAATATAAGAAAAAAAAGTTTCCTGAATGGTAAGAAATGTGGTAGTGAGAAGTCACTATTAGACTTTGTACAAATCGCAGACGCTGCTTGTTACCAATGGCTCTGCCTTCCTCTCGTGATTTACTTTCTCCCATTTCCTTATTTATTTGTCTTTTGCTTTTTCATTTTAAATTCTTTTACCACACATTACTTTCTTTCGCTATCGATAAAGATCATGAATATATGTGTTAACAATAAAATAAAAAATCTTGATTTTATTAACGGCGTATAGGGCGGTAGGAAAGCAAAACAACTAGGACAATGAAAAATATCCATCCTCGACTAGTTTTCTGTTTGGACTCAAACTAAAAAATCTTGATATTCACAATTTTACAAAGCAAAACAAACAATAGTATACAATATCCACACAAAACGAAAAAAATTACAAAATACTAATATTTTTAGAAACGAATATGCGATTTGATCTGTTATATATATATATATATACACATATTTATTGAATTATATATAGAACTTATAAATATATTATCTTTATGTAAATTTTACAAAACTTTCATTTATTAAATTAATTATTTGAGTTGTTAAAGTTTTACAAAGTAAACAAGTTTTATATTTTTATTAATATATTATTTTTTATATTTTTGGATTTCTATAATTATTATTTTTATTTGGATTGGTTGAATCGAATATCCAGGTAAAATATTTTTTCAGATATTTTGACACATAGGTGATGATTGTTTTGATAGTTTCTAATTTTAGTTTTTGGTTTTTAGATTTTATTTTTTATTTTTTGGTTTTTAGATTTTGGTTTTTGGTATTCAGTTTTTGGTTTTTGGTTTTTAGATCTTGATTTTGGTTTTTGGTTGAATATAAATGATATTTAATTTTTTTTTAAACTTGAATATTAATAATTTTTCTTATATAAATATTATATATTATAAGAAATTAAAAATACTAAAATTTCGAAACTAATTATTAAATTTTAAATCATTTCTATTTTCTTAAAGATGAATGGCTATTTTTTATTTTTCAAGATCAACACAATATATTGTATGAATAAATAATATTACGTTTTCTAATTTTAGTTATTTTTAATGTGACTAATAATTATTAAAAATATTCAATTATTTTCTTTATAGAAACTAATAACTAACTTAAAAATTAATTAATATTATTTATAAAAAATATAAATTTATGATAGAGATATGAAACACAAATAAATTATTCACATTATTATTTAAATGATATTTGAAGTACAAAAATTTTATGATAATTTTATCTTTATGAAAATATTATTTATTAATTATTAATTAATTAAAATGTAGTAGTTTCTTGGGGAAATTACATGTTTACTACTTTTATGGTAGCACGTTTCATTTTTAGTACCACTAAGGAGACATTTTCAAAAATACATTCTTCGTTAATTGGCAAAAGACTCTTATGCCCTTGTTATTCGTTAAGTATTTATTTATATATTTATTAGAATCCTAAATTTCGCATTCCAAAAATCCTACCTCACCCCTCAACTCTAAACCCTAAGTCTAGATTATTTAACCCTAAGGGTATTATTGTCTTTTACCCTTCATTAAAAGTGAGGGTAAAAGTAATTAGTGTAAACATGAAAAGTGATATTATAAATGTGATATTTGTGGCAATTTTCCTAGTTTCTTAAAAAAAAATCAAAATTCCTTTTTTTTTCTTAAAAGCTAAGAAAAATTGGCTTTTGGTTTTTCTTTATAAATTGGTTAAACTTTTCAAAAACTAGTTTCTTAAAATTTTAGGAAATCTATTTGTTAGAAAGCTTGATTGACAAATGTAACGATTTTTACAAAAACTAAAAGGTAAAACTTGATTGGAGGAAAAATGGTTTTTGAAAAAACATAAACCAAAAACTAGTCAAAAACTACAAGGGAAAATTACATGTTTACCACTTTCATGGTACCACTTTTCATTTTTACCACCACTAAGGAGACATTTTCAAAAATACATTCTTCATTAAGTGGCAAAAGACTCTTATGCCCTTGTTATTTATATATAATAAATTATTATTTTAAAAAATAAAAAAATAAATTTATGTTTTCGAATTATACTTTTTCAAATTCGAACTTTTTTTAAATTTTTTTTTTTCGAATTTTTTTAAATTTTTTTTTTTTGAAATTTCTTTTTAAAAAATTAAAATTATGTTTGAAACTATTTTTTTAAAAAATTTATATATTTTTAAGTATTTATTTATATATTTATTAGAATCCTAAATTTCACATTCCAAAAACCCTACCACCCATCAACTCTAAACCCTAAGTCTAGATTAGTTAACCCTAAATGTATAATTGTCTTTTACCCTTCATTAAAAATGATGGTAAAAGTGAATAGTGTAAACATGAAAAGTGATATTATGAATATGCTATTTGTGGCAATTTCCCAAACGACAAAAAATCAACCTCCTAATATCCGTATAGATGTAAATCAGATCGGATCAGATAATTGATTGTTGAGATGAAACATATCGGATCATGAATACATGTAAAAATATTTCTAATATGTGAGTGTTTTTCAAGACAATAATAAGCATATATATTATAATAAAACAAAATTTAAATATAAATAATTTGTTGTTTGATTTAAACTTTTTGAAAACATAATAATAACTTATAAAGATGATTTTTGAATAAATAAGCATAAACTAATAAGTATTCATAAAACAATTATACCGCACACCTAGTTATATTATAAAATCAAATTGCAATTAATCTCATTCATAATATAAATATATGCGATAAAAATTTATTATCAATTTTAAATTATAAATATTATGTACAATATATTTCTTATTTAATTGAAGCTAACTTATATTTTTATAAGTAAAAATATGTATCTGATTGGTAAAGTATTTTTAGAATTGTGTTTGCTTCATCATTCTCGAGCTTACTAATTAAAGTCTCAGTATTATTAATATTTAAGCATGCATTATTTTAATTTGTTATACAGTAAATATGTATTAAAACATCTCCAAACCATAACACTAAGATAGTGTCAAGATCATACTACTTCGGTATAGTTTCAACACTGAAAAGTTTTTAATCTCCAATTACAACACTAAACTTCACACTGAAACTAATTTTATATTATTATGTTACTAAATTACAACTTTTGTTATTATTTAACATTTAAAACACAAATAATTATTATTCTGTAATTATATTGCATAAAAACACATTACAATTAAAATATTTTAAAATAAAATATTTACAATTTGAACATATAATAATATTTAAATAATAAATTAATATTTTTATATATAATAATTTATTATAAATATTCAATCTACTGTTTAATATATATTAATTTTTATTTATCATTTATTTTGTTATTAGTTTTATTCATAAATATAAGTAAATAGTGCTTAGTATGATGGATTAGTATCTTACCAAATTCAGTGTGAAACTATAGCGTTGTACTAAAATAATATAATTTTAGTGTTGCGTTATACATGTTTTGTATGAAAATCACACTAAAATAGAGTTCTCGTGTTATTGTTGGAAATGATCTTAAGCAATTACCGAGTTAATTTTGTGGTAAACCTAATCACTTTTGTTTAAATGAGTTTTTCTGTTAAAGATTTTTTTGAGTTGCATTTATGTATTGAACGTTAAAGTTTGGTACAGCCTTTTTTAATAGCATAACCGATACATTTTACGTTTCAAGGCTTTCTTGGCATCAGTCTTTAGTATTAGTCTTTTTTTTGTCACTGTCTTGGTTCCAGTTTTTAGTATTAGACTATTAGCATATAAAGCAGTGAGAATTCAAACTGAGTTCATCCCAATCAAGATATTATATTTTAAAAGGACCTTTATAGGATACACAAAGAAAATCATAAAACAAGTTTAATGCACTAAACAATAATATAAAAGCGCGAGCGTTTTGCAGTATTTAAATATTGTTTGTGTTTTACTTTTCAAAGGTTTATGTCAGCTCGTTGACCATATAAATCTTCCTATTCGTCCACGTAGATTTTTCTCTGCATATGTGACCCCACGAGCATTTTATACGATTACTTCAGTTTGGAATCATTGCTGCTTATAAAAGAGTATCTATAATCTAAGTCTATTTTCACCTCTATAATACTACCATTTAAAAGCAAAATCACACTAATCTATCTCTATCTGTGTCTCTAAAATTTATATTGCTACCTTTCTTCTGTTACATAAGAAATAATATTGTTCCATATTTTGTTCTATGTTTTAAAATTTATATTTTAAATAAATACATTAAAGCAAAAATCATCTATATTCTAGATTTCTTCTATTTTAGAGGTTAAAAACATAAATACACTAAAAATAGTCTAATCGGAGCAGAATATAGAAAAAAAGATCTAAATACTCATTAGTTTGTAATTAATGTTTGCATCAATTTTACTTGATAGACTTATTTAAATGTCCAAAAATAATGTTGTAAAATACAAAACATCTAAATACTCATTAGTTTGTAATTAATGTTTGCATCAATTTTACTTGATAGACTTATTTAAATGTCCAAAAATAATGTTGTAAAATACAAAACTATCTGCACATTTACATTTATTTAGAGAAATATTATCGAATATTACTAAATTTTCCCAAATAAATAAATATATTTATATATTTAAATTGAGCTTAATGATTAAAGTTTAGAGTTTAGTTTATAGAAGATGAAATTAGGATTAATATTTAAGATGTAATTTAAAAAATGCTATTTTATATATTTTCATATTTTCATTTTATAATAAAACTAAAAAATGCTATTTGTGAGATTTTTCTTATACTTATACTTATAGTTAGAAATTATAAGAGTATTAGAACTATTTTTTTTTCGACAACTATTTTTATTTTATGTTCTCTGTTTCATACTAGAAACTGTTTAATATTTTTGCACATTATTGAAAATAAGTAAATATGTTGCTTTACTTCCAGTAAATGTATTAATTTTTATGTCTTTGATAACTAATGTAATAAGAGAATATAGGTAAAATAAAAAATCTGATAATTTGTGCATAAAATACTATAAAATGATATTTAAAATGAAATAAATTTTCAAATTTTAAAACGATAATTAATGTGAATAGAAAATTGAACGAGTTAAAAAACATAAATTACCTTAAAGGTGGCAGACATAGTTAATGGTCAACAATTTTTATGCACCAATGAAAATTTCAGCATCACCTCACGAGCGCGTAAGTTCCACTTTCCAAGGGAGAGCAATATGATCGCATCGTACCGACAGGGAGAAAGAACGTGTAATACAAACTAGACAAGAGCGTGAGTGTAAAGATTTTTGTAATAACACGTATCGCAAGCTAAGTAGCTACCCCTCTTTTAAAATAAATCATTATTATCTAATTAATCTGAATATAATTTAAATTATTAAGAAAAAACAGGGGAAGTTATTTCCATTTCTGAGGATAAAACAAAATAAAGTACGGTTTCATCAATTTTCTCGCGGGCCAAACATCCGAATAATAAAAGACAAGAGAGATAATATAAAATTAAATTAAATTAAATTAAACAAATAACAAAAAGAAAAAAAGGGAAAATAAAATAAAAAGAAAAACAGGACAGGCGTGAGATAAAACCCTACATACTTTGTTAGAGCATTTGTCTTTCACTCCTTGTCTCTCCCCCCTTCCCTCACAGAATAGACAAAGGAGGGAGCTGTAATGGCAGAATAAAACTCCGATCTCATTCTTCTCCAACGAGGAAGATGGCTTTAGAAGAAGTGGAAGAGATTCAAAACGCACCGTTTTGTATGCTTTTCTGCGAGGAAGACAGTTCTGGGTTCGATGAGGAAGACGAAGATTCCTGCGACAAATCTGACGAAAAGTTTCCATTTTTCCATCTGGGTTTTCTCGATCGGTCTATGTCCTGGGAGGAAGACGAGTTATCGAGTCTGGTCTCCAAGGAAAACGAGTTCAGACCCTCTCTTACCGAAGAGGGTGTCTTAGACGACGAGTATCTGGCTTTGTGTCGTGAAAAGGCTGTTGATTGGATCCTCAGGGTGAAATCTCATTACGGGTTTAGCTCCTTGACGGCTCTTCTCGCTGTTAACTACTTCGATAGGTTCATCACAAGCAGGAAGTTTCAGACAGAGTTTCCGTGGATGTCTCAGCTTACGGCTTTGGCTTGTTTGTCTTTAGCTGCAAAAGTTGAGGAGGTTCGAGTTCCTCTGCTCGTAGATCTCCAAGTAAGTTCACTTCTTTTTCTCAGATTTCATCTCGTCTTTGTGTGAGTAATGTCGCTTGACTGTTCTTCTGTGTGTGTGTGTTTTGTTAAAGGTGGAAGAGGCAAGCTATGTCTTTGAGGCTAAAACCATTCAGAGAATGGAGCTTTTGATTCTCTCTACTCTTCAATGGAGGATGCATCCCGTGACTCCAATCTCGTATCTTGATCATATTATCCGTCGATTCAGCTTTAAATCTCACCAGCAATTGGAGTTCTTGAGTAGATGTGAATCTCTGTTGCTCTCCATTGTTCCTGGTAATAATGCGTACACCTCTCTATACATGAGTTTCATCAGATCTCTTGGATTCTTGTTGGTGCTCAATTACACTGTTCTTGGTTTTCAGATTCGAGGTTTATGAGTTATAGCTCGTCTGAGTTAGCAGCTGCAATAATGGTCTCTGTCTTTAGAGGTTTCAAGACGTGTGACGAATCTGAATACGAATCTCAGCTCATGACACTACTCAAAGTTGATTCGGTATGTGGTGTTGTTACTCGTTTGGAACAATAAATGCCAATGTAGCTTGTTATTAGGATCAATAACTGATTCCATCATTATTTAACTTGGACAGGAGAAAGTAAATAAATGCTATGAGTTGGTGTTTGACCACATTCCAAGCAAGAAGAGGATGCAACCCGCTAGTCCAACCGGTGTATTCGATGCGTCATTCAGCTCTGATAGCTCGAATGAGTCATGGGTTGTATCTGCATCACCGTCTCCAGAGCCTCTATTCAAGAGGAGAAGAGTGCAAGAGCAGCAGATGAGGTTGTCTTCAGTAAACAGAGTGTTTCTCGATGTGTTCTCTAGTAGTCCTCGCTAATAATTTCATCAAACGATCAAAAAAAGTCTGTCAGATTTAGAAACATCATGCGTTTTGCTCGTTTATTGTGTTGATGGACGGTTTCAAATGGTGTACTATTCAGTATTTGATAATTTTAAAACAGAGATCTTTTTCTTGTGATCTGCATACTTGTTTCATGATTGAATGATGATCTAATTTCCACCTACCATCATCCTTTGCAATTGTCATGGAAAGATTACAATCAAAGACTAGAAACCTGTCTTTTCATTGTGAGGATCTTTTAGAAGGACCAAAATTTGCCATTACACTGCTTTGTCCTTGTCTGAAAAATCTCATGACATCATTGGTTATTTACTTAGTACATGTTCGAGAAATTTTTTCCATTGAATTGAAGAGAGGACTAAAGAGTTGGTTGGGCAAATAATAGTTTTGAATAATCAAATAAATTGTTATCTTCACAAGCATTGTTGGCGTCCATATAACTTATTTGTTGGTCCCATTTTCACAGGGTTTGATTTGAAAGGATATGAAGTGAGATCAAACAATTGGGTTGGTCTTAGTACTTGTTTCTTTTCAGTTGTGGTGAAAAGCAAAACTTTGTGGAGAGATATGAAGACAGCATACGTACACATATCATATATGTGCCCCATTGCTATGTCATGTCATAACATTAAATAAAAATACCTTCCATGAAGAGTCTTGTTACAGAGGACCAAATAGCATTGAAGAGGTTCACAAAAAAAAACAGGAAAATATAAAGGTTTTTGGTTGAAAAGGAGTGAATGTACCAAAACCAATCAAATCCAAAAACCAAATTACTCTCACAAGGATTATATCTCCTGTGATATTTTCAGGTACCTTGTATGTTTCTTGGAAGTACTCCACTGCATTGTAAAATTTTTAATATTAGTAAAACTTTCAAGAAAGAAGAAAAAGCCATTAAATTCTTCAGAAAATAATCATAAAAATGTTAGGCCCCCTTGACCAAAAAAAAAAAATGTTAAGTGAAGCATGCAGATAAGAAGAGTTTTATAACGTTCCAAAGATAAATCAGGTGTATAAAATATTAGATGTTAACCTCAAAACACGATTAAGCTATTCCACTAAAGCTTATTACATACATAAGCAAGAAAGTGGATACATCGCATTATTATCTTCGTTACAGAACCAAAGCTGTCATCACTAATGATTATGACTTTACGAGTCCATGGAAAATTCAACATTGGGTCTCCCTATTCATTACTACTAGTCTTTTGAGAAAATATGCTATACCCAATGGTCAAAAAAGCGGTCAACACTACACATGTAGATGACTCAACGCATAGTATTTGATACAACTAAATATTAGAAACAGCCCTAAAGGATTACAGAATAAAATAAGAGTTATTTTCACACTAAGTCAGTTAACAAGTTTTATTAACACTCAAAATCAGTTTGTACTACTGAAGTAAAATAAAATAGACTAAACATATATAATATAATAAATAAAATATCATTTTTTTTAATATCTAGTTTGGGGTCCGGATGCCTAATTATCTCCTATAGCAAAATCCAAACCATAAATCTCTTGATTAGAGAAGATTCTTTCTTGAGATGAATTAAACTTATGACTTCTCGGATCTCTAGTATATATATTTTTATTATTAGTTGTCAATTATGAATTTATTATTTGTAAAAAATATCATAATTTACAAAATAATAAATTCAATTATTTATTGTTATAAGATTTTATAACATAATAGATACATCATCATAATATGTAAATACTAAATTTATCTTTTGTTATTATATTACTATGATTTTATGGTTTGTAAGTCGTATTGTTTAAATGTGGGCCTTTTGGTTTAATTATGAGTTAGGTTTGGGTTTGATTTGGTTTGAGTTTAGTTTGGTTTGGTTTATTTGGATCTAAAAAAACTTTAACCAAAATCAATCCAAATTAGTTTGGTTTGTGTTCTTCATTTGACACTAAATTATTATTTTATTCATATTTAAGCATAAAACTAAACATCACACTAAACATATTGGAGATTTAATCCAATAAGTTTATATTATTATCTTCAAACATAATATAAATATCAGAAGTAATTTTTTGGTTTTAATGTTAATATATGAGATTCACATTTTTTATTTTATTTTTTGTTGTGTTTATTCTATTCATTTTAAAGTAATATATATATTTTTTTAGTTTAATTGTTTAAGTTAAATAGTTAAATATATTAAATCTTAATATTATTATTTTAGTTGATGTAATTAAAACCAAACCAAACCAAACTATTTGGGTTGATAAAAGCTTGAACCAAATGGTTTATGCATTTTGTTTTGTTTAGTTTAAGTCGGTTGGGTTTGGTTCAGTTTGGCTTTTTTGCTCACTCCCTAAACACCGTCGAAAAGTAAAACGTTTTGTATGACACTCACTAAATCTATAAGGAAATTCAATAATTAAATTTTTCAAAATCATGTGTGGTTTTACTCGTAATTACCGAATCAAAATGCTATAGCTTTCAGTGGTAAACCTAGGTAGATGAGAATGAGTACATACACGGATACACCCACAATATTTTTGAAAATAGTATATTTCTTAACAAATTTAATGTATACACATATTCTAATATGTAACTTTACACGTATTCTAATATTTGTGAATCCATTTTTAAAAAAATATTTGGATTAGCCGCTGATAGCCATAGCTAAGCAACATAGGAAGTTCTATAATGAATAGATTCCCTGCGATTATTCAACAAAAATAGTATCCCTTAACATTATTTGCGAAATGATTTAGATACATGTCTTCTCTACAATTAATTTCACTAAATAAATATAACATATCATATTAGAAATGATAACATGTCTTATGGTTGATGTGACATAGATATTTACATTTAATGGTTATTCATATATTGTATGTAGTAAAATTTATAGAATATAATTGTAAATTATACATTACCATTAAAGTAAATCACTAAATCTATTCAAATATGACATTAAATAGTATAATAATAAAAATATAATAAAATTTTCAAAATTTCAAATGTTATTTATTTCTATTTTGATTATACAATTTTATTACTACAATTGTTTTTAACTTTTTTTTAAAAAAAAATTATAAAATTTTAATCATAATATTTATCAATTTCTTTTATATCTACAAACTTTAGAAATACTGCTTAGTTATAATTTTTTATTATTATACAATATTATATCAATTATTTTTTTAATTTTATACAAATTTATTTAATATATTTTTATCTAAAAGAAGTAGATAAAAAACATTGTCTAAGATTATAATTTTAAATATATTCGAATCTATTTTTAAACATAAATTAAAATAAACAATTTTTTATTTTATCTTTATTTTATGTCTAATTAAATAAACAATTTATATTAAAATATTAGTAAGAAAATAATAAAAATTTATTTTTAAATATAATTTAAATTTCAAAATTGAATTACTGCACCTAGGTAGTAAGAAAACACCTAGTTAGTAGTATTTGATCTTTGGTTTTTAGGATTTTAAGATGACGTGATTTACCCTCACATTTTGGGCCAAAAGTTAGCGAAAGTAGGTGGAGTTGGCCCTATTCCGTCCAATTTCGTTTTTTATATGCTTACTGGACTCCGACCGGAGTGCGTGCACGTTAGTAGGACACACATGTGTCTCAAAAGCAAGCTCGACACATTTTTTGTTATTTTGTACGGAAAGTCTTTTTTTTTTGTTCAACGTACGGAAAGTCTTTAGTTGGCTAATAAGCAGCTAAATGGTGTCGTGTCAACCGGTCAAAACGTGAACTGCCCAGGGATATTTTGGGCTTCTTATGGTAACCGATCCGCTTCGTAATTAGCAGAGGCCTACCGAACTTTGTTATCTATACTAGTATTAAAACAGAATACTTCTTATGAATCTGCCTGTAAAATTTACTATTAATTACAAAACATTTCATTCCCTATTTAAATTATTTTCAGTGTTATTCGATTGACAAAAAAAGCCCAACGTATTTTCTACTTACATTTATGTTTTCTTAGGCCCATGCAGTAGCGAAAAATCTTATTTAAGAGATTTATAGAATCAAATCAAATAAAAAAGAAAATCTCCTAACTTGAAGAACACGCAGAAAATATTTTAACTGTTTACATGGTAACTGAATTTTCCAAAACTAATCTTAAAATATAGACATTAAAGAAAATATCCCCAATTTCTACTCAATAAATATTATTAAATATTTCGGTTATTGTAATTTAAAAATTATGCATAAATTAAAAATATGTTGAATGAAAAATGTAAAATCTATTATATTTTTCATATAATATTTCCTTAATAAGTTAAAAATTATAAATAAATAAATTTACCAAGCATATTATCACAATATGATTAAATTTATTGAGTAGAAGTTTACCTTTTTAAAATCTTTTAACTAATTAATTAGTTCACAAACAAACATTTCAATTTTAATATTAATTAAAAAAATAAAGAAGACAATATTAAAAAAACAAATAAAAATCTATTAAAATATAGATTAGAAAAATATTTATTAATTTAAACAAAATTAAAAAAAAAAACGATCTCGTGCTTTGAAAGTGCGGGTCAAAATCTAGTTAAAAATTAAAGTTACTTTTTTTTTCCAACTGGATGATTTTGATTAAAAAAACGGGCCAAACCCAGTACAAAAACTCACACTAAAACCCAACAAACCAAACGGGCATCCCCAATTAGGGGTGGGCAAAAAACCCAAACCGAACCGAACCGAACCAACCAAACCGAAGTTAAACTGAACCAAACCAAACCGTGCTCTTTATGTAACCCAATTGGTTCATATTTTACTCAACCCGAACGGTTTGGTTTGGTTTGGGTTTAAACCGAACCAAACCGAACCAAACCGATAATCCAATATATATATATATAGTAAAAATATATATGATATATATGTGTATTAACATATTGCAAATTTTAGTTAAAGTTTTGTTTTTCATTTTTTCATAACTTTCATATCTTTAAAAAAAATTAGAAATACGATTAAAATAATACTATTATATATAAAATCATGTAGCATAAGTTTTTATATTCTCACTCTATCGTTTATGAGTTGATTATATTTTAATAAAAATATAAAACTGATGCCTTCATATTTTATAACCAACCCGAACTACAGCGAACAAAACTAGACCATAATAATGTAAACCGAACTAAATCTAAACCGAACCGAACTGAACCGAACCAAATTAAACCCAAACCGAACCCAAACCAAAGCTACTTTGGTTTTAATTGGTTTGAGTTTTATAAAACCTAAATTACCCAAACCAAACCGAATCCAAACCGAACCCGAAACTAAACCGAAATGCCCACCCCTATCCCCAATCTCCAATTGGGCCCAGACCTACGGCCTAACTTGAGAAACCCTAGAAACCTAAAGAAGTTAGATTCGGTCGCCTCGCAGATCCGACTTTTGTTGCTTGGACACATGTTGCCATCCTCGCCGTCGAGGGTACACGTGTCACGAGGCCATCGCGTCACCACCGCTTCCTATCAACTCCGGAGATCCAACCATCGGATCCACCGGCCAACCCGGAGCTCCATCGCTCCGTCACTCTTCACCTCAAACCATCTTTGGGGTTCTAAAACCGGAGAGAATCAATCGCCGTGGCGAGATCTCATCCACCACCGTTAACCAAATCTACCCAAAGATAAATCATCGCATGCATCACCACCCTTTCCGCCGGAGCACTTCACTCTCCTCCGACGAACACACAAACAACCGAACCAAGAAACAAAACCAGAAAGAAGAAAACAAACGATATAAACCTAAACCCTAAAGACTATGGGACGAAGCCGGCGACGCAAAGCTGTGGAAGCCTTCACCCCCCGGAGACTAAAGCCGATAACGTCGGAACTGAAGAAGCTTCCCCGTCACGGAGACAAAAGACCGGCGGTGACAGATCTGTTAGAGTCTCCGCCTCCCGGAGATATTACTCGAAACACTAAGGTCTTTATCTGAAGGAACAAGAGCTCCGGCGACGGCACGGACGCTCAAGCGCCGGCCGACTGCCGAGCCCTCTGAGTTTTACTTTCTCTCTCTTCTCTCCCTTCTCTCTATCAACAGTGGAGAAATTAAAGTTACTTTTATTTGGTATCTTTTCTTTTGGTGTCTTTTTTTCAACGCTAATTTATTATGATCTTACAATTATGATATAGGAAAGATTACATAGACGATTCGACAACCGACAATACTACCTGCCTTATGAAGACCACACCTAACTGCATCATCTGAGCCGTCCTATGAAAATCCATGCCTGACCAGATTTACTTGCACCATGTTGAAGATCCCTTGCAAGCTTTTCCTCTGTAGTCTGCATAATTGTTTAATAAACCGCTCTCTCTGGGACTTGAAACCTGGATTTTCTGTAATCTGCATTAAATTGCATAGTCTGGGATTCGAATCCCAGACCTGGATGTAGAAGTCTTTAAACCTTAACCAATATGCTACAGTGCTTCCACAACTTTTGGTGTCTTTTTTGGACTTTTTTTTTCAAAAACCAAAATAAAAGAGAAAAAAAAACCTCTCTCTCATCTTCTTCATCTCGTGAAGACATCGTCATCAACTCCCTAGCTCCAGCAACCATCGGAACAGTCACCGGAGGCGTAACTTTCTTTCATCCATCTGGTTTCCTCTTTCCCCTCTCCTTTCTTGCTTTATCCAAAATCCGAATTTCTGAGCTGTCAAGGCCACAACCCACGTTTCATCAAGAATGATGGAGCTGGGTCCCAACTTCGTATGGAGTAATGGCGAGACCTAAGGAGGACAACATAAGTAAGGGTTGGCTTTTAGAATCGAGGATTTTGTCATATCTGATTTTCCCCTTTTGAGATCTATAATGGAGCCTCTCGATGACGGCGCGTGAAAACAGCGAGACATCTCTTCGACCCCAGATCTATATGTCCTTGCGATGGAGAGATAACACGACATAAAGAAGTTGTCTTTATTTGATGCTTGAAGATGACGCACAGTGAGGGTTATGTCGACGGAGCTAGTAACCAAAGGGTCCGTCTATCTGTCTGGTAAGGCCTCATCTTAGTTGGGAATGTGACTGGGTTTCTATTTAGGAGTAAGTGGACGCAAAGCGCGTCGTATCCGTATCCAAAGGTTGTATGGATCGAGTAGCGGTTCTTCCTATTGGTTCATGAAGTCGTATGGTTTTGGTTCTTGGACGGTATTGTTTGGCGTGTGTGTGCAGCATCGATAAATCGTGGTAGAGGAGGTGGAGGTTATCGCGTGGCGGACTATGGGCAGCAGCGGTAATTCCTGATCATTGATCTTTATAAAGGTTTAAAATCAGATAAAATAACTTTCTGATCTCTATCGGGTATTTTCAGCCTTTATCTAGTATTAGTGTCGATTATGGTCTTCTTGTTTTGGTACTGTAAATTGTCCATGTGTGGGTTTTAGTCGTCATCTTCATGTGGATTCTTCTGTATGCGAATTTTTTTCATCCCCTAGTTTATCTCTTAAGTCGCTCTGGTATGAATTCTAGTAGACGCCTTCATGTGGGTTCTTGTATGTTCTTTTGGAATGAAATGGAGCACTTTTCCTATGAAAATTTATCTGTTATATTTTCTTTAACTTATTCATCAATGTATTTTAAAAAATATACAAAATGCAATTATTAGAGAGTTGTAATACTCTTCGGACATGATTTGTCCAGAGAGCTATGATAATTTCTCATCTTTGATACTCGTTTTTTGTGTAGAGCTCCTAGTTGGTCCAAAAGCGCACAGCAGTATATTGTTTATTAAGTTTGTGGTGAGTCGAGTTAATGTAAATTCTCCTAGCTATCATTAAAGAAAGAATTGGAGATGTCTGTATCAAAAGACTTTTAAGTTTTAAATTATTTTTGTCATTATATACTTCTGTTCTCTTCTTGTAAAACTTGAATTTTCAGTATTGTGACGGATGTTAACTCATTTAATTGGATCAAACGTTTTTTCTGCTATGTTTAGGTTAAAATTCAGCTTTTAAAATTGATTCACAAAAGGGAAATTAACCTCCAACACACACACACGCGCGCACACACGTGTATATATATATGACCGATATTTTACCTCCAACATATATTTAGGGTGTGAATGATAAATTATGGAGTAACTAAGAGTAATTCAATTGGAGTAATTATGAAAACTAGGTCCGTTTCCGCGCTACGCGCGGATTATATATTTTTCTTTAAAATTTTGATTTTGATTTTTTGACTTAATATGTTAATTGTTTTATTTTAATATTTTATTAAATTTTGTAAATGTTTACATATCTATTTAACCTGTTTTCTGATTATTTATTATTTATTTTTTATGTTTTTGTTTGATTTGAAAATAAAATATGAAATTTTAATATTTATCCATTTAACACATTGTGTTATTACAAAACAGATTTTCAATTTTGAATCCGTCTGGGACTGATCGGATATCCGCCGGATAGTACAATTTTTAGAAGGATATCCGACACCCGGATATCCGAGAATCCCGGATCCGGATAAGGATAGTTAAATTATGGATCCGCCGGATAAGGATCCGGATCCGGATTTGGATCCTTAAAATAAATAAAAAATAATATTAGTATATATAAAATATTAACAATAATTTAAAAATAAAAAATATATAATGTCTTTAATTATTTCTATGTATAATATTATTTACATAAAATTTACATATACTATTATAAAAATGAAATATATTAAATACAATTAATTTTTATATATAGATATTACTATTTTTGAAATAGTTATAAATAAAACTTACAGATCCAGATATCTGGACTAAAAAATTAAAATATCCGGATCCGGATCCGGCTTTGACAGATCCAACATTTTATTATCCGGATCCGGATTCGGCCCTTCCGGATATCCGGATTTTCGGATCGGATCCGGATCCAATCTCGAATCGAATCCGGATCTCGGATAAAAGTCTCAGGCCTAATATTAACACGACTAAGCAATAAATATGGGGAATGTAGACCCATATTCCTATATGGAAACAGTGATTACCTTGTATTTTATCCGACCGGTATATTTATTCTAAATAACCAGAAATTTTCAAAAACTGAAGTTATTTGGAATAAAATAAATTTCATGTATTAACCGGTTGTCAATTTTATTAATCAAACATAAATTGAAATAACTGATCGAAAACCGAATATAATTTCATAAACACCCAGACATATACAATTAGAACCAAAAAATTATATAAAAAATCAAACATTGAACGTAACTGTCAAAATCTAATTTTAAAAGTTTTATTTATTATTTTAAAATAAATATGCAGTAAAAACTCTATAAATTAATAATATTGGGAATATGGAATTTATTGATTTACAGAGTTATTAATTGACAAAAAAAAATTTTTTTAGAATTTTTCTATTTTTAGAATATATTTTTGACCAAATTAGCTCAATATACTAAACAAAGTGGGATACCATAGAATGGGGGGAAAACGGTAATGATGGGGGGGGAAAATTGGGGGGGGGGGGGGAAATAAGGTATGGAGTGTAAATAGGGTAAATGTTGTGTGTAGGGAGTACAAATTCTCAATATTTTTATATAAAATAAGAGAAATAGTTGATTATGTCATACATATATTAATTAAATTTTGAAAAATTACACTTATTTTATTTTGTTATACTATTTGGTGTGTACGATATGTTTCATATAATTTAAATGTAGTTTTAGATATAATTTTACCAAATATTATCAAAATATATTGAACTATTAAGAAAAATAAAATAGAACATCACTGTGAATATAAAACAAATAATAGAATGATTTGTTTGTAGTTATATAAACACTATATATATGAATTATTAATTTATGACTATAATAGAATTATATATTTACATTAGATTTTATAAAAAAAATTATTATTTTATTATTTTATCGATTTGTGTCGTTTTTTGAATATGGCCAACTCGGAATTGAATTTTTTAATTAATTTATCGTGTTTATTAGTTTATCGAGTATTAATTTATAGAAATTCTACTGTATATGTAACTGTAACATGAAATTATAATCTTTGTCCCATTTAACAGATGTTGTGTAGCTATAAGATATATTTCAATTCGGAATCCAAAAATAACTAATATGACTGACACTCTAACTAATACTGGAAATGTAGTTTAATATTCTGTTACGGAAAAAATGTAGTTTAATCTTTTCTTTGTTTTTTTCCCTAGTATTGTTCTTACGTATTTGGAGTGATGCAGAACTCATTTTAGGTGGTATTGGTCCCAACTTCAATTTTTTGAATGCCCACCCTTCCCCTTTTCATTTTGTTTCTTAATTGACCACACAAAGGTGATCGTTCATCAGAAAATAACTTATCTGACAGATTATTTATTTCTAAGAACACCTAGTTCTTTTTTCGCTAAAATATATATATATATATATATATATGTCAAATAACAAAGAACCTGTGCCCTCCATAGGTTGGGCTCTTTCTGTATCTTGGAGGACTTCGGCTACGGCTGCGACCACGAGGAGAAGGACTTCGACCCCTCCTAAAGCCGCCACCACCACCACAGGAGCGGCATTCACATGCAAAGTGACCAGACTCGCCACACTCATAGCACTTCAAATCAGAACCACCACGGCCACGACCACCATCACCTCCTCCACGACCACCGCCACGGTTATGAGACTGCTCTACTCTCCATCCATTCTTGCCTGACAAAAACAAAAATATCAAACTCTTAGACCCACACAATAACACATCAGCTTCACTGTGATAATTTTAAAAAGATTCTTATTTGCTACCATCTAAGTCACGGATGGCGTCGCGGGCGTCCCTTGAGTCTTCTAAATCAAGAAAAGCATAACCAGGTGGTCTTCTTGCAACCGAAACACTGCCACGACCACCATCACCTCCTCCACGACCACCACCATGGCCTTCACCACCGCCACGGTTATGAGACTGCTCTACTCTCCATCCATTCTTGCCTGACATAAACAAAAATATCAAACTCTTAAACCCACACAATAACACATTAGCTTCACTCTGTTAATTTTAAAAAGATTCTTATTTGCTACCATCTAAGTCACGGATGGCGTCGCGGTCGTCCCTTGAGTCTTCAAAATCAAGAAAAGCGTAACCAGGTGGTCTTCTTGCAACCCAAACACTGCACAATAATAACAATTAAAAGTGCAAACCTTAGATCAAACAATTAATACAGGTTTAAGCTCAAGGAATCGAAATTGAATATCTTCTCGTCGATGAAGATTAGTTGAAGACCAATTAGCATCCGGTTCTGGGAGGATATGGGGACCAGGTCATCGGAAAAAGACGGTGGGAGAGATTGTTGCGTTGATGGGTTTAGGGACTTTTAAGAGTCACTCATATAGAGGTATATGTGGTGAAGAGTGATGAATATATATCGCAGCCGTGTAAATCTGGAGCATCGTATATATAGTGGAGGATTACGTGAAAAGTGAATCGTCATATAGAAGTTACAGTTTTGAAGACGACAATTAGGAATGCAAATCATTGATTGATCAGAAGAGATCAAAGTAAAGCTAAAACTCATAGATCGGAAAAGAGAGAAGTGGAAGAGTTATGACTCTCAAAGCTAAGCCGTAAAAGAGTTTTTAAAAAGAGTGGGGCTGGGCTGAATTATTATTTAAACAAAACCCATTATAAGTCTACTTAAATGACATGGCAGAAAAACAACTTCTAATTGGTCCGAATTTTTAATCTTAGGTGGCATCCTTTCCATTGAGGATATCTTGCTTTTAGTATAGTATAGATAGTAGAGTAATAACGACAAGAAAAAATAAAGGTCAAGCGTAATTTAATATCCACGGCATTGCTAAGAAACAGAGAGCGAGAAAAATAAAGTTTGTCACTTTCTCTAGATGACGGTCGTACTGTGAGAAGACGATCTTGTGTTCTAGCTGTTTTAGATGTTTTCTATTTCTAAATGGTTTTCAATTTTAAATAGAGCTTCAAATCTAAGATTTAAAGCTGAGAATCTCAAATCGGACTCCGCTGACTCTGATCTTGACAGATATGGTTGTCTGTGGTGGTTGGTTAATGGTTTTCTTTTTTTGAACAACGGTTGGTTAATGGTTATCGGCTGTAAAATAAGGTTTGTATATGGAAAACTTCTCTTTGCTTTGACGTGGTGTGGTGGCGCGTAGAATGCACGTGGTGAGCCTGTTCAAGGACTGATGGCGAGTTTTAGTTTAGTTGGCGGGCGTTTTACAGCGACAATTTTCCATTACTTACGTGACACCTTGATTTTCTCCTTTTTAATTTCATTACCATCTAGATTTCTTAAACTTTGTTCTGTTCTTTGTTTTTGTCTCTTTGAGCATTTTCAATGTAAAACTCCATTTTTTTTTCCATAATGGATTAAAATATAACTAGCTGATGACCCACACCCTACACGGAAAGAGATATATATTAAATTTATTAATATATATTTAAAAGGTGGACATTCGGGTACATTTTCGAGTCCGGTTAGAGTCTTTTCAGGTTTTGAGTTTTCAGGGTTAAAAATTTTAGCTGCATTCGGGTATTTATTAAATTTTTATTCGGATCTTTGTGGGGTTCGGATAACCCATTAAAATTTTTTTTTGTAACTTTAAATTCATTATATACTTTAAATTTCTAAAAATCTTAAAAACAATAATATATTACAATTAAATTTGAACAAAGTGTGTCAAAATAACTAAACCTAACATATAAATTGGTTTACCTTGAATATGTAGATATATGGCTTCGAATGTTACGAACCGCCCCGCCGCGCACCGCAGTTAACAGTAACAAAAATCTTTACATATACCATATATCTATACGTTTTATAACTGTTAAAACCGCACCGCAGTTAAACCGCTTGTCCCGCACCGCTCAAACCGCAGTTATCATTCTGAGCCATAGAATCAATAGATATTTGAAGTATTTTTGGTATTTTTGTATTGTTTAGCTATTTTTGACATTTATTTTTGACTACGTTTATATATTTTCAAGTATTTTGGAAAATTTCAAAATATCGTATATATTTTAGATATTTTTTTTAGATATTAAGTCTAAAAGTGACTAATATGTTTAGGTATATAAATCTATTTCGTATACATTTGGGTACCCAAAATTATTTCGTTCATGTCAGCTTCGGTTCTGGTTCCATAAATATTAAAATTTTGAACCCGTTCGGATATTTAACTAAGTTTAGTTTGGGTTTAATGCTATTTTTGGATTGGATTCGTTTCGTTTCTTCTGATTCTGACTTTTTTTGCCAGCCTTAATATATTTCTAGATTTTTAAGTTTTATTCGTATAGAATAAGAAATATTTTATTTTATCTATGTGTAATTATAAAACATATTTGTTTACGTATCATATATTTATATAAAATGGTGTGTAATATTTCTTGTCACTTAAAATTATTCTCTCGTATTGGACCTGCAACTTATAAAGCAAACAATAGATAATATGTGGGCTAAAAATATAGTCTTCTCAATAGTGAGACCACCAAAGGTATAATATTGTTTCGAGAGGGGTATGATTTTGACCTTGATTTTCCAACTTTATTGGCTTCAAATCGGAAACCGAGTTAAAGGGTTAAAGAAAGCCATTGAAAATGAGGAAATCAAATAAATATGGTATCGCTGGTGTGTTGGTAATTTGGTATGATTGAAATAAAATGGGTCGTACTAATCTTTAATAAGTTAGATGGTGGGGATTAGATTAGGAAAGAGAGAATATGTCACTATATTTATGAAAAATATATCTCCATATATACTCATCTATAGAATCATGTATTGTTGCCAAAACAAATCATGTATATATCATTAAGGTACCTTTGATGCAATTAATAAGATCAATCAATACCTTAAATAGCACTAAATCTACAGAAATCATATCAATTTGAATCTGTAATTTAAGAAATTTATAATGCGCATAATAATTTATGGGACATAAGTATAACCAGTTTCGAAATATTTTGTTATAGATTCATATGCATTATGGGAAATAGATTTAAATATCTATGAGATATATATTGAGAATACATTGACAGTCTTTCATTTACTTGATTAGCAAGCATATAATCACTTGGTAAAAAAAAGTCTACTCGTTGTGGCGAAACTTTTGGTTCATGTTTAGTAAAAACATCTAGGCGTTATCATAAACCATAGCCATCTTAGGTAGAAAAATCTAATGCATAGCTAAACAACATGCATTAAGTATAGGCTAAACCATAGTTAACCAACAGATAAACTATATATGCAAACGAAGATCAAAAGAATTATGTTCAATAGTATATAATCAATTGAAGTTAGCGTATGTAACTCTCTAATTAAAATTTGGATCTGCTAAATAGCATTAAACTTATCATATAACAAAGTATTCCTTAGTTGTATGTTTTGTTTAGTATAATGTTCCCTAGCAAATTAAAGTTGGACTAACAAATTCTTAAATTGATTCTAATGATGCCACCTCAGCAAAATAGTGATGTAGTTAAGTGACACATCAACAAGTTTCAATTGTAAATATTACAAAATTTAAGGTTACTATTTTTTAAATGTTTTCCAATTAATATATAGCGGATATGAAGTAACAATACTCCAATCTCACTCTATTTCTCATTAATGAACAAACAAAAAAATAGATTATTTCTAAGCTATGTTTGTTTGCCTCTGAGTTTTGATCAGACACTATTGTGTGGGCTTTGAGATATTAGTGCTTGCATGCAGATTCCCAAAACTCAATTATGGGTCATAGCGATTTTTGAGTGGGTTCAATGGTTTTAGTTCTTGTTACTTCAATAGATTGGGAGCTTGTTCGAGACTGACATAGACCCCAACCATTTGCTTGTTAATGCAAGTTCTATGAACGGCTATGTGTGAATTTTGGTGGCTTTTCAAAATGTTTGAGGTTGGTTAGGGGTTTAGTTTATGTTCTTTCAGGTTCTAAGTTTGTTATATAGCAATCGCCCGCTTGTGTCTTCAAGATTTAAATATCATCTAAATCGCAGACTTAGATTTGATGTTCAGATTTGTGATCACCTCTTTCGAGATTTGTTATGTATTTGAAAAATAAAATTTTAGATGACAAAAAAGTGTAATCTATTTTTTGTTTAAAAACAGTAAGAACTAAGGAGAATTGCATTGTATAACCAACACAAAAACTTTAATTAACTATCTAGCCATATGAAGCTTATGGTTAGAATATGTTATATATTATTAGGTTTTTGGACAAAAATACCTTTTTAAGTTTGATAAAATGGTCGTGAAAATGTCTATCCTCTTTTTTCCTCTTGTGTTTATATTTTGTTAACAAGAATTTCACTCCATCTTAAATTATTTACATTATAGCTCATTAACACAATATATATAAATAAGTTATCATATTAAAAAATTATCTGTAATTTTTACATACGCTATAAATTACTTTTTTTAAAAAAAATATATATTTTTATCTTAACATGATCTGGTTAAATAAAAATTTATTCTATTATCTATAATTGATATAGAGCAAAATACTCCTCCATAATGTCAATATGATTTCAAAATCCATACTATATTATATATGCATATAGAATAGTTTAATATCATGCACAGTAATAAATAAATTAGAGGAAACTTGCATTATCCATTGGAAATTGTTTTTCAAAACTCTGTTAATTTGAATTCGTAGTGTTGTAACATACTCCTTCAAAATACATAAATATCCATTTGTAAAATTTTCAATCGAAATAAAATCCATTGGGATATTATACTATTTTACGGACATGATATAATATGTTATAAATTTTTTCCATTCTCTTTATTTTCATCTCATCTTCTTCAATTTCTCATTATCATCGTTATTTTTCTCTCAATTCTCCTTATGATCCTCCTCTCTCCTCCTCTCTCCTCCTCTTTCTTATTTTTCTTCACTTCGTCATGATTTTCGTTTTTTTTCTCTTTCTTTTACTTCTTTTCATTCTCTTTCTTTTCCTTCTCTTTCACATCTTTTTCCATATAATATTGCTGTGATTCAATTTCTTCCTCTTCATATTTCTCATACTTTTTTTATCATTCTCTCTATCCTCCTGGCACTTATTCTCCTTCTTGTGGTTTCTTTTTTACTTCATCTTCTTTCTCATTTTTTCTTTTCATTTTCTTCATTTTCATTTTCATTTTCCTTTTCCTTTTTGCCTCCTCCCTCACCTTTTTCTCCCATATAATATTGCTATAAAACAATTTTTTTTTTTTTGCATTGTTGCCTTCATATTATATGCTATTTAAATATAATATAATATTTTATTTTGTTAAAATAATATAGTATATTAAACATTTTTCTTCTTTTCATTTTTTCTGCCTTTTTCTCATTCTCCTTCTTATACTTCTCACTTTTCTTCTTGCCCTCCTCCTACTTATTTCTTCACTTCATTTTCATTCTTCTTTTTTTTTCTCTCTCTTCATTCTCCTTCTATTTCTTTTTTTTTCTTCCTATCTTGCTCTATCTCTTCCTGCTTACTCTCTTCTTTCACATTTCCTTTTTTTTTTTCTAAAATCTTTTGCAGTTATTAAAACGAATAAACCAAATGATTAATATACATATTGATATTAGTTGTTTGAACTATACTGTATGTGTAATATATGCAGTATAATACATAAGATGTACATTTCATAAGATGCAAGCACACAAGCATAAAAAGATAGTTTTGTCCAACTTTAGTTCAAATTGTCTCATCCATCACCCACTTTATTACATATTTTGTTAATATTGTCCCTCAATATGTCTAGTATGCAAATTAACCTAATATATAATACCGTATATAATTCTAATTACACAGTACCAAACGTAAGAAAGATAAAAAATATTTTCATCTGATTGGTAAATATAAGTGGAACTAAGAGAAAAAATGGCCTTAAAAAAACTAGAGAAAAAATAATTATCGCTAGAAGATTATTGGTAAAGTGCTTCTCAATTAAACTTTTATTGTTTTCTTTGCTTTGAATCATCATGGCTATTTAATCGATGTTTGTGACTTGTTTTATTTACATCACAAACTAACCTTAATCCATTAAACATAATCTTTAAGATACTGTTTATTAAAACAATATCCAAAAAAATACTTAACATCATTTTTTATTTGTTATAAAAATAACTAAACTATTTTATCTCTTAATTTAATACTCAATTTATTTTCCAATACAGAACTAATATCTAAATATTAAAAAATTCAATTTTTAACACAACAAAATTAAATAAATAAATAGGAAGAGATGAAAATAAAAGTGAACATTATATTGCATACATATTAAAAATTAAAGTCTATTGAAAATAAACAAAAGATCTGGATATTGAAAGCAAGTACTCATTTCTATTCAAATGGTTTCTTCTTCACATACTTACTAAACCAAGTTAGATAGCAAACACAAACTGAAAATTATGTGTTTATTTTGCTGAATCAAAATGACAAATTTTCTTTTAAGAAACATCACTAAAATAACTAGATATCAATCGCATCAATTACTTACGAATCTTCGGGTCTACTTCACTTAGAATCTTTTTAATATAATACATTTTGGGCTAGTCATTTTATGTGTCATTGTCTTTCACTCTAATATAGCTAAAACTTAAGAGATATCACCTAGTCTATAACACATCACCTATAAATTTTTTATTAAAACCAACAAATTTTTATCAAAGTTATTGTCTTGATGTTGGTCTGACATTTGAGTTATCACTTTTATAACTCAAAATTGTAACTCAACAACAATACATTATAACTCAAACAAAACTTTAATTTTTTTAAAAAAATTCATGATTTGTAACCTTTTTTTATTTTTATGTCTAATTCAAACGAAATCAAGTTTAATGCATGTCACCAATTAAAGCTTCTATAAAATGTTTGATGTCGTTGGTTTTACGATTACTTTGGGAAAATTACCAAAAAATAACTTACATAATTTCTATTTACTATAAAGTATCTAAACTATTTGTTCTCCCAGTTTAATACCCATACTATTTTTTGATAACCAACTAATACCTAAACTTTTAAAATTGAAAATCTTACACCGCCAAACTAGCGACATTAACGAATCTGTTTGACGGGGTGACATTGTTAGTTTGAAGGTGTAAAACTTTCGATTTAAATGTTTGGGCAATAACTGGATATCATAAAATATTTCTTTATTAAATGAAAAACTAAAATAGTTTAGATATTGTTTTAGCAAAAAAAATTATGTCACTTATTTTTTTTTTTGTAAATTTCCCTATATTAAACAATGAATTGGTAAATCGTCTATTACCTTCTGCTTCTTATAGTTTTTTCTAGCCCTGCGGTTTACAACCAAACCGAACTAAAATTTTCAGTTTCTGATATATGTTTCATTTTGAGTTCGGCTTAATTCGACAAACTGTGATAATGAATTTGGTTACCAGTTCGATTCACTTTGGTTTAAACGAATCAAACGGCTAGCCGCCTTTTTATAAAAACATAAAATAATTTATACCAAAACTATACCGATTTATGCTGAAACTAGATCAATGTTAACCAATAATAAATTAAACTGAACCAAGTTAACCAAATTTAACCAAAAATTGCAAAATGTGTTTTTTTTCCGCTTCATATGCGTGTGCAAACAGATTTACGCGTATGTGACAAGATTACACAATTTTCATTCATATGTAAATCCTCAAAAACATTAAAATCCAATCTAAAGAGATTTGTGATTAGTTTATTAATACTAACGACAATTAACTCAACGAACGTACATTTGTTTTTCTTCTCTCACACAGCGACTCATTTAATGACCGTATGTTTGTATTATATGTGTTAGTTAAACTGTATTGCTATATAAATATACTAGGTTAAGACATGCGCCTTACGCAGAATAAATATTATATATAAATTACTTTTACGTATTATGTATTCTTTTATATATTATAAAATAATAAATATATGTTGACAAAAAAATATATAAAATAATAAATATATATTGAATAGTTGACATTTTTACATATATAATTAAATGGGTGAGAACACATAAATAAATTTAATAATACAAACAAACATTTTTTTCTATTTTATATGGCATGTAATTGAAATGTAAATGATATTAACATATACAGTATATTTTTAATATCGATATCTATTAAACAAAGATTTCTACTCATATTGCTTTTTAATCATTTGTATATTTATTATAAAAATATTAAATCACTGCTAACAAAATTTTCGTTGTGGGATGTTTAAAAGTTTTAGTAATTTATTATTTTTAAAAAATCAATTAAAAGTTTAAAATTTAAATATTAAGTTGTCAATGTTTATTCACAGCTTTTATCAAAAAAAATGTTCAAAGAAAATTTTGAAATTTAAATATTTATGTATTTTATATGGTATATACTGTTTAATTTAAATGATATTAATATATATATATGTGTGTCTTTTAATATTAATATTTATTGAATGAGGTTTCATATTTATATGATTTTTTAATCATTTGTATCTTGTCATAAGAAAAAAATTAAACTATGGATCGCAAAATTTTTAATGTGTAAATTTTAACATTTTTAGTATTTATAGCCGTTTAAAAAAATAAAAACATAATATATACTGAAAATTAAATATTAAATATATGGTTAATGTGGTAGTTTAATTTATTTTAATAAGTTAAAATTAAAAAAATGATTGATGATAGACTAATTTTAATCATATATTTATTGTTCAAAATCATTAATTGTCATATATAGTTTAGCCACATTAGGCAATTTCGTAATTTTTATTTAAGAAAAAAATAAAGAACATTAATAATTAATTTATGGTTATTTTAATAAAAAACTTATTATATATCTAAATAAACCAACATATTTCACTAATGATTCTAGGAATCATTGTGGTGAGGACATATAGCTACATTAAATGTTGTAAGACTTCTCTTTTAATATATACTAGATTTTGACCCGCACGCCCGTGCGGGTGTATCTTTTAAAAAAATATGATGCTATTTGATTTTTATGTCACTATTTAGGGTTGGGCAAAAAATTCGAATTCGAATAATTGAACCGATCCCAATCCGAATAAATAGTACTAAATCCGAACCGGAATTGATTAAATATCCGAATATTCAAAATTTTGGTATTTGAAGAACTGAAACCTAATTCGATCCGAACCGAAGTATTTTGGGTATCCAAAATAGATTTATATACTTATATATATTAATTATTTTTAGATTTAATGAATATAAAAACATCCATAATATATATGATACTTTTAAGTTCATTTAAATGCTTGAAAATATATACAAATAATCAAACGTAAATATCTTAAATAGTTAAAATATACTCAAAACTCCAAAAATACTTACATAATTATTAATTCTCTATCCAAATATTTAAACCAAACCTATTTAAATTGATTATCCAAATTTGAACCAAATCTTCAAAGATCTAAACTGAACACGAAATCCCAAAAAGACCCAAAAACGAACCCGAACGCCCACCCCTAATCACTATTTTATATCTTATATGTGTCATCATAGGTTACAAAATATGTGTTATCATACAATTAATCATATTTTATATATATCATCAAATCATTTTTTCTTATAATTAATAATATTTTATACGTACAATCATATAAATAATCACATATATTATATTTTAAAATTTAATGTGAAATATAAAAACCATAATTTAAGTTGGTGTTTGAAATTGGGCTGTGTACAGTATTTTTCTTATATATATTGGAAACATTTTTATTATAGTTATTAGAAAATATGTTAGTAAAAATCAAATTTTGAATATATTTATATTTTTGAATAAATTTTTGATATAAATAAATTTTAAATTATTATTTTAATTTGAATATATATTTCAAGTAACATAGACCCATTACTTTTTAATATAATGTAATGGACTTCTAATTTTTTTGGTACCATAAGCCCATTATTTCTTTTCCTAACATACTGCTATTCATGTTTTCAAACAGTACTGTTTCCAAACAGTACTATTTGTTAACTACTATCTATATTGCCAAACAATCTCAATGTGTACTTCAACTTTAATAATATAGATGGGATTGAATTTTATGTTTAGCAAAAACCTTACATTAGAGCTTGATCCATCAACCACGTGGGTATTGATTTTTACTTTTTATAAATTGTGTAACGAGATCTCTAAACATACGTGTTATTTGAATATTTTTAGATTTTTACATATTAGAATTGAACCTGCTCAGATTATGATCATAAGGAATTGACTCGAAACCCATAAAAAAAATTTATAATATTCGAATGAAACTTAATTTCAAAATCCAAAATGATACCCGAAAATACAACACATAACCGAAAAAACCCAAAATCCATGCATGACTGATTTTGTATACAAATAAAAAAAAATTATTAACGGTTTTGAATTCTTGTCACAAATGAAACAATTTCATTCGAACACATGCTGAATTATTATGGTAAATATTTAAAATAGAATGTCGAATTATGATAATAAAGACAATTAATGAAATTAAACAGTAAAAAATAGTAAAAAGTAATGTACAAAATGTCATAAAACACTTATAAATAGTTAAGCACTGTTTTGTATTTTGCAATAATGCATTTGAATTATTTAGAAAAATAATAAATTAAATTGTTACAATTAGTTAAAAATAAATAATGAAAATCTATAAGATTATATTTAAAAATATACAAGTATTATTTTGTAATATTATATATTAAAACAGAAGTCACAACTTTGATTCATGTGTGATTTTTTTAATAATGGACCTATTCATAGAAATTCATATTACATTTAAGTTCAAACTAATAATAAATAGAATTTTTAAAATATTTTAATCATAATATCTTTTGATATCTTCTTATTTTAAATATAAATATATTTATTTTAAAATTCTAACAAATCTGTTTAAAAAGATTTTTACAATATCTTCATTTTTGAAATTATATTTAAATATCTTTGCTAATTTCGAAATTAGTTTAAAATATTATTATATATTAATATATTCAGTTATATAAAACTAAAAATAAAAAAATCTATAATATTTTATTTATTATATAATCATAATCAATCATATTAAAATAAAATTGTTATATTGAGCTAAATATAATAAAATTGTATTAAATTTATATATTTATTTATTTTATTTTCGTAATTATAAAATATTTATGTTCAAAAATAAAATTTAATATGTTGGTAAGATGGGTTTACATTATCAAACTATATAATACATGTATAAAAATTAACATGTATTTCTTTAAAGTTAATAATATAAAATCTTTGTAACTACTTTAATCATAATATATTTTCATTTTAAAATTAAGATATATTTATATATTATATTTTAAAATTTTAATAAATCTGTGCAAAAATATTTAAACAATAACTTAATGTATTTTAAGTTATCGTTTAAAAACAAAAATAAATAAATTATATCCTATTTTATCTACTTTATAGTCATGATCATGTTAAAATATAATTATTACACTAAAATAAATATGATAAATTATATTCAATTGATAAATTTATAAAATTTATTTTCATAAATATAAATTATTTATTGAAAATATAATATGATGATAGAACATCTTAAAATTAACAAACTATATAAAACATGTCTAAAAATTAACATATCTTAGACTTTTATATATACAATAATAAATTATCTAATATTGGTAAAAAGAAATCCAGTTTTGAAAGACGGGTCAAAATTTAGCATAAATTAAATACAAAATAATTTTTAAATATATTTTTTCATTAATATATTAATTTGCTTAATAACTAAATGCAAATACAATAAGATAAATATATAATAAGAAGTGGTAAATACATACGGTTTAAACAATTAATTAATTATAACATGTAAATTATAAAATTATTGTATTTGAAATAGTTATATAAATATTTAAGTATATGATTAACATTAAAAATATATACCACTTATGTTATAAAACAATAATTTATGTATAGAAAAGTGAAAACAAACACCCGTGCGGTTGCACGGGTCAAAATCTAGTTTAGTTTTAATAGAACAGATATTTTAAAAATATAATTAAATTTATTCTTTTTGAAAGCAAAAATAATTGAAAATTAGCTAACAAACCCGACAATCCAAGCATGGATCGTAACAACAAACAGCAAATAATATAATTTATTTTTTTAGGTCTCGCATCGTGCACCGTCTTGTTCCTTTTGACAACAACCTGTTACCAATATTTTAATCAAGAGAAATTTCAATCCACACAACAATTATTGGAATAATTCAACATCTCAGATATTTTAGATAACATGGTCACCAGATGTTCACGTGCATCCTTCAAATCTAGCAATAACCAGGCGTACACATCAAATGTACGTGCAATTATATAATACTACCCAATAATATACATTTCATCGAAAAATATACATTTCGTAACATGCCAATCCTTTCATGTTAATTTATCTTATATCAAGAATTATCAAGAAAGGACCAACTATTAAGAAAGTGGTTCCTAAAATTAAGAATTGAAAAAGATAAGTGAAAAGACATTATAGAAATATGTAAAATCAACTACATGTTTATAATAAAGACAACTTTCTCAGGTACTTGTTAGCAAGAAAAACTTTCTCACGTACTATTAAAACTTGGAAAAATTGTTTCTTTTTAGAGTAAAAAATGATAACTATGTCCTTTTAGATTAATATCCATTTTGTGTAAGTTTTGTCTATAATACCCTTTAATATTTTTGAAAATAAATTTAATAAATAGTTTTACAAATAATTTTTTTTTGGAAAAATGATAACTATTGATAAAATACCTATATGAACTTAGTGGTATTTTTTTTCGTTTTTTAAAAAAAGTTTAAATCATAAATTTCAGACTATGTTCTAAATAAAGTAGAAATGACATTCTACGAACTAGAAAACGAAATCCACTTTTTTCATTGAATCTACAATGTTTAGAATATGTGATCTACGTAAATAAGAGTATTCTAAAAATATTTAGAATACACATTCCGCGCTTAACCTACCGATCTAAAATCTTTAGAAATCAAAATCTACACATTAGTATAAATCTAAAACACGTAGAAACCGACTTCTACAGATTTACTGTAAATCTAAAACATGTAGAAATCAAAATCTACACATTACTATAATTCTAAAAATCTGTGGAAACCGATTTCTACAGATTAGTTGTATTCTACGGATAAGAAATCAGTTCCTAAAAATATGGAAACAAAATATTTGGGAATATTCACTTTCATATTAAAAAAAAAATTGATTTAAAAAAAAACAAAAAAAAAACGAATTCATTATTTATTGTATTTAAAAATTATAATTTTAAGGGCATTATTACCATTTTGAAAATAATTAGCCTAATGGGACATAAAGTATATGAGATTAGTCTAAAGGGACATAGTTGTCATTTTTTTGCTCTAAAAAACAATTTTCCCTTAAAACTTTAACATCAGTCATACATCTGTTTTTTTTTTACGACATCATAGATCTAGAATATACTTCCGTCATTTCATAATAAAAATCGTTTATGATTTTTGCACACATATTAAAAAAATTAGTTTTTTTTTTACGTCAACTGATTCATTCATTGATTATATCACATCCAAGAGTTGTTTATACACCAATCTTACATCAATAATAGACAAACTTAAACACAAGTAGAAATGATCAAGAAGTGAATTTCTACGATGCTTTGGATACCGAAGCCTTACTCGCCAACCGATTGTAAACCGATTTCTTTTCTTCTTCAGAATCAACCCCAAAATAATGAAATCGTCGTTTCTGGCCATCGTCTTTTTGATGAGATTAAAAGGTCTTGTAATATTATTGATGCCAAACATTATTTGCTCTTCCATTGATCCGTCAAACCTCCATGAATATAATATGCCTGGGTCCCAAATCCGCTCATCAAAACACAATAACACACTTCGAGATTGAATATCAATCTCATTTGTTAATTGAAGTCTTGGATACCGGGCATCGCAAAGGATAAAGAGATCCTTCACGGAGATTAATGATTCGTTGCGGCTGAAATCAAACCATCGATATACTCCCACAAAGAAAAAGGTCTCCATAACCGGAGGGAATTGTCTAGATAGATATGCAATGTACCTTTTTGATTGTGGATTCACTATCAACACTCCTTGACCCAGTAAAGTCACGCTGACTGCAACCTCCATTATCATCAAAAAGGAGAGAGATGATTGTAGAAACCTTCTCAACGGTAAGTTGAGTTATATACAAGGTTAGCAATATAGTTTTTAATCTGATTTTGGTTCATTTTTCAGGTTTTTTTCTTTATAAAATCTGTTTATAAATAAATTGCATCCAAATTAAAATCTAATCGAATATGAATAATTGTGTATGATTTCGGTTAAGAGTTTAGTCAAATCTATCATTAATTTCAAAGATATTTAAAATCTACTAAAAAAAAAAATATAAATTATTTATTCCAATCATAACACAAATCAAATAAATTGGTCTTTTCGTTAAATCTGCATGGCCTATTCTGGTCTATATTCCACGTACAGTCGATGCATGGATTACCTTTACGAACACCATCTCTATAATCATCATAAATATCAAACGAATGTGCTTGTTGAGCCCACATAAAACGACAGAAAAAGAGTGTTGTTCCAAAAATATTTGGTCTAAAATAAAATGACCAAGAACTATCTGGTGCGATAGTTTGGATACCAAGATCATTATTCTTAGATTTACAATGGAGTACTAGTGTTAAACCACCACCGAGACGATTGCTAATCTGCACCGTTGTTTTCATAAAAGCCCATTTTCCTATGTATGCAGGAGCGTCTACAACAACATTTTCCACTCGTGACGCTGCCAAATGAATGAATAGCGAGATGACCATCACATGAACCTGCGTTTTCTTCATAGTTGCTACCCTTTTTAAGGTCAAAGTGTTTACTACGAATAATATTTTGCAGTGTTAATGATGAGAAGTCTTTGATGAGTCCACATCTCGTTGTTTAAAAAGAAATAGTTAGCCAATAGTACAACGTATATTGAAACAAAACTGAAAGTTAATACCTAATCAAAACAGGCATAGTACGTTTACAGATTTTACATTACTGTTGTTTATATATATAAAGATATTTTCCCATAAATATGTAATCCTTCACCATTTTGGGGTTGTATCCTTTAAATCACCAGCTAGTCTCTGGCATCGTATATACCTGCCATCTCAAAGATATCTTGTATCATTCTATCGTTTAGTAAAAACTAAAGACTTTCCTGAGAAAAACAAAAATATAATCCATCATCAATAAATGATATGATCCCGTAGTGAATGCAATGCTAAAAAAGTTTAGAATATGTGTTGGATTGTACGTCAAAAGACTCAGAACAATTGGTTTAAAATCTTTATAATATGTGTTGTATACCCTTTTTTTTTGTCATCAGATTCATACAGATTCTGACATCCAAACCGATGGCTCCATATCCATGTAAACAGCAAAAGAAGGATGTTTCCTGACACTGCATGCAAGACTGTCCGCTTCTTATTTTGCGTCCTTGGTACATGAATAATCTCTGAACTAAGAAACTTTTTTTAAGGGTCTTAATATCTTCCAAATAACTTACATCCAAAGTTACTGTTGAAAAGAAAATAAAAACAAATAAAAGAAGAAAATAAGTAATTGTTTTGGATTGATCGCCTTTGTTATCACATTAAAAAAATAGTTATTTTTCTGTTTTATCCATATTTAATACATTGCTTTGTTTGATTTTATTTGTTAATGAATTAAAATTAAGGATAAAAACTAGAAATTTTATTTAATATTTAAATTGGAAATGTAAAACGACATTTATAATGAAACAAATTTAAATCTAAAGACATTTAATATGGAACAGAGGGAATATCTACCTTTTTTTTTTAATTCATAATAAGGGTTGTTCAACGTTTTTGCACATAGATTAAAAATTAAATAATTTTCTATTTTAATTCCATTTAGTACATTAATTTTTTTAATTATTAAATTAAATATAAGGGTAAAAGCTGAAATTTTATTTCATATATAATTAAAAATATATGCCAACACTTAACACTTATAGTGAAATAAAATTTAAATGTTAAAAACGATATTTAATATGAAACGGAAAGAATACTAAATAGAATATTACATGTCATATCTTCTTAAGTCCTTATGTATAATAAGCTAGGAAAACATCAAAAATTTGGTTGAATTCTCCGGTATATTCCGGTTAATGTATATTTTTTTGTAAAAAAAAAGATTAAATCTGGATTTATTAAAGACACAGATCTAATTTCTAAGCGTGGGAGGTGCAGAGTCCATGACAGACCCTCTCTCGGGTATTCATACAGATGTATCCACAACCGTGGTGAGTAGAACAATGTGACTTAGTTTTTGCAGTAAGAAGATCTAATCCAAAACATGTTTACATATAAGACCCGTATATTACCACTAGACTACAACACATGCTCCCAGTTCATGTATATATATCAAGTGTAATCAATTATTTTATCATAAATGGTTAAAAATATTATTATTGACATTAAATCGTTTTATTGTTTTATAACTAATTTAACATAAAGAAAACGAGAACGATATGTTTAAAAATAGTTGTATTAATAAAGAATAGTTATGAAACCGTTCAAGAGAAGGTTGGGGGAAGGTGCAGATGACGTTGGGGACTAAAGTGCGTTACTAACGTTAAAGACAGTTACACAACCATTTTCAAAAGAGTCCAAACTGACACGTGGCAGTTTGCTGAATGGACGACAGTTAGTTGTTTGTTGCGGATTACAGCCTGGATTTTTGCCTCCAGTTTTAAACGTTTTTTAATTAAAATGGTAATAGATGATGTCACTTTCCAACTGGCCAACTTCTCTTTGTCGTTTTCGCCACGTCATCAACTTCAATTTTTTTTAAAAAAAATTCCGACCACTCACTTTAATCTGGTGGCCGTTTCTTTGTAACATGTTTATAGAACCGAATATTAATTAATAAATCAAATCATTTTGAACCATCTATATCATACAGTGAAGTTAACTTTCCTGTATATCTATATAATTTTGAATTGTGACATTTAACTGTTGCTTTTATCCCGCGTGCATTCGGTAAACCAAAATCACAATTTTGGTTCATTATGTACCAAAACTGCACCTACTTTAAACTTCTGTAGTTTCAAAAAACAAATCTCAAAACAGGCGTTTTGTATTGTAAAATAGTTTTTAAAATATGAAAGAAAACGTATATTGGTATACAGGCTGGCTAGGCCAGTCAAAAGTCAGAAAATGCATAAAAACTGTCTTTACCCAAACGGCCAAACCTAACCGTTATCGTCTTTAATTTTTAGATATTTAACTAATTTAATTAATTAATTGTATTTAAAAACTATACTTTCTAAAATTTTCACCTCAGATTGTGCGAATAATATCAGAGCTTTCCTTGTAGGTTTCCGTGATTTTGTCGCTTTAACTTCCCACATTACCCCACGCGTTCTCTACTCGCGTGACCTCACTCCTCTCCCTCGACTCCATCGTACGATTGCGTAACAGAAAAAAAAAAAGAGTTAGACACATCAACGCAGCCAGATGGTGACACGTGTTAACCTACAGCTGTATCCCAAAACATTCAAAACCGCTTGCGTGGAAGAAGCGGTGCCCATGGGGCCATGACTTTCTCCACCGACTCAGTCGGTTACCGGTTACGTTTCCCATTTCTCTGTTATAAATACTTTTTCTTCCTCTCTTCAGTTATTGAAAGATCCTCTCTCGCCTGATGCAATGGCGGATCGTGTGAAAGGTCCATGGAGCCAAGAAGAAGACGAGCAGCTGAGGCTGATGGTGGAGAAGTACGGACCGAGAAACTGGTCGGCGATCAGCAAGTCCATTCCAGGTCGATCTGGTAAATCTTGTCGATTACGGTGGTGCAATCAGCTATCTCCGGAGGTTGAGCATCGACCGTTCTCCGCGGAGGAAGACGAGACGATTGTCTCCGCTCGCGCCAAGTTCGGTAACAAATGGGCCACGATCGCTCGTCTTCTCAACGGCCGCACGGACAACGCCGTGAAGAACCACTGGAACTCGACGCTCAAGCGGAAATGTTCAGATGGGAATCCGACGGCGGAGGAGGAACAAGATCCGGCGAAGAAGAGGAGATCGATGAGCTCTGAGTCCGTCCCTCCGGTGGACACTGGGTTGTACATGAGCCCTGAGAGTCCCGCCGACGTTGGTAGCGACTCAAGCGCGGTTCCTCCTCAGCGTTTTAAACCAATGACGTCTTCGTCGGAGGAGGATCCGGCAACGACGTTGAGTCTGTCGCTGTCGGTTCCCGTAAGCCAGGAGTCGAGGAACACGGGTTCGAGCGACAACTCGTTGCCGTTTCCGAGGTTTGAGAGGCAGATGAAGATTAATGTAGAGGAGAGAGGGGGGGAGGCGCGTAGAGCTGAGTTTATGACGGTGGTGCATGAGATGGTTAAGGCGGAAGTGAGGAGTTACATGGCGGAGATGCAGAGAAACAACGCTGGTGGATTCGTCGTCGGAGGTTTCTATGATAGTGGAATCACACCTAAGGTTGAGTAGTTTTTTGGCACGTGTGAGAGAGAGAGTTAGGTGATCGAATCGGTTTGGGGATTTGAAGAGCAATTCATTTTTGGGTTGTGGTGAAATGAAAAAGAATGTACAGTTCAATTAAAATTGGATAATAATAATATTTATGGAATAATAATCTTTACCCAAAACATCTGAGCATCGCTTTGTTTGATGATCATCGATTCAGATCTCAAGTGAATTGAGTTCGTGTCTTCGTGATACCTATTAGTCTATTACTAGTAGATTGAAATAAAAATGTGTCATCGAATTTCTGGATTTAAATTGGTTACTGATCAGTCGACCTTGTGACATAGCCCGCGACATATCTTCTCAAGTCATTTCTATGTTTCAGATTTGTATAAATCCTCCTATTATTTCCATTGGACTCAAACCGTGACTAGTGAGATTTTCTAAGCAAGGCGACCTATATACATAGTACATTGTCAAATCTCGAGTGAATAGAGTTCGTGATACCTATTACGAGTAGATTGAAATGAAAATGTTTCATGGAAATATGGAATTTCTGGATTTAAATTTTTGTAGATCCTAGAAGAATTTCTAAAGTGGTCGGGTCGATAAATTTCTTGTTAAGCATTTTACAGTTTTAATTTTCATTTGACATCAAAAGATCACCATGTTTCGTTCTTTTGGTTTAAATAAGCTAGTCTCATATGGATTAGCAACTCCTTGCGCTCGATCGGCTGTTTCCTACGCCTTCCTGAAGAAATAAAGTTCTTGATAGGTTAAAAAAGCTCACTGGAAAAAGATGATAGGTGATAAAATTCAAAACCACATCCAAAGACACAACCGTTACTAGCCCAAGACATCAACTTGCATGGAATGGGGCGTCTAATGTGGTTTCGACTCTATTTCCTTTTCCTTCTTCAGCTATGTTCCAATTTTCTGCATCATGAGTTGGCGAGTTCTAGTGTGTGTCCATCGAATAGATACAACTAAAATCTTTCTCACTCAGCGTTTTCCGAATGTACTTATACTATTCAAAGAAACATGTTCAGTTGATCCTATGTTGTTTCTACTCCTTTGTTTCTCTATCTATATTAGGTCATCAAAAGTTGCCAAACAGAACATGATTCAAAAAAAGGTCTGGAATATACGACATTTTCAAATGGTGGGCACTAGCCGGAAGATAAAAGCTGATTTGTAGATTCATTTTCATGTGATTGTTTTAAACTTTGAATTAAATTAAATAATTCAACAGTCCATAAAAGTATTTCTACTGCTGGTAGAAATCTCTGTATAGTCTTATGCTTGCACATTCGTCTGTCTTTTAACTCTTTACACAAAATAACTAATGGCTGCTAAACTTATGAACACAAAAACTACGTCGTTTCCTGATTTACATGGCCATTAACTGTGTTTTGTCTCAAAGCTAAAGTGGCTTTGGTTCCAAACTTCCAGTAGATCTAACGTTTGTCTTTGTCCCATCTTCTTCCCTCCTCTTACACTGAGAATTACGCCCGGTGATTAAATGGCGCTGGCGTCGATCGGCGCGACGGTCTCACTCCTAATCTATCTCTCTCTTCCATGTTCAAATGCGTCAGGTTCTCCCGCCGCTGGATCACGCCGTCCGATGGTGTTCCCGTTGTTTCTCTCTCAACCCAATTCTTCGAGATCTATGTCTCTTCTCCATCGAAAGCTCCACTCAAAATCACTCCCTCACTCTCGCATGAGACTCTACGACGATATTCTTCTTAACGGGTATCAACTGAACAAACTTCCCTTTCTCTCATCAGCACTCTCCGATCTTGATAGAACGTATCATCGATCAACATGCAGGTATTACACGACACGGCTGTGGATCGGTACACCCCCACAGATGTTTGCTCTCATTGTTGATTCCGGCAGTACCGTCACTTACGTTCCTTGTTCCGACTGTGAACAATGTGGCAAACATCAGGTACTAATAATACTCATATAAAAAAATAAATAATAATACTCATATCAATAATAATACTCATATAAAACATCAGGACCCAAAGTTTCAGCCGGAGATGTCCACCACGTACCAACCAGTGAAGTGCAACATGGACTGTCACTGTGACGACGAGAAAGAACAATGCCTTTACGAGCGAGAGTACGCCGAACACAGCAGCAGCAAAGGCGTCCTCGGAGAAGATCTTATATCGTTCGGGAACGAAAGCCAGCTTACACCGCAACGAGCTGTGTTCGGTTGTGAGAATGTGGAGACTGGTGATCTCTATAGTCAACGTGCTGATGGCATTATCGGGTTAGGACAGGGAGATCTCAGTCTTGTTGATCAGTTGGTGGATAAAGGTTTGATCAGCAACTCTTTTGCTTTGTGTTATGGAGGGATGGATCTTGGTGGAGGCTCCATGGTTCTTGGTGGGTTTGCTTACCCGTCTGATATGATGTTCACTGACTCTGACCCTGATCGTAGGTATGTTACAAAGAGTTTGTCTTTTGTGTTATTGGTGAATGGATACGGTTTAATACCATACACAGTTCATACTACAATATAGATTTGACGGGGATACGTGTCGCTGGGAAGGACTTGTTGCTGGACTCGAGAGTGTTTGATGGAGAACATGGCGTTGTTTTGGATAGTGGTACAACGTATGCTTACCTCCCTGACGCAGTGTTTTCAGCTTTTGAGGAAGCTGTAAGAACTCTCAAATCTTTGTTTTTTTTTCTTACACGACTGGGGCTCTTTATCTTGTTGTTGTTTTTGTGTAGTTAATGAGAGAAGCTTCCCCGTTAAAGCAGATTGATGGCCCTGATTCGAACTTTAAAGATACTTGCTTCCTTGTTGCTCCAAGGTATTATGTCTTTGTGATCTATTTTCAAAACATTTCAATCAAGGGAAGTTACTAACAGTTAGGTTGCGTTATGCTCAAGCAACGATGCCTCTGTGCTTTCAAAGATACTTCCATCAGTGGAAATGGTGTTCAAGAGTGGACAGTCATGGCTTTTGTCCCCTGAAAACTACTTGTTTCGAGTAAGTGATTCTCGTATGAGATTTTATTTTCTCTCTATAGCTAATGTTGTAGCAGGCTGATATGATTACTTCTTTTGTTGAATAAAAGCATTCCAAGGTGCATGGTGCATACTGTCTTGGTGTATTCCCAAATGGAAAAGACCATACAACTCTTTTAGGAGGTAAATAGATTATATATTTACTCTGTTTCTGGCTACCTTCACTTTTATTACACTGGTAATCTTATGTCTTGTGTTGCAAGGAATTGTGGTTCGCAACACACTTGTTGTGTATGATCGTGAGAATTCTAAGGTTGGATTCTGGAGAACCAATTGTTCTGAGTTATCAGATAGGCTTCATATTGATGATTCAGCACCACCACCTGCCACATTGCCTTCAAATGATTCAAATCCAACCCTCAACACATCAAGCAGTCTCCCAGGTTAGTGACAACTAAAATAAAATAAAATAAACTTATTCTATTTAATGTCTACTGATGTTTTGTACATATTTTCCTCAGGAGGGGAGATTCAGATTGGTCAAATAAATCTTGATATCCAACTAACAGTCAATTCGTCATATCTGAAACCTCGCATGGAAGAGCTCTCCAAGGTATTATCCAAGGAGCTGGATGTCAAATCTTCACAGGTGAGCCATATTGATGAACACACTATAGTCTATAGCTTGTAAGTCTTCAACCCTATTTTGTGTTGCTAATATATCGGAGTCATTTGTCACAGGTCTATATATCGAACCTCACCTCCAAAGGAAACAACTCTCTCATTGGAATAGTTGTTGTTCCTACTGAACCTTCTGGCTTTTTTTCCAATGTCACAGCAACGGTATACAAAAAAACATCTCTTTTTATTGCTAGATTTTTCATCTTCTTACTTGACTTTTCTTTATTCTCCTTGTAGAGCATAGTTTCTCGGTTTACCAATCATCAAATCAAGCTTCCTGACATCTTTGGAAACTACGAGCTCGTTAGCTACACACTCGAGCCTTCAAGAAAAGGGTACAACACACTCATTCTTAACCATAAAAAAAGAAGAGATTGTCTCAAAAGAAAAGTCTCTTTTTTTTTTTTTGCATTTGGTTTTAGGGCAAGATGGGTGATGAAAAACACCATTGTGGTGATGGCAATAGTGATCGTTGCTGTAGTTGTTGTTGGCTTAATAGCTTATGGAGTCTGGTTGATGTGGAAACGCAAACAAGCATCAAATCCATATATACATGTAGATGAAGCCATAGTCGCTGAGCAAGAGCTACTACCTTTATAAAAAAAATAACCCTCCTAGTACCTTGTTTTCCTCAACCTTATCATACAAACTGTTTGGTCTTTACTCAAAAGACAGGATACCAACTGTCTTTTATTTTTATGGCAAAGGATACCAACTGTCTTTATGATATTTTTTGTTGCTTAGTAAATAATACCAAGTTTACTACTTGTATATCCTTTTCACTACTGTCTCGCTCTCTCATGTAAAAGATTGTACAGTGCAGAAACTTTAAGCCTAGTTCTCATATATCTGTGAATAGATAGAGTATAAAGTTACACAAAGGTTTAAAACGAGTAAGGGGATCGATCTCATAGACAGTTTTTAGAATAATTTAATCACTGGTTGCTTCCTTCAACACTGTTTATCGACTGAGTATGGGTATTAGATGTATTTGGCTTTACTGTCAGGCCAGGGTCAAGCTTACAGAAAGGCAAGAAACGCAGTTGAGTGGCTTCGTCTTCCCATTCAACCTCTTTGATCCACTCTTCCTCTCTGTATTCTATGGAAAATACATCAAACCTGACAACACTATTAGAATCTAATGGAAGCTTTCTCAGCATCGGACAACCTTCAATGCTTATTTTGCTTAAACATGGAAAAGACAAAGGACTCCAGCAAATGCTCTTCAACATAGGTGAATGAGATAAGTAGAGGCTTCTTAGGTTTTGAAAAGGAACACTTGCAGCTTTTTCCTTGCTTATAATCTCTTCCAATTGATGTGAGGAAGTAACTCTAAGATCAACAAGGTTTGGAGCAAACACCAGCCACGTCAAATCTTTTAGAAGATAGCATATACTTATATCAATTCTGGAGAGGTTTGTGAAGCATGGAGTTGCAAGACCAGTATTGTTCGGTGATGATGTTGCCCTCTCAATCTGTATTTCCCCCATTCTGCATCCCGATAGGTTGAGCCTACGTGGATCACATGTAGTTGGCAAAGTCAATACTTTCGTTGATTCTCCAAGGTTGTTGATGCCTACCTTTTGAATGCATTTCACCAACGTGTGAGAGCTCAACAATTGCTCCAAAACTATCCCTGAACTGACCTCAATGGTTAGCTTTTCTAAATATTCCAGGAGCTGCAGCTCCTTAAGCAAGCTCATATCTAGTGTCTTGCTGGATCCTTGTAGTCCAAGTGACCTTAAACTTGACAAATTTAATATACCTGAAATGCTCTCAAGCTTCCGTGTGGACTCCAGATTCAAGTGGATTAGCTTTGTCAACTCTTGTAAGCCAACATGAAATTGCTCCAAGCTTGTTCGTGACAAATTAAGATACCGCAACGATATCAACTGAAGCTGTGGTAACTCAGAAAGGCTAAATTGCCTGACAGATCCAACACAACTAGCGCTGGAACATACTTGAAGAAGTCACTGGAAACATGTACCAGTGATTGGTTGTTCTGAAGGAACAAAGTTGTAAGTTGAGCGCACTCATGGCTGCCACATATCCTTTCAATATTGTTACGCATCAGTGACATCTTTTTAACACCCTTCCAATTCTTGACATCTGGCATATTGCGTAAATCAACACCGGCTTGCACAATGTATATCTCCTTATCCTTTCCAAGATCAGATGCGATCCATAGAGCCATGTCACGAACCACATCATGCATAGTCACATATGATATATTATTCATTTCTCCTTCGACCAATAAACATGCGCGGACAAGGGTGCCAAGTATCTCATATACTTGGTTTATAGCCCTTTCTCTACTTTGGCTTTCATCTATGAATCCCTCACATATCCAATAATCCACCAGTCTCTCTTTATCTATAAGATAATCTTCAGGAAATAGAGAGCAATAAAGAAAACATGATTTCACCACCTCTCCATTTAAACTGTCATAGCTATACTTGAGAACAGAAAGGATTTCATCTTTCATGCCTGAAAAATCCGCAGCCGATAAAGTCAAAACGTCTATTGCATGACGCCATTCTTGTACCGTACTTTTGCATGACATAGTTTCCCCGATTACGTTGAGCGCCAATGGTAAGCCAGAACATTTTCCAGAAACTTGTCTTGCAAGATCAGGAATGTCTGTATGGATTTTCAATGTGCTTTCTCCAACTTTCTTTTGGAACAACTCCCATGCTTTGTCGGAACTTAGACAACTGACTTCAATAAGGTCATCAACCTCCATGCGCCCACACACATCTCTAGAGCGAGTAGTGAAGGCTACTTTGCATCTGTTTGCTATATTTGGATAAGGGACTCCAATCGTCAGTAAGTTAACTTTCGCCCATATATCATCCAAGAACAACACAAACTTCCGTCTCTTGAGAACATTGTGTATGTCAATGGCTCTACGATACTCATCGTTTTGTTCCCACTCCTCATTCCAAAACCCTAGTTTTTTTGCTATGTCTTCTTGAATCCTAAGGATGTCTAAATTCTTAGACACCACAACCCATATCACAACGAAGCTACCTCTTGTTTTAGTAAACTTATTGTTGATCCGCGCAAGAAGAGTGGTTTTGCCAACTCCACCCATACCATACAAACCCAAAACCCCAACTCCATCGTCCATGAGACGGTTCCATACCCTCTCAAGCAATGTTTCATGACCGACAATTGTGGGTTGGATAGGTATCTCTTCAACCTCAGTTACATGAACTTTCTCAGTCACCACATCAAGTTCTCCTTGAGACCTGGTACTCTTAGCCACTTTCAACAGCCGGTTTACTCTTTTGCCATAACAGTAGCTCATTTTCACATTCTTGGAGCATAATCCACAACAACACAACCTTTGGAGTTCAATGGTGCTAGTACGAAGCAGATCGTTAAATTGATTTTCGATGTCAAGAACATTCTTTAGCCATACCTGGACTTGAGCAAGCATTTGACGACGTCCTGTAAACTCTTCTCTGCTTATCCTTGCTTGCACATCATCTCGCTTTGCCTTGAGCACTTCCATCTCTTTATGCAGAGCTGCTAGATTCTCTGAAAGGTTGTAGATGTAACTTCCATTGACGGATAAACATTGAGAGATTTGATTCACAACTTGATCACATGAAATGGAGACAGACAAACAACTTCCCATTTCTGAAGAGAGGGAGAAGGAACAATAATTCAGAGAGAAAAACCAGAGCTAATTATTACACAAAAATGAAAAAGATAAAAGTTGTGTGTTTAATATTTTAAAGACTACCAATGATTTTCAACCACAAACTTTGGCTCCTACAATGATGGCAAACAAGTCAACAATGTCACTCTAGCATGCAGAGTTGAAAATAATGTGTTCGACTAAATTAAATATATTAGTATAAATGTGTGTTGGAAGAAAAATTACAACTGCAAATGGTCTAATGTATTCTTGGATTTTCAGAAAATCAATATTAATGAGTTTTTAAACCGAGTCCCTATACGCACCCAGATTTGAAAACTAGAACAATGTCACTCACTAGTCATTATACCCACCCATAGTTGATTTTATTTTGAGTTGAAATTTAATACTCCCTGCGTTTAGTAAAGATTCACGTTCTAGAAAAAAAAATTTGTTTAAAAAAATACATTTTTAACTTTTTCAATGTATTATTTAATAAAAAATTATAAATTTCAAAAAAATTAATGATGTTTATTGGATTTCTATTGGCTAAAAGTTAAATTATTCATAAAAAATAATGTATTTACGGTCAATTTTTAATGTGTTTTCTTTATATGTATAAAAAATCTAAAATATATATCTTTTTAAAACGGAGAGAGTACTTAACTAGATTTTAGCTAGCAAGGGGTTTTTCTTCTTCTGATGTTTAGTTTTCTTTTTCTTTTCTCGGCAAACTATATTTGTAGATATATTTTCATACAAAGTATCAACACATTTTTCTAGTGAAGTATCAACACATCTTTAAACTTTTAACAGATATTGTCATACAAATTATAAAAATGAAAACAAAATAAAATATAACTCACCCATAATTAAAATTAAAAATTATAGAGCATTTATAGCACAAAATAAACTATTAATATAATTTCAATAGAGTATATATAAATTTTGAAATCAATTAATAATTTATTTTGTGCTAAATATACTCTATAATTTTACGAAATTTTAATCATGGGTGAGTTATATTTTAGTTAGTTTTCATTTTATACTTTATATAAAAACTTTATAAAGTTTGAAAATTCACATTTTATAAATAATTTATATTTAGTTTTTTTTTGTTATATATAACCTACTATACATGTTTGTATATATCTTTAAAAATATTAAATAAAATATGCATTGCTATTTATATAAAATATATTCTAAAATTTTGACTTTAAAAATCTCAATAACCAAAAATTTAACAAATTATTTTTTAAAATTATAATTTTATGAAAAGCTTAATATATCTTAGAATTATAATTTTACAATTCTCAGTAATACAACATCTTTAGAACGAAATTCTCTGCTCAACAGTAGCTAGTCATCATAATTATCAAATTTCAATATTATGGGGGGGGGGGGGGGGGGGGAAATTCTATTTTTATGGAGTGATATTAAAGTTTCTTTTCTTATTTTTATATTTTTTTTTGAAAATATATACTATTCAATGAAATCCACATTATTGGACAATATAAAAATGTCAAACTTTGCAATCCCTTTAATTTAAATATTTCTTTGTTCTTAAATATTACTTGGCCATTGGTTATATCCTCTTTGGCTTAAGGAATGTTTGGTGCCTTGTAAGTAGTTTGATGTTGTTGTCTGATGCTTGGCATCTTGTTTTTTTTTTTTCACCAAGCTTGGCATCTTCTTTACTGATGGTTTTTGTTGTATCTTGATCATCTTTTAATTTTAATAGAAATTTTCAGATGAAAATAAAAACGTGATTCCTTTTTATAAATATCAAGATTAAACAATAGAAGTTCTACAAAAGTTTGAAAATAGATGAAAATACTCGGATAAACATTTAAAGTTAAACATTAACACCACTTCTTTAAAAGATAACAACAACTTATCGGGAAATTCTATTTTTATGGAGTGATATTAAAGTTTCTTTTCTTATTTTTTATTTTTTTTTTTGAAAATATATACTATTCAATGAAATCCACATTATTGGACAATATAAAAATGTCAAACTTTGCAATCCCTTTAATTTAAATATTTCTTTGTTCTTAAATATTACTTGGCCATTGGTTATAACCTCTTTGGCTTAAGGAATGTTTGGTGCCTTGTAAGTAGTTTGATGTTGTTGTCTGATGCTTGGCATCTTTTTTTTTTTTTCACCAAGCTTGGCATCTTCTTTACTGATGGTTTTTGTTGTATCTTGATCATCTTTTAATTTTAATAGAAATTTTCAGATGAAAATAAAAACGTGATTCCTTTTTATAAATATCAAGATTAAACAATAGAAGTTCTACAAAAGTTTGAAAATAGATGAAAATACTCGGATAAACATTTAAAGTTAAACATTAACACCACTTCTTTAAAAGATAACAACAACTTATCGGGAGGACAATCCACCAGTTTCAGATACACACTCAGAGACGTCTCTATTGAGTTCTCATTCTGCTGCTCTCTGCTGCCTTGACTTGTGCGAAATAAGGATGAGCCTGTCATATTCACAAAAGTATCAAACCTAGCTAATCAATCTAATTCTCATGATCATATCCATGTAAACAAACAAGATTCTCTGATCATAAGCAGACCAACAAATATCAGTGGCTGAATAATGTTCAGTTACATACCATTGCTTCTTTTGCAGTTAACCTGTCTTGATGATCATACCGAAGTAGCTTGTCCAGGAAATCAATCGCCTGCATGTAAGAAAACACAACAAGTTAGAGAGCTCGGGGAAGCAGCAGTGGCAAAAGTCAAATGGATCTGTGTTACCTCAGGTGAGACCAAATGCCTATTGTCAGCATTGATGAATTTGGACCAAGGCTTCCTGCTATGTCTATGGAAATAGCCCCGAGGAGAGTATTAATCATTGGCATTACTATCTATTATAATATAGGGAATACGTGACTTATTGCTTACCTCCCAACAAGTGCCTCTAGTTGAGCGTCAAGTTCTAACTGATACTTGTTCAGATATGCATTCAATTCATCGGTTCCAAGGACCTGAGTCAAGAGTCAAACAAATACTCTTTAGATTTGAAAAAACAACTTGATGCGCTCTAGAATCACAATACACATTGCTAAAAAACAATTAAATTACCTTTGCAATTTTAACAAGCTGATCCTGGTTGTCATGGCCATAGAAGAAAGGTTCCTTGCGGAATATCTACAAGGGAAGATAATTAGCCAAATCAGATGAAAACATGGTGCAGATAGATAATAATATAAATGTAGCAAAGGTACTCACCATCCCAGCAAACATGCAACCGAGGCTCCACATGTCCAAGGAATAGTCATAGTCCTGTAAATCCACTAAAAGTTCGGGTCCCTTGAAGTACCTGATCCAACAGATAACATTTCATCGAGCTTAGTTATTGATAAAGACAGTATAATGTAACATGTTTACATTAAAAAAAAAAAGAGATAACAGAACCTGGAGGCCACACGGACGTTATACTCTTTGCCAGGATGATAAAACTCAGCGAGACCCCAATCAATCAGGCGAAGTTTGCGCAGCTCATGGTCGATCATGACATTGTGTGGCTTCACATCTCTGTGCATTATACCTTGTGAGTGGCAGTAGTCCAATGCCTGCAAATTTCAAGGTTATCACTGACCTTCATTCGTTGTAATGGAGTGATAGATACAGGGATTACACAAAAGTTACCTTCAACAGCTCATAGATGTAGTACCGGATGTCATAGTCAGTCAAAGTAGGATACAGAACCTTAAAGTCAGTGCTGTTAACATACTCAAATATCAAGCTTGGGGTTTTTGAGTGTTGGTCTCTGACAACATCAAGCAGCTTCACAATATTTGGGCCTCCACAGAGATTCTGAAGTATCTTAATCTCTCTTCTAATCTGTTAAAAGGATCACATAAATAACAATTCACAAAAGCTACTCTGCAAAAGAAACTATCTTAACTCTAAGTAATGTAAGACACTAACTAACCTTCTTCTTCTTGACAGGCTTAAGGATCTTGATAACACACTTCTCGTTGCTGTTCATGTTAATCCCCTCGAAAACCTCACTGTATTTGCCTCTCCCCACTTTCCTGACTACCTCGTAATCATCTTGCTCCCTGAAGAAACCAAACACAAGAAGAAAGCTTCAACCTTTTAACAAAACCATCATCATACACAGAACTAAACCAAGCAACTTCTGCTCAAACAGATCAAATATCAAAAGCCAAAAAAGGCTCAAACTTTAGTATCAATCCCGCAAAAAGACGAAAGCTTTGGATCTTACCCCCACTCAACATTGAGAGACTCGTAATCCCAATACTCTTTAGGACGGATCACGTTCACGTCAGTGTAGACACGAGCTTTCGACATCACGGTGGGAAGAGAGATCTCTTCTTCGAGTGGATATGGATCGAGATGAGGATCGAAGCTGCTTCCGTTAAGAGAAAGCGCCGACGGCGCACGCGAGATGAAGATGGCGCAGCTCAATAAGAGGAAGCGTCCAAGAGATGCGTAGGAGGAGGAGGAGGTGATTAGGCGCATATATCATTCAGTGCGCTTCCCCGTGCTGGATTACTCTCCTTTAGTAGCATACACTGACTCAATTATGGAAAGAAAAGTTAAAAAAGAAATATTATACTAATTTGTTTAAAACGGTGCGTGTTGGCTTAACCCTAAAAGGCTTCGAAGCCGTTTATGTACTTCATTATATCTCTGGGCCTCTCTCTCAACCTCCTTTCTTCCTGAACCAATAACAATTAAAAGAAAAGTTATTAAATGAAAAAGCCAGGTTTTTTTTTATCTATTAAAAAGCCAGGTTTTAGTAGATTATTACTTATAAAATCAATTTTTTAATGTTGTTAAATCATATAATAATAATGATACTATTCTTTCTGTTTTTATTAGATAAACTTTTATTGATTTTTTTAATTTAAATTCCATGACATTTTTATTTTAAACTTTATTAATTTGTTTACTATTATATAATTTTTACCTAAGCCAATCCAAATAAGTCAAAACTAGGTTCTGACCCGCCATTCAAAAGGTGAGTATATTTTTGTTTTAATTTTTTTTACAAATTTAATTTTCATATTTGTATTTTTTGTAATCATATTTGTTTTTTCTTTATAATCATATTTGTGTATAAATTGTAATCAAAATATATTTTATAAAATAATAGCAATGTAAAAGTTAATCCGGCGTACGCTTGGTTCTTTGTAATCTTATGCCCGTATACCCATTTTTTTGTAATCATATTTGTCTTTTTTAGATCTTGATCCGCGGATATAATGTCGCTTTGTAATTTTTTTGTTTTTTTATGTTTCTATAAATATGTAACATTTTCTGTAGTTTTTTCTTATATGTTATACAGTTATATAACATAGGGCTATCTTAACGTAGTGGTTAGTGTATATTTACAGAAAAACGTAGGGATAAGCGGTTAGATAACCAAATTTCTAAAGCTGAGATTAATAGATTTGATTCCTGGAATGTTATTTTTTGTTAAATAAAAGCATATATCACGTTTTAGATGCAGTTTGACTATTCCATGTGGTATTTAGAAGGTGGTATTTACATGCAGTTATCAAATAATTGTTACACTAAACATATATTCAATATTTAAAAGGTGGTTATGGTTATCTAGATGCAATTATAAAATAATTAGTTAGATTAAACATATATCAATAGGTCATGTTCCTATTTTAATAGAATAGATTTTGGGCAACCAAAGCCAGAAGCTTTCCGAATGGATTATCTAAGAAGACTTAAAATTAGTTGTTTTTATTTATAGTAGATAATCAGTGCCTATAATGAAGGCTTTTATTCAGGCACATATGCTTCATTATAGGCACTAATTATATCGTATCTATAGGAAATTTCACCCAAAAAGAAATTATACACTAATGGTGAGTCACGAAAATTATATCATATCAATTAAATAAGTAAATCAAATTGAGGTGGTTTGTTAATTTAATACAAATGGTTTAAGTCAGTGGCATGTAATGATAACTATCGTGGAAAAGTCAGAATTAAGTACAAAATGTAATTCAGTTTTAATATTAGATTATGTCAAAATGGATAAACTAACACAAGCCAATCTCCATATCCAAATATTTTAAGCTTAAATAGATTATAGATTAATTCTACTATTTGACAAATGGATCTAGGCAATCTATAACTTTTTAAGTTAATGATTAAATAATTTTAATAACTAATCTTGAATAATAATTTTATAATTTAAATAGTTATTGAACTAAAATATTATTACTATTTTGGGTTAGGCATAAAATATTATTTAGATTTTGATAAAACACAATTTTGTGGTTTCGTTGGAATAATGATTTTATGGTTTCGGCAGGATAAACATGATTTTGCGATTTTGACTGTTAATACAATTGTACGATTTTGGCGGAAAACATGATTTTGCGGTTTTAATGAAAAATCAACTTTGTGGTTTTAGCAGAAACACAATTTTGTGATTTTGGAAAAAAAAACATACTTTTACGATTTTGACAACAGAAAAATGATTTCACGATTTTGACAGAAAAATGGGTTCTAATGAAATATTTGAATTTGTGGTTTTAGCAGGAAACACAATTTGTGGTTTTGGAGGAAAAACATTTACTATTTTGATTAAAAACATTTGCGATTTTGATAGAAAACATACGAAAAACTTCACTTTATGGTTTTAGCTGGGAACACAATTCTATGGTTTTGGAGGAAAAACATATTCAACGATTTGACAAAAACATGATTTTGCTATTTTGACAAAAAAAAATGTTTTAACGATTTTATGCAAAAATATGTTTAGCAGTTTTGGCCAAAAACACTATTTTGTTCGACATTTTCGTGAGAAAACATAACCTTCAGGTTATTATAGAGGGGAAACATGGTTTAGCGGTTTGAGGGATCCACATAGAGCTAGGAAGAATCTGAGTGAAACAGTAGCTAAACCAAAGAGTTCGAATGGTGGTAGAATCATTACCCTCCGTCCAAGGTATGGAGAAGCTTCCTGTAGAGTTTCTTCCAGGTAAGAAAGCTGAACAAACCACGTTCAAACCGGCTATTCCGAAAGCTGAACCGATCAAGAGGAAGACTCATGGAATCGAGAAGCGAGAAGCAAGGAAGATGAAGACAGAGGTTTACCGAGAAAGCGGTCGCTGTTTCTGGTCCATCTTCGATTCATCTATAATGTAAAACAAAACGTTCTCGCAGACTGTTAAAAACCAGTTTTCTGTAATATTTTTTTTAACGGTTTCATCATGATTTTCAAATCTTTGATCTTTTTGGATGTGGACGTCTTTAATGTTATTTATTACTATAACTAGTCAAATTTTAAGAAAGTGATTGAACAAAAGACACCATTTATAGGCTTATGGCAAAGATTCAGTTGCGTCTCAATCAGAAATTCAATAACCAAACAAAAATATATACAGATCTGGTAATTAAAACTTGTAGGGATACATATATACAAGATTCATGTTCTGTCACAAAAATCCAACTTTTTTTGTGAAAACAAAAATCCAACATGTGTATTCTCACTCTCTTTTCTTCTTCAATCATGATTCATTCATTGTACATGTTCTATAAGCTGTATGGACAAACACATTTTGGAAGTATTGATAAGTCGACAAAATATAAAATCTTGAAACTTGGAGAAAGAAGCAGACACTAGAAAATTGATGTTACTCAGCCAATAGTGATGAGTTTGATAGTACAAGATGAGTAGTTCTCTTAGCCAGAGAATCGGCCTCGATGTCACTTAATCTAGGAACATGATTAAATCCGATAGAATAATTAAAAGAGTTACATAATAAAAAAATGTACCAGGGATGACTCTTTGAAACCCTGATGCAATATTTGCCTTTGGAGTTGAGCAACGAGATAAAAGATTTAGAATGTGACTAAAGAGAGAGCGTGCTGCGATGTTACCTTAGTGAACAATAGTTTGACCTTTTTCTTGAGCTTTGAGGTTTTTGATTTGTTTCATTCCACATTTTTTGATCTGTGTGTCATTCCACATGTTTTTGTCGGTAAAAAAATATGATAATCGTATTTCATAGTTTCATATTTGGCGGTGTGATCGATCAAGGAATTTTTGTTTGTATTGTTATTATTATTGTAGCTTATTATTACGAAAAGACGTCTCATGTAAACAAGTATCCCTACCTCTTTGAAGTTTGAGCCACTTACTCCAAAAACTGTCTCAACTCTCAATCTTGAGCTCTCTTCCTTGTTAACTACGTAACTACCCTCCATGCCTCTCGCTTTTGTCTCCTCACTGACAGGGCTAGTTTAGGTATTTTCGTAGTTTCATCTGAATCACCGAAAATAAAAGGGAGGAAACCTTTTTGGTGGATCATCCCTATTCTTAATCGTCTCTTTTGTTTACGTGTAACGATTCCAACTTCAAATGATTTCTCTATATATATGAGTTACACTGAAAAAGAGTCTTTTAAGTAGTTCTATGGTTTATTTCTTGAGCAAGAAGAAACAGAACACCATTAAATGTCCGCAAAGAGGAAGGAGCTTCTGTCCTTAGCCATGGAGAGAACTAGTGAATGGTTTATCACTCTCTTCCTATATTTTCATCTTATTCTTTTGTTATCAAATGTGAAAATCACTCGAGTGTATTTTCTTCTCGCACAACTTGTTGCAGGATTTCATCTCAAGAGATTCCAAGTGATATCACTGTTCACATAGGAGACACGTCCTTTTCCCTCCATAAGGTGATTTTTTTTTTGTAGATTCCTAGTGATATACACTTTTCTTAACACTCTCTCTCTGTCATGTCTGCAGATTCTTCTGTCAAAATGTGGGTTTATAAAGAAACTTACTTCCGAGTCAAGCAACGATTCGAACATCAGCGTCATCAAGATCCCAGATTTTCCAGGAGGTGCAGAAGCATTCGAGCTAGCCATCAAATCTTGCTACGGAATAAACTTAGAGATGAACGCAGAGAACATCGCCATGCTGCGTTGCGCAGCAGAGTATCTTGACATGACAGAGGAACATTCTGTTGCAAACCTTGTGGAGACAACTGAGGTTTACTTAAACGAAGTGATCCTCAAGAGTTTACCGAGTTCAGTTAAAGTTCTACAAAGATCTGAGGGTTTGGTTCCTATGGCTGAGAGAGTGAAGCTTGTGAGCCGGTGCATCGATGCAATAGCTTATGTAACTTGTCAGGAGAGCCAAAACAAGGAGGATGTAGTTGACTTGTGGGCTGAGGAATTATCTGTTCTAAGGATTGATATGTTTCAACGTGTCTTGATAGCAATGATGGCTAGAGGGTTTAAGCAACACACACTTGGTCCAGTGCTTATGCTATATGCTCAAAAAGCTCTTAGAGGGTTGGTGAGATTCTTGATGTTCTTTAACATAACAATGTATTTATCTTATTTTACTACTATTATAGAAAAAAGATTAATGAAAATTTTAGCAGGAGATATCTGGACGAGGGGCCAAGAAGATTGAGGTGGAACAAGAACCGGAGAAAAGAGTGATTCTTGAAACAATAGTGAGCCTTCTTCCAAGGGGGAGAAACGCAGTTTCAGTGAGCTTTCTTTCAATGCTTTTAAGAGCTGCGTTGTACCTAGAAACCACAGTAGCTTGTAGGCTTGATTTGGAGAAGAGAATGGGATTACATTTAAGACAAGCCGTGCTTGATGATCTATTGATTCCCTCGTTCAATGGAGACAACACAATGTTTGATGTGGACACTGTTCAACGGATCCTCATGAACTATCTCGAGTTTGAAGTTGAAGGAAACACTGTTGATTTTGCTACTGATATTGGTGAACTCATGGAGTCTTATCTTGCTGAAGTCGCTTCTGATAGAAACATAAACTTGGTGAAGTTCATGGGCATAGCAGAATGCATTCCAGAGCAGTCTAGGATAACAGATGATGGCATATATCGAGCCATTGACATGTACCTCAAGGTATAAATTTGCTACAAGACTGAAGTTTTTGTTGATTAGTAAAAAGTCTTTAGTCATAAAACTCCTCGACTATTTTTTAATCGGAAGAAAATCAATCAAGTAATTTTTTAATGCTTAAAACTACCAGCTTACAAATGCTATCTATCTATAATGCTATCTATTTTGGATGGAAAACAGTTAAAATGAAATGCAGTGTTTTAGTTAAAACCATCAACTATTTCTTAATGAATATCTTAAAAAATTCAAAGACAGTACAGTACTGTAGGTTAAAAGAGTATGATCCAAACAAGAGAGATCTCTAGGCTCTACAGACTTTGATGTTGTTGTGCAGGTGCATCCAAATATAAGTGAAGTGGAGAAGAAGAAAATATGCAGCTTAATGAACAGCCAAAAGCTATCGCAAGAAGCTTGTGCTCACGCAGCACAAAACAAACGTCTCCCTGTACATATAGTAGCCCAAGTTCTGCACCAAGAGCAACAAAGTCTCCGCCAAGTTTTATGTGATTCAGATTCTCCAGTAGCCGCAACCGCAATTGCACCAGAAAGTCCTCCTCCTCCTACGCTAAGCTCCTACAACAATGAGCTATCCAAACTAAACCGGGAAAACCAAGACTTGAAGCTCGAGTTGCTCAAAGTGAAAATGACGTTGAAGGAACTGGAGAGGGAGAAAGATTTTGAAATCAAGAATTGTTCGGATTGTTCTTCGGTTTCAACTGCTTCGGTGGTTAAGTCTCCATTACGGAGAAAGTCATTTATAAGTTCCGTTTCTCGGAAGCTTGGAAAGCTTAACCCTTTTGGCCACACACAAGGACGAACCATGACGCGTAAAGGCCGGAGACATTCTATATCTTAGAGACAATAAACACTTGTTCTTGTTGATGTTTTTTTCAGTTCCTGTTTTAAAAGGAGGTTTTTCTGTATCAACATGTTTCATTGTATAAGGAGAGCATGCGGAGAACATCTCTATAGAGTTTCTGTGTTTGGTGTAATCCTAAATATTAGGGTCATGCAATGCATATGTAACGCATCTTCCAGCTTTTACTCAATTTTTTTCATTCCCAAGCTAGAAAATTCTCATAAATAATGGTAGCACCGTCCTAATAATACAAACTTTGAACATGGATTGCTCCAAGCGCTGGTGCAGTCTCTATAGGATGATTCTCGAAGCTAGTGGTACTCTTCTTAAAAATCTGGTAAAAAAAATGCAAGGATCTTTCCCTTGAACTAGCATCATTTCCGAGTGATACTCTTGGTGGTGCACCAGAAAGCGAGGCAATGAAACCAATCTTCCAACAGATATTCACTTTTTCTTTGAGATTAGCTGGCAAAGGTAATAACAACTTGATTCGATCCTTTGAGTTTTCCTTTGCCCTCTCTCTTCTCCAAGGTAGAGTTTGTAATCTGTTACCGTTTATGCAGAAAGTCCTGTTTTAACCAGAGAAGCTGTAGAAATCTCTATCTGGTCGCTCACCAAAAACTTTGATTGCTGGAAGCACTGGGACCATCTCTACAAGGAGAATATAAAAGCTAGTGTTGCTCTTCTTAAAAAGCTTGTACACGAATGGAATGGTTATTCCCTCAATCTATCATTATCATTACCTAGCGACACTCTCACTCTCAGCCAAACTATTAAGAGTTTCAGGCTAAAGGTAATGCCTCTAGTCTAACTAACATCACCCTCCGTTTGTTTTTATTAGAACCAAAAGGCCATTGCCGACGGAGGTGCCAATGTTAATCTCTGCAAGGAAGCTGACAAGTTCTGCAAAGTGATTTCGGGGAGACTGTCTCGTGGAAGTTGCAGTTTCAATGGTGCATGCATTACTGCTGGGAGACTGTTTCGTGGAAGTTGCAGCCTCAATGGTGCATGCATTACTGCTGTGGTTCTAGTACTTTATATTCTTCGCCTCTGCCTACTTAGAAGTTCGTCCCCTACCTCTATTCTTTAGTTTGGAGCAAAAGGAAAAAAAAAAAGACATGGAGTTGGGACAATCAACTGAGATGCAAAACGACGTCATGGTGTTACTAGCCAAGCATGTAATCGCTACCGTTGCAAATGTCTCAAACTTTGTCTTCTCACCAATGTGAGTCAATCTTTTGCTCTGCCTCATTGCCGCCGGTTCTAGTTGCGTCAGTAAACAACAGATCCTCACATTAACGCAGTCTTGGCTAAGACGGTATCTGTTGTCCACGCCAATGGCACTGAGAGAAGTGATTTGCGCTTATCTATGGCTACTGGTGTTTGGATAGACCAATCTCTCTCCATTAAGCCTTCCGTTAAAGAGGTTTTGGAGAACTCCTTCAAGGGTAATTGCAGTCATGTTGACTTCTTTAACAAGGTAACTTCTCTATGTTTTCGGCAACTTTATATATCATTTTATAACCACTTTAATTTATATGTGAGATTCCTAACCATAACATTGCAATTTTTCTTTGTTTTAACATTGAATTTGTGGGGAGTGTCAATTTTTTATGGCCTTTTTTGCAGCCTGCTGAAGTGATTGATGAAGTGAACACATGGGCTGAATTCCACACCAATGGACTCATCAAGCAGATTCTTTCACGCGATTCCATCGAAGCTATCCGTGATAGCAAACTCTTACTTGCAAATGCAGTATACTTCAAAGGAGCTTGGGGCGTAAAATTTGATCCAAAGTTGACAGAAGATAACGATTTTCACCTTCTTGATGGCACCTCTGTGAAAGTCCCATTCATGACAAATGACAAGAGCCAGTACCTAAAAGGCTACGATGGTTTTCAAGTTTTATGCATCCCTTATGTAGAGGATGACCAACGTGAATTCTCCATGTATATTTATCTCACTAATGATAAAAATGGACTGCCAGCTCTGCTTGAGAAAATAGGCTCCGAACCAAGGTTTTTTGATAACCATCTTCCAAGATATCATGTATCAGTGGATGCTTTCAAAAATTTTGCCTATCGTGTTGTAACTCATCTGTTTATCTTCTCATCACTTGGTCAACATTTTTTATAATACGAGACTTTTCAAACCGTTGTATTGAAGTATTCAAATGAAGATTAATTTTTCAGTTGGTTGGATCATTAACATATAATATCCGTTTCGTGAGGCCATATATCGCTTACATAATTACATCTATCAGTTGATGTATAACAATAATACTAACAAATTATGAATCATCTGAGTAAAACATTTTAAAACAAGGTTTAACTCTCCATCCAGCATCAGTTGATTGACTTTCTGCCGCACAACTCTTTGTTTTCTATTCAGTCATATACAAAAAAAACAACTATCTGTATTTTATTTGATAATTTAAAGTTTGTTTTCAATATACTAACAAAGTCATTTTCAGAAAATATTAAGACAGGTTCTTAATTTGTAAATGTGCTGGAGGTGATGAATCGAAGACTGTTCAACTTTTCTGAGACTTTGAAAACAATATATAACTAGATCTTAACCCGTACAACCAATGTTTTTAAACCCGATCCGGACACTGAACCGGACGACTTACCGAGTTGCTGGGTCACTGGATCGACCGCGGGTGAACCACGGGTTAAAAAATAAATTAATTTTTTTATATAATAATATATTATCTATAAAAATAAATACATAAAAACTAAAGTTTAATATTTTCTAAATGATTTTTAAAACATAAAATAATAGTTTGGATATGTATATATTTTATATATGTTTAAAAAATATTTAGAAAACACTTAACTTTAGTTTTTATATTTTTATTTTCATTTGACATACAAAATATCAAAAAATTGTTTAGACTATTTAAAATTTAATGTAACAAAGTAAGAATTATGACATCTGAAAAAATCAAGATATATAAATTATAAATATTTAAATGTCTAATGTGAATAATAAACTAAACTTCAAATTCAAAATAAACTAAAAGTTAAACATCATTGTAATAAATTGTCAATAACGGAAATAAACTAACACCAAATCAAATAAACTAATTTTGGTTCTCTCTACTATCGTTCACTTCATTTTCTTTAAGTGGCATAGTGAAATCTTCATCAAAATCTAAAAATCACAATATAAAACTGAAAAAAAAAACCTAACTTTTTTTTTACATCACCTAACTTCTTAATTAGAAACTTTGAATATAAAACATAATCTAAAAACTAAAAAAAAATTATTTATTGGTTCAACCGGTGGTTCAACCGGTATCGGGTTCTGGGTTTTAGTGGATTTTTGCGGATTTTTGCGGGTTTCTAAATATTAGGTTTTTCACAAAACCCAAACCGGATTTTTTCTGGGTCACCGGGTTTAGCGGTTCAACCGCGGGTCCGGGTCGGGTTTCAAAACACTGCGTACAACCGTGCAAGTGATTATTTTTATTTTTACACACATAATTATTTGTTTACATGATTATTTTAATATTTGCCATATTATTAACTATTTAATATAATATTTTAAACACAACAATTTTATAGTTCACATGTAATAATTTAATTTATTTGTTTTAAATTTTGAGTGATAACATATTTTAAATCATGTACAAAACTTAAAATTGAAAATATTATTAATTAAGAATCAAAATTTAATTGAAAAGTGTTATATTGAAATAATATCGCAAATTTAATAAAGAATTTCACATTAGTTTATTTATAATTACAAAATTAATTAGATATTTTAAAAATTTATTTTAGTTAAAATGAAATATACGTTTAATTTTTAAATAAACACGAAATTAACTAAATATTACAAAAAACAATTAAGTGAAAAATGAAATATTATATTTTAAATTACCCCTGTTACCCTGTATATATATTTAGATCCATTCTATACATTATCAAATCATCCGGCACTTTCTAGCCTGAAAAAGAAAGCTATAAAAAAGAACATGGAGAAGCAAAACGACGTTGTGGTAAGATTAGCAAAACACGTCATCGATACCGTCGCTGAAGGCTCCAACCTCGTCTTCTCACCAACGTCAATCAATGTTTTGCTCAGCATCATTGCCGCTGGTTCGTGTGCCACCACCAAAGAACAAATCCTCTCCTTCCTCATGTCACCATCAACAGAGCACCTCAACACTGTCTTGACAGAGATAGTATCGGTTGCCTTAGCCGATGGCAGCGAGAGAAATGACTTGAGCTTGTCTACGGCCAATGGTGCCTGGATTGACAAATCTCTACCCTTGAAGCTTTCCTTTAAAGAGCTTTTGGAGAACTCCTACAAGGCTACTTGCAGCCAGGTTGACTTCTTTAACAAGGTAACTCTTCTATCTTCTTTGTAATGGTTTTTTATTCAAAATAAATTAGCAATTAGTGGATTGACTCAGGTCTATAATATACTATGGCAACCTTGCAATTTTCTCTTTGTGTGGGTGTTTATCACGTTGAATTTTCTGGTTAATTTGATGATCGCTTATTTTGAAGCCTGCGGATGTAATTGATGAAGTGAATACATGGTCTGAAGATCACACCAATGGACTAATCAAGCAGATTATTTCAAAGGATTCCATTGAGGATATCCGTCAAAGCACACTAATACTTGCAAATGCAGTGTACTTCAAAGGAGCTTGGAGCGAAAAGTTCGATGCAAGGTTTACAAAAGATAATGATTTTCACCTTCTTGATGGCACCTCTGTGAAAGTCCCCTTTATGACCAGCCATAAGGACCAATACCTAAGACGCTATGATGGTTTCCAAGTTGTGCGCCTCCCTTATGTAGAGGATCAACGACAATTCTCCATGTACATTTATCTTCCTGATGCTAGTGACGGATTGCCTACTCTCCTTGAGAAAATAGGCTCCGAACCAGGATTTCTTGATAACCATATTCCACACTACCAAATAGAATTGGATGCTTTTAGAATTCCAAAGTTTAAGTTTACTTTCGATTTCAAAGCGTCAGATGTTTTGAAGGATATGGGGTTAACTTGCCCGTTTAAGTCTACTGGAGGCGGTCTAACTGAGATGGTTGATTCACCTATTGTCGGTGCGAAGTTGTATGTCTCTAACATTCTTCATAAAGCGTGCATTGAGGTGGATGAAGAGGGAACTGAAGCTGCAGCCGTTTCTGTTGGTGTCATACGTCCCCAGTGTTTGAGGAAAAATCCAGATTTTGTAGCTGACCATCCATTTCTTTTTACGGTAAGAGAAGACAAGAGTGGAGTGATTTTGTTCATGGGTCAAGTTCTTGATCCCTCAAAACATTGATTCAATTGCTGGTGGCGTGGAAGAAAACATTAAGCCAATAATATGTGTTATTCTATATATTTTGTTGTATGTATTATTTGTGATGAAATTGGGTTTGTAAAGCTAGCAACTGAATTTGCTGGTTCTGTCACTTTTTCTTTAATAATAAAGTTGTTTGGTAGTAGAAAAAATAAATAACTTCATCCAGATGATCAACTCTAGAGTGTGTATAAACAGAAAGAGTTTAATGTTCCGTCGCGTACCACTAATCTTGTTAGCATTGTTAACATGAGGTATTAACTCTTTTCTTCAAAATTTGTGAAGGTGATGTTTATTGGAAAAACCATTTAACAAACTACTTCATTCTCATACACTTTTGGTTTCCTTTTGAAAATCCTCTTTGCAAACTATCGCCTTTTTCTCTTTTGGTAAATCGATACATCCCAAGTTCAATTTTTTTTTTTTGGTAAAATTTAAATTGTTATCAAATATTTGTTTCCAAGTTCGATTTTTATTTAGACTAACTAACTCTTCTGTCATGACACTTATCCATTCTTCGTTCTCATTGTTTCTTATAGCTTTCAAAAAACTGGATGGATCACATATGCCAACTGCAAAAGTTGTAATTGACTATACCTTCAAAACAAACCTGATAGAAGGCTAATATACACGTTTAAGTCTGCTAGAATACGTATGAAGCATGTCCAAAAATATCAGATTCTTTTTCATTACTTAAATGTTAACATCATTCAATGTTGTGATGGTGCCATTATGCATCCATACTTGATCAGTCCTACACCTACGACATTCCACACTTTGTCGTCCTCGGTCCTCTGACCGAACATAACCCTTGTTTCCAACTTTATATGTTTCAAACCATTCTTCATTAGGAAAACTGTGGAATGAAAAACATGTATCCAATATCCATGAATTTGTGTGATTCTTTGTGGAAGCCGAAGAGTGATGTTTGTGATGGGTTTTTAAGGGTTTTACCTTTTAAAAACTTTGCCTGCGGTGTGGTAACTCACCTGTTTTTCTTCTCATCACTTGGTCAATATTTCTTATTATACGAGATTTTTCAAAAGGTTGCACACTTGCACTGAAGTGTTCAAATCAAGATTAATTGGTCAGTCGGTTCGAGTATTAACATAATTTATCCGTTTCGTGAGACAATATATCGCGTACAACTAGTTGATTTATAAGAAGAATAATAACAAGTTATAAATTGTTTGAATATAATATTCTTTGTTTCAGACTTTCAGATGATTGACTTTGAACCACAAATCTTTGTTTTCAATAAGTCAAATACCAAAAGAATCCTGTCTGTATTTAATTTATTATTTTAAAGGCATCGGCCTCTGTATGCACTTCATCAATTACTTTCTTTTCTTAGAAAATTGTGAAAGCGATCTTATTTAGAAAATATTTTTAAATAGGATTTCAGAGTAACTCCATCAATAATACGAGAAAAAAATTCTCAAAAAGTGATTAATTGCTAATTAAAATAAAAACTATTGATGGAGTTTTAATACTCATCCAATAAATTTCAGAAGAGAGCTTTTGAGACTTTACTAGATGAGTATTAGAACCCCCATCAATCATTTTTTATTTAATTAGCAACTAATCAATTTTTAAGAACTCATTCCTCAGTCTCAGAGCATGATTAGTGATAATATCTGACCAAATCTCTGAGAATAAAAATAAGGAAGAGAAATGATAAAAAAAAAAAAAGAGAGAAGGAAGGAAAGGCGGAGAGATAAGATTCGTTGGAAAAATAAGTGAACAAAACTTAAAGAGACTCTTTGTTTAGGTGTATTTCTCGATGATTCAATTTTTACACTTTTAAAATTTAACCAACAAAATTAAGTATATTGAAAATGTAAAATCAATTTTTTTCACCAAAATTAAAAAATCGTGTTTTTTTGGTTAAAATAAAAAAAAATGAGTTTCTCTACAAAACTGCAAAAAAAAAAAAAAAAAAATTCCGTCAAAACCAAAAAATATTGAAATTTTCTGCCAAAACCGTAAAACTAGTTTCCCAGTGAAACCATAAAATTGCATTTCTCATCATAATCGGAACATCAATTTTTTCGTCAAAATCGCAAAATTAGGTTTTCAGCTAGAATCAAACTATTTTTTTCGTCAAAATTACAAAATCGTGTTTTCCTACAAAAATGCAAAATTGAATTCAAAAATATATTTTTGAACATTATACATAGGTCATTGTAAAGAAAATAAATTATGCAGTTTTAGTCTTTTTTAACTATTAGTATTGAAATGCTATTATAAATTTTTAAAAAAATGAACAACTTAATATCTAAATGTTGTATTCAAATGCTACATCCATATATTGCATCAAATACAAAAACGGACATGGCCTTAGATGTTAGATTCCTAATAGTAACGTTGCAGTTTTCTCCTTGTGTGGATTATGTTTATTACGTTGAATTTTCGGAATGATTGGTTGATGATCGCTTTTTTTGAAGCTTGCTGAAGTAATTGATGAAGTGAATACATGGGCTGAATTACAAAAAGAGTTCACACCAACGGACTCATCAACCAAATTCTTTCAAAGGATTCCATTGAGGTTATCCGTCAAAGCACAGTGACACTTGCAAATGCAATGTACATCAAAGGAGCTTGGAGCGAAAAATTCAATGTAAGGTTCGCAAAAGATACTGATTTTCACCTTTTGATGGCACCTCTGTGAAAGTCCCCTTCATGGCCAGTTACGAGAACCAATACCTAAGACAATCTGATGGTTTCCAAGTTGTGCGCCTCCCTTATGTAGAGGATCAACGGCAATTCTCCATGCATATTTTATCTTCCCGATGTTAGAGACGGATTGCCTACTCTGCTTGGAAAACTAGGCTCCGAGCCAGGTTTTCTTGAGAACCATATTCTAGACTACCAAATAGAGTTAGCTGATTTTAGAATTCCCAAGTTTAAGTTCTCTTTGACTTTGAAGCTTCAGGTGTGTTGAAGGATTTGGGCTTGACTTCACCATTTGGAGGTGGTCTAACTGAGATGGTTGATTCACCTACCATCGGTGAGAAGTTGTATGTCTCCAACATTATTCATAAAGCTTGCATTGAGGTGGATGAAGAGGGAACTGAAGCAGCAGCCGTTTCTATCGGCGTCGTAAGGCCCGTATGTTTTATATTTGATAAAATATCCAGTTTTTGTAGCTGACCATCCATTTCTATTTACGGTGAGAGAAGACAAGAGTGGAGTGATTTTGTTCATGGGTCAAGTTCTTGATCCTTCAAAACATTGATTCAGTTGCTGATGGCGTGGGAGGGAAACATTAGCCAATACATATCTTTGTTGTGTCTATTATTGGTTGGTTCGATTGAATTGAGTTTGTAACACCAGTCACTGACTTTGTTATGTTCTTGACTGCTTTGTTTCCTACAATAAAGTTGCTTCTTGACTCATATATATGGTTTAGTTGTTAGTCCAAAATCCTAATTCTTCATAATTAAAATTATATATAACGCAAAATACAGCAATCCTAAATACTAAAATCCAATCATAACCGGTAGTTAAATCTAAAACCAAATCAACCCCAACTACATTGGAACCCAAACGGTAGCAAACACAACACTATGACCTTTCCACGTCAGCACAAGACTCTCGTCGTCATCATCCTTTTTCATTCCCCATCCAACGGCGTGCTCCCCTAGCATCGCCTTCAAATCCGAAGCCGCCTCTTCTCTAACCCTAACTCCACCGAAATCATTATCTCTCATCCTCTCAAGCCACCGTCCCTTCGTCTCCGTCCTCTCAACTCTCTCCACACCTTCCTTGGCCACCACGTTTTCTATCTTCCAGCTTATCTCCGCCTCGTACAACCTCCTCTGCTCGCTCATAAAGGTGTCCGTCGTGTCAAAAGGGATCCAGAAGTAGTTAAACGCCGATCTCAGCCGCGTGACGAGATTCTCCGACGTGAGATCTGCGTCTTCTTCGATTAGGGTTACCATTGTGGGGTTCAGGGATCGGAGTTGGTTCAAGAACACGTTTCGGAGAGATAAAGAAGATGGTGATGATGGAGTTAGGGTTTCGTCGGGGATGTAACGGAGCATCATGTGGCAGTTAACGACGAGAGCTTCGTTGTAGGAAGTAGGGTACATCCGTAAGTGTTGGAGGAGGGAGGAGAAGCCATCGGAGTACGTTGAAGGGATGATGGTGAACTGCATTTCTATGTTTCTCGAGGTGGCGAAGTTGACGAGCTTTGAACCGAGATCTTCGTAGGAGATGTTGATGAATGGCGGGAAGTTGGAGGCGGAGGAGACGACGGTGAGTTTGAGAAGCGGTGGCTTGTTGAGTTTGGTTGCCATGGCGTCTATGAGAGTAGGGATTTGCATACAGTGAGTCAAACTTAGGTCAACGATGTGAACCGTTGAGTAGCCTTCCACGGCGGTTAAGATCGCCTCGTTGGCCGCGATGAATCCGAACCTGTGCCACGGAGTTAGGTCGATGAACCCGGCGAGCTCCACGACTGAGAACCGGTGTATTTCATCTGCCGGCGGTTGGAAGACGGTGTTTCCGAAGGTGGAGAAGAGTGTGGGGATTTTGGAGACGGCACGTGAGAGCAACGCGCGCACGAAGGCAGATGTGAGTCGTTGGGTGGAGGAGTCGCCGTCGGGTGAGGCAATGTTGTTGAGGACCCAAAGGAGTTGGTGAGCCAGTGCCGCGTCGTTGGAGTCGATGGCGGTGGCGCAGTGGAGGAGGAGCTGTTCCATGAAGCTAGCGTCGCCGCCGCTGCCGCAGCGTTGGGATTTGAGAGAAGGGAACCGGGTCGGGCTTATGATCCCCGTTCTGGTCATTTGGGTCCGGTTTAGAGAGAAGTTGTGTTACTAGCTAGTCTCTTCTTCTTGTGGTTTTGCATGACACATAAGGAAACAAAAAGAATAAAAAGCGTAGAGAAGGTGACGAAAACGACATGTCCATAATATTATGTATTTTCACGTTGATTAATTAATTTTATGTATTTAATATTCTGAAAAGTGAAGAACAGAGAGAAACGAGACAAAGAGAGGGATGTGGAAAGAAAGAGACGAGTCAATACAGAGAGCCGTGTAAGTATGTGGTAACCTTATCATCGGGAAACGCACCGTTTCGGTCGGTCGTTTATGCAGGACAAATCAATACAAGAGCAGCTTTTACTATATAGACATCTATCTAGCTGAATTGTTCGGTATGATTATATCTATCCACATATGTTTGTGCAATATGTCTGAAATAGCAAAAAATAGGAATCTCTAGTTAGATTGTAGGGTGTGCATTCTATGATCGATCATTTGGTATGTTATTTAGGGAAAGTATTGCATTTTATATCGTTGACCCGAGCTGTGGTAAGTTCCATATATGTTTTTTTGTTATAATAGCAGTATATAGTAGGGAAAAAAAGAGTACTGCTTGAAGGCGGGTGACATGTGAATATGTAGTGTCTGGTTTGTATTGTATTCATGTGTGTATGTACGGCTGAGTTTTTTTGTCATCTAGGTTACTATTATTCTCTTTTCCCTGAACAATCGCATTCATCAATAAAATCACTGCATGCACTTTACAACGAATTAAAGAATATTAAAACCATACGATTGGTTACATGATTTTGGTACGCTTGTATTTAGCATCCGGATGTTATTGATCAGTTGATTGAATTCGAAATTTAGATGTGAAAGAGGCTAGTAACTTGGCAAATTAATAATTGTATTTGTTATTGGAAATGCTGTGTTTAATTTGATGATATCTAATATATATAAAAGTTGCAACCTGTCTACAAGCATAGATTTATAAGTTTTTTGCTGAGTTCACCCAAAAAATGAACCACTAAAATAATAGTTAATAAAAATTTGTCATGTCATATTATATTTGCGAAAAAAGAAAAAAATAATTAGAAAATAATATTAATTACAAAAAAAACATTGGCGTTGTTAACATCGTCAACAAAACTATAAATCCAAACCCTAAGCCCTAAGCCCTAAGTCCAAAACCAAAACCTTAAACCTTAAACCCTAGGAACCCTAACCCTAAACTCTAGGATAGGATTTTAGGATTTCAAAGATTTAGAGTTTAGGGTTTTGATAACGTCTAAGGTTTAATGTTTTGTTGACAGTGTTAACATTGAATTTTCTTTTTTCGACAATTAATACTATTTTTTTATTTTTTTTTATTTTTCTTTTTACAAACAGAATAAAATGTGGCAAATTTTTATTGTTTATATATCATTTTAGTGGCGAAACAAGAAAAAGTCTAGATTTATACAAGCAGCATTATATTGAGAAAGATAACATACAGATTAAGTAGGCACGTACAAAAATATAAGATAGTTTCACACGTAATTGGATATTATATTTGCTTTGGTCCAAAACAAATAACAAGATAACTAAATTTGTATTCAAATGGGAAACTAAGGACCTGACTGGTTCAAACGCAGCGGTTGCGGTTACGAGAGTTTGTGGATGCGGGCGGTTGCGGTTTCTAGCGGTTTTAAGAGATTTGTACGACTGGTACTGCGGTTAAATATTGGTGCGTTTGCGGGTGACTTATTACTGGTTAACTACCAAATGCGGTAACAGTCAAATAATAAATTAACAATATTTATATTTAATATAATTATAAAAATATCAAAAATCATAAAATTATAATAAATATAAAATTTATATTTAGAAAGTTATAATTTTAATTTTTGAAAATTTATTGAAATTGTTTTTATTATAAAATTTTATAATATTAATTAAAATATAATAGATATATTTTAATATTTTCATAATTTCAATTTTAAATTTTTTATTAAATATTTTTACTTTTGTATATATATTGTTTTAAAAAAAAGAAAAAAATTTTACCCTCCCGCAACCGCAAACGCTACCTGGAGCCAGCTTTTGAATTTATGAGATTCAGAGCGGTTTGAAGCGGTTTGAAACGATTTGAGTGATTGTTGCAAACCGCCGACAACCGCTACTAACTGCAAAAGCTGCGTTTGCGGGTGGTAGCGGGAAAACCAGTCGCCCCCTAAAGAGAAAAGTGTAAAGGAAAACAATGTAGAATCGTAGAAAAGAATAATTATAATTATAATTATAAAGATAAATATATATATATAGTGAAGAAGATATCCAAAAAAATTTAAGCGTGTGTGGATCCAGATCAGTAATACTGCAATCAATATTTGGATCATATTCTCTAAAAATTAATATCTTATATATTAAAACAGAAGTCACAATTTCGATTCATGTGCGATTTTTTTAAAAAATAGACCTAATGGACATATTCCTAGAAAGTCATGTTACATTGAATCTCTAATCTTATCATTTAAATTTTAGGCTTACCAAAAGTTTTTATTGGGCTATCAATAATTGAATTTAAATAATATATGATGCAATGGATTTATAGATAATATAAATTAAATAGATATAATTTAATGTTCTAATGTTATACCTCCATATGTTAAATATTTAAATATTTGTCGATGTTAACTTTTAAAATTATAAAGATTTTTTTAAAAATAGCAAAAATCATATTATCTAACAATGATTAATCTTTACTACCTTAAACCAATGAAAACAAACTTTAAACTATATAGTTTATTTTAAAATAAAACAAAAACTAAATGTTTAATTATTTACTCGATAATATAAATCTATGAAGCGAAAAGTTTAATTTTTTTTAAAAGTACTAAATTTGTGAAATGTTACAATATCTTTGAATATGACAATAAAACAATATTTTACTAATATTTTTATATATAGTTACGATTTTAATAATGAAATAATAATCCGAAAATATATATATAGAAGAAGATACAAATACATGTGAAAGTTTAAAACAATATATTCAATAAAAAATATATTATAAACTTATTATATTTTAAAAATTGATAGACACATATATTATAATATATACAAATTTAGAACTGAAAATAAAATATTTTTATAAAAATAAATGAAAACAAAAACCTACACGGTTGCACGGGTCGATATCTAGTATGGATTTAATTGAGTACTCTCTCCATTTTTAATACTTGAAGTTTTAAAATAAATTGTTCCAAATTGTATAACGTTTTTCATTTTCAATGTAAAATTTATTTACTTTTTATGTTGTTTGATATTTATATTAAGAAATTTATTTTTTTTATTGATTGATTTGGGTTATGTGAATACTTAATGATATTTTTGTATAGAAAATAGAAAAAAAAATATTATTTTACAATCTACTTGTATAACTCAATAACGTCATCTAATTAAAAACAAAGAGTATATATATTTTAACTTACAACTATTATATTTTGCACACAAAGAGATGGAATAGTTAAATGATGTAAAAATATCTTAATTTTTATTTTAAAATTTTTAAGATATAAAATTTACATTTTTACCTATAATTTAAAAGTAGCCGATGAAAATGTTTGCAATTCAAACATTAAAATTTAGAAAATATTCGCCAATTCAGTGAGTTTATATGGATAAATTGTTTAATACTTTTTCACTAGACATGAATTTTATTATTTCTTGTAAAGGTTATTCAAAATTTTTGCAATATCATGATCATTTACATATTCTAAATTGGGCTATTTGCAAATATAACCGAACGCTCAAAGTCAAACCCAAAACAAACTCATGTTTTTTTTGGATTTTTCCTTTGTCCTATTCACCCTACAACTTCATACTATTCATAAAAATGTCATTAATTTTTTTTCTTTCGAAAATGGTCTTTTTACTCTTTTAACATTATTATCTTCAAGTATTTATAAGATTGTCATTGCCATCAATACACCAGCAACCAAGAACAACCAATTTGAAACTCTTAGTGCACTTAAATCGATTTACATTCCTTCTTTCTCAATTCTTATGAACTAAAAATAACATCTCTTTCACTTTCTCTCCATATTCATCCAAAACCCCAATATTTTGATTCTAATTTTTTTATGTTTCATAGAGTCATTAAAGCTTACGATTCTTGGTAGGTCAGTTTTGTTTGAGATTATGGGTGCTTGAAAAATACTTATGTGTGCTAAACAAATTATTTCACTGGTTAAAACTATGAAATCAGTTTTTTTTTTCCAGATATGTTCGCCCAGACGACTTCCGGATAAGTCTTCTGGCTGTAGATGACTTACATAAAAGTCTTCTGGTCAATGCAGAGGTTAGTTTTGCAATTGCTTTTTAAATATGTTTTTAGAGACGACTTACATAGAAGTCGTCCATCTTTGTTTGTTAAAAAAAAAATTGAGACGAGTTCCATGTAAGTCGTCTAGGGTAAACGGGTTAGTTTGCATTTGACCGGATTGTATCAGAAATTTGAGTTTTCTTGGACGACTTACACATAAGCCGTCCAGTAGAAAATTAAAAAAAATCAATATTTTGTTATACCTAGATGACTTCCATGTAAGTCGTTTCACGTTAGTTTTGCAAATAAAAAATAAAACTTAAAATTTTATTTCTTCTAAACGACTAACACGGAAGTCGTTCATGATTTTATTCCAAGATTCTGGTCAAACCTTGCTTATCTTGAACAACTTTCGTATAAATCGTTGGACGGACGACTTCCGTGTAAGTCGTCTAGAAAAAAATAATTTTTTTAAGTTTTATTTTTCAATTGCAAAACTAACCTGAAACGACTTACATGGAAGTCATCTAAGTATAACAAAATGTTGATTTTTTAATTTTCTACTGGACGACTTATGTGTAAGTTATCCAGGAAAAATCAAGTTTCTTACACAATCCGATCAAATGCAAAACTAACCCGTTTACCCTAGAAGACTTACATGAAAGTCATCTAGAGATTTTTTTTAACAAACAAAGGCGGACGATAATCACGAACAGTTCCAATCCCAGCCTGCCTAGGCATCGAAGAAAACATATCCATATCCCATGTTATCGCACTCGAAACCATGCTAGCTCATCTTCCATGTAAGTCGTCTAGGTTAAAGTCAATTGCAAAACTAACCTAAATGGATGACTTCCTAGAAGTTTACCAGACGACCTCCGTGGATGTCGTCTGCATCAATGTTTAATAAATTTTCATTTTCTCTAAGACTATAAAAACTTTTTACCATTTTCTTGTTAATTCATGTATATTAGTCGGTATTTGAACTCCTGAATGAAATTCATAACTTAATTGGTTTTAATTATGAGTTTGCCAACATTCATGTGTATTAATGTTTACAGAAGACTTCCATGAAGTCTTCTACGTTAGTTTTTGTAAATTTGTTAATTAACTTTAAGGTATATTTGTTTAATTTTCAAAGTGTTAAATAACTTCAAAAATATCAAGTAACATGGTTTAATGCGTCTTCTTAGATCATAAGATACACTTTTTAACTTGCATGAAATTTAATATTTCAATTCACTTAAAATTTAGAGTTTCCAGCTTAACTTTTTATTTTCCGCTTAAATTTGTCGCTTATATTTCTATTTCCCGCTTTAAATTTAAGTCTTCTAAAAAGACTTCCAAGAAGACTTCTAATGAAAGTCTTCTAATTTTCAACTTATGTAATGTTTTATCTTTTGTGAATTTGATTAAGGTTTCTTAATATTCTTCTCCTTTAGTTGTAACAAATTTGATAAATTTTGTGTTATTGTGTTTTGCTATTGAAGTTGTATCAATAACTTCAATTATGTCAAGTATTTTTGTTAAGATAATATTGTGGAAAATGAACATATTTACCAAAATTTCTCATTAATATCTCTTCAAAATTTCAAAAACAAAATCACAACTAAAGAAGTACACATGCAAATCACAAAACAGACCACAAAAAAACTATTATAGATCATTCCTCTACAAACACAAGCTTGGACTCCACTTGATATAGAAGAAGACTCTGTCAGAAGACAAGAAGTCGTCTGGAAGACTTCCAGAGCGCATTATATTTTAAAAAACTTCTGAGAAGACTTCCCAGAAGTATTCCAGATCTGAAAAACTTGCATATCCAAATCCAGATATGAAAAACCAGCATATAAAAAACTTTAAAATGGCTAAAAACATAAAAAAATGAGTGGAAGATTAGATAGATATACTTTTATAGAACACACAACGTACATACCCAAGTGGAAGATGAGAACCATCTGATTAAAAACATGCAACAAAAAGATAAATTAACGAGAAAGACATGAGATAAAAATGAAAAATTCATATAAACTTTGGTGTTTTCAAGTCAAAGAGATTAGAGTGGATTTGGAGAGTTTTAGTTTGGGAAAAAGATAAGAACTTTATACAACATGAGGTTACCAAATGAAAAAAAATCAGACATAAAAACTTACTAAAACGCTCAGATCTGTTATGAAAGGGAGACATGAGAGAAGACTCCATTAGAAGACTTCCAGGAAGTCTTACTTCAAGGAAGTCGTCTGGAAGACTTCCTGGAAGTCGCCTGGAAGTCGTCTGGAAGTTTTATATCGCATTATATTTGAAAAACTTGTATATCCAAATCTAGATCTGAAAAACCTACATATCCAAAAACGTTCAAATAGCTTAAAAATAGAGAAAATGAGTGAAAGATTAGATATATCTACCTTTATAGAACACACAAAAATATATATCTCAAATTAATAGATCAACCTTTAAATGAGTGGAAGATGAGAACCAAGTGATGAAAAACCTGCAAAAACAAGATAAATTAGTGAGAAAGAAATGAGACAAAAACAATAAATTGATATTAAATTTGGTGTTTATAAGTTCAAAGAGATTATAGAAAGGTTGGAGCGTTTTACAATGAGGAATATTACATTTTTGTTGCAGCCATTTGAGAGGAATAGAGAGAATGTGTAAATTTTTCTTTATATAGGGAGACAAAAAATATAATTAGGTCAAATATTTTCGATTCAGAAGACTTTCAAGTAACTCTTCGAATATAAGACTTCCTAGACGATTTACTTGTAAGTCGCCCAGAAGACTTCAATATTTTTACCGGAAACTAAAATAATTTTAGCGGAAAACTAAAATATTTTTAGCGGGAGTTAGAAGACTTCTCTGGAAGTCTTCTAACCGATAATACTAATCGTCAAACGACTTACCTGTTAGACGTCTAGATCCTAAACTAAATTAACTAACTAAACACTTCATAAAATCAAATTAATCTTAAAAAATGTTTACTATACACAGAAATAAACACATATACGTAAAAATTAAATTTTTCAAAAAACATTTAAGTTTTCCAAAATCAAACCTTAAGAATACATATAATACTACAACATATGTTGTCAAACCCTAAACCAAAGAATATCATGAGTCACTACTTTCACTCATCTATGTTGAAAATAATTCAATTTTATTATATCTGAATTTATATCACTTAAAACTGTTTATAACTACATGATTTTTATTTTTCACTTGTCAAATTTTTTTTAAAAATTATAAATTATTTTTAAGATCAACTAAACTAGAAGATTTTCGTGGAAGTCGTCTAGATGACTTACAGTATCTCAGAAGAATCTGACGATTTTCTAGGACTATATTCGGAAAAAAAAATCTGTTTTTTTGTTTGGTCACAAGGGCTGACTATAATTTTATAAGGTTTTTAGGTTAGTTTTGCATTTGATTCAAGTTTGCATATAGTTTTGTATTTAAAATCATGTTTTGAGTTATATTTGGCAAATTTCCATCTAAATTTTACTATATCACTTTCTCAAATTTGAACTTCTTCCTCTCTGTACAATTTTATTTTCTCTCTATTCGCGAGACACTTGACAACATCCAATCAATTAGAGATTGTTATATTTTCTTTTGTTTATAAACAAGGAAATAGTATTCTTCTATACTTTTGCATTGTTTTTGGAGATTTCTATTTTCAAAAATACAATATAGCAAATCTCATTTCTATTATATAATTTCTCTATTTTATGAGAAAATAGCAATACCGATTAGAGATGAAAAAAATATAACAATTTTTTTTATTTTAGAAGAAAAAATAGAATATATTTAGAGTAGCTTTGACTTAAAATACTATTATAAAAGAAAATATATTAGTGGGTTGGAGATGCTCTAAAAACTCTTGATATATTGCACACAAACTAATGATCCTCCTGCTGGTGATCTCTGGTGGGCGCGTGTGAGTGTGGCGGTCGATGGTTTTCCCGACTCCGGCATGCTCAGGTGAGAACGCGCGTGGACGCGGTGGCGCGTGAGGCGATGCGTACGGCAGCGCGAGTGGCTGCGCGTGTGTCCGGCGAGATCTTCATTTTCGCTGCTTCTTAGTAGTGGCTCCGGTGTACCAGTGTGGGTTCCTGGCCGCGTCCTTGGTGCTGCGTATCTCCTTCACTCTCAATAAAGTAAACGTTTTTTGGTCATCTCGTATGGTGTTCTGGACCCTGCCTGTCTAGCCGAGCAGCAGTTGGACATTCGACCCGCTCTCTCTCTCATGCGGTGTGCCTCCGGAGGGTTAGCAACTTGGCGGTCCGCTCTCTCTATATGAGATTTCGGTTCAATGGGTGTAACGGTCACGGCGGAATGGACTGGAGGCGGCAATTTCAGGACGCTTTTCCGAACGACGGCATCGTCGCTAGGTGGTTTTCTCTCGTGTCGTCGTACGTATTCTGTTGGGTGCTTTGAGTGTGTGTTCGTGCTTGGATTTTTGGTCTGTTTCAGGGTTTAGGTGGGGTTTTCGGAAGCTGTAGGAACCGTAGCATCAAGGTTTGAGGGCGCCTTTCTTTCGGTAGCTCGTGGTGTCCGGTGCTCAACCTCGACCGGTTCCAGTTTCTTTGGTCTGAGCTCATCTCGTTGCTTAGCTGGTTCTAAGGCTTTGTTCCGCTCTGTTTCGAGCTGCGTCAATTTCCATTTCGTCTTGTTGTTTAGTTTATTTCCTGTTCTTCGCTACAAGTTGTCTTTGTATTTTTTGTCACAAATTCGAAAATTGATATAATAATTTAACATTTTACCAAAAAAAAATGAAAATATTAAGGCTAATACAATTGAAATACCCAAATTTGTTAGCTAAAGTGGTTAAAATCACGTTATGCACCCATAGTTTTCCAAGTTCAATTCCTCTTTATGTTTCTGTTTATTAATAATGCACCCATACTACAAAAATTCTAGCTTCACCTCTGATCCCGCATGCTTTTTTAGATGGATTTATTTTCTTTCACAATCTTAAGGAATCAGTTATTTAACAAGATTGTAGTTAACAATATTATTTTGTATTTGAGAAACTCAGTATGGGATTTTGAGCGCTGCAGATGCTTTAATACTTTGCACCATGAACTCAATTCAAGTTTTTTTTCATCTCAAAAATGGAAATTTAAACATCTTTAATCCTTCTTGAATGGAACTTTTACCTAGATACAGATTTACGGGTTGTTAAGTTAAACCGGTTTGTTGCTAGTTTAATTTTATGAACACTTGTGCATACACGTTAAGCGTTTGTATATCTTCAAGCAAATTGAAGACACCACGTATGCTAGTAATTTTGCTCATTTCCAACTTCACTTTATCTATTATTTTAAAATGGAGTTTTTAAGTAAAAATGCTCTAGTGATATTTTAACTTTTACTCTATAATACAATATAACGGTTTTACTCTATAAATAGTAACTCATTTAGTTATTATTCATCACTATATTTTCCATTTTAAAATATAGTATCATTAGAATAAAATCCAACCTATTATAACACCACTGCAAGAGGAGTTTTGCTTGTGCATCAAAATCTGGTACTTCAAATCTAGACAAGCATGGCATGGGAAGCAGGACGAAAAAAGAGTCAGGCAACCGTTGACGACGATGGAGCAGTGAAAGATACTAAAGTTTCCAAGACTCAATTCAGAGAGGCAACAAACGAGATGCGCGTGATTGGGGAAATGCCACTCTCATTTGTTGAGAGTATGGCTTGGAAGCGCTTCTGCAACAAAATAATTGAACTCAAGCCACACTCTAGGAGAACCGCAACAAGAGACATTGTTAAACTATATGTCAAAAAGAAAACAGCATTGAAAGCATGGTTCAAGGCTAATAAACAACGAGTCTCGCTTACCACTGACATATGGTTGCTCAAATTTGACAAAAAACGAGGTCTGTAGCATCACTTATTTTAAACTTTTATATCACTTGTTGAATGACACAAATGTATTACCATCACTTAAATAATTGATTCCGATAGTGGCGATGCAATATAAGGCATCGGTTATAGTAACTGATGGTTATACTTCTATCAATTATAGTAAATGATACTATAATGCATCCCTTATCATAACTGATATAAATATTTGTGACGCTAAGCATAAATGATTTAATTATGTGCATCGATTATTTTAAACGTTGTAAGTACTTGCGTCAGGTTTTTTAGATGATGCATTTTTATATCATTTGAAATATCTGATGTTAATATTAGCATTACTTGTTTATAAACAATGGAAAATGTGTTATCAGTTATAACAATTGATACTAATAATGGTAACGCTTTTGTTTAAGTGATTGTAAAAATTGTTTCACTTATTTTAATTGATGTTAATATATCACTGTTGCATCATTTAATATATTTGCTACTAATACTCATGCATCACTTATGTAACTGAAGTAATATATTTTCGTTCAATAATTACAAATTAAATTCATTAAAACAATAAAAAAAATATTAATAATAAAAAAGAAATTATTTTTCAGATAAATATCCAAATGCATACAAAAGTCTAATATTAAAACGGGAACCAAACATAAAAACCATAGTAGCTAATAAAATAAATAATCCAACCAATGGTCTAAACTTAATTATTAAAAGTTTCTGCGCCGTACTCTAATCCAGATGATCTCTGTTTTGGCTTGCCTGTAAAAAAATCAGATTAGATTTATTTCTTTTGAAAAAAAAGACTAATGCTTAAATTAAATAAATAAATGTTTAACATAAAACTCGTAAAGTACCTCAGAGTTTTGTTGATTGACCAAATTTGATAAAATATCAGCAAAATTTGGTTGATTGGCCAAGTTTGACAGAACACCAGCTAAATTTGGCACCGCTCCATTAGTCTACATATAAAAAGTAATATTTAGTAAACAATATAATACACCAATAAAATACAAAACAGTAATTAGTATAAAATAACCTGAATAGTAGTAGCACCAACTAATTGTTGGATCATTCCTGCTAAATTCTGGACTTGACTTTGCAATCCTGAAACTTGTGACTTTAGCTCAACAACTTCAGAATTTGACGCTGCTAAATTTGGAGTATTGGACATTTTCAATAGCTTTGAAGGTGTAGGTCCACGTCCTAGGCACCGGACTCGTCCTGATCGCTCTGGTCCAAAAACTTTGGAATATTCATCGTCTAAACTTGCAGTGATATTTGATCTTTCAACTGAAAGATTTTCACTCATCAAAAGTGTGAGTTCATCCTGAAATATTTAAACAATATAAACATGTATAATTTAATGGTTTTATAAATATTAGTTATAAGCTTTTATATTTAAAGGAACTAACCGCACGACTCTTTGCTTCTTCACAAACAAAAGTTCCATCAGACTTCTTACGGCTTGCAATGAAAAATTCTGCTCTGCATGGTGTTCTTCCTGTTTGGTCTTTCTAAAGAAAATATAAGAAAAAATATTTAACTTATTGTCCAATATAAACATAAATATGTACCTACATGAATGGTTTGAAGAATCAACAAATTATGCAAACTCAAATTACTTACAATGTTGCGTCGCTTCCTTGCAAAACTCTTTCTTCCGCAGACATGTGGCAAAGTATTCTTTTTCTGGTTATTGATATTTCGTTCACGCATTTTCTGAAATTTGATATGTAATACTAAAAAGTTAGTCCCAAATCTAGTAATATGTATAAATATATTGTATATTCAATACATAAACATACCTTCCATTTTTCAGTGAATCTAAAGAAAACAAAACCATTCCACTGATCTTCCGGAACCATGGCAGGACGATTCAGAACTGTTTCAGTACGGTCACTCCGTTTGTACATCTTCCAGAGACGAACTTTAAAATCCTTACATCTGCTCCCTAATACACTTAGAACATAGTTCTTTTTTGTGTCCGGGTTATCAAACCAGAATTTTGTCTATAACAAAAGTCATAGATTTTTTAGTACAAATTTCTAGTTAGAAAAGTATAAACCAATAACTATGTTGCAAGAGTAATAATATTTTTTGTTACCAGAATAATGTCCCAGGCTTTGTCCTTCCTGTGAGGAGCAAATACCCTCCAATCGGCATAGTCAATTGGCAACAAATTAACATCATTGCTCAACTGACCTAACCAAGACCCCAATAAACCTCCAGAATCTTCATCAGGCTGGCCACAATCTTCATCAAAATGAACTATCACTCTACGGTTTTGCAGTTTCCAAACTTCTTTTGTTGTCAACGTTTGTTCTTCTATTTCTCCATTTGCATCTATTTAATAATCAGACAATGCATTAGTTATCAAAACTAAAACTAAATATATATCAGTTACATAACACTAATAGGTGTCAATAAAAAAACTGAACGTTACCTCTGATTTGCACTTTCCATTTGAAAGTGTTACACTCTGGAGCAAACTGTGGTGGACAACTGAAATCCAACTGCGTCTCTAAAAACTGCGAATCCTCCGGTGCTTGTGTATCATCAGAATCTGTGAAATCCATAACTCTACATAGAAAAATATAAACCTAGTTAATATTGAGAAATATACTGATGAAATCACATTAAAGATAGTTAAAACTATTAATATTTGAAATCATTATGTTATATAACCTGAACTGTAAGCGCTATAAATATTTACTTCTTCAAAAAAATATTATGATAGGCTACTATCCCCCATGTCATATAAATCTCTAGGTTGGACATGCACAGCAATATTCCATCCTTGCTCACATGGATCTTCTACATAATACACCATTTTTGCTTGAGAGGCCAAGACATACGGTTCGTCTTCTTCTTCATCCCCCGTGTGTAACAAACGATCAAAGTTCACCATGTTATGACCATAAACATCATGTTTGTAGCCTCGACTACTGCGAGTATCAGCCCATTTACACTTGAAAAGCACAACTCTAAAAGTCTCATAGAAGTTTAGTTCGATAACTTCTACTAACTTCCCATAATAAGCTATATCTCCTGCTTTAGGATTTTGATCACGCGAGCTCGCATAACTCACCGTATTAGCATTCACATAAACACCACTGTTTTGTGTTTTCAGGCCATCATCTCTTCCTGATGCTCTAAACTTATAGCCATTGATATTATATGATGAATATTTCACTACTTTTTCAGACGGGCCCAAAGCTAAGCATCTAATATCGTCAGACACACCTTCAACATCATTTTTTTCTACCCTATCTTTAAGCCATTTCCCAAAATTAAGATGCACTTCTCTGTCAACATCTAAGACGTGATTCCGCTTGCTTTGACGAATCTTTTTCTTGCTAAGCTCTTTTTTGTATCGCCTAAATAAACCATTTTTATAAAATGGTTTGTTAGTTAAAATATAAAACAATTTAAATTAGAGTACATATTGATTAATATATAAAACTTACTCTCTCAAATGATCCAGGAATTGACAATTTATCAATATAAACCGATGCGCCTGTTGTCTCTCGACATAACTAAGCGTATAAACCTGACCAGCTCAGACAAATCGGCCTACATTTGGGAAACTTGATTGAATCTCCGAGTTTGATGTATGATTTTGCACTAATGAAGGCCGATCATCAACTCTTCCAACTCTGTTGAATCTTGTCTCTATATCATTGAGATACATTGAGCAAAACGTAACACATTCATCAGCCAAATATTGTTCGCATATAGATCCTTCAGGTTTGGCACGATTACGAACATAGGATTTGAAATGTCCAAGAGTTCTGCACATATATTAATTAGTGAGATACTCCTATATTCACCAGTCATGAAATATTTATGTGACTAATATTTTACGACGATTACCTTTCAATTGGATACATCCAGCGAAAAGCCACTGGTCCACCTTGTTTTGCTTCTTCGACGAGATGCACAGTTAGATGTACCATTACCGTGAAAAACGAGGGAGGGAATACCATTTCCATATGGCATAAAGTCATTATAATATGCTCTTGTAGTTTATCTAATTCATCTGGATCAAGGACCCTTGCTGATATACTTCGGAAAAACCGAGATAACTCAATAATGACAGACGCTACATCCTGTGGGAGCAGATTCCGAATTGCTATTGGCAATAAATCTTTCATTATAATATGAGAGTCATGACTTTTTAGACCAGATAGCTTGTGATTCTTTACATCAACACAGCTAGATATATTAGATGCATATCCGTCCGGCAGCTTTACATTTTTTAAGACACCTAAGAAAATGTCTTTCCCACTACGATCCAAAGTGAAACTTGCTGGTGCATATTTATCATTATTATCAGGCCACAACTCAGAGCGAATACCAAGCTCACGGAGATCTTTTCTAGCACTTAAGTTATCTTTTGACTTCCCCTTGTCGTCTAACAATGTGTAAACAATATTGTCAAACACATTTTTTTCTATATGCATAACGTCTAAATTATGTCGCAGGACCATGGATTCCCAATACGGCAAGTCAAAAAATATACTCTTCTTTTTCCACTGTTGATCATCACACTTTTCCATACCACTCCGGTCTCTCTTTTTACCAACCAATTCACGTCTCTTTCCAAGAGTAATATTAACTCTTCCTTGTTGATCTTTAATTGTAGAACCTGTTGGTGTAACCGGTGGATTTCTAAGTTCTACGGTTCCATCAAAAGTAGCTTTATTTTGTCGATACTTATGATTAATGGGAAGGTACCGACGATGACCCATAAAACAGTTTTTTTTCCATAGCGTAAACGTCGACCAACGGCATCATAGTTGCAGCTTGGACATGCCAATGCTGTATAAGTATTCCAACCGGATAAATTTCCGAAACCCGGAAAATCACTTATTGTCCACATAAGAGCTGCTCTCATGCTAAATGTGTGATTTGTTGAAGCATCTCGAGTTTGAATTCCATCAAACCATAACTCCTTTAGTTCTTTGATAAGGGGCTGCAAGAACACATCAATATCATTTCCAGGCATTTTTTTTCCAGGAATAACCATAGAAAGGATCATCGATGTTTGCTTCATTGATATCCATGGAGGAAGGTTATATGGAAATAGGATCACCGGCCATATACTATAATTTGTACTTAATGTACCAAATGGGTTAAAACCATCAGTGGCCAAGCCAAGACGAACGTTTCTTGGATCCGATGCGAATTCGGGAAACTGTAAATCAAAAGCCTTCCAAGCTCCACCGTCTCGAGGATGTCTAAGCTTTCCATCACCGTCAGGAGCAGTTGCATGCCATCTCATATCAGAAGCTGTTTTTGACGACATAAATAGTCGTTGTAGACGGGGTTTTAAAGGAAAGTAACGTAAAACCTTTGCAGGAATTTGTTTCACTTTCTTTGTTGACTGAGATGCCTCGCCGCTAGCTGTAGAACTACCACCTTTCCATCTAGATGCTTCACAAATTCCACATGTTTCTCTATTTGCATTTGCTTCCCAATATAGCATACAATCATTTGGACATGCATCGATTGATTCATATGTCAGCCCGAGCTTGCGAATAACTTTTTTCATGTCACCGAATGAATTGGGAAATTTCGCTTTCGGAAAGGCTTCTTTAAGCAATTCAAGCACCATAGAAATTCCCTTATCGCTGATCCCGCACATACACTTAATATGATACAACTTCAGCACGAATGTTAACGTTGTAAGCTCTGTGCAGCCAGGGTAGAGGTTTTGGTTAAAATCAGCAAGCAACTCATCAAAACTAGTTTCATCGTTGGTACTTGATGGGTTATCAGCACCGATTGGTTGGTCAGAAGAACTAGATCCAACATCTGTATTCATGTCGATTCTAGGAAAGAGATCATCCAAAAGATTTGCCGTTGAATTAGAGTCATCAGGGGCATGAAGGATTTCTGTTGCTTTTCCAGTAGTATCGACATCCTCTCCATGTAAAACCCATTCCGTATAAGAGCTTAGAAATCCGAAACACATTAAATCACCTTCAATATCTTGTCTTAGCTTCGATTTGGATAGAGAACAATGATTACATGGGCATTTTAACATGTCCACTTTAATTTTGCCAAAGGCAAAATCTAGGAATTTTTTTACGCCATTTGTATAGTCTCGAGATAAACGAGACTTGTTTATCCATGACTTATCCATAATGACCTAAGAAATATACATATACATATACAAATTTAGTTAAACAATTATTTTTAGTATATAGTTTTTTTAGTATATAGTTAAAGTAACGATACATATGATTTCATCACATAAATATTTTTTAGTTAAGAAGGTTCATTACTTGGCTGATAGTCAGATATCTAAGTTGTTATTGTTAAGAGTCATACATTTTAAAAATGATTGGTTGTCAGATTTTAACACTAAAACTAAACAAGCGTAGGATATTCATAGAAATCTTATAAACCAGTCAAAATGATATAAAAAAACTCATGATTTCAAACTCAATAGATCCAAACAAATCAGATATTAAACCTCAATCAGAATAAGAAAATAGAACCACAAGTACGATGTTATTCTTAATTGTAATACATATTAAAAATGAATGGTTGTCAAATTTTAACACTAAAATTAAACAAGTAGGATATTCAGAGAAATCTTGTAAACATGTCAAAAGGATGTAAATTCGTGCTTTCAAACTCAAACTATCCAAACGAATCAGAGATTAAACCTAAATCAGATAAGAAATCAAAATTGCAAAAACGACGAAGCAACAATTAACTGACAAATACTAAATAAGGATTAGATTGTCCAGAGAGCAGGGGATTCTTTCAATACCAATGAATAAGAAATCTATGTAACCAAATCAATAATTTACTTGTTTACAGAGATAGTCATGTGTCAATAGTCTACCTTCACTAGCTATATTAACAACGTAAAGAGGTAGTATGGTTTACCTCGCAAAACGCCGTAAGCTGATTTGATTCACTAAACTCGTCAATGATAGGTTTCTCTAAAGATATTATGGTGAGTATTTGATATATAAAGATATTATGTATAGATATATAATTCACTTCCCGCCGAACGTAGAATATTTTAGGGGATCTGAAAACAAAATTTGTTTGTAAATAATTATCAACAGGAACAAATCTCAGCCACTATCTATTAAAATATACACTTATACATAAGTTGTTAGATTCATTATTTATCTTCTCAACAGCACAAGGAAATGTTTTTTTTAATTATTAGTTTAGATCTACAAAATTTAACGGATATGCATCTTCTCAATTAGTTTATTAACCATAAAAAAATAGATAAATTAATGTATCAGTTATCTAACCGTTACAAATTCACTATATTAGCGTTATTGTCTGAAAGTGATACAAATACATATTTATTAGCGACACTTATAATGAACCGACGTTATATTAGCATTAGTTTTGGTAAGTGATACAAATATGTATTTATTAGCATCACTTGTAATGAACCGACACAAAAAGAATTTACAATGGCATCACTTATTAACGCTGATGTAAAACTGTGGAAATTGCATCATTTATTTTTAAGTAATTCTAATTTGTGTCGATAAATTTTCTGATACATTTTAACTGATGCTACAGACCTTGTTTTTTGTAGTGAAACAACAAGGAATGTGTAATGGCTTATTCTGTTTTTGAATCGATGAGCTTGTTCTACTATAATAACTCATTTTTTTGGTACTGTAGGTGTGAGTTCTATGGTAGTCACACTTAACTTTGGGGATGCTTCGTGGCAGCTAAAGTGGTTGATCATCGGTTTCAAGTACATCACAGACCACAAAGGTCAGACCATTTCAACTGTGCTTCTAGATTGTTTGGCTGAAAGGGGAATACAGAAGATTTTTTGCATAACTGTTGATAATGCAATCGCAAATACCTCTGCGCTTAGGAAGTTTTAGAGTAGCTTCTCCTTACTTTCAAATGAAGCCTTTGTTATCAATGGGGAATTTATGCATATGCGATGTGCAGCACACATCATAAACTTGATCGTTAAAGATGGTTTGGCTGAAGTGGATGAGAATGTCTCAACAATTCGTAATGCAGCTGGGTATGTTAGGTCTCGTACATCTAGGTTGAGGTCATTTGAGTTTCAGGTTTATTCGGGAAAATTGACAAGGGGTAGTTTGCCACTGAATGTTAAAACTAGATGGAATTCGACTTACTTGATGATGTCAAAAGCACTTGAGTTCAGGTTAGCGTTTGACCAGATGGAGGCAGAGGACAGGCTTTACAACGACTATTTCATGGAGTTTGAAGGTGGAGCACAACGAGTTGGACCTCCTGCTGCGGTTAACTGGCATTGAGAGTTTAGTATGGTTTCTGATCATCTTCTAAAACTCCTTATTGGTTGTGTCTGCAAGCACATATCTGAACTCCTATTAATCATTTATAAAATAAAAAAAATTATCTTTTTATCATTTTATAATAATAATAGTTCATATTAAATGAGATTATTATATTTAACTAAATATGATAACATTATATTAAATTGATAAAATTGTAAAAACAGCTTTTATAAATATAAAATATTTATGCTAAAAATATAATACGATGATATAACGACTTAACATTCAAAAACTATATAATACATGTATAAAAATTGACATATCTTAGACTTTTGTATATATAATAATATATTATCTGAAATAAATAAATGTAAAAATATTGCTAATAGAAAACTTAGTTTTCAAGGTCGGTGGATCAAAACTGAATATAATTTTAATACAAAAATAATATTTAATATGTTTTTAATGCATATATTAATTTTTTAAATAAATATACATACCATAAATGATGTAAAAAAATATTTATGTATATAAAATGAAAATAAACACCTGCACGGTTGTGCGGATCGAAATCTAGTTTTACATTAAAAGGATCTGCAAGACATGATATTTGAGTTGAGAGATTGTTATAAGAAGTTTGGGATGATACATATCTATATAAAAACTGACAAATGAAACCATCTAAACCCCTTTTTTTTCTGGAAAATGAAACCATCTCAACCTCATTTCTATATATTTTTCAAAAACAGAAAAAACTTATACAGGTAATTTTATTTCAATATATATATAGAATGAAAGCATAGAAATGAGTCGAATATATTACGAGTGAAGATGTATTAGATGTTAATCAATCAGCAATAGTTACTTTATCTTAAGGAATATTCTTATACATGTAGACAATTTTCTTACTTACGTTTTTTATCTTTATCGTATAACAATAATTGTAAAACTATTGAATAAAAATGTAGCGAAAGACAAAATTAACAGGGAGATAATGTTTATATATTTAGGGAGTCATCAAGATGATTATTAAAATATCAAGTTGTGTATTATAATTATATGTAATATGTTGGTCCAAAGTCTGTTGGGTGAAAAGGACTGGCCGGTGCATTGGAAGATGTGTGTGTGCAATTATGAATATATACTCTTAGAACATCTCCAATCGTATTTTATTTTCTACTTTTTGCTCATTTTTGCTCCTATCGGTTTTGGAAGATGTGTGTGTACAATTAATCTCAACTTGATACTATTTGCAATGATGGTTATGAAGAAAATAGTACACCACCGTCTCTAATTATCTCAGTTACCATTATCTCAACTTTGGTTAATTTCTCATATAGAAAAATCATTTAATTTGCCGGCGTGCCACATTTTACCGAAATATTATGAAAAACAAAGTTACATAAAGGCCGCTCAAGCAAAAAGGTTGAGCAACTTTGTAGTTTCTCCTCCTACGCGTACGAATCTTTCCCCAGCGATGTTGTCCATAAACGGCGTCGTTGTAACGGATTCCCCTGAGTACATAGACGGTGTTTCGGGTCGAACCGTTTCCTCCTTAAGCGGTGTCGTTTTGATCGGGAAAGTAGGTAGTAGAGAGAGATCTAGCTCCGACGACTGTCGTTGTTGTTGTTCTGACGCTAATCGTTTCCGTTTAGGCGGAGAAGCGGTTGGCCTACTGGTTCTAGAGCTCGAGAATCGGCAGTGGTGGTAGGCACTCCCGTCACCGGAATCATTCAACATCTCCGTGCAGATCTCCGATGCTTCGTCGGAAGTTGTAGACGGAAACCCTCCGAAACCACCGTCGCGTGTTAGAAGCTCCGGCATGGGTCTCAAAGAACCGCCGCGAAGAACCGTCTCAACCGCGGCTTGACAGATATTCCAGTTCCCTGTCCACAACAACCCGACGGCGCCGTTTACTGGATTCACAGTTCTCCCACAAGCTTCATAGAGCAAGGACTGGAACAAAGCTGCAAAATAACCCCTAACGACGATCAGACAACGATGACGTCATAAAGAAACCAAACAAAAGAGAGAGAAGATCTCTTGGTTATGTTTGGTTAAAGTACCAGGGCTTTGAGATTCCGGTACGGAGGAGATGAATGACATTAAACCGGCACGGCCGAAAAACTTAGCGACGAACGCGGTGGCATGGCCTTGAGCTTCGGCGGATTCGATCCATTGGATACAAGGACGGAGGATGCAACTCTCGCTGCAACCTTTTCGAAGCACGCGACAGCCATTGCAACTCATACTTAAATGTTCTCTTAGTTAAGTTTGCTATTATCTGGGAGATTCACATTACTTTGAAGAGAGATGGAGAGAGAGAGGGACAAGGGTTTCAATGTTTTATTGATGATGAAGCAGACCAATGCTATTTATATAGACATTTTTGTAAGAGATTATTACATCCCCTATATATTATTTGAGAAGCATTACAACATTATTTTGTAGCCACTTGTCATCACTAGAATGATTCTTAGAATCCTTAGAGAAATAGTTTGGTCCATCTAAATATATAATAAGTTTTTTATTAAAGTAACCATAAATACATTATTAATGTGATTTACTATTTCCTTAAATAAAATTACGGAATTTCCTAAAGTGGCTAAAGTATATATGACAATTAATATTTTAAATAATAAAGATTTAATAAAAATGAAGGTATCTTATATCATATTTGTATAATTTTAAACTATAAAAATAAATTAAACAACCATATTAACCATATAATAAAAATGAAATTTTTTCTTTATATGTTATATTTTCAATTTTTAAAAACGAGTATAAACTACCAAAACTGTTAAAAGTCTCACATTCAAATTTTGTGATCCATGATTTATTTTTTTTGTTAGGACATGATACAAATGATTAAAAAATCATATAAGTCGAAAGTCTCATTTAATAAGTATTAAAAATAAAGATATATATATATATATATATATATCATTTTAAATTAAATTATATGCCATATAAAAATGCATAAATATCTTAATTTTGATATTTACTTTGGACAAATTTTTTTGATGAAAAATTTGAAAAAATATTATAAATTACTTAAACTATTAATCCTATAGTGAAAATTTTGTTATTAGTAATTTATTTTTTTTGCTATAACAAATACAAAAAAACATATGAGTAGAAAGTATCATTTAATAAATATTAATATTAAAATATACTATATATATATGTTACTATCACTTAAATTTAATTATATACCATATCAAATAGAAAAAATATTTTTTAGATTAATAAACTTTTATTTATATCTTCGCACCAATTTAATTATATAAGTAATAGTTAGTGACTTTTTAATTATTAAATATATATTTATTATTTCATAATATGTTAAAACATATAATATATAAAATAATATATATATATAATGTTCATCCCGCGCAAGGCGCGGATCTTAACCTAGTAAACGTATTGTTTGAGCATATACTTGAGTTACGGAATGGGTCATGCTAAAGGGTTTATTTTTAATTGGATAATAACTGTTGAAGTGTCCTCCTACCAATTACAAACAAATACAGAATGGTTACGTACTATTAGAGGTTGACAAAAGAAAAAACTTCTTGTTGGAGAATTTGTTATTATTTTCAGCATATTTAATACTGCGAAACTGGTACGATTTTGTAATAAGAAAAAACTATATAATTAAACCGATTGAAAAGGAAAATTAATTTAAAATTAATGTTTATAAAATTTAAATAAAAATAAATAAAAGAATGGTATGTGCTTGTTGACTAGTTGGTGATGAGGAGAGAGAAGAAAAAAAGTTAGATTCCAAGGTGATGGGTGCGAACGGCTCCGTGTCTCCGCGAATAGTTATGCCTCCTCAACCATTGGTTCTTTTTATTACAAAAGTAATATATTATCTTTTATAAATTTCTACACTAAAAAGTTGACAAAAAAAAAATTCTACACTAAAAATATTCATATACATTGTTGCGTCATGCGTGAACGATCTCGAGTATTCGATGGAATTGCCAAATAAAAATAGCTTTTCTACATGTCCAATCATTTTGCTGGTTGACAAATTTTAGTAGTTTCAAGTTTTAATTAATGCTACAACTTTCTCAGCCGATATTCGACTATTTTAGCATAGATTCTCAAATGCAATGTCCTAATTAAATTCGAAATTGATACTTATAAGTTATAACGTATCCCACTTCTTTCAACTTTCAAGTTCGTTTTTCTTAACGTCTATTCGTTAAACTAAATTTCCATATCTTAACTATCCCATGTAGGGTTCATAGACTTTGTAAACAATTTATTATAATTTATCAAACCGATTAAATTGTATTGTTTAGGGTTAAGTCTGGCTGACCCTTCAGTAAAACAAATCCACTATCTGACCCTTAAATCATCCTTAAGGGTTTTATTTTAGTGTTTTTTTTTAAATAGGCTTTTGTCGACGATATTGTCTCAAGTGTGTGACCAAATCAAATATTTCTTCCTCTTTTACATTAGTAAGCAACAAAGATAAATATATACTACATCCTCATAGTTATATATATTTTTATATTATAAAATTTATTTAATATCTTAATAGTTTGATATACATATTTTTGAAGTTTTTATTGTGTTATCTAAAATTTAAAACAATATATTAGATCAAAATAAATATAAATACAAAAATACTTTTAATATGTGTGATTTTTTTCAAAAATATACTAATATGACAAAATGCATAACAGTATTATTAAGCAAAACTTTTCATGGAAGTGTATGTAACTACTCACTCATGGTGATCAAAATAGCGTCATTTGATGGCTTACGTGGTGTCATCCTATTGATTAACTAGACGATTAGAGCATCATTAATCATGAAGCTTAGAAGGGGGTGCATTGAAAATAAGAATAAAATAGTAGATGGATCCTACCATTTTCGAAAATAGGCGGGGGGGGGAGGAGGGGGGCTTCTACTGCCTAAATAAGCTTACGTGGTGTCATCCTATTGACTAACTAGACGATTAGAGCATCATTAATCATGAAGCTTAAAAGGGGTATATTGAAAATAAGAATAAAATAGTAGATGGGTCCTACCATTTTCGAAAATAGGCGGGGGAGGGGGGGGGAGGGGGGCTTCTACTGCCTAAATAAGCAGCGATTTTGGGGAGATTTTGTTAGTTTAATGAAAGATAAAAACGTCTTTTTGATTTCATCTCATTCAAAAGAAACCTAAAACCCTAAGAACGTAAAACCCGTAATACCTGATCCAAAACCAAACAGATGTCTACTAGGTTCCTATATAGGCAGATCCTGCTCTAGACTAAACCTTATTAAGACATATGCTTATGCGTGAAATGAAGTTAGATATCTAAAGAGCGCCATAAGACAATAACTGTACTGGTTGATTTTACAATAACATGTGGGAGCTGAGTTCAAATCTTTATGGCGACATTTTTAGGACAATATGTTTTATGTGTGAACTTGAATTTTTTGGGTTTTAAGCGCTAGTTTGCTGGGTCGGACCCGTATATAGATAAAATTCATTTACCTGACAGATTCTTATTCGATCGGTTTCTACCCGGACAATGCCAAGCCCTAGTTTAATGGTTTAGCCAGGTTAGCGAATATTTTCATTGGCATTGGGTCATAACTGGCTGAGCTTTCGTCTTTTCATTGGCTTGAAGAAGGTTACGATTCTCTGGTTGCTACACGTGGTTAGTTATGTGTGGTGTAAGTGGATGGGGATTTGGTGGAGACTTAATTAAAGAAGACGCCACGAGACTTTCTCGAGGCTCAGGCTAATATATTGGTTGTGATCATCCCCACTTTGGTGGAGTATGTTCTTCTTTTGCTAATTTATGTTTGATTGTAAGTTATTTTTTTTTTTTACAACCAAAAAGGGTTTAAAGATGTATAGCTAGGCTTCTTAAACCAAAATTAGTACTTCCTCTTCGTTCCTAAAAGATCTATGATTTTAGAATTTTCACACTTTTTAATAAAACATATTAAAATTTAGCTATAAATGCATAGTTTTTTTTATAATTTTATATTTCCTATATTTTTAAACCAATAAAATTTTAAAAAATGCAATTAATATTTTTGAAATTCACAAGTTCTCATTATTAATTGACAAAAACTGCATTAGAAATATAAAATATGTATCTTTTTGAAACAAAAGTTTTCTTTAGAATATAAATCTGTTAAAAACGGAGGGAGTAATAAATTATCGGTCTTTTAGACCCTGGAGGTTTAAGATGTGATCAATTTCTTTTCATGAAATTTCTTGATTTGTTTTCTTCTACTCGATATTTTGGTATTATCATGAACAACCACATATAAAAGGATACATGTACAACAGATAAATTCGAGTCCCATAGAAAAGAAGTGGAGATAGTTACATGGGATGTGATCATGATGTTAGTCTTTTGCCATCCTTCCCACCTCTTTCTATTGTTTGAATCGTTGCTTGTTTGAAAACACTAAAGCCCTATGGACTCATTAAAGCCTGTATCAGAAGGATAAAAATATTGGCTTCGCCCGGGTTCGAACCGGAGACCTTCAGTGTGTTAGACTGACGTGATAACCAACTACACCACGAAACCATTTCTGTCACCAATTGTTCACATTCTAGAAAATCTCTGCTTATTGTGGATTTTCTTCTCGTTCTCCCTCGCAACTACTCAATATGGGTCAAAGCACACGCTAGCTTTTTAATAAATATAATAAGAAGAGGATCAGAAAAGAATGATGATCAAGTTACCTTCTGCAAGATCCAAGAAGAAGGATGATCATCATGAAGCTACTAGTTATCATCTTTCTTTCTTTTTTTTGAGACAGATTATTTTTATTACGGATAAAGTATCACAAATCGGAAATTTAGAAAATCTTAAGTTATAAACGGTTAGAAAAAATCTACTTACTACCAATTGGTTTTAAATTGAAAATTCATAATAAATCTGAATCTAACAAAGTTCCCTTAAAGTTTCGATGTGGGATAATTTATTCTTAATACTTATCATCATTATCTTAACGATTCTTCCTTGGAGCAGCAGCCGATCAATATTAGTTTTAACTATGTTCTATCTTCCTCTGAGCAGCAACCGTTTAATATTGATTTCGAGTCTGTTGTAGATTCTTTCTCAGAGCAGCATCTAAAAAAATATTGATCACGAGACTGTTCTAGCTCCTTTCATGGAACAACAGGCGATCAATGATTATTATGACTTTATTATATAGCATATCCCTTGAAGCAGCAGCTGATCAATATTGATTATGAGTCTGTTCCGGAGCAGGAGCCGATCAATATCATATGCAAGGTTCAAGAGAATATTAAGGATGATCATAAAGCTCTTATTTATCATCATCATCAGCATCATGACTTTGTTGCAGATTCACTAGAGAAGCAGTCAATCAATGAAGTTCGTCTATCATAATCCAGAGATTCCACACCAAGGATATAAAAAAGAATGATCAAGTGTTTGATCAGTATGCTACTCTCCGCCCCCACAGAAAGCTCTGAACATTAGAAATCTGAGCACCTAATATTTTAGATACACCAAGAAGACACAACCAAAGAACTATGTCAACAAAAAACTAAGACATTCTCTAGCTTCAAATTTATTCACTTTACAAGGCTAATGAAAACAAAATGCGTCTGCCGGGAGTCGAACCCGGGTCTATTGCTTGGAAGGCAATTATCCTAACCGTTGGACTACAGACGCTACATGTCCAACAATTACGTTTTCCTTCACATATTACAATTATTCTAACCGTTGGACTTCAGAACTTTATATCTTACCTTGTCGTTCCATAAGCTCTTCAAAACATATCGCCACTTCCACGTAAAAATTCTCCACCGTAGTCTTTCTTATACCATACCCATTTTGTCCTGTCACTGTGTCCACAAATCTCTTCACCAATGCCGAAGATTTGCAATCTTGATATATCGCATTTGTTTGTAGACTAAAACCAGCATTGGCTTCTACTTGATGATTATTCTCATGTCTCCTTATCATTTTTGTCCTTGGGAAATTGAAGAGGAGTTCGTGGAGTTTAGTATAACATATGCCCATGAAGACAATGATGTGGTGGATCAAGCCAAAAAGGATAAAATGTTTGACTTTGAAGAAAGTAATAGCACGAAGAAATCCGGCTTAGCCGAACGTCTCACCTGGTAAGTCCTATTTCCTTGTTCATGCTGTTAACTCTGAATACAGTATAGAAGAGAATATTGATGAGATCAAAGCAACGTTAGCGCAGTGAAAAAAAAAGTCTTAGCTTGCAATAATGCCCTCAAAAGTTTCAAATAAATAAATGGTCGTACTAGTTAGTTTCCATGAAAGACTTTAGCCCTACGATCACCATGAGAAACGGACCATGACTATTCCGCCTACATCCGCAAAAAGAGCCAAAGGTATACTATATACTTCAACTCTTCATCTCCGGGTAGATAATTGCCATGTAGCAAATAGCGATACGTTAAAAAAAAATTCAAGAATTTTAGATTTAATCTATGCGGTTCGTCAGTCTGTGGTGCTTCCAATGTGCAGTATATATCTTATTTGTTTGGAAACTCAGTTGATCTAAACATTGAAGTATCTAGACCGACATACCAATGCCCTTTTGGTTTAACAATGGAGGCGCTAACCTCAATTCTCTATCGTATGTAACTGTTTAGACCAAATTTGGCTTCTTTCTTCATATTCCGTTGAATAATTAAGCATCATAAATTTTATTTATTTGTATAGTCTTCAACAATCTGGATTTTATTTATTTTTGGTATTTTTTTTTTTTTGTAAAAAATTTTATTTATTTTTGGTATTCTTGAACACTGCCAGAGAAACAATTTTAATAACCTAGATCATAGAGTAAGATTTGGAATCGAGAAACAAAACTACTGGAACACAATTAATAGACCAAGAGGAAAATGTTGGGGGAGAAATAGAAAAAATCTTAACTACTTTGGTCAAATTAGGTTTTGCAATGTGAATTAGGAACCTGAATCGCGAACCAAAAGATAAAAAAACACTACAGAACAAAAGATTCCAAGTGGAAGCAATAAAAATTGATGGGTTGTAATAAGATTTTCTTCTAAATCCATAGCTAAGCAAACCATACCAAGATAAACAACTACTAAAAGAGTGATATTCCAATTTCATAAAATACGAATTATTTTAAAAGAAATTGTAATCTAGCTCCATCCTAGAACACAAACAGGTACTATAATCATTTCACCTAATTAACAATTTTAACGACCAATACTCACAAAATCTACACCACAAAACTCATAAAATGCACATCAATCTCAACAATAACTAACACGAGCAAACATTCAACATAAAAAGCATCAATAAAACTATAGAATATAGCTAAAGAGTCAAACTCATTATAGAAACTGAAATCAAAAGACACATTCCCATGTCCGAAACATAAATAACATTCGATGAAACAAAATTTAAAACAACGACAGAACCTTACGACAACCTTTCGCTTAATCAACGTTCTGCATAACATCCTCAGCAGTGAACTTGGTCCCCTTGTCCTTATCCGCAGCAGCACGTCCCTTCGCCTTCCTCTCCAAAAGCGACTTCCTGTCCTTATCAAGACGGAGCTTCGTGATCACCACTTTCGACGGCTGGACTCCGACGTTCACGGTGGTTCCGTTCACCTTCTCCCTCGTGATCCTCTCGATGTGAATCACCCACTTGCGACGGTACACCTGGACGACCTTTCCATCACGTCCCTTGTAGGTCCCACGAACGATCTGAACCTCGTCGTCCTTGCGGATGGGCATGGATCTGACGTTGTACTTTTGGCGAAGGTCGGTGGAGAGCGGTGAGCTCATGATGACGCGCCTCTCGCTTGAGGAGGCTGTGAAGTGAGCCTTGCGGTTCTTCCTGCGAGAGGAGGTGACTCTTGGGTTGTACTTCATCTTCGCCGCCGGGTTGTGGAGAAACTCACTCTCTCTCTAGGGTTTTTCTCTGTGGACGAGGATGCGGTAGTGAGTGTTAGCGGCGAATATATAGTCTGTACACAGAGCTAGGTTTTAGTTGATGTTTGGGCTTTCTTTGTAATGGGCTTGGGCTTGTATGAGACTTCCACTCTTTAGTTCTATAATGGACTTTATTGGGCTTGCATGAGACTTTCACTCTTTAGTTCTATAGCTAGATTCATTATATGATTATGAAGTATATATTACCCACCACAGTTCTAAGTTCTAATATTTGTTTTTATTTAAATTTCAATATCTAGATGCATTAAAAACTCAAAAGTGACGTTGCTTGAGCTCGATTTGAGGTGTTCCGTGTTCGCCCAGTTATAATCAATCATGATTTAATTTAGTTTACCAGTCATGTCATGCAATTTAGAGGAGCAACTTATCTGCTGGGAGGAAGAGATAAACAAAATTAAGTGATATATAGGTAAAATTCTTGTTAACTTTTAACCAAATAAATCAGAATTATTCAAAGGAAAATAGATGCTAAGGGATGACAAAGTGAGGATGTGTCAAGAGAACTGGATCTTGTTTAGAAAAACATATGAACTTTATAGTTTCTTCAAACCAGAGACCATAACATATTAACATGTGAATTTAGTTTCCTTCACAAGCTGGGATTAATCAAACAAGTATTTCTTGGTAGAGACTTGTTGCCCGAACAAATTCGAATATAAACAATTCAATGTTATAACCACAAAATTTGTTAGTTAGTAACACAAAACCAATCAAACTTAGATAGGATATTAATGCAATAGTACTATATACAAAAGTCTAATTAATATATTTCAAATTTTAGTGAAAATTTGAATGTAGAACCAAACACATCTGCAGCATGTGGACGTGGTCCCTCTACATGAATGAGAAGGTTATTGAAGAAGAAAAGGGAAAACGCATTTAAAGACTTTCACGTATATTATAACGATCACAATAAAATCATTTATTACCTCTATTACCACATTTATTGCCATTCACTGCAAGTTTTCCTTTCCTTTCTTTACTCTCAAAAACCTAACCGGCGATTTCGAATCTTCTCTTAAATCACACAAAACTTTCTTTTTTTCATCTTCTCTCTGGAGAACCAAAGAAAAAAAAAGAGAATGAAGCGAGGAATAAGTTTAGGGTTTGTAGATACGATCTACGAAGAAGAAGAAGAAGAAGAAGACTACGTGGATCACTCCTCCTCTTTCTCTTCTTCTTCATCATCTATATCTCCTTCTCCTCAACCACGTATCAATCTCTCTTCTTCTTCAATGGAGCTTGAATCTAGACTCCTTAAATGGTAATGTTTCTCTAAACTTTTACCAAAATTTACCGCATTATTTAATATTCTTTTACCGCATTTTAATTTATTTTTAGAGTTATTTGTATGCTATGATTATTATTCTATATTTTGTTTTGATATATTCAGGTCGTTGGTTAATAATTCTAAACCTGATGTGCTGGTACATGTGGGAGGCACAAGGTTCCATCTTCATAAGGTTACGTTTTTCAAACTTTTGTTTGCCAATTTCGGACATTGCCCATTTGTTTGGTTTCATCAAAATCAATAAATATTTCAACGATTTTCCATGGTATGTTGCAACTCATTTTAACCTTTTTAACTACATACTCTTTTTAATTTATAAATAAAATAATAGATTTTAATGTTTTTCACTTATATTACAAAACATGATAAAATTTGATTATAAGTATATTGATTTTCTGTAAATAACAGTTTCACTATTTCTAAATCAAACGTAATCCAGTGAATTTTGATTTTGAAGTTTATAATAACATTTGAAAAATATTTTTCTAAAACATTTATCTTTTGAAAACTGATAAAATATAGCTATTTTTAAAAAAGTAAAATAAATTACACATTTAATGTGAATAAGCAAAAAGGTCTGATTTTATTGTATGTCATGTTTTTATCCCATAGGATCTTCTGTCAAGGAGGAGTGGCTATTTAAAACGCCACCTAACGAACGTTAACGAATTAACTCTCTCACCGCCGTTAAACATAACGGCTGAAACGTTCACGTTAGTAACCGCTTTCTGCTACGGCGCACACCTTGAACTAACGCCGTTTAATGTCGTTTCGCTGAGAGTCGCCGCTGAGCTTCTTCTGATGACGGGAGCTGGAAGAAATGACGTCAGAGATAATCTGAGGAACTTGACGGAGTCCTATCTCCGACGAGTCGTCTTCGTCAACGTCGACTACATCAAGATCGTTCTCCGGTCATGCCTCACCTTGCTTCCGGATTCGGAAACGACGGCGTTTTTAGTCGGAAGATGCATCGAAGCTTTGACGGAAGTCGGAGACGGAGAGTGCGTCAACGAGTTTCTCGAGCAAGCCGTTATACTTCCCGCCGGAGATTTCATCGTCGTTTCCGGCGCCGTGCAGCAAAGGTTCCCGCGCCACGATTTGCTTTACAGAGTCGTTGATGCTTACGTGAAGGTAGGGTTAATTTCGTAAAATCGGTGTTCAAATTTGATTAATGCGACGTGTTCGCTTTACAATTGGATGTACATTTTCCGCAGGAGCATGACGGAGAGATAACGGAGGAAGAGAAGGTTCAGATATGTAATTCGATAGAGTGCGACAAACTCTCGCCGCCGTTACTCCTCCACGCCGTGCAAAACCCGAAAATGCCCCTGAGGTTCATCGTACGCGCGATGCTACAAGAGCAGCTCAACACGCGCCACTCGATCATAACTGCAGCCGACGCGGTCGCTGCTTCAGCTGGACATCGAAACCGAGAGATCACCCAGGCGGAGAGAGACTCCTCCGTGACGCTGGGGTCGCTTCTCCAGCGAGACACGGCGGCGAGGCAAAACTGCAGGCTAAGAGCTGCGATGAACTCAACGAGCTCGAGGATCAAGAGCTTGGAGAAGGAGCTCGACGAGATGAAGAAGCTCATATCGAAAGAATCAGAACGGATGATGGAGTCTAAGTCGAGGAGTGTGATGGACTCTGCTCGGTCCGCGAGTTTCCATTGCGTTCTCAGTTCGAGTAACGTAAACAAGATGCAGAGAGGAGAGAGAGGTTCGGTTTCCTCACTGAGCACGACTTTCCGGCGAGGAGGAGCCTCTCCGCCGCCGCAGAAAAGTCTTGGTAAAAGACTAATTAAGGGAATAAAGAACGCTTTCTCATCTAAACAAGAAGGCAAGAAAAATGCAGATACATTTGAGGAGATTTATGATGGGTTAGAAGATTTCGTCTGGATCAAAGATGATGACAACGTCTCTGAAGAACTTCACTCTCATTACGTCGAGAACAAATGATCTCTCTCTCTCTCTATCTCTTGCATTAATAGCTTGTAGCCAAAGTGATTCTATGTTTCTTCTTTTCAAGTGATGAAATTCCCGATGTAGTGGATGGATGGATCTTTTCACGAATTTGCAGATCTCTGTGTTGAAGTTTTGTTTAGCTGCATATATATTATGTTCATGTGTTACTGTTATAGCCCAACGGATAAAACACGAGGATGAGAAGAAACCATATCGTTTCGCCTCGTACTTTCTTCAGCTCCGCGACTCGTTATTCTTCTTTGGAAAAAAGTTTCCTTCTTAGCTACATGAAGTTTACTATAATATGGTGGAAACCATCCGATGTATGAGAATGTGTCAACAACTACACGAATTTTATGTTAATACATGTCACATGTACGAAGTAAATAATAATATGGTGGCAACATCACAATCGGGTTTAATTGATTTTAAGTTAAGTTAATGGAGTCAATCCGTAATTTATTAAACTTAATAAATTTTATGATTTATTAAGTTTAATAAACTTAATTGATTTTGTTAATAAACTTAATAACTTTATTAAACTTATTAAAATTAATAAATTTATTAAACTTAAATCATTTATTAATAATCTTAATAAACTTAATCACTTAATAAATTTATTAAATTTATTAAGTTTGATAATTTATTAAGTTTAATAAATTATTAAGTTTAAGTTTATTAAATTATTAAGTTTATTAAGTTTAATAAATTTATTAAGTATAATAAATTATTAAGTTAAAGTTTATTAAATTACTAAGTTTATTAATAAATCAATTAAGTTTATTAAACTTAATACATTATTAAGTTTATTAAGTTTAGTAAATTACGGATTGACCCCATCAACTTAGCTTAAAATCAATTAAACCCGATTGTGATGTCGCCACCATATTATTATTTACTTCATACATGTAACATGTATTAACATAAACTTTGTGTAGTTGTTGACACATTCTCATACATTGGATGGTTTCCACCATATTATAGTAAACTTCGTGTAGTTAGGAAACTTTTTTTCCTTCGAAAATTTCCATCTTCATATGGTTGAGTAGCTGCAGGTTTCGTGGCGGAAGCGCCGCGGTGGTGGTGGCTATCGAATTGATGGCTGCTATCAGCCATTCCTTCACCGTCCTCGTGAAAAGTCTCTCTCTCTCTCCGTCTAGCGGCAAACTTTAAACTCTCCGGCAGAAGAACGTCGTCAACGGTTTATTAGGGGGTAATAACTCAGTTTTATCGGCGCGAATAAAAAAAAAAGATAACCGGGGATGCGGGTCGGGTTTAGATTTTGTTAATAAACAAATCCAAACCAAGTATAATTCAAGTTTTGTATATCATAACAAAATATTCAATTTAAACCGAACTAAACCGAAACTGAATACTCTTCCTAAAAGAAAGGTAACAGCACTGTGTCCCCCAAACAAAGGTGACACAATTATCCTCAAACTGATCTGTTATTTATTAACAAAGGCCTAAAAACTCTCTATCTCTCTACCTGTAAAGCAGCACAACAACAACAACAACAATAAGCAGCAGCACAAAAGACAAAACAAAGAAGAAGAAGAAGTAACACAAACTCTGCTCTGTCTTCTCCTTAAGCAATATTCTTCCCTCCTCCTAAAGGCAACCGCCATTGTCTATGCCAATACACAGAAACTCTCGACCACATCGGAAACCCGAAAGTAAACTCAAGTGGCCTATCAGCCGGACCCCCAACTATCAACGGCAGCCACAAATACCTCGAATCTCTTAAATCCGCAGGGTTCCACCTATCCGCCATAAATATAAACGCACCAGGCACACCAGGTAAGGGTATCACATACGTGCTCTGCGAGAAAAACGTCGTCAGCCTAAACACCTTGTTCCCACCAACGCAAGGGTTCCCCAACGTCTCCCACGGTCCCATTATCGACTCAGCTGCATGAGCCAACGCTTCGTTTGGTGCCCACCCCGTGCAACCTGATGTGATCATGTAGTAAGTGTTCTGGTGTTTGAAGATAGCTGGCGCTTCTCTGTGTTGTCCCACCATGATCCTCTTCATAACCGGTTTTACATCGAGGTAATCCTCGGTTAAGGGACCGATGTGTAGCACGCTGTTGTCCTCTGATGAGTATATCAAGTAGGCGACGTTATCATCGTCTTTGAAGATGGTCATGTCTCTACTGTCGAAGCCGTGTGGGGATTTGCTGTATAAGTAATCGAATGGACCTGTTGGGGTGTCGCTAATGGCTACACCAACGGAAGCTTTAGTGTAGTTTGCGTCGTCTATATGCATCCACATCACGTACTTCCCTGTTTCTGAGTTGTAGATCACTTTGGGACGCTCGAGGACGTTGGATTTGTGTAAGTCATGTGTCTCGTCTGTCTCTTCGGCTGCTAATACAACACCTTCGTTCTTCCATGTCCACAAGTCTTGAGACGAGTAGCATCCAACACCGATTATATCAACCTGAAAACAAGTACAAGAAACTGTTACTTTTATTATATTCCAATGTTCTAAAAATCGGCAAATGGGATACAAGCAAACAATTTTTTCAAACCGAATTTATAAAAAAAATTGATCTTAAGTTTTCCAAAACCCAGTCTAAAATCGGTCTAGACATCCATTTATAAGGCGCCTAACTACCGCCTAGAGATTTCATGAACATTGTTACATTCTAACTTTAAAGTTTCAAGAGTGAGACAGTAGTAGTAACAACTTACTCGAGCTGGTCCGTTCTTGTAAGAGAGATAAGTTGGTCCATCTTTATATTCACCGTACCAATAGTAACTCTTGGACCTTTCATCATACAAAATGCCACCACCATGTGCTTGAATCGGATTCCCTTCCGTGTCCAACCAAATCTTCCCAGGGAAGAAGTTGTGCAATGTGTCATTACCATCTTTGGTCGGACCAAAAGCGGTTTTGATGTCTGGAAAGAAAAGATGTCGGATCTGTGAGTTTTCGTCGAGAAACTCTTCGACCAAAGTGGTGGGTCTTTTGGGTTTGCGTTTGATGGCTCGTGCAGAACGCTTCCTAGGAGGGGGCATGTGAATGTTCTCTTCTTCCACTCGTTCTAGCTCACGGACAATGGGATGGTGGGTTAGTAACCGAGAAGATACTTCAAGATCTACGCTATAGTTTCTGCTGTATAACATGATGAGATGAATCATGAAAACACATCCCGCAAGTGTTGATACTAGTGAAAACGGTGAACAACGCAGTAACGCTGGCTTCTTGTTGTGTTTGCTCTTTGCCATCTTCTTCAAAGATGTATGTATCTACACTGTTCACAACCTATTCAATACACCCAAAACAAAAATAACAATATTAAGTAAGCATCTAATTAAGCAAAAAATTGTCCTTTTTAAAATTTATTGGCAACAGCAAAATGTTTTCTTTAAGTCAAAAAAAGAAACTGGTCTATGACAAATGAAGAAACTGTTCTAATTCAAGCTAATTCCTCTTTTTAGGAGATGATATATTTTCTGAAAGTGTCATGTGGGGTTTCCATGTATAGTGTTCAAATTCATCAAATTATAGTTCGCTGGCAGATAATCAAACCCGGTTTAAGAGAATCAAACCGGTATGAGGAGTTACATTAGTGCAATGTTCCTCAATGATTAGCAAAATTAAGCAGTTTCCGACACCAGATCCAAACATAAAGAAGCTAGACCCTTAAAGACAGGTAATTGCCAGCAGAAGATAACAAGAAGTTGTATAAACACATAGACAATTAGGAGACAAAGGGATCTTACCTGAAAGACAAGCCGGAGCCAAATTTTCCGACCGGGATGTCCTTAATGGCGCAATCAAACAACAAACTTTCGGTTTACATGTGGTTCAGATTGTCCGGAGAAGAAGGTCGAACCTGGGAAGGTAATTACGGAGCTAAATTACAGCAACCCTCAGGATTAGATTTGGGGAAATGAAAGGAATGGGTGGGTGAGGTTTGGTTAATAAGGATCTGTCACGGTGACAAAGAGAGGTCTTTGATTATGATTCAGACGTGCGACCAAAAGAACGAGACAGATAGTTCCTTCTTTTACTCGTCTGATGAGTTTCTGGTGTTTTTCTTTTTCTTGGGATCTTGTTCTGTCTGGTTATTTAACTAATTTACTTTTTTCATTTTAATTAAATGTAATGATTGTCTTGTTAATGTATTTCTCCATCAGTGTAGGATTCATTAATGTGAATTACATAACCAATTAGTATTTTGCAATTCCAGCTTTAATTGTAGGCTACAAAATATCTATGTTTATATACATCTTAGCTAAATTTGTTTATAATTTTTCATAAAACGCATTTCTTTACATCTAGACAATTCAACCAGATGATTGTCCAAATTACCAAACAAACTCTATCCTTTACCAGGCGTGATTCGATTCAGTTCTCAGAAGTAATGTTTTCTGAATGTAAAATTTTCTAATCAATATTTAGATAATTATTCATGCAATAAAGAAATGTTAAACCTAAACGGCTTTAGTGGTTGACCAATTCGTTGTTCACCCTTTTCTTATCAGTTATCACTAGCTGCTCATTTATTATGTATACAGCTAATGAAGCCAAAACTTTTATCATTTACATATTTAACGAATGTCTTTCGAGATTTAAGTTCACTTATCCAACTCAACATAATGGTTTTCGATTGTTCGGTCAGCATTAGTGAATGCAGTTATGGGGTAGAATCACCAGTGCATGTAGTCAATAACTTACTCACTTTAATTAAATTCTGAAATCAAATTAAAAATAATAAATGCATGTATAGTACATAAAATATGAAATGAATAATACATATTTTCATAAATTTGGTAGATAATAAAGATTAACTAGGTGTTTTGTCCGCATATGCAGACATAATTATTTTACACATGTTAATAATACTCAAAACCATTGTTTATATGTTCAAAAAGGTTAATACAATAAATTAAACATTCATTTATGTAGGTGTTTGTTAATATATTATACTATTTACTGCATAACATAACTTCAGAATGATGAATATTTTAGGAAGTTTTTACACACTACATTCATTATTATTTTTTTATTAACAACTAAAATAATTTATTTTTATTTTTATTTTGGCAAAAACAGTAAATTCTTCTTTTTTTTTTACAACTTGTGGCCCTAATTTTTATTGATAGTCATAAAAAATCAAAGAAAACAAAATATTGAGTATGTCTCATGTTATATTGAATAATATTAGAATAAATGACCAGTGTTTTCACTAAACTCTCATCTACCGTATAAATGTTAAGAGTTAAAGTACTTACCGGTCCTCATTTTTCTGTTTCTCAAATTTTAAAATTTTATGATTTAAATATGTTTTATTTTTAGATAATGATCATTTTAGCTGCCAGTCATGGTGTCCTACGTGAATGTAAATATTTGCTTTGAGGAGATCCAAATAACATAGCGTTTGATTTGATAAAGTACATTTGGAAAAATCATATATAAAATAGATTTTAATAAAAATATGACAAATAAACAAAACTACTAATTAAAATTGTTGAGAACATGAACATCTCTTATATCAGTTAGATACTAATATTAATTCAAAATAAACACCCAAAATAAGAATCAAACATATATCAAATATATTAAATAGTAATAAAAGATAATATATAGATCGGATTATCCTAAGTCACATATTTATGGTTTCTAATATAGCTAAAATACTTTAAAATATGACAAAAGAAAAAAATTACTGACTAAATTTATTGAGAACATGACAAATAAACAAAATTATTAAAGTTATAGAAAAACTGATAACTAAGCAAAATTACTTATCAAATAATAATATAGATTAGTCAAAAAGGAGATTTAGATTTATGAAAAGAGACAAGAGTGTAAATAATTTTTATAATTAATTTTTAAATATTATCTGGGTCGGGCCATTACTAGTGGGTCAATTAGTTAAAGCCCTTGTTCCGAAACTCGCTAGGCGCTACGCGTGCGGTCGGGTTGGGCCTAGCGCCTAATGAAAAAATCGGAGATTAATCATATTTAATCGTCGATTAATTTTGGCTATAATAATTGATTTGTTTAGGTAAATCACTATTCTAACGTGGTCTAGTGGTGAATGTCTATGTTTAATACACTACTAGATTTTGGATCTGCGCACCCACGCAGATGTATCTTCAAAATGATTATATGTTAAGCATTCATGTTACTTGTTCATAGTTTATAGAGTTTTGGGATTGGTGTATTTTGTTCAGTTTGTTCAGTATCCATTTTTAAACTATGGGGATGTATTTGTTTTGGTACAAATTTTCATTTTACTTGGTAACGTGAATATTAAAGTGTAAAATATTTGAGTATTAAGTTTATATTGTGTGGGTTTATTAAATTATACTAAAATTTTATGATTTAAAGTATATTTTAAAGTTATAATTATATATAGTTTTTAAACAGTCATAATAAAAACTAATGAAAAGATAAAAAAATATACTATTCGATTTTTTTCAAAATTTCTTAGTTTTTTTTTTAATTTAAAGTAATTACGCGAATATATGTCATTAATGGTTAGATATTATATGTGATTTGAAAGATTAGAAGCAAAATAAGAGTATGACTGGTTTTCCCGCTATCACCCGCAAACACAACTTTTGCGGTTGGTAGTGGTTGTTGACGTTTTGCAACAATAATTCAAATCGCTCTAAACCGTTTCAAACCGCTCTAAACCTCATAAATTCAAAAGCTGGTTCCAGCTAGATTTGCGGTTGCGGGAGGATAATATTTTTTCAAACAATATAAATACAAAAAATAAAAATATTCAATAAAATTTTTAAATTAGAATTATAAAAAATACTAAAATATATCTATTATATTTAATTAATATTATAAATTTTAAATTTTTTAGTAATTTTTAATAATTTTTAATAATTTTTAAAAATTTAAAACTATAAACTTCTAAATATAATTTTTATATTTATTATAATATTATGATTTTTGATATTTTTATAATTATAAAAAATGTAAATATTGTTAATTTATTATTTAACAGCTGCTGCATTGGTAGTTAATCAGTCATAAGTATTTCACAAATGCACCAATTTCTAACCGCAGATACAGTTGTACAAATTTTTTAAAACCGTTAGAAACCGCAACCGTTGCGTTTGGACCAGCCAGACCCTAAGAATATTGTGGTAGTTGATTGATATCAAAATGGTTATGGTGATTGCTTAGATATAGGAAAAGATTTTGGAAGATAATTTCAGTTAGGAAAATAATAAATGATAATTTTCAATTTTGAATTACATAATTTATAATACATATACTGGTTTTGATTCGGCAGACGAAAATTAAACCGATGGAATTCTATTGTTAAGCAAAGTTATTAATATGTATATAGGAATGTATCTATTGACTCATTTGATTCATTAGACAAAGATGAACGATCGATCCTAGACAAACAATACAATTTGATTTTGTTTAGTAATGTTATAAAATGATACGAAGGAAAGTACGTATTATATTTAGATGGTGTACAAATGTTCTGGTTTAGTAATGGTATTTTATTTTAAGGGTTTATTAAATAAACCAAACGATTGAGGGTTTAGTAAATCAACCAAACGTCTGTGTTTTACTAATGGTATACAACGATATTTTTACTTTAGTAGCAATTGTAATTAGATGGGCTTGTTATGCTTTGGTTTAGTAACGGTTTTGTAATATCATGAATTAGTATTAGCAATAAATAAAACGGTTGTGTTTTAAGGACAGTGGCATAAGAATGTAATTTTTGAGGAAAATTCAGGGTTAAATAAAATATGTATCATGTTTTAATAGATTAGATGGTATGCTGGGTTCGATAGCCAGTGACTGAGTTTTGGTGTTTTAATGTAAACTCTAGGGCCAATGAATAAAATTACCGGAGTGCCCTCATCTTTAATGTTAGACCTGCAAATTTTACAGTCGACCTGTATTCCACATCTGACTTTTTTTTCTTCATTTTTTTTGCGTTTTCTTCATCTTTTCTTTTTAATCTTGTTCATTTCGACTTAGGTATATCATATCTGTATTATAAATCATGATTTTGAACTTGAAATCAACAAAATGATGAACTTTTTATTTTTGACTGATTAACCAACCGAATCAGGCTAAATCGCCATGGTGAGAGACCGAATTAAGTTTTCTCGGCGAGTAATCGGATGCGGAGAGCGCATTTTTGAACAAGGGTTAAAAGCTAGGGGTGAGAAAAAAAAACAAACCAAATCGATCCAACTGAACCCAACCGATCTAAACCAAACCAAAGTATATGTTTAACCCATTTGGTTCAAGATTTTAACCCAAATAGGTCGGTTTGGTTTGGTTTTAACCCGAACCAAACTGAAAAACCGAAGTATTTTTTTAATTAGATTAATTATATATATTAATAATATTAAGATCTGATATATTTAACCATTTAACCTAAACAAATTAACATAATCTAATACATTTTAATTTTAAATGAATAGAATAAACATAACTAAAAAATTAAATAAAAAATATAAATCTCATAAAAAAAATATTTTATGATATTTATATTAGGTTTAAAGATAATAATATAAAATTATTGGATTATATTTTCTATATATTTATTGGTGATATTTGGTTTTACGTTTAAATATGAAGAAAATAATGATTAGTCAAATGATGTTTTGTTTATGTTTTTATAAATCATATTTTGTAATTGAACTAAGAAAAAACTAAAAGATCAACTCGGTTGAACTGAAAAATACAGACAAAACCAAATTAAACTGAACCAAACACAAACCAAACTAAAACGAACCGAACCATTGGGTTGACTTTGGTTCAAGTTTTCTTAGACCCAAATAACCCAAACCAAACCGAACCCGTAAATAAATCGAAATGTCCACCCCTGGTTAAAGCCAATGAGAAAGAGTCCATTTAGCTCACGAGTTGTCCCGATTTTTGTATAGGACATGCGTTGTTCCCTTTCCGATCTCCAGTATCAAAACAATGAAGCGCACATGTTCATCACACGCTTCTTTAACGCGAAAGGTTTAGGTGAATTATCCCACTACAAGAAAACACACCACATTCCGACGGCTATACCGATGGACAAGACTTTCGTCGATTTCTTCTGACGGAATTCCGACAAGAAACCGATGAACTATATTTTTGTATTCGTCGGTTTGTCGTCGGAAATTTTCGATGCCAAACCGACGAAACTTGGTCGTCGGAAATATCCAACATAATTCCGGTGGATATTTTGACCGTTAGGAGCTCCGACGAATTACCGACAAAAATATTCCGATGGCTATTTTGACCGTCCGGATTCCGACAGAATTCCGACGGAGAAATTTGACCGTTTTAGAAGTCTGATGCATTTCCGACGGACATATTTTGACCGTTCGGATTCCGACAGAATTCTGACGAAGAAATTTGACAGTTTTAGAAATCCGATGAATTTCATACGAAATTCCGACGAAATTCAAGTTTCCAACAACGAGATCATTGACAAGATGAAGCGTTTGTTCCCAAATGAATTTTAGTTTTTTTTTTTGTTTAAAAACTTGAAAATGTTTTTTTATTTATGTAAAACGTTTTTGTATAATAAGATTATCTTTAATTTCAGTTTTTATTGATTTTTTTTAAAAAATTCTAAATTGCACATTTATTTAAAAATAAAATAATAAAATTATTCGAAATAGTAAAATAATAAAAATTCTGACGAAGCTTATTCTGTCGGAAAATTCCGACGGGCAGTATCGTCGGAAAAGTCCGTCGAATAGGTTTCCTCGGAAATTTCCGACGAATGTTCACTGTCGGAAATTTCCGACGAAAGAGCTCCGTCGGAAATATCCGACGAAACTGCTCGTCGGAGTTTTCCTGCGGACTCCGACGGAATTTGGCTCCCAGAAATTCCGACGGATTCTGGTGTCGTCGGAATATCGGAGTAAAACTATCGTCGGAATTTTGTCGGACATATTTCCGACGACAGCTTCTGTCGGAAATACATTCCGACCAATTACCGACGAAACCCTTCCGATGAAACGTGCTGTCGGATATCCGTCAGAATATTATCCGTCGGTAAAGGTCGGAATTTCGTCAGAATTTGTGACGAATTTCCGACGACCTTTTTTCGACCAGTTGACCGTTTTCGTCGGAATTTTGTCGGAATTGCCATATTCCGACGAAAGTTCGACGAATATGGCCGTCGGATTTCGCGTGTTTTCTTGTAGTGTCCATTTTATTCCGAATATCTGATCTCTGTGTCACTGACTGTATCTCCTGTCTCAATCCAAAATTAAAATAATAAATAATCAAATTATGAGAAAGAGGATCATCAGAAAGCTACGTAGGAGGAGAAGAAGCTTCTCTCTCTTATACACTCAAACCAGTAGAAAATTTGATTTTTGTATCTGTTTCCAAATCTCTGTCAGCTTTTTGAGTCCTTCATCAACTAAGGTTTATGAGAAGCTTTTCTCAATTGGCTTCATAGGTGAGAGACTTCTTCATCCTTTTCAAGTCTGTATTCTCTTAACAGCCAGTTTGATGCTTTGTTGGGGATCCAATATCTTCTTCTTGCTTAGACTTGTGGATGTAGTGAGACATGGTTTCTATGGTAAGAGCATCTCCAATGGTGCTTCATTTTCCAATTTTGCTTCATTATTTTTTATTCCATTGGTACTTCATTTTTTTCTTCATTTCTTCAAATTTTGAAGAATTGAACAATATTTCTTTAAATTTGAAGAAATATTGTTCGGTTCTTCATTTTTTTAAGATGAACTCTTTTATTTATAAACTAATCCTTAACTTTTATTTATTGTTATTTTTTTTACTTAAACAAATTAAAAGTTTTAATGTCATCCAATTAATTTCAAATTGTACACTATTCCTTTTATCTAATTGAATGTTAATAATGAAGAATATGAAATTATTGATTTCTAAGAATTTTATGTTCAATTTAAAAGAATTTAGAATAAAATAAGCTCAATATTTGTTTTAAAACACATTTTTAATCACTTAAGACATATATGTATTTAGTGCTTTTTATAAAATCCTTTATTTATTTATTTATGTGTAATAATTGTATTATATATATAATAATTATTAATTTATAATAACTAGTAATTGAGTCGAATTAATGTTAAAACAAAACAGATGGGTAAAATTAGTAAATTTGAAAAAGTATACGGTATTATTAATAATTAATTATAAAGTGGTGGTAGAATATACTTAGAATATTTCATTTTGAAGAAAAATATGAAGCAAACCATTGGAGAGCTGAGCATGTTACTTTATTTTTGAAAAACTTCAAATTTTGAAGAAAAAAATGAAGATCATTGGAGATGCTCTAACGGTACACTACATCCTTTTGTTACAATTCATCTTTAAGAAAGACATCAATAGCCCACTTTTTGTAATAACATAATGAGATTGATTCAGGTGGGTTTTAACATGAGGAAAGTGGCAGAAGGAAATGTTACAATCAAATTATGGGATCTTGGCGTTCAACCAAGATTCCTCAGCATGTGGGAACGTTATTGCCGCTCTGTTGCTGCCATTGTGTAAAGGATCTTCGACTCTTGATTGGCTCGTAAAACATTCAAATTTAAAGAATTAAACTTCACCAAGAACAAATGTTCTCTCTCTTCTTGATCATCTTAGTCTTCCTGTCTTGTGTGCTTTGTTGTTGATGATGATGATGGTTGAAGACAATTCTCAGTATGAAACAAGACTTGGTCTCTCCTACTGGTCTGATCAAGTCTTGTCTCTGTATATCAGATGTTGATTGCATTCTATTCATCAGCATTGCAATCTTTGATAACACAAAAACAAAGGTGGCTCAACCTTAAATTCAAAACTCAAAGAAAGAGAAATAAGCAGGGTATCATCAAATCCAAGGTTTTGCTTATTTCTCTTCAAACCAGTTTGTAAATGGGTTACGAGAAACCTCTAAAGTTATTACAAAAACAGATAAACATAGCAATGGGAAAAAGTTTTAGATAGTATAGATAACAATGTTACATTCAAGCTTTGACATTATGTAGCTTCAGCACCTGCACAGGAACAAGAAGACACGTTATACTTAGTCGATACCGCCTTTTTCATTCGGTTTGTGAAGAAGTAACAAATAATTTTCTAGATTCTTACCAAGTTTGGCTACGCATCAAATTCTTCCAAACTTCCTTCACAGCCTTAGCATAATCCTGCATAGCTTCGGCTTCTTCTTCAGCTCTATCTGCCTCTCTAGCCGCTTCTTCAGCCTCTGCCCTTGCAAATTCTGCTTCCTCCAACGCTATTGCAGCGGCTGAAGAAGCTTCTTCCTCTGTCATGCCGTTTATCTTAAATGCTTCTCCATCTTCTTGGGATTTAGTATGATTCACGACACCTTCCAATAAGAGTTGAGGAGAGCTTTGTTCTGCTTCTGCAGCCGCATAGGTTGGAGATATCGTGTATCTGTTATTTTTCTGAGAGACGCAAGACAAACATAGTTAACTAACTCATTAGAAAAATTGATTTTTTTTCCCTCTAAAAATTATTTTATTTAATATTGTCAATCAAAGACAATAACATAGAAGTTATCTTATAAGAATAAAATTTTCGATCAAAGTGTCCTTTTATTACCTTAATTATTGTTCCAACATTTACCAAATGCTCAAGTCTTGAAGCCACAAGCCATTTCTTACCCGGTTGCATACTGTTTTTCTCCTGAAAAAAATTTACAGCCGCCACACCTAAATTCTTCATGGTTTGAATAAATGACTCAACGGATAAACATAGAAAGAATGCTTAAGAGTACCTCAACATGATGCAAGATCCACTTCTTGTTAGGACGCAGAAGTTTCTTCCAGCTGGTAATAGCCTCCAATATAAATGTATCCACACTACAAGAAAACATATTTTAAACTATCTTAAAGAAACTAAAGTAAGTCTCTAAGCTTCATGATGCAAAACATCCGCAGCATTGATCAGACATCTCATATATTACAAGAAAAAAAAACCCGTCAAGACCTTGCAAAGAGTCCTTCATCATCATCATTAACAGGAGATGCTGGAACAATCTCTTGCTCTCCATCATTATCGTTAGCCACAGCCACAATGGCAAGAACTTTCTTCTTCCTAGATCCAAATGTGCCTGCACCTAGGTTTCTCCATTTGTCCTGTCAAGTGTTTCAGACCCAAAACAAATGTAAGTTTCAACCTATCTCTTCAAGGTTATTGTCCTTTTTATTACCTTGAGGTCCACGTTTGAGCGAGCCTTCAAAGCTCGGCCATACTTACTGTCTGAGAGTATGCCACTCCACTTTCCACTTCCGTATTTACGTACTCCATCTCTAAGAGCTGTTACTTCTTTCGGTGTCCACATCTTCTTTCGGCCTCCCATTTCACAACTTTGTTCACTTTAAAATTCTCCAGAAACCCACAAAAACATTGAAAACTGTTAATGTCTCTACAGCAATAATAGATTAATTGCATCAGTGAATTAAATATTCAACAGAAAATCCTAGAGATTACGAAGAAGGATGACAAGGGAGTAAAACGATAAAACTATCCATAGAAATGAAAAGAAGACACCCTCATCAAATAACATGAATATTATAAAATACATTTGGACCTTTGTTTTGGATTTCAGTTTACATGGGATGAATTGTGGATTTTTGGGTGCTTGACTGGACCCTTTTAGTTTCTCCATTTTACTTTTTTTTGTGCACAGTTTCTCCATTTTACAAATTTGCTTCAAACTTTGATTGTGTTTAAACAAATTTTGACCAATTAAAAAAAGGATAAATTTTACGAAATAGGAGAAGATTTTTTGACCTTTTACTTAGCGAATCGAACATTGGAAGATCTGCTGTCGATAAAATTTTACGAAATGGTAGAAGATCTTTTACCCGATTACCTAGAGAATTGAGCGTTGGAAGATCTGCTGTCGGAAGATCTGTTGTCGAAAGATCTGTTGTCAGAAGAAAAAATATGATATGTCAACTGTCGGCGACTCTTAAAGGTTGCGGAAAGGTAGTTTTGTTGTCATCTCAACTAACGGCGGCTTTCAGAAGTTGTGAAGGTTTCTAGGGTTTTTAAGTGCTTTGTGTCGGTTTTTATTTGGAACCTTCTTATCTATATAGTTGCCACTAAATCTAATTATCATATAATTTTAAATATCTTAATACATTTACTAAAAATTTAGATTAATTTTATAAAAATAACCAATATAATAGTACCAAAGTTAGATTTTATTCTATTTTTAGTGATTCAGTGGTTATAAAAAGTTTGTAGTAATATTCATCAGTTGTTTGAGTTTTAGGATTCTTGAAATAATCCAAGTCTCACACACAAATTTTAGACAAATAATATATAGAATAAAAAAAAATCTAAATCTAATTAATATAAGACATTTTGGGGAAAAAAGCAAAAACAAATTTATGTGGATCATGCATTTGTTCATTGTAATATCATACTAATGGATAAAGTTGGATATAAGCTTGAAAAAAAAATCACAATAGTTCATTGTAATTACTGGACATGGGTATTTTGAGGAACTGAGCGACAAAGAATTCGATTTTGGAAGCCATGTGGGAACTAGTGGATGGATTAAATGCATATATCAATACTGAAGATGGCAAAGAGGTCATTAGCTTAATTGAAAAGAACTCTAACCATTATGTCAGAGGTCCTCAGTTTGAGTGACCGTTGTAACGAAACTAACTGTAACGAAACTAATAGATCTTCCACGCCCGTTCACTCGGCTTGTTGGCTCTATCCCGTGCGATGAGTCGTACGTTAACTTTCATGAGACACTAAAGTCCTGTTTACTGATCCTGCAATTACCACATGACTTTTCTCCGTGCTTTGGCCTTACTACTCGCACGATATCACGAATTACTTTCTGATAGGCCGTCCATCCTTTCACAATTTCATTTCAAGTACGCTTAACTTTAAAGTTCTAAACGGATATGTGCCCGAAAAGGTAAGTGCACTTTTGATGACATAGATAACTAAATTAATTCTCTTAACCATTTTCACATATACCAGGAATCGGGATGTTACACTAATATTACATGTTGTGGTTTTGGACCAAGGAGATTACGAACTTTGGCCCCGAACATCCTAATATTCAAAGAACAAAATATTGAAGATGGAAAATGAAATGTTCTGGATAATACAACTGTAAGGATTAATTTATATAAGTTTGATAGCTAAATTGAAAATATTCTGTAATTTTGTCTAAAGAGGACTCTCAAAGTGATACAAAAGATTCGGGTCGGGTGCATGTTAGGCAGGGCGGATTTTCTCTATTAGTTTGATTATCATGATCTAATTGCTTGATTGACATCTAATATATTAAAACAGAAGTCATGACTTCCTTTCATGTGTGATTTTTTTAGTTTGGACCATTCTTAGAAAATATCATATTTTATATCTTAAGTTTATTATTATATCTTTTAATACCTTTATCTTTTTATTTGAAATACAAATGAATATATTTAAAATCTCTAACAAAATCTTTTTAAAATCTTCTTAGAATCTTTTTTAATTTACTTTCAAAAATGAGTTAGTTTTAATTTAAATTATCATAAAATATAATTAGAAATAAAATTGAATATAGTTTTGGTTTATATACGAAAATTTAAATAAAATAAAATTAATTAATTTCAAAAATACATTTACTAATAACTTTTAAATATTTTGTTAGAAATAAATATTTATTTCTATTTTATTTTTCTCAAATTTGTTTTCTAATAAAATAAAAATCATGATTTTTTGATGAGTGATATTTTTATTTGGACCATCATTTAAATTTTATATTAAATGTATATCACTAATGCTAATATATATAATATTTTTACTACTTTAATCATAATATCTTTTTATATCTTTTAATTTAAAAAAAAATTAAAATTCTAACAAATCTCTTGAAAAAGATTATAATAAGATCTTAATTGTCATAAATTGAATATAAATATTTTCAACTAATTTTGTAATTAGTAATGAAATGTTATTAAAAGAATAAAATTATATCATATTTTATCAATTTTATAATAATATCTATCATTTTAAATAAAATTTTATATTGAACAAAATATGATAAAATTATATTAAATTGATAAGTTAACATATTTTATTTTCATAAATATAAAATATTTATGCTAAAAATATATTATGTTGGTAGAATGGGTTAATATTAGTAAACTATATAATACATGAATAAAAATTTAATATATCTCAAACTTTTTAATATACAGTAATTTATTATATAAAATTAATAAACATTAAAAAATTACAAAAAAAATCTAGCGATTTGAGTTACGGATCATGATTATAATAAATTAAATACAAAATTTTTCATATATATTGTTTCATGCATTAAAATATTTAGTTTAGCAATCAAATGCAAATTTAATAGGACAAATATATAATAAGCAACATATATATGTGATGATTTTAATTTACAGCATGAAACTATAAAATTATTATATTTGGCATAATTATACAAATATTTAAATATGTGAGTAACATTAAAACTATATAATAATTATGTAAAACAAATGCTGTCAAAAAAAAATGTAAAACAAATATATATATAAATGTGAAAATATATACCTGCACGGTTGTGCGGGTGGAAATCTAGTATGAATTACATCTATTAATACAGACGATGTTCTTCTTTAATTAACTTTTTAGATTAGTTAAAGAGGATCCTAACGTGAATTATATTTTATGGAAATACGAAATTATTTAAATTGATATATAAGCTTACTGTCTTTGTATTTATTGTATTTTGTAATGATTTTCCATATGAGTAATATGAATGTTAGCCACTCTTCTCTTCTTACATTTGGCGAGAGCTATGATACAACAAAACAAGTTGTTTAGAGCATCTCTAAAAAAAAAACTCTATTTTGAAATTTCTAAAATTCTATATTTGAAGTTTAAAGGTGTTATTCTCCAAAAACAAAACTTCAAACTCAACTTTAAAACTATTTGTATTTTATAATATGGTCCTTATATTTATCATAACTAATTTGAATTCATAAAACTTTTATAAATAACTAGCACATATATAAACATATAAAAATTTAAACAAAATAACTTAATATTAAACTTCAATCAAAATACCATATTATTCCATTAAGTGATTTTCGTAATGCATAGATGATCTACTAGTGCATTTTGAAGCAAAAATGACTATCTTCATTTTTAATTTGTAGATTAGAGATAAAAAATTGTTAAAATCAAGTGATATTAATACTTGTAAATACATTAGATAAGAACCAGAAAGTAAAATAGAAACATTTTTTTTTTGTCAGCAAACAAACAGACTCATATAGACTCTGTGAACCAAACTGGTAGCTCCGCATCCATGTGGACTACAAACAAGAGTTGCTTTCTTGCACTGCGTGCTAGACTATCTGCCCTTGTGTTTAGCGTCCTTCGTATATGGATGAGCTCTGAGCTGTGGAAACTTCTTTGCAGGATCTTGATATCTTCCAAATAACTTGCAAATGCGGGCCATTCTTCGGGTTCAGAAACCATCTTCACCAACTGAGAACAATCTGTCGCAAAAGTAACATTATATTGTCTTAAGTTCCTCATACATTCCATTGCCCATATGAGCGCCTCTATCTCCGAGTGCAGTGGGGATTGACCCGCTCTAGTATTCCTTGCTCCCATCAAACTGTCAAAACTTTCTAGAGTACTACACCATCCTTGTCCCGAAAACCGATCATTTTCCTTCCATGAACCATCCGTGAAACACCATCTACCGGAGATAGTGGGCAATGTCGCATTCACTACCAATCGGGTCTGATCAGATCCCTGTTCATTTTTAATTTGCGCCTCAGCCCAGAGGGCCGATTCTGTTTCCGCCAACTTGAGGGTATCACGGGGATCAATATCCAAATTGCTAAAGACCTTATTGTTCCTTCCTTTCCATATATACCATAGGATCCATGCAAAATGATTATCGTCCATTGGTGGAGACACCCTCCAAAATAAATGATTCATATTTGCAAATAGTGATTGCAGGGGAAAAAAATCTGGGTTTGACGGAATCCGTGACAATGCCCAAACCTGGATTGCCGGAGGACATTCAAAAAATACATGATTGATGGACTCCTCAGGTGCTCCACATCATGCACAGATCGTATCCCCTTGAATACCTCGAGACCTTAGATTTTTCTTTACCGCTATGCAACCTGTAACCAATTGCCAAAGAAAATGTTTTAACTTTGGTGGACAGCGCACTTTCCAACATTGTGCTTTCAATAAAGAAACTGATGGGCCATACTCTGGTGGTGGCCTAACTTTGTCTGGATACACTCGTTCCACCTCATATCCTGATTTAACTGTATATCTCCCATTCATTGTAAAATTCCAGCCATCCCGATCCGCTGTCCGAAACCGGCTTAACGGTATACTCTCAATTACCTGCGCATCATTCGGGTCCACTAAAGTCCTGATAACCTGTGAATTCCATGTTCTTGATGTTTCATCAATAAGAGAATCCACCGTGAGATCCGGGAAAAGGTTGTGTTGATTTTTGTTTGCTGGTCTCGGGCGGGAAAATATTGCTAAGAGACTAACTTTTATCGATAATATTAATACTCGTGAATATATTCAATATAAACAACAAAAAATTGTACGAAAAGACATCATCATCTTCAGTTACACAAACAAAATTGGACAATATTTAGAAATTTTGAAGGTTCCGGTTCAAACTGACATGACTATTAGTGTTGTTGTAATATTTAAATTTGTGTAATAGTTATGTCTTCATGTAATTATTTAAAAAAAAAAGTTGTTAAGTTTCTTTTGTATATTTTTGTTATCTAAATCTAGTTTTAAATATTTTAAATCTTATTTTAATGTTTAATTTAATTTTATGTATAAACTTAAATTTTGTAAACATAACTTAAACATAAATGTGATGTGTAATTGTAAGGACCAAAATGCAAATAAAAATATGAAATTTTGAATAGTAAAACTTTAAATATAGATTTTCACTCCTCACAACTTTAAATTTGAAGTTTTGAAATTCCTTTTTGGAGAACAGAAAACTTCATATTTGAAGTTATAGAATGTCTTTTGGAGATGCTCAAGGCAACTCAAATTTTAGATATGGGCCTTTGGATGTCAAATCGAGTTTGATTTGGGGTCAATTTGGATATTGGTTTTTGGGAGAATAAAATGGGTATTTTAAAATTTTGTTTCGAGTTTATTTGAGTTCGGTTCAGGTTTAAAAAATTATTACATTTTGATTCGCGCTTTAAAAGCGCGGAAATATTTTTTTAACAAAATGTAACTTAGAAATAATATGTTTTAATATTTTTATTTTAGTGTATTTGAAAATATATAATTATATTATTTTTTATTTATAATAAACATGATATTATATAATATTACTTAATTTTGTTTTTCAATTATTTCAACCCATTTCCTTATGATTTTTTAATAAAATCTCCATAATTTGTTTGGTTTTGTCATGTTTTATTTGATATAAATGAAAATATATATAAATTTAATTGATTTCATATTAAATGAATTTGTAGTATCTTTTTTTTTCAATTTTCAATTTTTCTTAAACTATTTTAGCATTTTAGTCAATTATTTTATTGACCGAATAGTTTAAAATAAGATAAATAAAAACTTCTTAAAAAGGTAATATTTAATATTTATATTGTTTGGATACAAGATTAAGTATTGTGTTGTTTGGAAAAATATTTAGTAAATTATTAAAATAAATTAAAAAACCACATTACCATATAAAAATTTAGGATTTTCGGTATATGTTATATTTTAAATTTTTATAAAAGACTATAAATTAATAAAACTGTTAAAAGTGCTACATTCAAATTTTATGATCTATGGTTTAAGACTTCTGTTATGAAAAAATACAAATGATTTCAAAATCATATAAGTAAAAAGTCTAATTTAATTAATTATTTAATTAATTATATATATATATATATCATTTTAAATTAAAATATAAACTATATTTCATTAATTAAACTATAAACTATATATATCGTTTTATATTTTAAATATACTATATAAAATACGTAAATATTTTAATTTTGAAATTTATTTTGAAATATTTTATGTTTAGTGGTTAAAATACTGTAGTTTTATGTTCTCAATGTTATATTTGCTTTAAATATTTTCTATGTTTATTCAACTTTGGTTTTATACGAGTCTGTTGTTTACAAAAAATAATTAAATTAATATATAATATCCGTATAACTATATTATTAAATAAAACATAGTAAAATATTTTTTTTGATGTTTAGTGTTATGAATAGTGTTAACCATCTTTATATAGCACTATTCAAAAAACACCAAATTTGTTACCTAAAGTCGGAAGCGGGTACGTAGAAGTGGAATCGTATGGAAGCGTAGAAGCAAAATATTTTTAAAAGTTAGGAAGTGGATACGTGTTGGAAACGTATATCCAAAAATATATTTATAGATATAACATAAAAATGATTTTATTAAACTTATGACTAAAATTATATGATTCAAAATAAAAATCACTGACAGATTAAGCTGATAAAAAAATATTTCCAAATTATTTACTTTTAATTAGTTCATAAATATCTGTCATGATATATATGAATATAGATGTAAAATCTCTTATACAAATTATTACGCACAAAGATAATTTATAGTATTAGTTTTGATATTTGTATATTTTGTATTTTCTCTATTTTAATACTATTTATTTTGAAATTTATATAAAATATTTTATATTTTGAACTTACTCATGACACTGATTTTTTTTAAAATGGAAGTGTTATTCCTAAACAGAAGCTTAAACTTCCAACATGTTCTTAAAAAGACATTTTGGAATCATATTAGAAGTGAGATTCCGGAAGCTTCCACAAGCTTTCGATTCTGATTCCGGTTATGAAGCAGAAAGCGAGCGTCTGACAAACCTTCCACTCTACCTAGACTCACATACAAAAATACTATGTTAACAAAAAAAAGAAGAACAAACATGAGTACATAAAATAAGGATCTAACAACAAATCATATACAAATTTCAAAATAAATTTGTAAAACTTGTTCTAACAACAAAAATATACACAAAACAAAGAATATATGCAAGAAGAAATTTCAAAATCATTGTCTAACCAATCTAACCCGATAAACACGAAGCAAAAAAGGATTAATTTCTTCATGATTGTGTACATATTGAGTACATAAAAGAAATATGGAAACTTGTGAATGATCCTTGAAGTCTCTGAAGGAGGAGAAGATTGAAAACAATGATTTTGAGTTTCCATTTGGAGGGAATCAAATAAACTATATAAGAGTTTGTCTTTAGAGTTTTGGGTATATAAAATTGCCGAATGGATAAAGTGAAATCAGAGTGAATATCTGAGAATAAGGTTTATGGAAGGATATGTGAAGAGAATATCACTATTTGTGGAGATTTAGTGCTTGAATCGATTTATGAGAAAAAAAGTAAGATTTGAAGGAAATACGAACACTGGTTATGTATATATTCGTTCGGGCCGGTTTCAAAAATATACTATACCGATCCGAACGCCAGCAAATTTAAAGATCCAATCGGTTTCTTAGCAAGACCCATACCATTTTTATCGGACATGGTTTGGTTCGGGTTATATGATTTTGACCAAATTCTATTTTAGTTTTAATTTCTTAGTATAACACCAAACTTCACACCAAAATCAATATTATGTATATTTTTTCTCTTAAATAATTTAGTTCTTTTAATCTTTTGTAATTACTAATTATTATTTTATTTATATTTTATGTTTAGTGGTTAAAATACTGTAGTTTTATGTTCTCAATGTTATATTTGTTTTAAATATTTTCTATGTTTATTCAACCATGGTTTTATACAAGTCAGTTGTTGACAAAAAATAATTAAATTAATAAATAATATTCGTATAACTATATTATTAAATAAAACGTAGTAAAATAATTGTTTTGATGTTTAGTGTTATGAATAGTGTTAACCATATTTATATAACACTATTAAAAAATACCAAATTTGGTGAAATGATAAAAAAATTAATCATATTGAAAATTAATTATCAACTAAATTTGATGTTTTGGAATCGAGAAAATAGTCATTAAAACCATGAACTTTCAAATTTTTAAAAAAACTTCCAATTTGTGTTTGAGCTAAAAAATTCCTCAAATTTTAATTGGACGTTTTAACTCTTATATTTTTTTGACTCAGCCATTTAAGAAATTCAGATAGTCATCTGTTAAACTCATTAAAAACTAAACGTATGTTAAAACTCTAACAACGTCATTTTAAAAACTGATTAAAAACTTAATTATAGGACGTCGTTTTGCATAGATAGTAAGCACTTAATCCCTAATCTCATGGCCTCACGGGAAACCCAGAAAATCCCAATATAGTATAGAGATTTTAGGGTTTTCAATTTGAGATTTCTCGATTCGCGAGAGAGAAGGGATGATTATAATGATGATGATTATGGTCGAGAGTTTTCAGCATTTTCAACTTGGGATATGATTCGGGTTAGGCGTCAACTAGTTCCTTGGCACGAGCTAATTTGGTTTAAGCAAGGTATACCACAGTTTGCGTTTATCACCTGGTTAGCAGTTAAAGATAGGTTATCTACGGGAGTTAAAATGCGTGCCTGGAGTCAGATTCAGGGTTGTCTATTTTGTGGCGAGCAAGAAAAGACTAGAGATCATCTATTTATTTGTGTGCCCCTATATCTACACTCTTTGGTTACAAGTATTAGGCATGCTACTGCAGCCCGCTCCATCTCTGGATTGGATGAATGTTCAAACATTTTTTGACAGGCTATCATGGCTTGTGAATCGCTATACTCTTGGGACTGTCATTCCAAATTTCAATATATGACATATGGCGTGAAAGGAATGAGAAAAGACACTCTCAGTAATCCCGGCCAGAGGGTCAGCTTGTAAGGATCATTGACAAAACTATAAGGAAAGAATCATGTCTACTAGATATGCAGAGAAGCCGAAGTTGCAGAGTCTACTCCAGTGTTGGTTAGGAGCTCATACTGAGCATAGTTAGGAGGCAGTTTCTAGCTTTATTTCTCAGTATTCTTTGGATGTACGTAAACATTTTTTTTTTCTAGATGATCAATAAATTTAATATTTCATCAGAAACAAAACTGTATGATTACGTTTTTAATCAGTTTTCGAAACGACATCGTTAAAGAGTTAACAGACATTTAGTTTTTTAATCGAGTTTAACAGTTTGAGTTTTTTTAATTATCGAGTCAACAAAATATGATAGTTAAAACATTCAATATTTAAAAGTTGAATAATTTTTTTGGCTTAAACACTAAATGGAGGTTTTTTTTAATTTAATTTGAAAGTTTAGGGTTTTAATAGATGTTTCCTCTTTTGAAACCTCATTGGAGTTGACCGTATTTTATTTTCCTCTACTGAAAAAAGAATGTATTTATACAAAAGTGAGTTCAATTTACATATACAAAAGATGAACACTAACATTTAATAATAGTTAGAAACATTTAAAATTGTTGAAAAACACCAAACAAAACTTAAAATTCATAAGATTATTGATACTTAAAAATACATATTTTGGTTTTGGATCTGAGAAATTATGAACTTTGGTCCAGAATATTTTGGTAATTTTAAAAAAAAATTAGCAAAAAACAAAACAAAACAAGAACTTCAGGAAAATTCAAGTTCAAAACCAGAAATAAATAAAAATAAAAAACTTGAACAAACACAAAACGCGAACGCACATAGACACACACATACGAGAAGATGTCTAGATGTTTGATCAAAGACGTCCTTTTTAAACAACTATAATTCTTTTTCTTTTTGCTTTTGAACACCTAACAATTATAGTTCTTGTTTCATATAATACGATGGCATCCTGTAGACGGTCAACGGGTCAATATCATCTCAATCTTCAATCAGAAGCAAGCTTCCAACAGAAAGCAACAGCAGAGCATAGCCAAACTGTAACACACACATACATATAAGTTACATTCGCTAGCAAACATATTTACTTTACATGGTTGCATGACGAGCGAATCAGATCGTTTACGAACTGGACCGTTCTATTTCGTCATGAAAATTAAACGGTCCACGTTTCTGACCAAAGTTTATGAATGGTGTACAAAAAGTGATAGTGACCAAATTCGGTTGCAAAGCCATATTATATAAACAAAAAGAGAGAGAGAGTCAACGCACCATCCTTCTACAAATCCCGAGTCTTTCTTCTTCTTTTGTGGAGCCTGACCATATTGGGGTGGAGGACCCTGATAAGGATACTGCGGCGGAGGACCTTGAGGATATTGCGGTGGAGGATACCCTTGTGCTGGATATGCCTGACCGTATCCCTGAGGTGGTGGAGGATAACCTGCCGGAGGATATCCCGGTGGTGGATATCCTTCCTTTGGAGGATACCCTATATGCATAACAACCACAACATTAGAATTTAAGAAGCAAAAATAAAAAAAGATAAGAAGAGAATTGTAACAAGGGGAATTACCTTGAGGAGGAGGAGCACCAACGGGGTGTTGTTGATCTTGATACATCTTCTTCTCTGATATCCTCTTGTCTGAGGTGTCTCCCCTTCTTTATATCAAAATATCTGCTTGTCTTCGCTGTGAAATGGTATAAAATAGGGTTTTTGATGATAATGATGATAGTAAAGGAGGTTTAGGAGACAAAAGATATGTTCTCTCCTGTACTAATCTTAGATCTTATAGATCATTAACTAAAAAAATATTACAAGTGAGAGGACGACCAACTCACTTTGTGGAATAATTCAAATTAAAAGGGTATAGAAATTTCATGCAAAATGACTTTTCCATCGTAATTATATCACACATCATCTTCCATTATTCAAGTTAGTACAAATATATATTGATCTTTCACATAATTGATGACTACACACATGGAGAAAAAGCATAATCTTTATTGGTCAAGATCATTCTTTTTGCCAAATGCATCATGTAGTTGGAACTGAATTATCTCATATTATATTAATTTTATAAAAACCAGATCCGGGGCAATTTCTACATATTTTTGTTGATTAACGATGATTCTTTTAGCATTTGTGAAATTAAGGTTTAAAAGTATATTTTTTAATGTCAAAAAGTATATTTTTAGCCAAGACAAACTGTTGTCACAACTTAATATAGAGTATAATTGATAAGTGATGTGCTTTCATTTTTTTGGTGTAGAACTATAGCTGTGATTATTTTTGCTTTGGCTTTAGATTTTTAATTCTTAAAAATCATTGGATTTGAGTTATAGATATTTGTCTCTCTACAACAATTATAATAACATGATTTTAAAGAAAAACTGTGAATTTATTATAAATTGTTTTTGCTTTGAACATAAAAAAAGTGATAAAGCTTGATTACTTTTGATTAGGCATGGCCATGGGCTAAAGTCCGTGAATCATAGGCTTCGGGGCGCCAAATATTATATGCTATTTTGGGGCACCAATAACAGTAATGTGCCGTTGGTATAGTGGTTATAGAGCTTACTCTTCTCCTAGAGATGTTGGGTTAAATGGGGCATTATTTTTTAATAAATTTACTCTAGGCGTTTAATTACTCTGGACTGGCACTGCTTTTGATTGAGTGCTGTGAACTTAAATGGTGCTGTCTACAGCTCCCACAACAACTGATACCAACGGAGTACTGTATTGTTTTCTTATAAATGCTCTGTCTATACGAGATTGCAGTCGTGTTTGAAACTAACGAACATCTTGCTGTTTACTCGCACAACATGCCGTTTCTTCTCACAGTTTCCCAGTTTTTTCTTTTCACCATAAAATGCTACAACAAGCCTGCCGGGTTTGGGAACCTGTGAACATCATGCTGTTTATTCCCAAAACATCTTGCCGGTTTAGGGCTTGTTCGATTCCATCATCTTAAGTTCTTAACGCAAAAGACTGAACATTTTGAGTTGAATGACACTTCCGCAATAATGTCAAACTCCAACGCCATAGAGCCAACAAAAAGACACACTACCCATCCTCCTCCGCCACATTCCCTTTCTGCATTGCCTGACGACATCGTTTTGAGATGCTTGGCCCTTGTCCCAACTCTCCTGAGCTCCAAGGACTACGATCTATCCTCCATCTATGTTTCGAAGAAGACAACTTATCATTCCACTGGTTTACTCTCAACGCAACATCAACGAGGGAGTATCAGTTAGTTCCAAACCCAACGCTCTTCCCTTCTCATCCTAACTACGGTTCTTCAACCCTCGTAGTGGGATCAAAGATCTTCTTCATCGGAGGATTTAGAGAACCTTCCTCGGATCTATGGATCCTTGATACACGATCTGGGAACATGACTCAGGGACCAAGCATGAGCGTCCCTCGAGAGAAAAGCAAATTAGCTGTGGGAGTGTTCTCTTTGCTTTCTTTAGGAGGAATGGGATCATGTGGTTCGATACGAAGCTCAGTGTGTGGAGGAGCTTGGTCGGTCCTGATGGGAATAGACTGAAGAAACTGTCAACCTTTTCTGTGAAGGCCATGGCGGAACACGACGGAAAGCTAGCGCTTTTGTATCCGTGTTATAAACTTGAAAATGATTTAACCTTTACCCGGAGTTTTCAGTGTGAGTTAGTCTCATTGCATAGAGCTGGAGACAGGATTTGTGGAACGAGCAATTGGTTTGGTGTTGTGGGTACAGTCCCACTCTCGTTTCCTTTTCTGCACTTTTTAGCTGTTTCCAATTGATTGGTCACATGTGTTCTTGAAAGCATGTGTTTGTAAAACTCATGAGTGGTTGGTTGGTTACCTAAGAAAATGAAACATTATATCGTGTTTGTTCCTTGTAGTGTTGTGATCATCTGTTATTCAAGTTGATATTGTTAGTCTAACTTGAGTTTCACGTCAATGATGACAACATTCCTACAAAGTTTTACAAGAGTCTCAACTTTGGATTGTTTTTGTGGAATGATGAAAGGCAATGCATCAGAATCGTTCAGTAGTATTGTCCTTGGCGGCTTCTTCTTTAATCCTACAAAGACCATTTACGATATAAAGAGCTACTTCTATTAAGAACATTACAAATACAGACAGAGCTTATGAGATTAGACCCCTATAGATTTAAAATGTAATCAAAATGAAGCCTAAAACCTTTAGGAAGAGAAGATGCGAACGTAGTATCATGGATTAATCCCGAGCTACAGTTATTATCATTTTCATCAGCTTTTAACATATCCATAATCCACTAACTGTTTTATATATTGGTTTTAAATATTTTTTATTCTTATTTAATCATTAATTTAAATTAATAAATAATATTACTTGAACTATATTATTAAATAAAACATAATTTTTTTTTAATATTTAGTGTTATGAATAGTATTAACTAAATTTGATTTAATATTATTCACAAAATACCGAATCTAGTGAAATGGTCATTGTGTCAGAGGTCCTCAGTTCGAATGACCGCTGAGACAAAACTATATTACATGGGCTTTGGTTTTGAACCTCCTGGTATTCGGAATTTTTTTTTGTAGCAATGCGAGTTGCCTCGAGGAGGAAGGAGCACCAACGGGTGTTATTGATCTTTGATACATCTTCTTCTCTGATATCCTCGTCGCCTCCCCTTCTTTATATCGAACTCTCTGCTTGTCTTTGAAATGGTATAAATACAGGATTATTGATGATGATGATGACAATAAAGGAAGTTTAGGAGACAAAAGACATGTTCTCTCATGTGCAAATCTTAGATCTTATAGATTAGTAACTAAAAAAATAATACAACTGAGAGGACGACCAACTCGTGATTAACCCTGAAGTTCACCCAAAAATAAGATTTGCAAGTATGGAAACTTGGCTAGCAAGTAAACTATGATCGATTATGAAAAGAGAGTGTTTTATTTGTTGTTTTGTAATGTGTACAAAAAATATTTGATAACAAAGAAGATTGTATCTATGAGAGTATAGTTTTGCTGTGGAAGAATTCGGATCTCAGTTTCCTTGGCTTCTCCTTCTTTTTTGTATAGGTCTTACAGTTAGATCGTAACGATGGTGTGATCTCCGGTGTGGATCAGGTATTTTAATGATGGTCTTAAATGTTTTTGAATTCTGGCTTGTGTTGACTTGCTGCCGAGCTCGGTGTATTTGGCACCTCGAACCCAGGGTGGACCTTGATGATGATTATTTTTTTTGTTTTATTGCATTCAGGTTGAGATTTCAGACCAAATCTGGAGCCAGGCGAGGCTCCAACAACTCACTTTGTGAAATCATTCAAATGAAAATGTTATTTAAATTTCACCCAGTAGCAAAATTATATCACACATCATCATGCATTGATCTTCGCACAATTGATGATTACACACATGGAGTAAACGCATAATCTTTATTTGTCTAGAAGTTTTGCCGAAATGCATCATGTAATTGGAATTAAATCCTCTCATTAAAAATCTATTCCATTAATACATACCCGAAAAAATCAGCATTGAGAAGTTACATCTAAAATAAAACTGAGATCTTGTTGCTTTTTTCTTTTCGGGTCAAGATCGTATTAAAGACCCAAACGGGTCAATTTCTACAGACCAGATTCGAGTTAAGACGAAACTCATAACAATACAGACTTGTGTTGAAATCTTGTTGTTGATTAACGTTGATTCTTTAGCATTTTTGAAATTAAGGGTTTTAAAGTAACGTAATAATTTTTTATAAATGATGTTCATATCTGAATCATAACCTAAACCCAAAAACGTAACGTAATAAATTTTTATAAAGTCCGCTTTGTTCGATTCATCATCATCATCATCATCTTAATGCAAGACCCAACTTTTTCAGTCTCTCCTGTTGAAACAATGTCCAACTTCATCGCCGACGACGAGCCACCGAAAAAACACACAACCCATCCTCCTCCGCCACATTCCCTTTCTTCATTGCCTGATGATATTGTTTTGAGATGCTTGGTCCGCGTTCCTGTTGGAACTGTTTTTTGGACAAATGGCTATGGCCAATATTCCGGTGAATTTTTCGAGCAATTTGATTGTCGAAATGACGGGATTGTGGAATCGTAGGATTCATTGTTATGAGCACTATGGTATAGTGTAATCATATATCAAAAACGAAGTTCGTTTGAATGAGAAATGAAAGTCTAAAATAGATTATTTGTAAAATATCTATATTAGAATTGTGAGGTAAGAAACCTCTTGTGTTTAAAATGGAGAAGTTATAACAAAGTTATAAAAAACTTTGTAAACACTTTGGTGTGTTAAGAAAAGAGATGCTTGGGCTGGACTGAGATTTATTTGCTTAGCCCAAAGTCTATTGCTAATTAACTTACAAATAATAATGCAAAAGATCTCTTTGTCTCTCGTCTTTGATTAACGTCTTTGACCAATAATAAATTTGATTTTGGATTCAATGCTGTAACATATGGAGAATCAATACAGCCCATGATTTCATAATCATGATAGAATCAAAATTAAAATCTCCATTTAGTGCTTTGTGATGCACGTTATTTTATGAGGCTATATAAAGCCATGCTCTTCTCATTCTATAGATACATCCAATACAAACAAAACCACTTTCTCCTACTTCTTTTTGTTTTGTGTCTGAGAGTATAACATAGAAATAGGTTCGAGAGGCTTTGGTTCTCAAGTGCTGTGAGACTGAAGATATAGGCAGTTGTATCCTGGGATTTTTAAACGTATCAAACCGGCACACTACGGGCGTTTAAAGGATTAAGGAAAGAGATCTAATCTCGACTCTGCTTCAACCTAGTTCTTTTCCAACTTTGGTATTATATTATTATATTTTTTATTCATGTTATTTGTAAATTTTTTGCTTTACATATCAAATTTGCCTATCTAGTATATTTGGTGCCTACAGTCTTAATCCTTTAAAAATTTCATATTGCCTTGTTGCGCTAATGAAATATTTGATTGTGAAGCAATTACATTTAACGGTGCCGTGGAGAAAGCTTAACGCTTTGGATATGCTTTGATTTAACAACTCTGTTTTGCAGGACATGAGCGTTTTGCATATTATATTTTCTTAATATTATTTTCTGCAGAATCTGATTCGTTTATTGTTCTCCGCTCGTGATTCTAATGTTTCAGTTAATTTGCTCATGCATTCGTTTTGTTACCGTATTGATTTATTACGTCTGCTGCTGTTATTTCAAACAAATTTTCATTAGATAATAGTTCATCTATAGAAAATGATTTGGTTGGTAATCGTTTAGTTGACTTGTTCAATAGTTCATATTGTTTATGTTTATTGGTTAAGCAGATTTGTTAGATTCATTATTATCCTTGCACGAACTTTATAGTGTCGTCTGCGGGATTATATAATTTTTTTTTTTTCCTATTTACCTTCAATCTTTATTTTGGTTAAGGTTTTTTGGAAAGAAGAAAAAAATAGAAATCGATTTGTTCTTTAATTAAATTAAAACTGCATCGGTTTAGAATCATGGTTTGATTAATAATAGGGAATTCTTTTACCGTTCTTGTCGAATTGATGTATACGGTTTATTTGAATTTATAATCGAATCTGTTGACATGCTGCTACTCGTTAAAATATGGAAATATGATTTGTCTATTCAATTGTTTTTAACGTTAGTGAGCTTGATTAGTTTGACTAGTAAATTTGTTTCAATCCGGTTGATAATTGCTAGATTCTTTTTTAATATTTTTTATAACCTTTTCTATTTATTAGAAAGAATATTGATAAACGTTAATGTCGCTTGATTCTCGTAACTGATTATGTTTTAATATTGTCTTTGCATTTACTGGATAGTACCGTTTCAGTTTTAATACTGATCTACTATTAATATATTTATTCTCATAATTTATATATTGCAACAGAACTTCTATTTATTGGTTTTAAAATTAGTATATTAATTCATTTTGTTTTTGTGAACAGATTTGAATTCAATATGACTAACGACAACCAAACTTCGATCGATGGGCAAAACAAAAGTGCGATCGATGCTGCAACCGTTGGTGGTGGACATGGTTCAAGTGAGTCGATGCTCCAAACTCAGTTTGGAAGTGGTCTTCCACATGGAAACCAATCAGTGCCTGGCGCTGCAAGCGTAGGACTGTTGCCCGAAAAGTTCGGTGGGAATGGGTTCAAAACTTGGCATCAAAAGATGCAATTCTTTTTGACCAATTTGAATTTGGATAAGTGTCTCAAAGAAGATCCACCCATTCTTCCATCTGGAAACACAGATCCCATGGTTTTTGCCAGTGTGGATTCGTGGAACCATTCGGACTTTGTGTGCAAAGGTTGGATTTTAAGCCGCTTGATTGACCCACTGTATGCTGTATACTGTGAGGTGAAAACTTCCAAGCAGCTTTGGACTGCTTTGGCAAAGAAATACAAGTCCGAGGATGCTGGCTGTCAGAAATATGCTACGGCAAAATTTCACAACTTCAAAATGGTGGATTCAAAACCCATCATGGAACAAGTTGAAGCCTTCCAATTGATTACGCATGAGATAGCGGCTGAAGGGATGTCGATTTGTGAAATTTTCACGGTCAATTCCTTCATTGAGAAGCTCCCTCCTAGTTGGTTGGACTGCAAGAACTATCTCACACATAAGCGTAAGGCAATTTCCCTCGAGGACTTGATTGTCAAGCTGCGAGTTGAATCCAGAAACCGTGAAGCCGATGCTGTTCTTATTCGCAAGAATGATGTAAACTTGGCTGAGCACAAGAATAAGGGGAAAGGAAAAGTTCCTCCAAAAACCACCACAAGCTTTAAGAAGCCAATGGAACATGTGAAGTTCACTGGAACTTGTCGCAAGTGTGGCAAGGTGGGCCATAAAGCTCATGTTTGCCGGAGCAAGGCTGGTCCAAGCTATGACAAGGGGAAGTCTCAAGCTAATTTGACTGAAGATGACATGTGTGCTGTGGTCACTGAAGTCAACAATGTTGAGGACAACCCAAGAACTTGGTGGTATGACACAGGTGCCACCATTCATGTGTGCATTGATAAGGACATGTTTTCCACTTATCAAAAATGCAATGGTGAGGAGCGACTCTTAATGGGTAACACTGGCTCGTCCAAGATTGAAGGCAAAGGTGAAGTGAAGCTTCAGATGACCTCAGGAAAAGAGATAACTCTTAAGAATGTGAAGCATGTACCAGATATGCGGAAGAATCTGATTTCCGGTTCACTTTTGAGCAAAGCTGGATTTGCTATAACTTTTGATTCTGATAAAGTTGTACTCAAGAAACATGGGGTTTACTTGGGAAAGGGGTTTGTTCAAGGTGGACTTGTCAAAATGTGTGTTAAGACAGTCCTACCTTAAAATATGTAAGGGATGTTTTCATTTGTTTTCCCATTTCAATTCAATAAAGAATAATGCAGTTTTTTCTTATTTGATTGAATTTTTTCAACAATTGTTTGTTCATGGAAAAACATTGTGTATGGAAAAAAAAAAAAAAAAAAAAAAAGAGGAAAACAAATGTATAAAGAAAAAAAAAAAAAAAAAAACCCCCATCCTCTCTTGGAGAGAAAACGAACATTTTGAATTAAATCACTATATTTGTGTGCTTTAAAATATGTTCAAAATACGAGACTTGGAAAATATAATTTCTAAGTTATTTCAGAAAATGTGGGGGTGAGTAAATCTTACCACACAAGTAATTCAGTTAAATAAATACTGAAAAGCTATAACTATAGTATTGAGTTATATACTTAAAAGTTATGGGCTGCTTTCAACAATTGATCTCGACTAATCTCAAGAGATTATGTTCACTATGATGACAACCTAGGATCCTTTTTATTATAGGTGTGTCATGAGATCAAATTGTTATATCATCAAAAGGAATGGGTCGCCTGTGAATTAAGATGAGGTTTCGCGGTAACTCTACCTAACTGACTGGAGATCCCAAGAAATAGGTTCAAGGAGACAACTAAGTGAAACTAAGTCTGCCCAAAGCACTGTAAGACTTCGGTCTATACCCAGTTCCTATGATGATTAAACAGTGCTACATGTAAGGAATACAGGATAAGCATTAGCTTTTAATGATTTGTGTCCATTGTTTTGAAATATGAATGGAGTAGTACATGATACTCCTCTAAACAAAACTAATGGCAAATCACCTTGTGAGTGTGAAATGGGGCCGTTTCTAGGAGAATGAAGGAAAGGCTATATTCTCCAAGTTCACTCATGATTACCAGGACTGTTCACGGCCAAAATGAACACAATAGAGAACCTAATCTATGAAAAAATGAAGCTGTGTTTTGGCTATTGTCTAGGTTTACACCAAAGCCCGGGAGGTTCAAGACATCATGGCCACCTCCTGGCCGAGTAAATCCGATAGTTATTAACAATGACTGGTTCAAGGCTGAAAAATTGCTACCAACTCATCATGCAGTGGATTTTTTGTTTATACTCTCAAAAGTTGTTTTTATCGAGTCTTTTTGAGTCTTGTCGAGTCTTGTCTAGGTAGTCAAGTCTGTCAAGTCTATCGAGTCGTCTAGTGTCTAGAGTCATTTCTATTCATGTGGGGGATTGTTGGAACTGTTTTTTGGACAAATGGCTATGGCCAATATTCCGGTGAATTTTTCGAGCAATTTGATTGTCGAAATGACGGGATTGTGGAATCGTAGGATTCATTGTTATGAGCACTATGGTATAGTGTAATCATATATCAAAAACGAAGTTCGTTTGAATGAGAAATGAAAGTCTAAAATAGATTATTTGTAAAATATCTATATTAGAATTGTGAGGTAAGAAACCTCTTGTGTTTAAAATGGAGAAGTTATAACAAAGTTATAAAAAACTTTGTAAACACTTTGGTGTGTTAAGAAAAGAGATGCTTGGGCTGGACTGAGATTTATTTGCTTAGCCCAAAGTCTATTGCTAATTAACTTACAAATAATAATGCAAAAGATCTCTTTGTCTCTCGTCTTTGACTAACGTCTTTGACCAATAATGAATTTGATTTTGGATTCAATGCTGTAACATATGGAGAATCAATACAGCCCATGATTTCATAATCATGATAGAATCAAAATTAAAATCTCCATTTAGTGCTTTGTGATGCACGTTATTTTATGAGGCTATATAAAGCCATGCTCTTCTCATTCTATAGATACATCCAATACAAACAAAACCACTTTCTCCTACTTCTTTTTGTTTTGTGTCTGAGAGTATAACATAGAAATAGGTTCGACAGGCTTTGGTTCTCAAGTGCTGTGAGACTGAAGATATAGGCAGTTGTATCCTGGGATTCTTAAACGTATCAAACCGGCACACTACGGACGTTTAAAGGATTAAGGAAAGAGATCTAATCTCGACTCTGCTTCAACCTAGTTCTTTTCCAACTTTGGTATTATATTATTATATTTTTTATTCATGTTATTTGTAAATTTTTTGCTTTACATATCAAATTTGCCTATCTAGTATATTTGGTGCCTACAGTTCCAAAATGCCATCACCTAAACATCTCATGGGTCTCAAAAGACCTAAGATTCCTTGTTCGCTCCCCTGAGCTCAAAGTCTTGCGATCCACCCTCCCCAAGAGCTCCCTTCATTTATGTTTCCAAAAAGATGACGACCACCATTCATCCTTCCACTGGTTTACTCTCAGCGAAACATCAACGACCACGACGGAGTATGGGTTAGTTCCGAACCCAACTCCCTTCCCTCCTCATAAGTACGGTTCTTCCACTGTTACAGTGGGGTCAAAGATTTTCTTCATTGGTGGATCAATTGAATCTTCCTCGGATCTATGGATCCTTGATACCCCATCTGGGAACATGACTAAGGGACCAAGCATGAGCATGCCTCGAGAGAAAGGCGAAGCAGCTGTGGGAGTGATCGACGGGAAGATATACGTACTCGGAGGCCGAACCTTCTTGGACGGAAGGTTTCATGAAGTTGAAGTTTTTGATGTAAAGTCAGAGACGTGGGAGCTTGCGGGGCTGGAGAACGTGCGTAAGATTTCGCAGCGTAGTGCCTCGGTGGAGGGGAAGGTGTACATGGTGGAGTACAAGAAGACAAGTGTGTACAATCCGAGAGGAGGTGAAGGAAAGCGGTTGGTTCAGATGGTAAACCATAGACTCTCGGAAGGTGGAAGAAAGGATAGGTTAAAGGATATGGCGCATCGTGTGTGTGTGGTGGAGGATGTTCTCTTTGCTTTCTTTAACCGGACTGGGTTGATGTGGTTTGATACAAAGCTTTACGTGTGGAGAAGATTGGTTGGTCGTGATGGGAAGGAACTACCGTTTATCTTATATGCGGGTGCCATTGGCGGAATACGAGGGAAGGCTTGTGGTTTTGTATATGACGGATGAAGATGAAGTTCATATCCCTGTTAATATGAGTGTTCGGTGTATGTTTGTCTCACTGGACCGAGCTGGAGGAAAGGTTTGTGGGACGATCCATTGGTCTGGTATTTTGGCTACAGTCCCATTTTCGTTTCGTCTTCTTCATTGTTTAGCTGTTTCCGATTGACTGATCATAGTATCAGTATATGTGTTCTTGAGGCAATTTGTCTTTTTTTTTGAAACTTTTCTTGAAACAATTTGTTTTGTAAAACTCATGAATGGTTACTCAAGAAAATTGTTTCAAAAAAAAAAGAGGTTACTCAAGAAAATAAAAGTTGGTGTCTTTTTTTGTTAGTAGTATTGTTTGCATCGTTATTCAAGTTTATTGGTCAAGATCATTCCTTTTTGCCAAATGCATATGTTGCTGGAACTGAATTATCTCATTAATTTTATTAAAACCACATCCAGGTCAATTTCTACAGATTTTTGTTGATTAACGCTAGGCTGATTCTTTTGGCATCTGTGAAATCAAGGGTTTAAACGTATATTTTTAGCCTAAGACCAAAACGGTTACGACAACTTGTAATATATCTATCTATATTATTAAAGTTGAAGTACGCATTGGGATTATTTGGCAATATAGATAGTAGTTAAAAAAATAGTATTGTTTTGAAACATAGATAGCAGTAAGTTATAAAAAAAATAATGGGCTTATGCTACTAAAAAAATTGGAAGTTCATTACATTATATTAAAAAGTAATGGGTCTATGTTATTTGATATATAGGGGTTTTTGCCAAAACTAATCCACAACTTGATTTTAACCCCAAACCTATACCCAAACTTGAATCAAATGCAAAACTAACCTAAAAGCCTAGTGAAATTACAGCTTAGTCTCTTGTGACCAAACAAAAAAATAGAAGCCATTTTTACGAATATAGCCCCAGTAAATCGTCTGAGATGTTGGAAGTCGTCTGAACGACTGAAGTGTAAGTCGTCTGGTACCAGTTTATTTTAAAAATAATTTATAAATCTTGTAAAAACATATTTTGATGCGTGAAAAATAAAAATCAAGTAATTATAAACAGTTTTAAGTGATATAAATTAAGATATGATAAAATTGATTGGTTTTGAAGATAGATGAGTGGAAGTAGTGAATCATGATATTCTTTGGTTTAGGAGTTTGGCAAACATATGTTGTAGTATTGTATGTATTGTTAGGGTTAGATTTTGGAAAACTAAAATGTTTTTTTCAAAAATTAGTTTTCACCTATATGTGTTTATTTCTGTGTATAGTAAACACTTTTCAAGTTTGATTTGATTTTATGAAGTGTTTAATTAGATAATTAAGTTTAGGGGTTATGTTTAGGGTGTGGACGACTTATATTTCAGTCGTCTTTTGAATAATTTACTCGGACAACGTATATTTCAGTCGTCCACATCGTATCGAACCTTTAATTTTACCAATGTACCTTTTAACCTAACCGGATCATTTACCAGACATATAAAATCTAGTTTAGAGGTTATGTTTAGGGTCTAGACGACTTACATTTCAGTCGTCTGGTGAAGAAATTAAAACAGACGACTTACATGTAAGTCGTCCAAATATTTCCGCCTAAAGTTTTTTAAAAAAATTATTTTCCCGCTTAAATAATTTAAACCAGACGACTTACTTGTAAGTCGTCTGGAAAGTCTTCTATTTTAGTTTCCCGCTAAAAATATTTAATTTCCCGCTAAAAATATTAAACTCTTCTGGACGATTTACATGTAAGTCGTCTGTTTTAATTTCTTCACCAGATGACTGAAATGTAAGTCGTCTGAGTCAAAAATATTTAACCTAATTGGATTTTTTGTCTTCCTATATAAAGAAAAATGTACACATTCTCTCTACTCCTCTCAAATGGCTGCAACAAAAATGTAATGTTCATCATTCTAAAACTCTCCAACCTCTCTCTAATCTCTTTGACTTGAAAACACCAAACTTTATATGAATTTTTCAGTTTTGTCTCATGTATTTCTTACTAATTTATCTCTTTTGCAGGTTTTTAATCAAATGGTACTCATCTTCCACTAATTTAAAGGTAGATATATTAATTTTAGATATGTATTTTGGTGTGTTCTATAAATGTAGATTTATCTAATCTTCCACTCATTTTTCTGTTTTTAAGTCATTTGAACGTTTTTGGATATGCAGATTTTTCAGATCTGGATTTGATATGTAGGTTTTTCAGATCTGAAAGACTTCTGGGACGACTTACCTGTTAGTCGTCTCGAAGTCGTCTGGAAGTAGTGCTGGGAATATGAATCATTATCCGCGGGTCCCGCCCCATTTGACCTGCTGCGGGGCGGATGCGGGTCGAGTGATTTGAAAAATTTGGTTCGCGGGTGCGGGTGCGGGTTGAGTGATTTTTATGTGGGGCGGGTACGGGTCAGCCAAAATTCAGTGCGGGTACCCGCCAACCAGCAAAAACTAAAAAAAAAACTAAAAAATGATTTTTTTAAAAAAATATTATTTTTAAATAGAAAATTTTTTAAAAATAATTTAATTTTAATTACAAATAGATTATTATTTATTATTTTTAATAAAAATTATTTAAAATATTAAATTTTATTGTTATTTTTAATAAAAAATATTTAAAATATTAAATTTTATTGTTATTTTTAATAAAAATATTTAAATTAATAATTTTTAATATTATTAATATTATCCGCGGGTCTAGCGGATCACCCGCGAGTTTAAGCGGGGCGGGTGCGGATTTCATATTTTCTTCTTGCGGGTCAAGCGGGTCAAATTTTTTGAGTAAAAAAAATCAGTTTATCCGCAGGTTGGCGGGTCAGCGGGGCGGGTTTGACCCGCAACCCAGCTCTATCTGGAAGTCGTCTGGACTTCTTGGAAGTCTTCTGACAAAGTCGTCTGGACTTCCTGGAAGTCGTCTGGACTTCCTGGAAGTCGTCTGGACTTCCTAAATGTCGTCTGGACTTCCTGTAAAGTCGTATGGAAGTCGTTTGGAATTCATGGAAGTCTTCTGACGAAGTCTCCCTTTCATAATAGATCTGAGCGTTTTGGTAAGTTCTTATGTTTGATTTTTCTTCATTTGGTAACTTCTTGTTGTATAAAGTTCTTACTTTTTTCCCAAACTAAAACTCTCCAAACCCACTCTAATCTCTTTGACTTAAAAACACCAAACTTTATATGAATTTTTCAGTTTTGTCTCATGACTTTCTTACTAATCTATCTTTTTTGCAGGTTTTTAATTAGATGGTACTCATCTTCCACTAATTTAAAGGTAGATCTATTATTTTTAGATATGTATTTTTGTGTGTTCTGTAAAGGTAGATTTATCTAATCTTCCACTCATTTTTTCTGTTTTTAAGCCATTTGAACGTTTTTGGATATGCAGGTTTTTCAGATCTGGATTTGATATGCAGGTTTTTCAGATCTGGAAGACTTCTAGGACGACTTACTTGTTAGTCGTCTGGAAGTCGTCTGGATTTCTTGGAAGTCTTCTGACAAAGTCGTATAGACTTCCTGGAAATCGATTTTAGAATCGTTAGCTTCTATGCTTCTGACCCACCCAGAATCGTTAGCTTCTATGACTCTATGAACCATAAAAATTTTAGAATCAAAATCTTGGGTTTTTTAGCTCATTGTGGAGAGAAAGTGAGAGATATGTTGTGTTTAGTTCACAAGAATGGAAAAAGAAGAAGGGTAAATCGATTTTGGGAGCATTAAGAGCTTCAAATTGGTTGTTCATGGTGGTTGTGGTATTGATGACAATGGCAATCTTGTAATTACTTAAAGATGATGAGGGTGAGAGAGTAAAAATGTCATTTTCGAAAAAAAAAAAAATTGATGGCATTTTCGTAAATTATATGAACTTATGGGGTGAATAGGGCAAAACCAATTTTCAAAAAAAAGGAGGTTAGTTTTGTGTTTGACTTTAAGTTGTAGGTCAATTCTGCAAAAAGCTCGGATATATATGTTCAAATCAAAATAATAATTTAAAATTTATTTATATCAAAAATTAATTCAAAAATATACATATATTCAAAATTTGATTTTTACTAACATATTTTTCAATAACTATTATAAAAATGTTTTCAATATATATAATAAAAATACAATACAAAACCCAATTTCAAACACCAACTTAAATTATGGTTTTTATATTTCACATTAAATTTTAAAATATAATATATTTGATTATTTATATGATTGTACGTATAAAATATTATTAATTATAAGAAAACTTATTTGATGGTACGTATAAAATACGATTAATTATATGATAACACATATTTTGTAACCTATGATGATACATATATGATATATATATATATATATATATATATAATGATTAGGGGTGGGCGTTTGAGTTCGTTTTCAGGTCTTTTGGGATTTTGTGTTCAGTTTAGATTTTTCAGGATTTGGTTCGGATTTGGATAATCAATTTAAATAGATTTGGTTTAAATATTTAGATAGAGAATTAATAATTATTTTAGTATTTTTGGAGTTTTGAGTATTTTTAACTATTTAAGATATTTACGTTTAATTATTTGTATATATTTTCAAGCATTTATGCGAACTTAAAAGTATCATATATATTCTCGATGTTTTTATATATATTAAATCTAAAAATAATTAATATATATAAGTATATAAATCTATTTTGGATACACAAAATACTTCGGTTCGGATCGGATTAAGTTTCAGTTCTTCAAATACCAAAATTTTGAATAATTCAGATATTTAATCAATTCCGGTTAGGATTTAGTACTATTTATTCGGATTGAGATCGGTTCGATTCTTCGAATTTGAGTTTTTTGTCCAACCCTAATGAACGTTGTTTTATCACACAACATGCCGTTTCTTCTCGCAGTTCCGTAGTTTTTTTCTTTCTAATTTTACAAACCAGTGAACATCATGCTGTTTATCCCCGAACATCTTGCCGGTCTAGGGCTTGTTTGATTTTCATCATCTTAAATCTTAACGCAAGACCGAACTTTTTCAGTCTCTCATGTTGAAACAATGTCTAACTCCAAACACAATAACCATCTTCCTCCTCCTCCTCCACCGCCGTCGCATTTTTCATTACCTGAAGAAATCGTTTTGAGTTGCTTGGCCCGCGTCCCCAAAATCTATCACCAAAACCTCTCATGTGTCTCAAAAAACCTAAGAGCCCTTGTTCGCTCCCTGCCTGAGCTCAAAGGACTAGGATCCGTCCCCCACAAGAGCTCCCTCTATGTATGTTTCCGTGAAGACGACAACTCATCCTTCCACTGGCTTACCCTCACAACCACAACAACGGAGGACCATGGCTTAGTTCTGAACCCAACTCCCTTCCCTTCTCATCCTAAGTACCGTTCTTCAACTGTAGCAGTTGGGTCAAAGATCTTCTTCATCGGCGAACCTTCCACGGATCTATGGATCCTAGATACCCGATCTGGTAACATGACTCAGGGACCGAGCATGAGCGTCCCTCGAGTAGGTCGCCATGCAGCTGTGGGAGTAATCGACGGAAAGATATACGTCATCGGAGGCGGAGGGTTTCATGATGAGATCGAAGTTGAAGTTTTTGATCCAAAGTCGGAGACATGGGAACTTGCGGGGGTGGAGTACGGACGTAAAGCCTGACGGTGTAGTGCCTCGGTGGAGGGGAAGGTGTATATGGTGGAGAACAACGAGATAGATGTGTACAACCCGCGAGAAGGTTAAAGAGAACGTATGGTTCATATGGTAAGCAAGACACTGGCGGAAGGCGGAAGAAAGGATAGGTTAAAAAATGTTACGGTGGGTTGCGTGTGTGTGGTGGAGGATGTTCTCTTTGTTTTCTTTGACTGGAATGGGATTATGTGGTTCGACACAAAGCGCAATGTCTGGAGGAGATTGGTCGGTGGTTGGGAGAAACGGTTATTCTTTTCTGTCAAGGCCCTGGCGGAACACGACGGAAAGCTAGCGGTTTTGTATCTGTATCATAGATATGAAATGGATTCAACCATTACCGAGGGTGTTTGGTGTGAGATGGTCTCATTGCATAGAGCTGGAGACGGGATTTGTTGGACGGTCGATTGGTCTGGTATTGCTGGTACAGTCCCGTCTTCGTTTCGTTTTCTGCATTGTTTAGCTGTTTCCAATTAATTGCTCATAGTATATTATATTATTATTATTATGTGTTCTTGAAAGCATGTGTTTGTAAAACTCATTAGTGGGGTTACTGTAAGAAAGTGATAGGTGATCTCTTGTTTGTTCCTCAGTTTGGTGTCATCTTCTGTTAATCTAAATTGATTTTCACATCATTGATAACACACCTGGAGGAAGATATTGATATTCAGGAGTTTAACTTGAGTTTCAAGTCAATGATGACAACATTCCTACAAAGTTACAAGAGTCTCAACTTTTGATTGTTTTGTGGAATGATGAAGGGAATGCATCAGAATCGTATAGTTGTGTTGTCCTTGGCGGCTTCTTCTTGATTCCTACAAAGATCATTTACGAAATAAAGAGCTAGTTCTTTTAAGAACATTACAAATACAGACAGAGGTTATGAGACTAGACCCCTATAGATTTAAAATGTAATCAAAATGAAGCCAAAAACCTTTACCAAGAGAAAAGAAGTGACCGTAGTAGCATGGTTTGAGTCGGAGCTACAATTTATCATTTTTATCAGCTTTTAACATCCCAATAAACGAGTCCATTTTTGACTCTTCCATTGGCATATTCGAACTCAAAAATTAAAATTCTAAAAATTTCTTTTACCAACATTCCAAATCGGTAATCTTTCGAATACATTTCTATCTATTATCTACATAAAATTTTCTCTTTTTGACTATGACAAAGTAGTAATTTGTTAGGAGTCTGACGACCAGCCAACATCGAGTTTAAAGCGATTTTGGTAAGTTTTTCGGTGAGCCTGCCCAACGAACTACTTGCAGGTTCCAAACTAGTTTTCGTCAGGTTCAAGATGAGTTCGACGAATTCCACATGAGTTTCTGTGATCATGAGTTCCTACAAGTCTTCCGGAATATTTTGTTAGCCTTCTAGTAATTTATCGCATCTTTCTCTTTCCATTATATTGGTTTTGGTTAGCTTGTCGGGGTCCGACCCTACTGATTCGGTCGAACTGAGTTGCCATTTCAGGTAGGATTACCAAGTCCTCATCTTCTTCTTCATGTTCCTCTAGGTTAGTCAACATTATGTTTACATGATTTTTGTTTATTTGGCTTTCGCTTGACATCTTGAGTCAATTAGTAAAGACAAACTAAAAAAAGGCAAACTCATAGATTCTCAAAAGGCTAAGTGGAAACTTCATGTAAATTTAGCACTCATGCTCAGGCCCGGGTTTGACCCCATACATGTGATACAAACGTTTGGGGCTAATTCTAAGGCCTATTTTTCATTGTTGTTATTTGTTAATATATCAATGTGTTATGTATATAATGTGTTGTCGGACAAATTAAGAGAGTGATGGGACATCTCTAAAATACAAACACAACTAAATCATATATATCCTTTTGTGTTATGTAATAGAGTGAAATAAAAGGAAAATGACCTATTTAGAATAATTGGCTATGTTATTGATTAAAAAAGATATGATCAAAAACTTTGATTATGAAAATTTGATGGATAATTTTGCAAAAAACATGCAAGAGTATATATATATGAGAACTGATATTCTTTTAATAGTTTTGAGGATATTGCAACTTTTTATTATAAACTTGAGTTTTTATCGATAGAGTTTTTTTTATGTATTATTTAAGGGTCTCATTTGTGTATTTCGTATTGGACTTCAAATTTCTCAAGACTGGCACTGCTCATGCTAGACTGGTATAGTCTTCTCTTCAGGGATGTCTAAGCACACATGCTAGCGTTAATAAAATATCATTAAGGAGGGATTCGTAGATATCCAAAAGAGTTGAGTAATTTGTTGTCCTACATCAACCGGCAAGAAGATAACTGAATCAAAACTGGGAAACACCTTGAGGAGGAGGAGCACCAACGGGATGTTCTTGATCTTGATACATCTTCTTCTCTGCTAAGCTCTTAGAGTCTTATCTAAGGTGTGTCTTTTTATTTATATTGAAATCTCTGGCTTGATTATAAGTACACATTTTCAACAAAAACGAAAACCACAATGTCCTATCTCTTTTTTATTGTGTCTGAGAGAGTATATCATAATTTTAGGTTTGACTAGCTATCGGTTTCTAAGTGCTGTGAGATCAATATAAGTGAAATTGATGATTACACTGTGAGATCAAAGATATAGTGCAATTTTTTGAACGTGTTCAACCAAGTACCACCAACACACTACTAAGGTTTAAATAATTAAGTAGAGGATCTTAATTTCGACTATGTTTCAGATAATTGAAAATGATGATTACACTGCCGCCAAAAAAAAAAATTTGATGATTACACACATGGAGAAAAAGCATAATTTTTTTTGGTCAAATCTTTTTTTTTTTGCCAAAATTTAAACTGAATCCTCTCATTCAAAATCTATTACATTAATACGTACCTGCAAAATCAGCATTGAGAAGTTACGGGGGTGATTGACAGTTGCTGTAGGTGCTGTTCACAGTCCTATTTATTTCTACAGCACCAAATTTAAAGCAATCAAGCTTTAAATTTTTTTTTGAAACCACAGTTCTTGAAATAATCTACAGCTGTACAAGTGTTCTGCAGAGCCAAATATCCAAAGCAATTTTTTAGTGCTTTCCATAAAATTCTACAGCAATAAAATTTAATCCACAGCAAAAAATTTACAGATTTTTTTTTACAACAAAAATTCTTAAGCTACAACAATTACCAATCGGACACATCTAAAACAAAACTGATAATCTGAGATCTTGTTGATATTTTGTTTTGTAAAGTAGCATCTTATTAAAGCCAGAATTAACGGGTCAATTTCAAGATACCATATACGATGTAAGACAAATCCCAAATACAGATTTTTTTTTGAATCTTGTTGATTAACGCTGATTCTTTTAGCATTTTTGAAATTAAGGTTTCAAAAGTAACGTAATATATAAATTATTATTTTTATAAATGCTGTCCATATCTGAATCATAACCTAAACCCAAAATAAGGTGTTTACTTCTCTCTCTAAAAAAAAAGGGGTGTTTACCTTTTTTTTTTGTCACTGAAAAGGGTGTTTACCTTAAGTTAAGAGTCTATACGAGATTGCTGCCGTGTTTGAAACTAATGAACATCTTGCTGTTTTCTCGCACAACATGCCGTTTTGTTGTTTTTTCTTTTACCCTAAAATGCTACTACATGCCTATTTAGGGCATCATCTTAATGCAAAGAGGAACATTTTGAGTTGAAACGTCCCCAACAATGTCTAACTCCAACGCCGTAGAGCCACCGAAAAAACACATTACCCATCCTCCTCCGCCACATTCCCTTTCTTCATTGCCTGATGATATCGTTTTGAGTTGCTTGGCCCGCGTCCCAAGATGCTATCACCTAAACATCTCATGGGTCTCAAAACACCTAAAAGCCCTTGTCCGCTCTCCTGAGCTCAACCTCTTGCGATCCACCCTCCCGAAGAGATCCCTCCATGTATGTTTCGAAGAAGAAGAGGACCATGAAGATGACGAAAACCACTCATCCTTCCACTGGTTTACTATCAACGAAACATCAACTACAGCTAGGACGATGGAGTATGGGTTAGTTCCGAACCCAACTCCTTTCCCTCCTCATCCTAAGTACGGTTCTTCAACCGTGGCAGTGGGGTCAAAGATGTTCTTCATTGGTGGTTCTACAGAACCTTCCAAGGATCTATGGATCCTTGATACACGATCGGGGAACATGACTCAGGGACCAAGCATGACCGTGGCTCGAAAACAGCCCAAAGCAGCTGTGGGAGTGATCGATGGGAAGATATACGTAATCGGAGGTCGAGACTTCTCCTTCTCCAACGGAAGGTTTCATGAAGAGGTCCAAGTTGAAGTTTTTGATCCAGAGTCGGAGACTTGGGAGCTTGCGGGGCAGGAGAGGGTGCGTAAGTTTTCACGGTGTAGTGCCTCCGTGGAGGGGAAGGTTTTTATGGTGGAGTACACGAGGACAAGTGTGTACAATCCGAGAGAAGGTGAAGGAGAACGGATGGTTCATATGGTAAGCAAAACACTCGCGGAAGGCGGAAGAAAGGATAGGTTAAAAAATGTTACGGTGGGTTGCGTGTGTGTGGTGGAGGATGTTCTCTTTGCTTTCTTTAACCCGACTGGGTTGATGTGGTTTGATACAAAGCTTTACGTGTGGAGAAAATTGGTTGGTCGTGATGGGAAGGAACTACCCTTTATCTTACGTGCGGATGCCATGGGGGAATACGAGGGAAGGCTTGTGGTTTTGTATATGTTGGCTGAAAAGGAAGTTCATAACCCCGTTGCCAAGAGTGTTCGGTGTATGTTTGTCTCACTCGACAGAGCTGGAGACATGATTTGTGGGACGATCGATTGGTCTGGTATTGTGGCTACTGTCCCATTTTTGTTTCGTTTTCTTCATTGTTTAGCTGTTTCCGATTGACTGATCACAGTATTTGTGTCTTTGAAGCAATTTATTTGCAAACTATAAAAGATTTATCGTGAAACCAAATAAGGAAACAAACATGTTTTAAAGTTTGTGGAATGAAGGCATATGTTTGTAAAAACTGTGCTTGCTTGTAAGAACCATAGGAACCATCACTGGACGGATCTTCTATCAGATTTAAGCTGATTCTGTTTGTGTGTTTCCGTTGCCCATTCGCCAAAATTAACTGGGTGAACAAAACAACCCCATCACGTACTGTCTCTTGGTAAACTCTTACTTCCTTCTTTCTTCTCCCTTTAGGTGTTTTGAAGGGAATCCATCAGAATCAGATGGTGGTATTGTCCTTGACAGCTTCTTGTTGATTCCTACAAAGACCACTTACGAAATAAAGAGCTAATTCTTTTAAGAACTTTACAAAATGCGTACATGGCTTATTAGTATCGATGAGTTTTAAAAAGCAATTAAAAAGCCAATAACCTTTAGGAAGAGAAGGAGCAAACTTAGTAGCATGGATTAAGCTGGAGCTACAATTATCATTTTCTATCATCTTTTAACATCCATAACCTGATAAAAGAGTACATTGTTTTTACTCTTCCATTCGCCTATTCATACTTTAAAATGAAAAATCTAAAAATTTATTTTACCAAAATTCTAAATCTCTAATCTATAGAATTTACTTTTCTATCTATTCTATACATAAAAATTTATCCTTTTTCCAACAAGACATAGTCGTACTTTTATATGCAATTCATTAAAACTAAATTTAATTTAGAGATGAAATTCATTTTGAAGACAAATATATAAAAAAAAAATGTGTGTATGTTTATATAAAATTTATATGTATGGTAATTATTAATTCATGATTTTAATAGGACCATATATATACTAATATACCTAAGAGTTTTGTAAATATTATTATTTTATTATTTTATCTAATAGTGTCAAACTTTTATACCGGCCCAAGAATTTAGTAGTTTATAGTGTTTGTTAATTTATCGAGTATTAATTTATAGAGTTTTATATTGTATTCAACACATATCAAATAAAAAAATAGTAACATTCAAAAGTTTATAACACTAAAATACTTAATAATGATGATAATCCAAAACTCAAAAATTGTAACCCGTAACACACATGGTATGCATATTGTATACAGAAGAACCTCTATAAATCAATACTTGATAAATTAATAATTTCTATAAATTAATAAAATTGCCGGTCTCAATTTGGATTGGTTCAAAATTTGACACAAATCGATAAAAATAATAAGATAATATTTTTATAGAAAATTCTATGTAATTATATGATCCCACTAAAACTATAAATAAATAATTTATATGTATACATATTTTATATAAATAAGAAGATGTTATTATATTATTTATTTTATATTCACAATGAAATTATCTTTATATATTGTCTTAACACTTAATATATTTTTGATGAGATTTAGTAACATTATATCTAAAATCACATTTAAGTTCTATGCACTTAGTACTTTTTTACACACCAAATAATATAATAAAATTAACATAAATGTCAAATTTCAAAAATAACAATTAATGCCTATACAATAAAATCAAATATTTTTTTATCTTAGAATAAACATATCTTAAAATAAAAAATCTAAATAAAGAAATTTTTGTGAATTAATATTTTTATAAATTAATAAACTTTCAAAACTCCAACATTATTAATTTATAGATGTTCTACTGTACATAAATATTTGTTTAGTTTAGTTTGAATTATGTTTTGGTTATCGGGTTAAACCAAACCAAATCCGATATCCGAAGCATCACAATATGAAACCCGATCGGTAATTTGCTGGATCCGAACCAATACAATACCTTAATTTTTAGTCGGCTTTTGGTTCGGATTTTAATTTTTATGTCGAAAGAGCATACATCTTTGATCAGCTGTTTTCTCGCACATCATGCCGTTTTCTAGCACGTTTCTTTTCCTTTTAGCCTAAAATGCTACACCATGCCGTTTAGAACATCTTCTATCAACGCAACGATGCCGTTGAGCTACGACGCCGACGAGCCACCGGGAAAATAAAGTACACATCCTCTTCCGCCGCCGTAGCTTTCTTCACTACCTGACGATATCGTATTGAGATGCTTGGCCCTTGTCCCAAGAAGCTATCACCTCTCGGTGTGGTGCCTCAGTGGAGGAGAAGCTTTCACTACAAGAAAACATCGGGATACTGAGGGAAAAAATCGTCGGTATGTCGTCGGAATAACGTTATTCCGAGGACATACCGACGAAAAAAGTCCTCGGAAATAACTCCTCGGAAATTCATAATTCCTCGGAATTCCGTCGGAATTTTCCGACGGAATTCCGAGGAAACAAAATTCCGAGGAAACTCCGAGGACACAATGTTCGTCGGAAGGTTCCTCGGAAAATACCGAAGGAATTCCGATGGTCCAATCCTCGGAAGTTTCGACGAAATATTTCTCGGAATATTTATCGGAAAATTCCGAGGGAAGAAAGTTCCTCGGAAAATTCCGAGGAACATTTGTTCCTCGGAAAATTCCGAGGAACTTTCTTCCCTCGGAATTTTCCGAGGGAATTGAGTTTCTCGGAAAATTCCGAGGAATCCTTTCCCTCAGACAATTCCGAGGAACTTAATGTTCGTCGGAATTTACCGAGGGATAAAAGTTCCTCGGAATTATCCGAGGACCTCCATTCCCTCGGAATTTTGAAAAAAATTATTTTTTTAAAAAATATATTTTTTTAAAAAATTATTTTTTTTGGAAAAAAATTAAAATTTTTAAAATTTAAAATTAAAATTGAATAAAACATAAAATAAAACATAGTAGATAATATTCAAATTTAAATAAAACATTCAGAGTTTTTGGAAAAAAAAAAACTACTGGTCTTGAATGTTCGGGAACGTCTCGTTCGGGTACATCCTCTTCATCATGTCCATCATCTGCTCGTTCAGCCTCTTCTGGGTCTCATAGCCCGCCTGTTGAGCTGCCATCTGAGCCTCCAACGCAGATATCCGATCATCCTTGTCCTTCAGCTGAGCCGTAAGAACTTCTGGATCAACATACGCATGTGGTGCAGAAGAAGGAGCAGCCGACCGGGAGCGACGACCCAAACCGACCAAACGTCCCTTTTTCTTTGGAACCGACTGAAATATAAATAAAACGAAGTTAAGATAATTTAAATTGATGATAAAATAAAAATCAAGAAATAATTAAATTGAACTTTTAAAAAAAAAAACTTACCGATTCAACGATTTCGTTGATTCGAACCCGAGACAAGTTGGTCGAGGCCGTCGAATCGTCATCATCGGTTTGAAGCTGAGACACTTCGTCATACACCTGAGTCTGGACCAGGTCGACCACGTCCCTCACAAGACCATCATCAATCTGGCCGGTCTTCTTGTTGGTATACGCCCTTTTCATAAGGGCGAGATCATCAACTGGGTGGCCTTCATTTTCTTCCGCCTTGAAAAAAAATAAATTAGACAAACATTAGAGATTTGAAAATGCAAAAAAAATAAAATTCTGAAACTTAAATAATTGAAGAAAAAGCGGTTGAGCTTACCATGCGATCCGCCAGAGTGGCAATAGATTGAGCACCCAAGTTATGCTTGTAGATGCCCTTTCCTTTACGGTCGCTCCTGCGGTTGTTGGAGTTGGTGGAAGAAGTTTCTTTCGTCTCTTCTTTATCCCAATGCGCACACAACTCCTTCCAGACCGTGCCGTTCATCGACTTTGGGACCTTTTAATTTAAAAAAAAAAAGTTTAATAATTTTAAAAATAGTTTAATAAATTAAAAATTGTTAATAAATTAAAAACTACCTTGTTTACTTCCCACTTCTTCTTCCACTCGTACATCTGCTTCCCATAGTTGTCCATAACTTTATGGACAAAATGGTGATAGATAGAGAGCGTATCATCGGCATTCCAGTTGAATTCTTGCTGAAATAGTTTAAAAATAGTTTTTAAGCACAAAAATATAATAGTTTAAAAATTACAAAAATCGTCGTTTTAATAAATAAAAAATAGTTTAATAATTAAAAAAATAATTTAATAATTACAAAAATAAGTTTTAATAATATTTAAAATGTCTAATAAATATATAAATTAGTTTAATAATTACAAAAATAAGTTTTAATAATATTTAAAATGTCTAATAAATATAGAAAATAGTTTAATAATTACAAAAAATAGTTTTAATAATATAAAAAATATAATTTAAAAATTAGAATACTTACCGCAAACTGCTGAAACCACAGATGCTGCTTCTCGACAGGGAAGTGAGTGAAAGTCGGATGTCCGCTGTCGAGGGCCGAGTACATCATACGGTTGATCCATGCGCTGATCCCGTTCCCGGATCGGTTGAACCTAACAAAAAAAATAAATTATTAATAAAAAAATAGTTTAAAAATTAAAAATAGTTTAAAAAATAAAAGTTTAAATTACCATGTTTGACCATGTCCATGTGGATACTCAGTGAGATAGGGAAGATGGTCACGACCGGGCTGTCGAACCAACTCCGCAACCCTCATCACTCCCAGAGGACCAGGTGCAGCAGCGGGACCAGGAGCGGGTGCAGCAGCGGGAGAGGGAGCAGCAGGAGCGAGTAATGGAGAGGGAGATGTTTGGTATGAGCTGTGGGGCGAAACGGAATCCTGAACATGGCTGGAAGAACCCCGAGACTGGCTCCCCATACCACCCCGGCTACGACGCTGGCGAGGCCGGATCTGATCATCATTAGACCTGTAAATTAAAAAAAAACATATTTAAAAATTAGTTCTAATAATTTTAATTAAAAAAAACAGTTTAAATTAAAAATAGTTTAAAAACATAGTTTTTAATCACAAAAATATAAATAGTTTAATAATTAATAAAAAAAGTTTTAATAAATAAAAAATACTTTAAAAATTTTAAAAATGTTTAATAAATATATAAATTTATATTTTACATATAAAATACAAAAAAAATGTTTTTAAATATTATATAAATGATTTTTAATCTTAATGAAGGTTATATACGTGTTATTCAATCCGTAAAACGTTGTTTTCGATTTAAAACCCCCAGTTCCTCGGATTTTCCTCGGAATATACCGAGGAGATTCCGAGGAAATCCTTATGTTCGTCGGAATTTCCTCGGAATATACCGAGGAGATTCCGAGGAAAAAGAATCTATAATCAAATCCCCATCTCCTCGGAATTTCCTCGGTATTTTCCGAGGAAATTCCGACAAACATAAAGAGTTCCTCGGAATTTCCTCGGAATTTTCCGACAGAATTCCGAGGAACTTGGGGTTTTCAATCGAGAAGATCTATTCCGAGGAAATTCCGAGGAAAACCTATCTGTCCTCGGAATTTCCTCGAAATTTTCCTTTAAAAAAAAAAAAAAAAGGTCGAGGCTAGTCTTCTTCCGAGTCGTCATCACCAGATGAATCTGAATCTGGATCTTGGTGAAACTCTCCAATCACTGGTTCATCCTCTTCGTGAACGGCGGCTTCTTCTCCGAAGTCAGTTAAATCGACTACAAGGCCAACTCCACCTAAATCTTCTGCTGCACTTAAGTTGCCGGATGTGCTTGGTTGTAGTGGGTCTTCCAGCTCAGAACTTCCCTGAACTCGGCCTCTCGGGTTGAGTCTTGTAACAGTAACCCATGGATCATCTCTGTTCCTTACCCGGGGGTACTTGATATAACAAACCTGATCGGCCTGAGAAGCAAGAATGAAAGGATCATAATATTGCAGCTTCCGTCTTGAATTTACTGATGTAACACCAAATGCATCTGTTCTCACACCTCGATCTGGAGTGTTGTCGTGCCAGTCACAATAGAAAACAGTACAGCGCAATCCAACCATGCCCAAATACTTGATTTCCAAAATCTCATTTATGTGTCCGTAGTATACATCATCTCCTGATGCAGAACAAACACCAGCATCGTAAGTCGTACTCGAACGTCTCCTCTTCTGAGTTGTGAATGCATATCCTCGAGTACAAAATCTCGGATATGACTTCACAACAAAGTTTGGTCCAACGACCATCTCGCGTATCCAATCGTCAAATGTTTCACCTCTGGCCAAACCATCACTCACATAGGTAAACATCCATCCACCAAATTCTCTCTGCTTCATTTCTTCTAGTTCGTCCTCTGTGGCGTATCTATATTCTAACCGCTTTTCTGCCATGAAAATCCTTTCATATTGAAGAACATCTTCGCAGTTGGTGAGTAAATATGTTTGCAAATGACTGCGCTCCTGATCAGTAAGTCGACGGTCTTTTGGTTTTCCGCTAAGTCGTCCAACGTCTGTGAAAATGTCTGGAACCTTCCAATGATATGTTGCCCGTTCGCCTCTATCATCATGCCGAGCAGGTCTTCTGTTTTTGGTCTGAACTTCTGCTGGAAAGTAGTACTCGGCAAAGTTTGAAGTTTCTTCATTGATCATCTGTGCGACTATAGACCCTTCCACCCTACTTAAATTTTTCACCATCTTCTTCAAATGGAACATATACCGCTCATACAGATACATCCATCTATACTGCACAGGACCACCAAGCTCCAATTCTCTTACCAGGTGAATAACAAGATGCTCCATAACATCAAAAAATGAGGGAGGAAATATCTTCTCAAGGTTGCACTGAATCACAGCTATGTTAGTCTTCAAATTTTCAATACCTTCAAGAGTCACTGATCTTGTGCATAAATCGCGGAAGAAACCACTTATCCCTGCAATTGCTTCATGAACATTTCGTGGTAATAGTTCCTTGAAGGCAAACGGAAGGAGACGCTGCATCATTACATGGCAATCATGGCTTTTCAAGCCAGTAAACTTTCCTTCCTTTCTGTCGATACAGTTACGCAAATTAGATGCGTAACCGTCTGGAAATTCCACATCGTTTGAAATCCAATCAAAGAACGCATCCTTTCCCGCTGCATCAAGTCGGTATATGGGAAAAGGAGCCCTACCACTCTCATCAACATGAAGTTCTGAACGAGCACATATATCGACTAAATCCAGTCTTGACTTCAAATTATCCTTTGTTTTACCTTGAACATTAAGGATCGTGTTCATCAGGTTGTCAAAAAAGTTCTTCTCGATATGCATGACATCTAAATTATGCCTTAGTAGATGATCCTCCCAGTATGGCAGATCCCAAAAAATACTTTTTTTGTGCCAGTTATGTAGGTTTCCAACACCATCTACCGGAAAATGCTCATGTCCACCGACGTCTGGCGTTCTTTCTGCACCAAAATCTCTAAGTTGTGTCTTCAAATCTTTCCCACGAATTTCCGGAGGTGGACTGTCAAACACCCTCTTGTTCTTCGTAAACAAATTCCTACTTCTACGATATGGATGATCTGGTGGTAGAAATCTCCTGTGACAGTCAAACCAACACGTTTTCCTTCCGTGTTTTAGTTGGAAAGCATCAGTGTTATCTTGACAATATGGACATGATAGCCTTCCATGCGTTGTCCATCCAGATAACATACCATATGCTGGAAAATCACTTATTGTCCACATTAGTACTGCCCGCATTTGAAAGTTTTCTTTATACGAAACATCGTATGTTTCAGCACCTTGAGTCCATAGTTGTTGCAACTCATATATTAGTGGCTGAAGAAACACATCAAGTGATCTCTTAGGATGCTCTGGTCCGGGAACGAGAATCGAGAGGAACAAAAACTCTCGTCGCAAGCACAAGTTTGGGGGTAGGTTGTATGGTGTAAGAATGACTGGCCATAGAGAATACTGTCTTCCACTCTTGCCAAACGGGCTGAAACCATCAGTACATAATCCAAGGTAGACATTTCTTCTCTCATACGCAAAGTCGGGATACTTTGATTGGAAATGCTTCCACGCTTTTGCATCTGAAGGATGTCTGATCTCACCATCTGTTGAGTGCTCCGCATGCCATCTCATTGGTTGCGCTGTGCGTTCAGACAGATACAGCCTCTGCAACCTTTCCGTCAAAGGCAAATACCACATCCTTTTATATGGTACTGGAATTCTTCCACTCGTATCTTTATAACGAGGCTTCCCACAAAATTTGCATGAAACCCGCTGTTCATCCGCCCTCCAATAAATCATGCAGTTGTCTCTGCATACATCTATTACCTGATACGATAAACCAAGACCAGCTACGAGTTTCTGAACCTCGTAGTATGAGCCAGGAGCTACATTATCTTCAGGTAGAATACCTTTTACATAATCAGCAATCGCATCCACACAGTCTTCAGCCAAATTATAATCCGTCTTAATGCCCATCAATCTTGTAGCAGATGATAAAGCTGAATGACCATCTCTGCAACCTTCGTACAATGGTTGCTTTCCAGCATCCAACATATCATAAAATCTCCTAGCTTCGGCATTGGGTAAATCTTCCCCTCTAAAATGATCATTTACCATCTGCTCAGTACCTACACCGTAATCTACATCCGTTCTAATTGGATCTTCTAATCTAACCGGTGGCTGAGGTTCGCTAGTACTACCAAGTTCATAATCAGTTTCTCCATGATGATACCAAATTTTGTAACTTCGTGTAAACCCACTCAAATATAAATGAGTCCAAACATCCCATTCTTTAATAACTTTTTTATTTTTACAATTAGAGCAAGGACATCTTAACATACCTGTTTTTGCTTCCGGTTGTCGGTGAACTAACCCCATGAATTCGGTTATACCTTGTTGGTATTCTTCCGTAAGCAATCTCGTGTTCGGATCCAAATGAGGTCGATCGATCCAAGAACGAAAATAATTGGAAGAAGACATGTTTTTTATGAATCAAATTCGTGTGTAAAGAAAGTGAGAGGGAGGATGAAGATATGGTGTGAATGAAGAGGAAGAGGGGTGCTTGTATTTATAGGTGAAATCCTGCCGACGGTCCGAGGAAATTCCGACGGAATTCCGATGCAAACGGCTAGTTCGTCGGAATTTCCTCGGAATTTTTAAAATCCCCCCAACGGCTCTCCAACGGCTCTCTAACGTCTATAATATTTCCTCGGAATTCATCGGTTTTTTCCGAGGAATACTAGTTTCCTCGGTATTCCGTCGGAATATTCCGACGAAATGTGTTTTCCTCGGAATTCCGTCGGAATATTCCGACGGAATTCCGAGGAAGCAAAATTTTGTATTTCCTCGGAATTGCCTCGGAAATGCCTCGGTATATTCCGAGGAATTCATTTTCCGTCGGATCGTCCGTCAGAATACCGCTGTTTTCTTGTAGTGTTTATATGGTGGAGTACGAGGAGACAAGTGTGTACAACCCGAGGGAATGTGAAGGAGAACGAATGGTTCATATGGTGAGCCAGAGACTCGAGAAAGGTGGAAGAAAGGATAGGTTAAATGATACGGTGGATTGCGTGTGTGTGGTGGATGATGTTCTCTTCGCTTTCGTCAGGTGGAATGGGATCATGTGGTTCGATACAAAGCTCAGTGTGTGGAGAAGATTGGTGGGTCGTGATGGGAAGCAACTACCTTTTGTCTTACACGAGACTGCCATGGCGGAACACGACGGGAGGCTTGTGGTTTTGTGGGACGGCTTGCGGGGTGAAAATGAAGTTGATAATACTTACACCAAGAATGTTCAGTGTATGTTGGTCTCACTCGATAGATCTGGAGACAGGATTTGTGGTGTTGGAACTGTTTTTTGGACAAATGGCTATGGCCAATATTCCGGTAAATTTTTCGAGCAATTTGATTGTCGAAATGACCGGATTGTGGAATCGTAGGATTCATTGTTATGAGCACTATGGTATAGTGTAATCATATATCAAAAACGAAGTTCGTTTGAATGAGAAATGAAAGTCTAAAATAGATTATTTGTAAAATATCTATATTAGAATTGTGAGGTAAGAAACCTCTTGTGTTTAAAATGGAGAAGTTATAACAAAGTTATAAAAAAACTTTATAGACACTTTGGTGTATTATAAAAAGAGATATTTGGGCTGGATCAAGTTTTGGAATTAATCAAATAAGATTAATCTTGTTAGCCCAAATTCATTTGCTAATTATTTAAATAAATAATACAAGCATATTATCTCTTGGTGTAGAGAATGATTCTCACGTTTTTGACCAAGGCTCTTCATTACTACTTGACTAAATCTTTGACCAATGTCAAGTTGATTTTGTGAATTTATTTTCGTAACATATGAAAATCAATCACCTCTTAATAGTCATTATGAAGGAATCAAAAACCACCATCTCCATTTAGTGCTCGCAGTAGCACACGTTAGACTTTATATTCTATATAAAGGTCATGCTCTTCTCATTCTCAAGATATACATCCAATACAAACAAAACCACTTTCTCCTACTTCTTTTTGTTTTGTGTCTGAGAGTATAACATAGAAATAGGTTCGACAGGCTTTGGTTCTCAAGTGCTGTGAGACTGAAGATATAGACAGTTGTATCCTGGGATTCTTAAACGTATCAAACCGGCACACTACGGGCGTTTAAAGGATTAAGGAAAGAGATCTAATCTCGACTCTGCTTCAACCTAGTTCTTTTCCAACTACGGTATTATTTTGTTGTATTTTTATTTATGTTATTTGTAAATTTTTTGCTTTACATATCAAATTTGCCTATCTAGTAAATTTGGTGCCTACATGTGGGACGGTCGATTGGTCTGGTATTGCGGCTACTGTCCCATATTCGTTTCGTTTTCTGCATTGTTTAGCTGTTTCTGATTGATTGATCATAGTATGTGTTCTTGAGAGCAAAGTGTTTGGTAATTAGAAAGGATTAACCAAAGTAAGAAATGAACATGTTTTAAAGTTTGTGCAATGAAATAATATGTTTTGTAAAACTGCTGCTTGCTTGTAAGAACCATCACTGGACGGATCTTCTATCAGATTTAAGCTCCTTTTTTTTGTGGGTTTCCGCTGCCCATTCGCCAAAACTGGGTGAAGAAACCAACTTCCTTCATTATATTTCTTCTCCCTTGTGTTTTGTGGAATGAAGAAGGGAATCTATTAAGGGATATGTATCCCACATTGGAAAATCAATGGGACATTAAATAATATATAAAGGGTTAGGACCAATCCACTCATTACCAATTGGTTTTAAGTTGGAAAGCCCATAATTAACTCGAATCTAACATGGTATCAGAGTCCAGATCCTAATAAGTTCAATACATATTTAATATTAACCCTACCCGACCGAGTATAACTGTATTAAAAAGTTTCTGAGATTTCTGACCGATAAGAGCCATCATCTCGAGAAGAGGTATTAAGGGATATGTATCCCACATTGAAAAATCATTTCGAAAAAAGATATTAAGGGATATGTATCCCACATTAGAAAATCAATGGGACATTAAGTAATATATAAAGGGTTAGGGCCAATCCACTAATTGCCAATTGGTTTTGAGTTGAAAGCTCATAATAAACCTGAATCTAACATGGTATCAGAGCCAGGTTGAGGGAGGGTATTGGGATATCTACAAGATCAATCCAATCCAAGTGGTCAATATTAAGATATACATCAATTTGTCAGAATCCATCACACAGTGGTATTGTCTTTGACAGCTTCTTGTTGCTTCCTACAAAGTAACAAAGACCATTTACGAAATAAAGATCATAAAATGCAACTAAAAGCTGAAAACCTCTAGGAAGAGAAGGAGCGAACATAGTAGCATGGATTAAGCTAGAGCAAAAACTATCATTTTCTATTAGCTTTTAACATCCATAACCCAATAAACAAGTCCATTTTTTTTACTCTTCTATTGGCCCATTCAAACTTAAAAATAAAAATTTATTTTTCCAGAATTCACATTTCTTTCTATTCTTTACATAAAAAATTATCTTGTTTCAACAAGACAAAGTAGTAATTTGTTAGGAGTTAGACAATCAACCAACAGCGATTTAAAATGATTTATAGTTTTTCTTTCGGTGTAATTCTGGGTGAGTTTGGTGAACGAAATTTTGGCAGGTTCCAAACTAATTTTCGGCAGATTATAGATGAATTTTTGGCGAATTCCACACGAGTTTCTGGTGAACTTTTGTAAAATTTCCGGCAATTTTTTAATTAACCTTCTAGTAATTCGTTGCCCATATCTATTTCTGTTATATTTGTTTTTGTCAGCATGTTGGTCCAGCCCGGATCAGCCGGTTGAACTAAGTTGTCCATTTCAGGTAGGATTATCAAGTCATCATCTTCTTCTTCATGTTCCTTTAGGTTGATCGACATTATGTCTACATCATTTATTTTTGAATACTAGGAGGTTCGTGGCCGAAGTCTGTAATATTAGCTTCGTCATGTCAGTCGAACTGAGCACCTCTAACACAACAGTGAGGGTCCTTTTGAGTTGAGCTAATAATATCTGGTTACATGATGTTTGTTTGTTTTGCTTTCGATTGTCATCTTCAGTCAACTAGTAAAGACAAACACACACACAGAAAAAAAAAACTCTTAGATTTTCAAGAGGCTGAGTAGAAACTTCATGTAAATTTACCACTTATGCTAGCTTGGTATAATCTTCTCTTCAGGGAAATCTAAGCACACTTGCTAGTGTTCAAATAGTATTGTTAAGGAGGCCTTCGTAGATATTGAAAAGAGTTGAGTAATCTGTTATCCTACATCATTTGGTAAAGAGAATTGAACAGAACTGGAAACACCTTGAGGAGGAGGAGCACTAAAGGGAGGTTCTTAATTTGATACATCTTCTTCTCTCTAAGCTCTTATCTGAGGCGTATCCCTTTATTTTTATTGAAATACTAGCTCCATTATAAGCACATATTTTCAACAAAAAGCACAATCTCCTATCTTTTCTTTTTATTGTATCTAAGAGTATATCATAGGTTTAAGGTTCAACAAGCGTCGGTTTTTAAGAGCTTCGAGATCAAAGATATTATATCTTGAGATTTTTGAACATATGCAAACTGACACACTACTAACATTTAAAAAATCAAATAGAGAAATCTGAACCTCGACTCTGTTTCTATCCATTTTTTAGTCCGACAATGATATTATAATATTTATTAATCAGTTCTAATTGTACTTATGTTGGTTTACTTTGAGGCTGTTTGTTTCACCATTTGTCATCTTCATCCAAATGATTCATTTGTATTATCTATTCAAATGATCCATTCAGATTTTTGTGATTGTTTGTTTGTCCATCCACATAGTTCATCTAGATGAATAAACTAAATGGATCTTATGTTTGTTTCTTTATTTTCATTTCCATTCAAATGAGTTTAGTAAACAAATTACCAAAATACCCTTTTGTTGATTTAATCATATAAAATATATATATTTTAACTATATTACATTTAATTATTTAGTTTAATATATTTACATTAGAATTATTTCAAAATTAACGAGTTTTGTTTTTCCGGTTTGGGCGAGAAAACAAGATTTTTCGGTTTTAGCGAAAAAACACATTTTTTCTGTTTTCGCGGAAAACAAGATTTTCGGTTATGGCGGAAAAATGAGATTTTTCGGTTTTGGCGGGAAAATACAAATTTTCGGTTTTGGCGAGAAAACAGGTTTTTGCGGTTTTGGCGGGAAAACACGTTTTTGTGGTTTTGGAGGGAACCACGTTTTTGCGATTTTGGCGGGAAAACGCGTTTTTGCGGTTTTGGCAGAAAAAACGCGTTTTTGCGGTTTTGGCAGAAAAACACGTTTTTGGCGCGAAAACGCATTTTTTTGGGTTTTTGGAGGGAAACATGTTTTTTGCGTTTGGCGGGAAAACATGCTTTTGCGGTTTTGGCGGGAAAACGCTTTTTTGCAGTTTTGGCGAGAAAATGCGTTTTTGCGGTTTTGGCGAGAAAACACATTTTTGCGGTTTTGGCAAGAAAACACGTGTTTGGCGGGAACACATTTTTACGGTTTTCGCGGGAAACGAGATTTTTCGGTTTTGGCGGGAAAATAAAAATTTCCGGTTTTGGCGAGAAAACATGTTTTTTTTTTTGTTTTGGCGGGAAAACACGTTTTTGCAATTTTAGCGGGAAACACGTTTTGCGACTTTGGCGGGAAAACACGTTTTTTGTGTTTTGGCGGAAAATATATTTTGGGGTGTTAGCGTGAAAACATTTTTTTGTGATTTTGGCATGAAAACATGTTTTTCGGTTTTTGTGGGAAAACACGTTTTTGCAATTTTGATGGAAAAACATTTTTTTGCAATTTTAGCGGAAAAATGCGTTTTAGGGTTTTGGCGTGAAAAAGTAGTGTTTTGCACGGGAAAAAGTGTTTTTGTAGTTTTGTTAGTTTTCGTTTGTGACAAAAATGATATTATGTTTAGGTTTGTGATATGTGAATTACATTAAGGGTATAATAGACATTATACCATTTTGAATGAACCATTTCCATTCAAATGATCCAAATTGGTTCAGCTAAATGGACTTAAAAATTAAGTCTAAATTTCCAAAAGTCATCCGGATAATCCATCTGAATGAGTTGCACTTTTAGTGTCTAAACAAACAAAACTCTCATCTTCATCCAGATGGTCTATTCAGATGGAAAAACAAACATGCCCTTTACATATTGGATGGACCATCTTATAAAATGGTGTTTACAACTTGTGGAATCATTTATCATTCGTACTAAAAGGCTATAGAAATTTCAACATTAACAAGAAATATGACTTGCAATCTAGTTATTACGTCATACATCATTTTGCATAATTCAAGTTGATATTAATCTATACTCTATATAGTAAGCTTCACATCAAAATAATTAATGACTCTACACCACACGTGGAGAAAAAGCATATATTTGATCATGTTGTTTTCTCGCACAACATGCCGTTTTCTAGCTAGCACGTTCTTTTTCTTTTTTTACCCTAAAATGCTACATTTTTCCATCTAAGGAAGGCAACGATGGCCAAGCCACCGAGAAAACACACTACCCATCATCCTCCGCCACCCTCGCTTTCTTCACTGCCTGAAGAAATCGTTCTGAGATGCTTAGCCCTTGTGCCAAGAAGCTATCACCTAAGCCTCTCATGGGTGTCACAAAACCTAAGATCCCTCGTTCGCTCGCCTGAGCTCAACGGCTTGCGATCCACCCGCCACAAGAGCTCCCTCTATGTATGTTTACGAAATCATTACAACGACACATCCTTCCACTGGTTTACTCTCTGTCCGACTGAGGAAACAGCAACGACGACGACAGAGTATCGATTAGTTCCGAACCCAACTCCCTTCCCTCATCCTAAGCACGGTTCTTTAACCGTTGTAGCGGGATCAAAGATCTTCTTCATCGGCGGCGGATCTAGCGAGCCTTCCTCGGATCTATGGATCCTTGATACACGATCTGGGAACATGACTAAGGGACCAAGCATGAGCGTGCCTCGAGAGAAAGGCGAAGCAGCTGTGGGAGTGATCGACGGGAAGATATACGTCATCGGAGGCGGAGGAGGTTTACAGGAGGAAAGGTTTAACGAAGAGATCCAAGTGGAAGTTTTTGATCTGAAGTCGGAAACGTGGGAGCTTGCAGGGATGGAGAACGTGCGTAAAACCTCACGGTGTAGCGCCTCGGTGGAGGGGAAGGTTTATATGGTGGAGTACGGGGAGATAAATGTGTACAACCCGAGAGAATGTGAGAGGGAACGGATGGTTCGTATGGTAAGCCAGAGACTCGAACGTGGTCGAAAGGATATGTTAAATGATTCAGCGTTTATTGTGTGTGTGGTGGAAGATGTTCTCTATGCTTTCTTTTATCAGAGTGGGGTCATGTGGTTTAATACAAAGCTCAATGTGTGGAGGAGATTGTTGGATCGTGATGGGAAGGAACTACCTTTTATCTTTCATGTGGATGCCATGGCTGAATACGACGATGGTAAGCTAGTGATTTTGTACATGCTGAGTGAAAAGGAAGTTTATCACACTGTTACCAAGAGTATTCGGTGTATGTTGGTCTCACTGCATAGATCTGGAGACATGATTTGTGGGACGGTCGATTGGTCTGGTTCTATGGGTACAGTCCCAGATTCGGTTGATTTTCTGCATTGTTTAGCTGTTTCCGATTGATTGATTGATTGATCATAGTATGTGTCCTTGTCTGTTTCTCGTTGATTCCTGCGAAGACCATTTACTAAATAAAGAGCTAGTTCTTTTATGAACATTACAAAATACGACCAGCGCTTATTAGTAATTAGTAATTAGTATTTGATAAGATTAGATCCCAAGAGATTTAAAAAAATTAAAACGCATTCAAAATGAAGCCAAAAACTTTTAGGAAGAGAACACATGCTGGAGTTTAACTTGAGGACTGTCTGAAGTCTGAACACAGATGCTAGAGTTGATAAACTAGTGAGCTTGGACCAAGAACCACAGTCTCTTGTTAGGAACTATAATTTAATGAAATTTAGGAAAAAATCATGGTAAAAATTAGTTGCAAATAGAGTTGTCAAAATTTGGCCCTGTCTGAAAATATGGTTAGGTAACACCATATTTGCTGTTCTCTCAGAAGTGGATCTCTCGTTTTCTACAGATATGCCTTCAAATCTCGGCAATATGATGAGTATTCGGAATCAAGTTCGTGATCGAACAATACATGAACGATTGAAAGCGGATTTGGTTGAGCATATATGGCAAAAATTTGGAACAAATTAAGATTTCAACTAATCTGTTTTTTCTCGTCTACTGTTTATATTTGTATGTTTAATATGCTCTTATGTCATTTTTAATAAAAATGTTATGTATCAATTTCTTTCATATCATTCAACTTAAAAAAAAAAAAAAAAAAAACTTAAGTACCCCAATGTGGTCCTGCCAATGGAAGATGGAAAAATAAAATAGATTAATAGAGGTACTTAACCTTTCAAATCACTACATTATATATTAATTTAATTTTAAGTACCCATTAGGGGTCCTAATGGATGGAGGTGGTCTAACAAACAAGACAAAGAGAGATGAATGGTATGGAGGCCCAAGTATGAGTTGAAGCCCATCGATAAAGAAACGCTTGCTGCAACTTATCTACATCAACAGCCACCCAAACAAGAAGACAAAAAAAAAACAGAGCAAGTAATGAAAAAGCAGCAGAAGAAAGAAACTGGTACGAAAAAAGCTTACTTAAATCCCAACCACAAAACAGATTTGCTGTTCTCACAGAGGATCAGGATCATGCCATCTGTCTTCTTTACTTTAGGGTATCATTGTGTGTAGGGTTTTTGCATTTATCTATAAATAAATCACAAAGAGAAACTGAATAGTTGAAACAGTTTTCTTACAAATTTTAGAGTCTCTCTTGTTGAACGCAGCAATGTCTAACTCCAACGCCGACAAGCCACTGGAAAACTACACTACCCATCCGTCGCTTTCTTCCCTGCCTGACGAAATCGTTTTGAGATGCTTAGCCCGCGTACCAAGAAGCTATCACCTAAACATCTCATGGGTCTCAAAACACCTAAGAGCTCTTGTCCGCTACGGACTACGATCTATCCGCCACAAGAGCTCCCTCTATGTATGTTTCCAACAAGAATACAACGACTCATCCTTCCACTGGTTTACTCTCAGCGAAACATCAACGACGACGACAACAGAGTATGGGTTAGTTCCGAACCCAACGACCTTCCCTCCTCACAAGTACGGTTCTTCAACCGTGGCAGTGGGTTCGAACATCTTCTTCATCGGCCGATCTAGAAGACCTTCCTCGGATCTATGGATCCTTGACACCCGATCCGGGAACATGACTCAGGGACCAAGCATGAGCGTGCCTCGAAACGTGGAAGAAGCAGCTGTGGGTGTAATAGACGGGAAGATATACGTCATCGGAGGCGGAGGGTATCAGGAAGAGATCCAAGTTGAAGTTTTCGACCCAAAGTCGGAGACTTGGGAGCTTGCGGGGGCAGAGAACGTGCGTACGATTCCACGGTCTAGCGCCTCCGTGGAGGGGAAGGTTTACATAGTGGAGTACGAGAAGACGAGCGTGTACAACCCGAGGGAGTGTGAAGGAGAACGGTTGGTTAAGATTGTAAGCGAGAGACTCTCGGAACGTGGAAGAAAGGAGACGGTGCCTGATACTGTGGAGCGCGTGTGCGTGGTGGAGGATGTTCTCTTTGCTTGCTTTAAGCGGCTTGGGGTGATGTGGTTTGATACAAAGATTGACGTGTGGAGAAGATTGGTGGGTCTCGATGGGAAGGAGATGTTTATCTTTCATGCGGATGCCATGTCGGAATACGAGGGAAAGCTTGTGGTTTTGTACATGTGGGGTGAGAGTAGAGTTGATGATAGTGTTACCAAGAGTGTTCGGTGTAAGTTGGTCTCAGTGCATAGAGCTGGAGACAGGATTTGTGGGACGATTGATTGGTCTGGTGTTGTGGGTACAGTTCCGTCGTCGTTTTGTTTTCTGCATTGTTTAGCTGTTTCTGAGTGATTTGAGAGAGCAAGTTGGTTGGTTGCTAGCTAGAAAGGATTTATCATGGAATCATATTTGGAAGGAAATTAACATGTTTTTAAGTTTGTGGACTGAAAGGTATATGTTTTTGTGAAGCTCGGGGAGTATTTCACATATGTTGGTTATAACCATCGCACACTAAAAATGAAAACTTTCACGTGAACCAATCAAAACTCAAAACCATCTCTGTGGAAACACAACAGTCTTAGTGAAACATCGGAGTTTCAGAAGGTGAAGCGCCCAATCGAGAGCAAGTGCAAACAAGTTGTTGACAAGCCTCTGATCAAATTTGAAAGACCAGCACCAGCGCGCCATGACATGATGACAAGCCCGTGCACTGGTTCTTCACCTAGACTTATTTACGTTCAAGTATGCTGATGATTGGTTGAAGGATGAAGATAATGCAGGAAATGTTAGCTACACCGTACATCTTGTCAATGAGGATGAAGTTGTATATCGTTCTGTGATCTTGAACAAGATGACGACGATGTGCCTGTGAGTTACAACTAACATGAAATGATCCCTGAATCTTCAGACCAAAGAACTAAACTTTTGCATTCTGTTTAAAGTAAACTGATGAGCTTTAATGTTGCTGAAGAACATTGTGGATAGCTTTTGCACAATGTCTTCTAGGAAAGTGCCTGATTATGTAAATATGATCGGTCTTAGGCAAAATCTAATAGAACATTAGTCTTGGTTCTCAAATTTGAAAAGACAATATACATAGCTTTCAAAGTTTTCAGTTCAGAGATTTTTGATAAAAAAAAAAAATTCTGGGGTGAACAAAAAAAAAAAGTTGTTTAGATCATTTACATTTTTCTTCTAAATTTAATTCCACAATGTTATGTTTTTTTTTTTACTTTCAAAGAAAAATAGAAGTTTAAGATGATTTTGTCACCTTCTATGATGTGTGCAGCGTATCGCATATCATTTGGCCTAAAACAAATTTGTACACGGTTGACTGAGGCATGACCATTCACGTTACTGATAAGGGTTTTAAATGACCTGGTATTATTACTTTTCTGAAGTAGGTGTTGAACTTTAAAAACTCCATAACTGACTTTATCATCATCATCATCTAACAACCCATGCTCTGAACTTCCAATAAAAAGACCCCAATCGATTTCTTCTTGTATTACACGCATGTATATATACACACCTTTGCCTACATCATATCTACTTGATAGATCAGTTATCTGCAGCACATTTATAATACAATCTCTCTCTCTCTTGTTACATACAATTCTGTTATTGGCTTGACGTCATGATTTGAATTCTTATCCAATTCAAAGAACTTTTTTTCTCATTCCTCCAAGAATCTTGATTTCTCACTTCCTTTTATACTTTTGCTCTGTTTTAACAATAAAGATTGGTTCTGTGGTTATATGGATTTAGCATTAGGCAAAAAGGGTTTTGATTTTGGTCTAAGAAACAAGAAGTGGATTCTACTTGCACTAAGTGGTTATGGCGCTTTCAGAGTTTATCATTCTCCTTCCATTTCCCAGAAAAGGAAACAAATCTCTAAGCTCCTTAACCTCGTCGAAGCAGCAACACATTCCGCCGAAGCGGTTAACATAATCCCAAAGGATCTAACGGCGTTTCTCGGCTCCGATTCGAATCAAATCCCAAACAGCTTGAAACAGATTTCCAAACTCGCCAAATCGGATGAGCTCAATTCTTCTTTGACCAGATTCACACAAACCGTAACCGTTGGCTTACTCAGAGGATACCGGTCAGATTCCGGTTCGGGTTTCACGGACCGGGTTATCGATAAGCTGTTCACGAAATCAGGGTCCGGTTTCGCGTCTGCGGTCGTTGGTAGCTTCGCTAGAAACTTAGTCGTCGCGCTCTTTTCCTCCCGCGAATTCTCTGATTCGAAATTGCTCGACGCGGTTTGCTCCGACGACGGGAGAAATCTAATCGGCGATTGCGTTCAGCGTTTCGTGAGCACCGCGGTTTCGGTTTATCTCGATAAGACGACGGAAGTCAACGTCTTTAACGATCTCTTCGCCGGTTTAACCAATCCGAAACACGAACACAAGGTTAAGCAAACGTTACTAACGGTCTGTAACGGTGCGGTTGAAACGTTCGTGAGAGAGTCAGCAGACCGATCGTTATTTCAAACGTTGACCGTCGGATCAAAACCGGCGTGGTTCGATCGGGTTTCGTTGGCTGTACCGAGTAACCGGGAATACGTGGTGGATTTAACCGGGAGGGTGGCGTTTGAGACGGTTAGGTCGTTGTTAGAAGTGTTGGTCGAGAGAGCGAATGGTAAAGTGGAGAGTTACGTGGAGAAAGTTAGAGAGAGAGGAAACGAAACGAGGAGATTGGTGAGAGTTAAATCATCTCTACTACATAGTTTGTGTTTACAGATTGTCGAAGCTCCTTGGATACTCACTCCAAGAAACTGATCAGGCTATAAGACAAGACACAGTTTTTTTTTTAATTTCAAAACTAACACTGGACTTGTGTTTTGTTTGGGTGATTCTTGGATTCAATCAAAACTTTTGTTTTTTTTTCTCTCTTCAATTTGAGAAGCAAATGATTGTTTTGTCCTTTTTTTTTTCTCTGTGTGATTCTGAATGGGTGTGGGGTTACTTTGTTTGAATGTTTTGGATTTGTATATTTCGATATTTGTGTGACATTATTTGTTATACACTTGTATGTGTTTTGTGGATAAATATGGTATGGAACGGTGGTCGGTGATGTGGATGAAACGAGACCCATATATGAATATGATGAGAGCATTGAGAGGTTTTCATATATGTTCTTTTTTGGTCAAAATAAGCAAACAAAGTTGATAACTCTGTCGTCCTGATTTGATCTCATTGATCTTTAGCTTCAGTTGAACTTGCACTTAATATACTTTCCTCAAATTGCAACATCTAGTATGCGACGCCAACATGGCATTTTCTGGTCGCAAAGATCGCATGGTCAACAATATTAAAAAGTTTCAAAATTTTTATAGGTGTTGGAGATGGGTCTGGCACTGGACCTAGCATAGAGCCCAAAGAAATGTTAGACCTAAAATCGTGTTCCGCCCACGTAAGAAAACATAACATACTCTATCAAATCATACTTTTATAAAGATGATACAATTCATTAAGGATATGCTAACTCGTTCATATACACGCTTTCACAAAGATGATCATCCACATTTCGAAATCGTCACCGTAGATCACTACCTCAAATCTTATTAAAGAGATCTTGTTTTTTTTTTAACACTAATTTATTATGATCTTACAATTATAATATAAGAAATATTACATAGACGATTCGACAACCGACAATACTACCTGCCTTATGAAGATCTACGCCTAACTGCATCACCTGAGCCATCCTATGAAAATCCACGTCTGGCCAGATTTACTTGCACCATGTTGAAGATCCCTTGCAAGTCTTTCCTTTGTAGTCTGCATAATTGTTTAATAAACCGCTCTCTTAGGGACTTGAAACCTGAATTTCCTGTAATCTGCAATAAATTGCATAGTCTGGGATTTGAACTCTAGACCTGGGTGTAGAAGCCTTTAAACCTTAACCAAAATAGGCTACGGTGCAATAAAGAGATCTTGTTTAGACAACTTTTTTTAGTTTTTCTTATCGCCGAGTTATTTTGTATTTCTGATTATTCGTATGAAAATGTCCAAACCATTCAAACCCAAAAATATACTTTTTACCGATCAACTATGCAATCAACAATAGAGTAAGTGTTAACTCTACTCTAATACCATTAATTACTAGCTTTTTTTCACTAAATTGTGAATATCATTAAAATGAAATGTTGAGGATTGCAAAAGCCTAATTAGGTGTTTCCTTGGCAAAAAAAGAAATAGAAATCAAGGAATACGTACACAGGGAATTGAATTAAATGAAGAAGTTATCTAATCCATAATGACATAAGAAAGTTAAAATTTCTTCTATCCCTCGTAGCCGAGATGGTGTTACATGTCCCTGTCGATGATCTGTCGATGATTCTGAAGGTGGTCTTAGTCGAGGTGAAGCCACTGAGGTGAATAGCTGAGTTGCGGCCTCCACACGTTATATACACTCCAAGAACTCAAGTTCTAGTTAATTCCTAGCCTAACTCACATCGACAATCTTCTTTAATTCCACAATCAGTTTCCAGTCTTGCCACCAGACGCAAATCATCTAACCAAAGACCATGAACTCGAGTTCAAGTTTTTTAAATATAATTATTTTCAGAATGGTGAAGTTTTTATCTTCTTTCCGATGTGTTTGAGGGCCTTAGAGCAAGTCCATCAGGAGTGTCTAACAATAGGTTCCTAACAAAAGTTGAATAAAAATAAATAAAAAAACCTAAAATACTGAAGAATCGCTGCTTAAATTGGGCTTTCTAGAGAAGCTAAGAAGCCCTAACGTGGCAGTTTGTGATTCGACCGCATATCCATCGCTCTCTCTCTCCTTCGTCGTGAGAAAGCCGAAGGACTTTCGGTTTCATTCTCGACATCTCCGTCTTCTCTCTCGTGTCGATTCTCGTAGTCTCTCTTGAATCTCGTCGTCTCTCTCGTCTCGAATCTCGTCGTCACGCTTGTGCTCTTGTCAAAGCTAACAATCGTGAACATGTTGTTGAAGTCATTCAAGGTTCTGTCGAAGATATCTCTTTGCCTGAGAAAGGTATTGTTTTCAATTTGGTTTTGAGTATTAGACATTACATGAATCTGATATGTTGTTATATGTATTCAATTTAATGAGCAGTTGATGTGATTATCTCGGAGTGGATGGGATACTTTCTTCTGCGTGAGTCCATGTTTGATTCTGTGATTTGTGCTCGTGACCGTTGGTTGAAGCCCACCGGTGTCATGTAAGTTGATTTCTGTTAATTTAAATATGCATCATATTTTGGTTTTGTTGTTGTTGTGAACTATTAATGTTGTTACCAATAGGTATCCTAGTCATGCTCGCATGTGGTTTGCACCTATCAAATCCAACATGGCAGATCGGAAGAAGAATGACTTGGATGGGGCAATGGTTCATTGGGATAACTTTTCAGATGAGATCAAAACCTACTACGGCGTTGATCTGAGCGTTTTAACAAAAGCCTTTTGCTGAAGAGCAAGAAAAGTATTATATACATGTAGGTCACTTTTGTAACTCTTTTTGCTGCAATGTTTTGGTTTTAAAGACTTGATATAAGGTCCCTAGGTGTCTGATGAACAATTAGTAAACTCAACATTTTTTCTCTGTAATTTGAATGAAAACTCTTTTTTTTTTTTGTTGTGGGGGGGGGGGGGGGGGGGGGGGGGGGGACGGGAATGTGGAATGACTTGAATCCACTTCAAGTGATAGGCACACCTACAATTGTCAAAGATATGGATTGTTTGACAGCTACCTTAAGTGAGATCTAGGAAGTCAGATGTAATGTAACGTCAGTCATCAATGGACAGAACACAAGGCTATGTGGTTTTGGTGGATGGTTTGATGTTCACTTCCGGATTAGTTCATTTACATATTCTTTGTGTTGGCGTCACATTATGTGTTGTTTTGGTGGATGGTTGGATGCTTTTATTTTAAATCATTCTAGTTTTAGAGGAGGAAAAAACTAATTGCACTAACTAAGGTTCTTAAATGTTCAAATCATCTGATTAACTATTAATTTTATCTTAAGAGTCCATTTAAGGTTCTAATTGATGGAGGTGCTCTTAGTCCATAAATAACATATCGTAACCTACTACTCTGTTCGCCATGTCCGAACTTTCCAAGTCTAATACAAGAAGTGTAAGAACATGTTTATTGCAGGTCTCTTAGGTTGGGGTTCTTAACGTAATATAAGATACAATATCTTAGTTTTTAACTAAAAAAAGTAATTAACAGACGTTTTTTATATCTCTTATTTAAGAGACGTTTCTTAGTTTTTTTAGTTAAAAGCTAAGAAATCATATCTTATATTACGCTAAGAACCTCAATCTAAGAATCTGCAATAAACATGCTCTAATAAAAGGAAGTAGTCTTCACTCTAAAAGTCAACTAACTTTTTCAATGTCAACTCGTCTAATATTAAGACAAAATACAGCTGGTGGTTACAACCAAACTCGAAATGGAATAAACATATTTGTTGTGACTTTGCGATTTTTTAATACTCTCTCTATTTCATAAAAAATGTTATTTTGTTTTTTTTTTATTAAAAAAAATTCATTTTACATTTGTAATGTGAATTTCATATTAAGTATATTTCTTACCAATAAATATTTAATTAAATTATTTTTATTTAAATGACCGTACAATAAATAAAAATATATTAGTATATTTTACTTTTTTTATAGCCTCGCGAAATATGTCTAAATTAACACTCTTTATGCATACCAGCCTTACAAAATAAATACGGAAAGCTATTTTAAAACCCATGATTATGCAAACGAATGTGAATAATAATCTCTCTTAGTAATATAACAGAAATAGTAATATAACAGAAATGAAAATAGCAACAACGAAATTCAAAAATGGAAAAAGGACAGAGAACCGAAAGTATAGGGATAGAGTTTAATAATGTTACTAGTTAACTATATGGCTTAATACATATAGACAGTGCCGTGCGAAGGTTTAATGGAGCTTGGGGCGACTATAAAAATGGGGCCTCTTATAAAAAAATTTTTCTGTCAAAAGTATAATATATATCTGAAAACATAAAAAAAAAACTAAAACAATAACTTGAAAATACTAAGACATAATTTTTCTTCCTTCTTTTTCCATAAATTGTTTTACCAAAGTTTCATAATCTAGATTCCTAAGTAAATCTCTTTCTATAGATATGATTGCTAAGCCATTTAGCCTTTCTTGTGACATGGTTGATCGTAGATAAGACTTTATTAACTTTAGCTTGGAAAAGCTTCTTTCAGCAGTGGCGACTGAAACCGGAATCGTCAATAATATTTGGTAAGCAATCCATGAGTTTGGATAACACACTTCTCTTCCCTTTAAGAAGTTCAAAACTTCAAGAGGTCTCTTGCAATCTTGTGGGTAAACAATTAAATAAAACCAATATGTTACTAAATATTTTTAGAAATCTGGGGGCCCTAAAAAATTATTTATTTTGGGGGTCAGGGGCAAAAGCCCTTTTGATAACACTTGAGGCACGGCACTGCATATAGATCTAGTGCTTGTGATTCTGGGTGTAAATGTAATCGGTGTGAGCAACAAGAGTTCGTCTAATCAAACACTCTTCTTCTCCAATTCCTTTGCAGTTTTCTTCTGCAGCTTTAACTCCTTCAGTTTCCTACACATAAATAGCATAATTTGCACGTCAGTGATAACTTTAAACTTCTTTAGATTTTTTTGTCAAACAGTATAGAATCAGTTACGCGAAACAAATTGGGAGAATGTTATATGGACCATGCATGCAAACTTTCTTGGGTTTCCTTCTTGTACGTATTTAGAATCTTAGAAGTAACTCGTAAGCTTATATAGACTAATCTAACTATATGCAGTTTATATATATATGAATTCTATAATCGATCTTGCACTCTTTTTCTTGCTATTTGCTAATTAATTCGTATAATACATGCAAGTTAATTTCATCGTTACAGGTGCTTTAACCCTTAAACGCTTGAATCTGCTCTCAATTTGGACTCCACATACATATGTAGCTTCCAAATACTAGTTTCAACTTATCAAAGTAATAATAATAGAAAAAAACTGTTTTCTAAAGTAATTCAGACTTTTGAGTTTTGACCCATAATATTTCGGAATATTAACCTATAATACATGTTTACAACGGAGCCTTCAATTTTGCAAATATGTTTTGAGTTCCAATATTATGAGACAAAAAAAAAACAAAGAAGGTAGTAGTTAACGAACCTTGACGGAGTCTTCTCTGGAAGAGGAGGTGGTTGTCATCGGAGTCAGCCGGGCTGCGTATGTTAGCGTTGAGCAGAGAAGGAGGGCCATGATAAAAATGGTTGTGAACTTAGCCATATTGATTTGCAGAGATGCGAAGAAAAGGAAAAACGAGATATTAAATATTGTTAGATGTGAGGATGAAGAGATGATGAATCATTAGTTATTATTTATAGAGAACACGATTGAGTTGACAAACAGCGAGATGCCGCCAAATGTGAACCATAGAAACTTCTAAAAGGTAAAGTTATCTACTTTATGACGTCGTAAAACAATTTCGTATAAATCGCTAATATTGACTGAATTTAGTTTTATGTTTGTTAGTGTTAATTAAACAAGAAGATGCTCTTTCTTTTTATCATATCCATGCCGTATCAGATCATTTTATGGCCCTACTAAATAATTTGATGTTGTGGTGTGTGAATGATTGCTCAAAAAAAATTGTAAAGCATCATGTGAGCAGGCAAAAAAGGTGACCGGTGGATGAGATCAAAGACTACATTTTTTTTAAAGACTATACATTTTTATTTAATCTGAAATTTATTATTCCAAATTGATACACATAAAGCAAATAATGGATTAATAAAACGTATAAAAATGTTTTTTTACTTTTTTTTATTAACTTTTGCTTACATAAATGTTTCAACACAAGCAAAGACTTTTCCAATATTTAAATTGTAGTTTTCCTCTTTTTTTTTGTCTCTCTTTCCTTTTGAAATCTAAAAAATAATTGCATTTTGCTCCGCGACCGTATGGTTTTCTTCTTCTTCTTCTTCTCCTCTTTTTATCTTTTACTTTGTTCATCAATTATGTTCCTGGTGGGTCAACCGACAACGGCTCTTCTCGAGAGGAAATGCATTTAAGTTTGGTTTCAGGTATGTGACGGAGTCTTGGCGCGGTGTGTGTAGAAAGTGTCGTCGGCGGGGTCAGTTTTTCAGGGTTTTGCAGGCGGTTCCTTAAACTGCTTGGAGAGGTGGTGGCTTGTGAAGGTGGGGGAAGGTTGTCTCTTGTTGCATTCCAATGAGCATTCTTTCTCATATGCTTCTCTCGGCTGGCAGCTTTGCGCGGCACTTATGGGGTTGTTGGTTCTGCTTTGGCGTCTTGGTGAGACACGACTGTTTCGGAAACTGTCTTGATTTCTTATGAATTTTCTTTTGTTCGGAAGCGTTCTCTATTTTAGGAATCGACGTGTGTTGATTTTTCTGGTGGTGGTTCATTTTATCTTTGATCTAGCTCAATCAACTTTCCTCTTCCGGCTCTCAATACGGTTCCATCTTTGGATCTTTGTCGACTATGTCCCTGATGTTTAGCTTTTGCAGTTTACTGTGTTGGGTAGATCTGGTGTCACCAGTTCTTACCTTCAGACAGCTTAAATTATATTTCTTTAGTTCTTAAATGAGGTGATTCGCGGAAGTCATGGAGAGTTCAGCTAGTCAGTTGGATTTTCTGCTCCTTGGTAACTCCTTTCGGCAGGGTGATTTGTTAGAATTGAGTTAATTATGGGCTTCCAACTTAAAACCAATTGACAATTAGTGGATTGGCCCAAGTCTCTTATATATTACTCAAGTTCCTTTCATATTTCCAATGTGGGATCTTCTCTCCAATACCCTCCCTCGAGATAATGGTGCGTATAACCATTAATCTCGCAGAATCCATCATACTTCCTCTGAAATCATGCTTTATGTTTTAGCGATCTCGGTGAAACTGAGCCTTCTATGGGCCATCAACTAATGGGATGATCGGGCCACTGTCCGGGCCGTATTAATGGATCAGGGTATTGGGCCCGCTCTGATACCATGTTAGAATTGAGTTAATTATGGGCTTCCAACTTAAAACCAATTGGCAATTAGTGGATTGGCCCAAGTCTCTTATATATTACTCAAGTCCCTTTTATATTTTCGATGTGGGATCTTCTCTCCAATACCATGACAAATTCTAGTTTGGGATCAAAGAAAGTTATGTTTTATTGATCAGAAAGCTTGGTTTATATACCAAGTTAAGTAAAACAACAATTCGAGTTTATTATGGGCTTCCAACTCAAAACCAATTGGTAATTAGTGGATTGGCCCTAGCCTTTTATATATTACTTAATGTCCCATTTATTTTCCAATGTGGGATACATATCCCTTAATACCCCTCCTCCAGATGATGGCTCATATCGGCCAGAAATCTCGGAAACTTTTTAAGACAGTTATACTCGGTCGAGCGAGTCAATTACGACCTATATACTTGGTCGGGTAGGGTTAATATTAATTAGAGGTTTAACTTATTAGGATCTGGGCTCTGATACCATGTTAGATTCGGGTTTAGTATGGGCTTCCAACTCAAAACCAGTTGGCAATTAGTGGATTGGCCCTAACCCTTTATATATTACTTAATGTCCCTTTGATTTTCCAATGTGGGATACATATTCCTTAATAATTTATCCCAATACTGGGGGCAGTCAATTGGTTGCTTGGTGGAGTAACCATGCTAATAATTTTTGTAGGTCTAAAAATTTCTCCGGGTTTAGTTGCAGCTGCTTTCTCACACCCGTTTTTCTGCATTCCGGTTATTGGCTTAGGATTCCTTTACGATTTCTTGTCCCTTACCGGTCCTTAACGTTGGAACCAAGTAGGAACGATCGGGTTTTAGAGTTCACTCTGGTAAGTGGTTTTGACCATCCTTTCCTCTTTTACGTCTTACGCTTTAGTGACGGCTATAAGTGCAAACTTAGACGAACTCCTCGATATCTAGATAGTCTGGACGAAACGGGAAGGCCCCGACATCCAAGAAAATTAGGTGAATTTCTTGTTTTCACGATCATCGTCAAAGGTGGAGAACGGTTACTGATACATAAGGACATTAAATTCGTTTTAGTAGAACACGCCAGGAAAATGGGTTGAGCGAACTTAGAGTGAAAATAGTTGAATTGTGTAATTTTGTGTGAATCAATTTGTATTCGGATCCTTGTGTTTGTTTTCAGATTTATTTTAATATATTTGATTTTTTTCTAAAAGAAAGAATATATTATCCGATGTTTTACCAAAGAAGAAAAATGTTATATCCGATGTTTCAACGCAGGCAAAGTTTTTATCCGTTTTGTGCGCAAAGTTTTTAATGCAATTTTTGTATAGCAACAGCCGACCTAAGATGTATCGTATATACTTTGAGAATTTTGATCAGAGTCAAATCACATATCCAAGTAATATAATGTAAAGCTATTGGAGAAAAGATCTCACATCGGAAATATGAAAGAAACTTGAGTAATATATAAGGGACTTGAGCCAATCCACTAATTGTTGGAGAGAAAATCCCATATTGGAAATATGAAAGAGACTTGAGTAATATATAAAGGAATTGGGCTTCCAACTTAAAAACTAATTGGCAATTAGTGAATTAACCCAAGTTCCTTATATATTACTCAAGTCTCTTTTATATTTCCAACGTGGTATCTTCTCCGATAAAAGTATCATAAAACAAAATAATTCTCGACGGTTGCTTAAAGTTGTGTGTTTATATGAATAAAAGATTCACCTACTGATTCTCACGTGCAGTTGAATGGAAAGAAGACTTGGGAAAATTTGCTAAAATAAAATAAAATGGTGTAAGAATATTGGAACAAGACTTTCACATTCATAGAGTAGTTTCGGAAGTTTTCTAGAATGGCGTAGAAGTCATAACCTCATCTCTTGTCATTGGTTGAATCGCTGTTGTGTTTGTTTTTATTATTTTTTTTTTGCTAAATTGTAAATATCATTAACTAAATAATGAAAGTTTGATTACAATAGAAATTAAAATCTAAGATTGCTCAAAGAGCTGATCTGATCCTAGAGACCGCAAAAAAAAAAAAAAACCTATAGCATCCATAAAAATCTAAAGATATTGCAACAATACACTTAGAATTAAAGTTTAACAACAAATATCAACTAATTTCCTAACTCAAGCGCTTCCTAAACTCTTTGCTGAACGAAACCTGCAGAGAGAGGAGTTTGGCTAAACGGGGACGGCAAGGTCTCTCAAGTTGCGACGACGGAGATCCTGGCTTACACTCCGGTGCTAGCTGAGGAGGAACTTCGTTGAAACCAAACCCAATGCCACTCGGAAAGTAGCTGTCTAACTTGCCAAGATGTCTTCACTTGAAATAGAGCACATGAAACGATGGTCAAGCGTAATCGGTATAATGCACCCCAATCCGACTACGCGACCCAAGAGATAAACTAACACATCACAGCTATCGGAAAGACAAACCGGAGCTTGAAAAAGGAGATGAAGAACAGGAGAAGTCCGAAGACCCTCAAAACAGGCTAGTCCCACCAATGGCAAGTCTCAGTCGTGGGATATCAAGAGGTAGAGGCATCGGGACTGTCCTCAGAGAACCCTAAACATCCAACCACCCTAAACTCAACAGAGAGAGACCTGAACCAAGTTGACAGGAGAGAGCCATGGTAATGATACCTGAAACTAGATTCAGAGACCCTCAACGGAGACCACAACTCCGCCGCTCTCTGAGGACGAATCCCCTGAGGAGAGGCTCTACACCTTTTGAAGCTTCATAGCCCTAGAACTCGTCGGGAGGCTGGTCGGAGAAAGGAGGAGAGGTAGCTACTTTCTCAACCTAAAACTCGATGACTAGCGATTCAGATCTGACCCAGATCCAACGCCTACGCACTAAAGAGTCAGAAGATCAAGGCCACCGGTGGTTTCAAACGCTCGCGACCTCGCCGCGCTCCAGGAAAGAGAAGCACACACTTCTACTTTCGTTTAAGTCTGAAAAAACAGAGATCTAGAGACACGGGAACAAGAAGGAAGCGACGCCGTAAGATAGGATCGGTGGGTGTGGCTAGAACAAGAAGAAACCGGTGGGGCAGGAGACCAACGGTGAAAACTGTGTCGTCGGCCTCCTTGCAAACGAACGGCAGAGATAGAGGAACTAGGGTTTGACGGCAGAGTGGGGAGAGACACCAGAGAGAAAAACGTTCTCTCTCTCTCTTTTTATTACCTAAAGTAGATGTAACTAATATGAAAATATTGTATCCAGATTATACAATTTATTTATCGTGATAAACAAACAGTTTAATATATATATTGAAAATAAATAATTTATTTTAGTTGTTCTTCTTTTTATCAACATTCTTTTTACATGATCATCATTTAGCATATTCTAATTTACATGATATCATACTATCAGGTTAGAATAGTATATCATATGATCATCATTTAGCATATTCACCCCCAAAACTTATTTACATAAGTGATATACTTAATCTCTGCTCTATATCAAGAATTTTAATTTTCGTGTATTTATCATAGTAAATATATAAATAATAATGTGATGTCTTACTAACCAAAAAATATATAAAGTTTGATAAAATATTGTCATGATTTAATGAAGAACTAGATTTAACCCGCAAGTCCGTGCAAAATTTTTTTATTTTATAAATGTATTTGATATTATTACAAATTTTTTAAATATATAATTTTTATTTTAGTATTATATATTGTGTAACTTTATAATATTATTGTTTATAATTTTTTATTAGGTATTATTAATATATAGTGATATGTTTAATACATTTTACTTTGTTATTATTTTTTATTACTTAGTAATATATTTTTGAGTTAGGTACAATAAAATAACAATATAAAATAATCAAATAGATAACCTCTTTCAAAATATGTTTTTTCCTTTAATTTATACATTTTGCTATAATAATTTTTTTAAATTTATTTATTTATATTATAGAAAAGAAATATGCTTAACACAGTTTATATTTACATGTTGTGTTGAAAAAATATGCTTTACAATATATTATTTTAGTATTTTACAGAATATATAAATAAAAAAATTGTTTTGCTTAAATAATATTGTCCTATTCTTTTAGTAAATTTTATACATAGTAGCATCTATCATATTATTTTAGTAAATTTTATTGATATATAATATTTTTTTGGATGTTATGAAATGAAGTTTTCTTTTTATTTTTAATTAGGATTTCGAAATATTAGATTGCTTTAAATTTTATAACATATACAGTTTTTTGGGTTATTTGCAAAAATGACCTAACACGCAAAGTCAAACCTAAAACTAACCCATGTTTTTTTGGATTTTTTTTTTGCCCTATTCACCCACAAGTTCATATTATTCACGAAAATGCTATTAATTTTTTTTCTTTCAAAAATGGTCTTTTTACTCTCTCAACCTCATCATCTTCAAGCATTTACAAGATTACCATTACCATCAGTACATTAACCACCATGAACAATCAATTTGAAGCTTTGAATGCACCTCAAATCGATTTACATGGAAGTCGTTCAGGTATAACAACATATTGATCTTTTAAATTTCTCATGGACGACTTATGTGTAAGTCGTCGAGGAAAAGTGAAATTTCTAACACAATCCGGTCAAATGCAAAACTAACCCGTTTACCCTAGACGACTTACATGGAAGTCGTCTCGAATTTTTTTTTAACAAACAAAGATGGACGACTTCCATGTAAATCGTCTAAGTTAAAAATCAATTGCAAAACTAACCTAAATAGACGACTTCCTAGAATTCTACCAGACGACCTCCGTGGATGTCGTATGCGTCAATGTTTAATAAACTTTCATTTTCTCTAAGACTATAAAGACTTTTTAATTTTTTTCTTGCTAATTAATGTATATTACTCGATATTTGAGTTCCTGAATGAAATTCATAACTTAATTGGTTTTAGTTATGAGTTTACCAACATTCATGTCGTATGCGTCATGGAAGTCTTTTATGTTAGTTTTTTAAAATTTGTTAAGTAACTTTAAGATATATTTATTTAATTTTTAAAAGTGTTAAGTAACTTCATGAATATCAAGTAACATGGTTTAATGTGTCTTCTTAGATCATAAGATACACTTTTTAACTTTCATGAAATTTGAAATTTCAATTTTCACTTAAAATTTTGAGTTTTCCGCTTAAATTTGCCGCTTATATAATTTCTCGCTTTAAATTTAAGTCTTTCGAGACGACTTCCCAGAAGACTTCTAATGAAAGTGTTCTATCTTTGAACTTATGTAATGTTTTATCTTTTGTGAATTTAACTAAGTTTTCTGAGGAATTCTTCTCCCTTATTTGTAATAAATTTGATTAATTTTTTGTGTTGTTGTGTTTTGCTATTGAAGTTGTATCAGTAACATCAATTATATCAAGTAATTTTGGCAAGATAATATTGTCGAAAATGAACACATTTATCAAAAAAATTTCATTAATATCTCTTCAAATTTACAAAATAAATCACACTAAAAGAATACACATGCAAATCACAAAACAGATCACAAACAAAACTATTATAGATCGTTCATTTAGAAAGACAAGTTTGGACTCCACTTCATATGGAAGAAGACTTCCAAGAAGTCATTTGGAAGACTTTCTGGAAGTCGTCTAGCACATTATATTTTAGAAAATGTCTGAGAAGGCTTCCCAGAAGTGTTTCAGATCTGAAAAATCTGCATATCCAAATCAAGATCTGAAAAATCTGATTATCAAAAAACGTTAAAATGGCTTAAAAACAGATAAAATGAGTAGAAGATTATATAGATATACTTTTATAGAACACACAACGTTCATATCCAAGTGGAAGATGAAAACCATCTGATTAAAAATATGCAACAAAAAAATAGATTAGTAAGAAAGACATGAGACAAAAATGAAAAATACATATAAAATTTGGTGTTATCAAATCAAAGAGATTAGAGTGGTTTTGGAGAGTTTTAGTTTGGGAAAAATATAAGAACTTTATGCAAAAGGAGGTTACCAAATGAAGAAAAACCAGACATAAAAAATTACCAAAACGCTCAGATCTGTTATGAAAAGGAGACATGAGAGAAGACTCTGTCAGAAGACTTCCTGGAAGACTTCTTCGAAGTCTTCTAGCACATTATATATTAGAAGACTTCCGAGAAGACTTCCTAAAAGTCTTCCAGATCTGAAAAACCTTCATATCCAAAAACGTTCAAATGGCTTAAAAGAGAGAAAATGAGTGGAAAATTTGATAGAATTACCTGTATAGAACACACAAAAAAATACATATCTAAAATTAAGAGATATACCTTTAAATAAGTGGAAAATGAGAACCATGTGATGAAAAACTTGAAAAAACAAGATAAATTAGTGAGAAAGACATGAGACAAAACAATAAATTGATATAAAGTTTAGTGTTTAGATGTTCAAAGAAATTAGAGAGAGGTTGGAAAGTCTTAGAATGAGGAACATTACATTTTTGTTGCAGCCATTTGAGAGTAGTAGAGAGAATATGTAAATTTTGCTTTATATATGAAAAAAAAATCTAATTAGGTTAAATATTTTCGATTCAGAAGACTTTTAAGTAAGTCTTCGAATAGAAGACTTCCTAGACGACTTACTTATAAGTCGTCCGAAAAACTTCAATATTTTTACCCGGAAACAAAAATAGTTTTAGCGGGAGTTCGAAGACTTTCAAAGAAGTCTTCTAACCGATAATACTAATCGCCAGACGACTTACCTGTTAGTCGTCTAGACCCTAATCATAACCCCTTAAACTAAATTAACTAACTAAACACTTCATACAATCAAATTAAACTTAAAAAATGTTTACTATATACAAAAAATAAACACATATATGTAAAAAATTAATTTTTCAAAAAAACATTTCTTTCCAAAATCTAACCCTAAGAATACATACAATATTACAACATATGTTGTGAGACCATAAACCAAAGAATATCATGAGTCACTACTTTCACTCATCTATGTTGAACACAATTCAAATTTATTATATCTTAATTTATATCAGTTAAAATTTTTTATAATTACATGATTTTATTTTTTCACTTGTCAAAATATTTTTTTAAAAATTTAAAAATTATTTTTAAAACCAACTACACAAGAAGACTTTCCTGGAAGTCGTTTAGACGACTTACAATGTCTCAGAAGACTCAGCCGACTTTCCGGGGATATATTCGTAAAAATGAATTATGTTTTTTTTATTTGATCACAAGGGACTGCGTGTAATTTCACAAGGTTTTTAGGTTAGTTTTGCATTTAAAATCATGTTTTGAGTCATATTTGACAAATTCTCCCTGGTTTTTTCGTGGTGCATTTCAAAAAAATATTTTTATTATCTGATTTTATATTTTGTAAAATTTGAAATATTATCATTTTTAGTTTGAATAATTATTTTCAAAATTTTATATTTTGTCAAAAAATCATTGAAAAGTTACACTGCAACTTTGAGTTTGGAAGAATACATGAATTTTGAATTTGTTTTTGTTAATACATTAATACATTATTTTATATAAAATATTTGAATTTTGGTTATATCTTATACAGTTTTCTCAACATATTTTGTTATAATTAAAATAAAAATTATAATAAAATTTGATTTGTCATTAATATTTCAAATGAATTACTAAAATTTCATAGTTTTCTATTAACATTTTTTTATAAAGTATATGAGCTAAAGGTTATTATATACTATTATATTTTTGTATATAAAAATTTAAAAAATATATTTTTGAGAGTTTCAAAATAAATAAATAGATAATATATAGTTCTATATATAAAATTTTAGCCTATGTTGATAAAATTATTTTTATATAAAAATATTATATAGTTTACGAATTTTAACCTATTTTAATGATGAGTGATACTTTATTTAAATAAAACAATTTAAAAAATAAAATTTTAATTTACCTATTTATTAGAATTTTGTCATATTTAATTAATATAGCATTTCTATTTTTATGTAGCATAAAATCTAATTATAAAAAATGGTATATACTTTTTATTTTCTTGTTTTATAAAATTTAGTTAATTAAAAATATTTGTTAAGACTTTGTTAGATTAATTAATTTGTTATTTTATAAAAATATTTAAAAATAATTTTGGTTTAAGGTTTACGGTTTGGGTTTAGGATCTAGGACTTGGGTTTAGGGTATATAGTTTAGGTTTATAGTCTATCTTTTGGGTATAGGGTTTAGGGTATAGGGTTTGGGTATAGGGTTTGGATTTGGGTTTAGAATTTAGGGTATAGGGTTTATAATTTAAAATTTAGGGTTTAGAGTTTAGCTTGAAGCGTTAACGTCGTTAAAATTAGCGTTTTTATTTTTTGTAACTATTTTTTATTTAATTTAATATTTTTTAATTAATAATCTATGTGTCATTTTGATTAGTTTTAAAGGGTGGAGTAAATTTAAATATTCACCCTAAGGAATGAACCTAAGTTCTGTCCTTATTAAAACATAGAACTTAAAGCCTTAACTGCAAGTTTATGTTTGATAGATAGACTTTCTTTTTCTTATATATCACCAATAAATCCAGATAAATCATTAACTAGGTGAATTATTGTTTACAATTTTTACAAACAACAATGTAAAAAATAACTTACATAAGATTAAGATATACGGATGTTAAGATGAAAATATCAAAGGTAAAAGTCATTTATGTACTTGGTTTGTATACATATATGATATATCCAATCTCTAGAGATTTATTTTTTCAGAATTAATTTATAAAGCCTACAGAATGTAAATTCTTCTTGAAGAAGATCATATTTTAAAATGTAAATATTTTAGTGATTTCTCCTCCACTTCACAAATAACACAGGTGGCAGATCCTGAGCTTATTAGTGGATAAGAAAAACTATTCATAAAACATTACAGAATTCTAGTTTATATATCTTCTACACCGTAATGAAGAAAACTGGAAATGTGAATTTGCGTGTGAAATAAGACTTTTGCTGTCTTCTCAACCATGATAAATCTTTTCCGTTTAAGATACTCTTAAATGTTTTGAGGAAAACAAAGATGTTATCTTTAAGAAGTGAGAATTGGGCCAAATGGCCATAGTTCACTGGCATAAGATACCCCTATGTAAGATGAGTTTTAAGATGATCCACAAATATTCTGTGACCAAACCAGAAAAAAAAAATTATTCAAAAAAAAAACAGAAAAGAATGGGCTGAAAAGGGAAAACCCTAACTTACGTAATGATATCTAAGTCGATATTATTGTATCAAACTTTGTTTGTTTTTGAACTTCCGGGTCTTCATTTCCTTAACGCCCAATAACACAAACACATGGGCTAACATTGTGTCTTATTGTTTTCTTTTTGGTTGACACTGAGTATTTTTATTGTATCAAACTTTAGTTTCAGCCTAAAAATTAGTAAGTGCTTTTGCTTAACATTTGTTTTCTTTTGTTCATTGTCTGCGTTCCCACTATATAACTATTGGTCAGCTCTTTTAAAGAAAGTTGTAACATTGGTTGCAAATAACTTTAAATTAGCTTCTTTGAAATTTTAAAATAAAAAGGTTAAAGTGGTCGTGCACATGAACATGATCTCCAACAAACTCGAAACAAAGGCTATAAAGTTGGAAGAGTTTGATAATGAAGCCATGCTTTTTAGTTGTATTGTTGTATTCCTTAAGAACGGCTTCTTTTAACCAGCTTTGCTGTTAAGAAAACTACGTACCATGAAGAATATTCTCTCTCTCTCTCCGCCTCTCGTCCTTTATTTTAGTATTAATAATCTGTGACGATCAATGATAGTAATCATATATAAAATTAGTTCCTCTGTGAAGTTAAGCGCGCTCGCGTAATTAAGCTTCAATATAGCTGAGTCCATCGCAACTAATGTTTTGAAAGGCATATCGTTACACCAGTATCGATAAAGAAAATCTTCGGACCGTCGATTTCTTAAACTAAATATGCTAACTTGTCCAAATGCATTATGCATCTATAAAATAAGACGTATACGTAGTAAGTAGTAACATCAAGTATAGCATATTAACTTAAAGTTAAAATTCAAGATAACCTATTATATATAAATTTCAAGGTAACTTTACTTAATTAATAGATAGATCTCTAGGTCTCAAGCATCGACGGTTCTTCACAGAGTCATCTCTGCGACTTTCCCACTGGAACTGTTATCTTCTATGGAGTTTCCCGGAACTCTTGCTTTCAAAACCCATTAGTTGGGCTATTCAACGTCGATTTCGACTTATGTGCGTTTCTTCGAACGCGAGCTTTAGGACTACAAGTAAAGTGTTTCTATGGGTCTCTTCTCTCCTTAGCCACATCTATCTTTCGACATGTTTTTGTTATTTTTGTCTATCAGTTTATCGTCGAGAATCTCTCCAGTTGTAACCGACTTAGCCCATTGGGTCTTTAATTTTAATATAAGTATTTCGTGTTCAAAAAAAAAAAAAAGATCTCTAGGTCTTTGTCTTCTCCCACTAGTAACAATTAATTATATATATGTCACCTACAATAACCTATCATTTTGATTTAATTACAAAGTTTATATCCTTGCATATCATACCTAATGTATATATACATATATATCTTCTATGTTGTATGCTATATGATACTTTTTCATTGTGTCTGGTCCATGACTTTATCTTTGTCTCAAAACGTAGATTTCACTAACTATATTAATATATTGCTGTTACATATACCAGAAAGAAAGGAATCTTAACGAAACCAAAAAACATATACGTTACATTCAACTTTAATATATAACGAGATTTATACATGCACATATAAAAACAAAAGACTACGGATAAAAACATTTATAATAATTTAATATACAACAATATATATTACTACAACCCTTTTGTCAATATATATATATATTACTACAAGAATTTGACTAATTGAACTATTACGAAAGTAAAACATTTGTTTTAGTTTTTTTTCATCTGTTTTAGTTTTTAAATTTGTTTTAGTTTTTTAATTTACCAATCAATATTTAGAAAGTACAAAACATTTGACTAAAACTCTATCACACAGCAAAATATTTAGAAAGTACAAAACATTTGGAACTAAATTTTAAGAAATATTAAATTTTAAATTTAAGTTTAAGATTTGTTGTTTAACTTTGAAAATATTAGATTTAATGTCTAGATTAGTGATTTGAGATATATATTTTATATAGAGAGTTTAGGGCTTGGAATGTAGTGTTTGAGTTTAGATTTAAAATTTGAGATTAGATTTAAAATTATTAAATTTGAGTTGAATTTTAAGATTTTGACGTTATAATATGAAAAATAAGAATTTAAGGTTTATTTTTAGGGTTTAGGAGTTAAAAACATATTTAGGGTATATGATTTTAAATAGCCACAAATTTTTCGTAGCAAAATCGTAACAAATTATGCTGCGAAATTGATATGAATTGCTACGTTTTGCATTTCGTAGCAAATTCGCAACAAATTCATGGCTTTTTCAATTTTGCTACGAAATTTATAGATATGGCCATGTTTTTTACTCGTGACTTCGCCTCTTTCTCTTTGGAACTATAAATCTTTAATAAAATTTCAAAATGAAAGCTATACATCTTTATTCTCTCTTACTATAAATGCTTAAAACACACTAACAAAAATCTATCCTCTAAGCATCTCAGATCATCTTCACAGATCAAACCATATGTTCATAGACAACCTAGATCAATGTTAAATATTCATCATTGTTCCTCTTATTCAACTTTCCCTCTCAATCTCATCATCTCCATCTACACTCACTAAATACCCTTGAGTCTTTGTACATGTTGCATTAGTCTAACACCATTATATTTGCTTTGATGTTTCAAGTTATCAATCCAAAGTCTTCATAAACATTGATAATTACATATTTTCTCAACCCATGCATTTTGTATTTGCCACCATTGAGATTTGATAAAATACATTTAGTAAAAAAGATTTGATAAAACTAAATCGTTTTGGGCTAGCGGTAAAAAGATTCCAACTGGAACTTCTACTATATATTAGATATGTTTTGGCAACATAACGGTATCGTATTGATGGATTATTGAATACCCAGATACAAGACCTCGTGGGTTTAGTTTTCAAGTCTAGAAAGTTTTTGGAATCTCCCATCCTACTATATAAAAGCAACTAATTTTGAGGCATCTTATGAGTGCCACAAAGGACAAAATATTCCCCACCAATCAAACTGCCACGTCATCAAGAATGTTTAGATGATGGGTCTCGAACCATCCAAACCCATCAAAATAGTCAGTCCATTGTATAACTTATAGGGTCCTTTTCCTTAGCCTCTTGCCTCAGACGTCTCCAGCGACTCCAAATCTGTTCGTCTATCCAACTTCACCGGTGTAACTCCTACGACTACAACAATGGCACTTCAATGCTCCCTAATAACTCATCAAGTGAAGACTCTTTGTACCTCTCCACATCCCTCCTCTCAATCAAAGATATCTATGCCTCTTCAAGAAACCATCATTACTTACTCAGTTGAAACGCATCACCGTATACAGTATAACCTCTATAAATTAATAATGTTGGGACTTTGAAATTTTATTAATTTATAGAGAAATTAATTTACAATTTTTTCTTTTTTAGTTTTTTTTCTATTTTTTCTATTTTTATTTATAAATTAAAAATATATTTTATTTTACCGTATATACATTAATTTTTTTTTTAGAAATTTGACTTTCACATTGTTTTTATTATATTACTTGATTTATATTTTTATGTTTCATAGAATTTATATGTGGTTTTTTATATAATTTTACTAAATATATCAAAATATATTGAAATGTTAAGAAAAAATATAGGTATTTTCAATGGAAATATAAAACCAACAATATAACGTTTAGTTTGTATTTATATGAAATGTATCTTACAATATGTTTAGTTATCGATTCAGAATACTGAAAATATATGGGCTCGAGAACTATTTTTCTGCAGCATTTAAAATGAAGAGTTTTGACTGTTGATGGTTACTCTGAGTTTGGCTAATCTATTGATTTACTAAATGTACTTTACTTAACCTGCTATTGATATATAAGCTTGTATATGATACTACATTTGTTTAGCTTAAAAGAAGTGCATTATGATACTGTTTACTTTACAGTCAGGAAAAGGAAGTGCAACCAAACAACCTCAAAGGATATGGGGAACGGCTAATGCAAAGGTGGATGAATGGGTGAAGACTACAGTTATAACTTCATTAACAAATTGATGTTGAGCTTTTTGTTATCACATACAAGTTGGGAACGTCCAATTGACGGTATGGTGAAGTGCAACTATGATACTGCTTCCAATACTAACGATGGATGGGTTTTACGGGATCGTCTTGACTGAGGTCATCTCTTTTAGGGATGGCATGACCGAATTTAGAGGCAGAAGCAATGGTACCAAGCACATGCTTATGAGATCATGGATGTAAGCAACAATATCAAATGGTGGGCTTCGAAAAATAGTTTACATAATTCATTTGTCTTGCTTTTTGTTCTCTCAATCACATAGGACATGATAGCATATCTGCACCATATAATTTTTTCAGATTATCATCTATCATAAATCAAGTTAACAAAACAAATCGATGGGCCATATAGACCTATTAGTTTTCAGTCGTAATAATATTATAATTTTTTTTTATTTTTAAATTATGTATTGTAAGAAATTAAACATGGCTGATTTGAATATAAGTATTAAAACTAAAGTTTCGTTTAATAATATTAAAAATTTGAAATTCTATCATTATTTAAGTTTTATATTCTAATATTTTTAACATTATTTTTATAATATATTTTTGTATACAATCACAAACCATTTGACATCTTTAATCTTGAATGAGACCATCTTCTCTTTTTTTTGGACAAATAGACCATCTTCTCTCTATTTCCAAGTTTAATCTTGCAAAATTCACCTATATCAAATAACGTACACTTCTTCTATGGCGAAGCTGTTACTGTTACTATTAACTACATGAAATTGATTTAGTGAAAAAAACTAATGGAATCATTAATTTGATTTGTCACAAAAAGTCAGTGCATCATATAGTTTTTGAGATTCAAATAATATACAAACATATGAAATAAATTACTCCAAATTGTTATAAAATAAATAGTAACGTGTTAACTAAAAGATAACTTAAATTATATCCCCAAACTAAAACTGAATTTATACTCTCAAAATTTTAGTGATACAATTAATTAAAAATAAATCAAACTATTAATTAAAACAGTTTGTTTTATGGGGCTTGAGAGGAGTAACAATTTTGGAACAAAAGAAAAATCAAGTTATTGTTTATTTTAATATTTGATGATTACAAGTGTTTTGGATCAAAAAAGTTCAAATACTATTACAATAATATTTTTCATATATTAAATTAGTGTACAGATTAATAATTAACACTACTTTAAATAAGAACTGATTAGAAAAAGTTACAAAAATTTAATATGAGACAAAATAATGAAAACAATGTGAAGTTCTTCAATTCAAGAAATTGCAATGAAAAAAATTAAAGTTATCATCTGTTTTATTATCTTTTATATTCTATGATTTATAAGAGAAATACTATAAAAATTCCAAATATAAAAATACTATAAAATTTATAATACACACGCGCGGACAAAAGGATCTAGTAGTTGTAAAAGAAATGTTTAAGTAACTGTCATTCACTTAAATATGTTAGCTAGACGTCTATTATGTTACTCATAACTTATAAAAATATAATTTTAAAAAATAATAAATTTTTGGCGAACTTAGAGTAATTAAAAAAAAAAGAAATATTCAATTGAGAAAATGAAGCCTGGCACACTAATTTACTTTTGAGCAAGATATAATCATACAATCGACACGTGTCCCCACTCCTGATGCGACGCACTTTTTTTCTTTTGGTCTTTCTCTGAAAAAATGAAAAAGAGGGAAAATTAGGAAAAAGCCCCATCTGTTAAGAACAATATGGATAGCTGGTAACCAAGCCAAGGAAGAACGGACCGCGTCCAGGTCCAAGACCAAGACCGCGTCCAAGAGAGAAAGAGAGAGAGGCGGCCAATGCATTGGACCGACCTTAAACCTTAGATTTAGGACTTTCCCTTTCTCTTCACGTTTATCTATAAGAGGTTTTCCTTTTTACTTTAGGATAAGGATATGTATAATTTCCTTTTATCCATATCTTGTAATCCCCTATATAAGGGAACACTTTGATTAATGAATAACACACGAATTCCCCTATTGTTCACAACACGTTATCAGCACGATAGCCTCTAATCAACTGAAACCAAAATCGATACCTAAAAGCCTATCACCGGCGACTCAAAGCTAAACCCTAGACGTTCTCCATTGTTCCAAAAGCTTGACATCCTCAAGACCGAACGTCCTCAGCTTCCTGATCGCGTCCTCAGCTCGCACACAAGAAGAACGCATCCGTCCAGCAACTAGCTCGCAGCTCGCGTCCGTTCCCAGCTCGCATCCGACTACATCAGCGACCCGATAGGAGGCAGCAAGCGTTCTTTCTCAACAGCTCGAGGTTCTCAGGTGATCCGGTTCTTTACCTCTACAAAACTAAGGTATGAACACAATCTGAGAACATAGAATAAGATCGAAACCCTAATCCATCATTATGGAAATCTTATTCTTGTTGAAACCTTAAAAGAAAAGTACAAGATCAAAATCGACAAAGTCTTAGAACTAGAAAGTTAAAATCGATTCCAAAACTAGAACTTGATTGTATGATGATTGATTGAATCTGAAACCTGATAAACCCTAATGAAGGAATCGAAACCCTAAAACCCTAAAAGATAGAAATCGATTGTATGATTGATATTGCTTGTTTGATTTCTTGCTTATTTTTGAAGTTTAGGAAAGTTAGATTGTTCTTCTTGAAATAATCTAACTAAGAACACAAAATACTTAAGGCCTTGAAACCTTAACATAAGGTTGATAAGAATTCATAGATTGGAAACCCTAGGTGTTATGAGAAGTAAAATAAGGTAGATTGCTTACATGAATCCGAACATGGTAATGCATTCATAATTGATTGAAACAAGATCGACCAGCATATAGATCATACGAGTTTAGGTTGTTAGAAAGCCTATAGAACCGTGCGGTTCATGATTGATAGCACCATGGTCGATTAGAATTGTTTGAATACCATAAATGCATAAGACGTGTTGTGGCCGAGCTTGCTTATATCCTGCGGCCACGTGAATCACATTGTGAACCTAATACCTTACATGATGATGTGGTTCAGATGTCGAAAATAGCAAACAGAGACTATGCACCCCTCAATCTCTCCGGAGACAATTACTTACAGTGGGCACTAGACACAAGGATTAGTCTAAAGTCCAAAGGACTCGGTGATACTATCATCGAAGACAACAATGAGAATGAGAAGAACCGATACAGAGCCTTAGGCCTTATGCGGCATCATCTCATTGATGGTCTTAAAGATCAGTACATGACAATCGAGAATCCACTAGATCTTTGGATGGCTTTAAAGAATAGATATGATCACCACAGGATGGTGTTGCTTCCTAAAGCAAGGCATGATTGGATGCATCTAAGATTCTTAGACTATAAGTCGGTGGATGATTACAATTCAGCTCTATTCAAGATTGTCTCAATACTAAAGTTGTGTGGTGAAGAGGTAACCGATAGCATGATGCTTGAAAAGACTTATACTACCTTTAATCACTCGAATTCTGTGTTGCAAGAGCAATACAGGACGAAGGGTTTTGCCACATACACTGATCTGATCTCATGTCTACTCCTGGCCGAGGCAAACAATGAACTCCTACTAAAGAGTAACGGAGTTAGACCGGCCGGGACAGCACCACCACCCGAAGCCCATGAGGTTGAGAAGAAGGATCCCAATGAGACATACTTTGTCCAAGACAACAAGAAACCATACGGCAATAGCCGTGGTGGATTCAAGAGGCGTGGACGTGATAACTCAAACGGCCGAGATGGCTACTCAACTGGCCGGAAAGGAAACCACAATAACCGTGGTCGTGGTTCCAATTACGGCCGGGGTCGAGGCAGCTACGGCCGCGGACGAGGTGGCATATCCAAACCATCTTACACGTCCAACAAGTCTCTATGCCATAGATGCGGCAGTGACAATCATTGGGCAAAGAATTGTAGAACTCCGAAACACTTGTGCGACCTCTACCAAGAGAGCATCAAGAACAAGAACCCGGAGGCAAACATGATCCAAGAAAACACCCATGAGGACAAGGGATATGGGTATGATGCTGACAATGAATCCGACAAGGACAAACAAGATGACCTAATGGATTATGAGACATCCGATTGTCTCAAGGACTAGTTTTCGAGTCACATTGTCTTATTGCTTTATGTTTTGATTTGGTGTTTTTATTTTATGTAATGGAATTTTAATAAGAAGAGTTTTAAACATCTTATGAAGTCTCTAAAGTTTAGAAAATTTTGTTTATAGAATGAATGATGAGATGAGTGTACTTGTGGTGGATAGTGGCACAAGTCACACAATACTTAGAGACAAAAGGTACTTTATAAATCTCATAATGAAAAGTGTAAAGGTACACACCATTGCGGGTGAGGCTAGCCTGATTGAAGGTCACGGCCAAGCCTATGTGATGATGCCTAAGGGCACTCACCTAGAGATCAAAACCGCCTTGTATTCCCCAAGCTCTAGAAGAAGCTTATTGAGCTTCAAGGACATAAGGTTAAACGGTTTTCACCTTGAAACATGGGAAGAAGGAAACAAAGAATTCCTTAACATAACCTTGATCACCAAAGGCAATAAAAAGATCCTAGAGACAATGCCCGCAATGACCACTGGTCTGTACTATGCAAGGATCAGTATGATCGAGGCAAATGCCTCCGAACTATTCACTTTATGGCATAACCGGCTTGGCCATCCCGGAACAGGAATGATGCGAAAACTGATGATGAATTCACAAGGGCACACATTCAAAGGAGTTATCCCACGAAATCTCACATGTGCAGCATGTGCACAAGGGAAACTCATAATCAGGCCATCACCAGCTAAGGTTCACAAAGAAACCTTAAACTTTCTGGAAAGGATTCAAGGAGACATATGTGGACCAATACACCCACCTTGTGGGACGTTTAGATACTTCATGGTCCTCATTGATGCATCGACCAGATGGTCACATGTCTGCCTACTATCCACTAGGAACCTAGCCTTTGCACGGCTGCTTGCCCAAATGATAAGGCTGAGAGCACACTTTCCAGATTTCCCTCTTAAGACTATACGTCTAGACAATGCTGGTGAATTCACGTCCCAAGCGTTTAATGAATACTGTATGTCCATGGGGGTAAGAGTAGAGCACTCCCTGGCACATGTCCATACACAGAACGGCTTGGCCGAATCATTCATTAAATGGATCCAGCTGATAGCCCGGCCACTGCTTATGAAGTCTCAACTTCCGGTATCAGCATGGGGACATGCGGTTTTACATGCAACGGAACTGATTCGCATCAGGCCATCTAGTGAACATATATATTCACCATCCCAATTACTCACGGGTCAAGAGCCAGACGTGTCCCACATCAAGACATTCGGATGTGCCGTCTACGTTCCAATTGCTCCACCACAGAGAACTAAGATGGGACCACAAAGGAGGATGGGAATATACGTAGGATATGACTCCCCAAGTATCATAAAGTATCTTGAGCCAACAACCGGTGATTTGTTTAAGGCCAGATACGAAGACTCACAGTTTGATGAGTCCAAATATCCGTCCTTAGGAGGAGATAACAGCCGGTTGATTTCAAAAGATTTAGAATGGTTTAGACCATCAATATCTTGGCAAGATCCTCGGACTAGAGAGTGTGATCTAGAAGTCCAGAAGATAATACATCTACAAGAGCTAGCTAACAAGTTGCCAGATACATTTGCTGACCCCAATAGAGTAACAATGTCACACAACCCGGCTTGTAATGCACCCATAAGATTGAACGTCCAAGATGGACAATGTCAAGTGGCTACAGAGTCTAAGCAACGTTTAAAACGTGGTAGACCAATTGGTTCCAAAGATAAACAGCCTCGGAAGTCCAAGAGAGGTGCTGGATCCGAGAGCATCAAAGAAACCGTCCAGGACATTGATGGACCGGTCGAGCCATGCGTACCGGCCACACCCGATGATCCGGCCGTTCCTCAAAGTGAGGTCCGGGACGCTGGGCTTCACGGGACAGAAGAGCCGGACAACCAAGAGATCTCTATAGACCATGTAATGTCTGGAAAACAATGGAACAGAAAAGATATCAACGTTGATGATTTATTTGCATACAAGGTAGCACTTGAGATCATGGATAAAGATGAGGATCTAGAACCCACGTCCATACAAGAATGCATGCTAAGATCAGATTGGATCAAATGGAAAGAAGCTATAAACGTGGAGTTAGAATCATTGAGAAAGAGAGGCGTTTTTGGCCCTATAAGATTGACACCAAGAGATGTCAAACCAGTGGGATACAAATGGGTCTTTGTAAGGAAGAGAAACGAGAAAGGAGAAGTAGTGAGATACAAAGCACGGCTTGTAGCACAAGGATTCTCCCAAAGACCTGGAATAGATTATGAGGAGACTTACTCCCCTGTGGTGGATGCAACTACACTAAGATATCTAATCAGTCTGGCAGTGAAAGAAAACATTGACTTACGCCTAATGGATGTAGTAACTGCATACCTATACGGACCACTGGATAATGAAATACACATGAAAGTTCCAGAGGGCATTGAGCTCAAAGATAAGAAAGGTTCTCGAGAACAACATTGCATAAAGTTGAACAAAGCTTTATATGGTTTAAAGCAATCAGGTCGAATGTGGTACAACAGATTATCCGAGTACCTAGTGAAAGAGGGTTATAAGAATGATCCAATAAGTCCATGTATATTCATAAAGAAGTTTGACAGCAAGGGCTACGTGATCATGTCTGTCTATGTGGACGACCTGAATATTATAGGAACCTCTGGAGAGATTTCCCAAACAGTTGAATGTCTAAAGAAAGAATTCGAGATGAAAGACTTAGGGAAGACTAAGTTTTGTTTGGGATTACAGTTTGAGTATAAAGATAATGGCATCCTTGTGCACCAAGAAACTTATACAGAAAAGATACTCAAGCAATTCTATATGGACAAGGCTCATCCCTTGCCATGTCCTATGGTCGTAAGGGCCTTAGACCTTGAGAAGGACCCATTCGGACCAAAGAAGCCGGACGAGGAAGCACTCGGACCGGAAGTGCCTTACCTAAGTGCCATTGGGGCCTTAATGTACTTGGCTAGTCATACTAGACCGGACATAAGCTTTGCCGTGAGCTTACTATCAAGATTTGGTTCTTGTCCAACCTTAAGGCACTGGAACGGAGTGAAACATCTGTTCAGATATCTGCAAGGAACAAAGGATCTCGGTTTGTTCTACACCAACCGGCCAGGAGAGAGCTTGGTTGGATATGCAGATGCTGGGTATTTATCTGACCCACACCAGGCTAGATCTCAAACGGGATATGTATTCACACATAGTGGAGCCGCAATAAGCTGGCGTTCTACCAAGCAGTCCTTAGTAGCCACATCATCCAATCATGCCGAGATCATAGCCATGTATGAGGCAAGCCGGGAGCTTGTCTGGTTGAGGAACATGACCGGCCATGTCTTAAGAGAGAGTGGTCTGGCCGTGGGACAAGAGAAGGAGGAACCAACGATCATCTACGAAGACAATGCGGCGTGCATTGCTCAGCTCAAGGAAGGATACATCAAGGGAGACAGGACCAAGCACATCCTGCCCAAGTTCTTCTTCACCCACGACTTGCAGAAGACAGAGGAGGTTCAAGTAGTTCAAGTTCGATCAAGCGACAACTCAGCCGACCTTTTCACCAAGTCTCTGCCGACCTCAACGTTCAGGAAGCTGGTTCATCAGATAGGGATGCGCCGGCTGAAGGATCTTCAATGATGCCTTCATCAGGGGGAGTATCATGCGTTGTACTCTTTTTCCTGTCTATGGTTTCCATTTTTCCCACCTTGGGTTTTTGGTTTTCCTAGAGAGGTTTTAACGAGGCAACATCGTGCATGGTACGAGCCCATATGGTTACAGCATCCAAGGGGGAGTGTTAAGAACAATATGGATAGCTGGTAACCAAGCCAAGGAAGAACGGACCGCGTCCAGGCCCAAGACCAAGACCGCGTCCAAGAGAGAAAGAGAGAGAGGCGGCCAATGCATTGGACCGACCTTAAACCTTAGATTTAGGACTTTCCTTTTCTCTTCATGTTTATCTATAAGAGGTTTTCCTTTTTACTTTAGAATAAGGATATGTAATATTTCCTTTTATCCATATCTTGTAATCCCCTATATAAGGGAACACTTTGATTAATGAATAACACACGAATTCCCCTATATCTTGTAATCCCCTATATAAGGGAACACTTTTTTTCTTTTGGTCTTTCTCTGAAAAAATGAAAAAGAGGGAAAATTAGGAAAAAGCCCCATCGATATTTTACTAATATCTGACCAGAATAACCTCATGTGAGTCCCATTACCCGTCCATAAATATGGGCTTCCAACAATGCAATTCTTCCCTTTTCTCCTTCTAATCTCACTCTTTATATATTTGGAAGATTTTTTTTATTCTTTTTTTTTTGGTTAAGCCAGGATGTCTACAATTCATCCGGTTTTATCATGTGAACCGGGTCAAACAACCCATGTCCCAGCTTTCGAAACCGGGTTCACTCCATGGGACAACTCACACCTCTTCTCGGTCTTCGACTCATCAATGAATAAAATAACTCACTCGGTTCATGAGTACCTAAGCCCTGATTCGGTAAACCGGTCTGGTCCAGACGTTGTTGCAACAGATAGTTATACAGATGAGCGGAGAAAGAAACGGAAGTTATCGAACCGGGAATCGGCTAAGCGGTCAAGGGTGAAGAAACAAAAGCACTTGGAGGAGATGAATATCCAGCTAAACCAGCTCAAGATTGAGAACCGGGAATTAGAAAACCAGATCCGGTACGTTATACAGCATTTTCAACGAACAGAGACGGAGAATAATCGTCTGCGTCTTGAACAACGTTTGCTCCATAGTACGTTGTTGAACATCAGACAAGTTTGGATGTTACATCAGATCGACCGGAGCTCAGACTATGTCACATGGCCTTACGATGAAAATACTCGTGTTACGGTCCAACATGATCCATCGGTCATAACAAATCATATCATCTTATAGTTTGTGATTTCTGAAATTGATTTCGACTTTAGTAAAACGAGAATACCTTTGTAAAAAAGTTTTTATAAAAAATGCATGCATGATCTCTCTTGTAACGTTAACAAATTAAATCTCGTTTTCTTTAATATGTTTTCCATTTCATTACATAATTATTTAATCTTGTCGTGTTTGAACTTTTTGATAAAGAAAAAGGTTACTGGTGTAGTGTTACAAAAAAAAAAGAAGGTTACTGGTAGAATGTGTCGCGCGCGCGAACCTTTTCATTCAACTGGTTCTTTTTTTTTTGTAACTTACATTCAACGATTTCTTTTCATTCTAAATATTGCGGGGTTGATCTAGTGGTTCATGAAAGTTCGGGTCATTAGGTTCAATTCTTGCTGGAAGGGGATTAAACAACCGGTTCTTGTTTCCATCCGTTAACATTACTTGTTTTTTTTGTACATCCCGAACACTACAAGAAAACAATGCCAACTCCGACAAAAGTTTCTGAGAAAGTGAATTATCAGAAGATTTGCTTGGTCTTTGTGAGAAATTGCCGAGAAAATATCAATTGTATCAGAAAGTTCTCGGTAAATTCCGATGAACAGAACTTGTCGGAATTTTGTCAGTTCATATCGTCGGAATTTTGTGGGTATAAAAGAAAAAAGTTTCCGAGAACTTTCATCCCTCGGAGAATTGTTGATATCCTCTCGGAAATCACCGACGACAAGGAAGCCTCAAAAATTTGTCGGAGAAATTGACGGTAAACCATCGTAATAGTTTCCGAGACGAGATCGACGACAACCAATCCCACTAATTTCTCGGTATGTGATAGTTTTGTTGGTTTTCGAGTTCATTCATTTCTTAAATCTCCCTTCTCCAGTAAGTTTCTGTATGGAAACTGTTGTATTTTAGCTCAGGACCTGTTTGTATCTCTTCTCGTTCTTACTCTCGAACTCTCTTTTTCTCTGTTTTTGTTTCTCTGTTTTGTTGTTCTGACTTGTGTCTTCTTCTTCTTCTTCCACTTACAACTTTGATTATCTTCGTCTTATTTCGTTGTTCTTATTCTGACTGATTCATCTTCTTCACTTGCAGGACTTACTCAAGGAATCAACTCTCAACAGAAATATAAATTTGTTTGGCAGATCTGACGAGTTTGGGGATGTTTGTTGATGGAGGAAACCGGCGGCTCTGTTGTAGGAATGGGTTGGCTTGCAAAATTGTCTCCTCCACCACGAACTATTCTCCTAGCAGCGTTGATTCCGGCGGCGGCTAGAGCTTCACGGCGGCAGATCTGGTGGACGACGACATTTTCTTCTTCGGTGGCTAAGGTCTTGTAGGTATCCGGTTTTGTTTTGGTTTTTTGAATTCCAATTTTTGTAAACCGATTCTAATCTCCAATAAGGGTGGTATATATGTATAATGTATTATATATAGTTTGTATACACATGTTCTTTTTTTGAACATATATATAGTTATATACACATGTATATGCTGCCACAGTCATGGTTAGGAAACTAAACCGGGACTTTGGTGTGGTTTAGTTGAGCTAGGCTTCGGCTCGGCTCCGATATATTTTTTTTTTAATAATTTTTTTTTGGATTTGTCGGCAAGTTCTCGGAGATCACCGTCAACATTTTGACAACCCTGTTTGTCGATGATAACATAGTCGGAAACGCCTCGTCTCTTTCCGACAACCATTTCCGAGATTAATCCGAGAGAAGAATTTCATCGCTAAGTTTCCGACAAACTGACGATGAACGTCATTTTCCGACGCTCAAACTCCGACCAATTATTTATTGTCGGAAACGTCTCGGAAATCATGAACTCCGACGAATTTCCAATAAATTTTGCTGTCGGCATAGAGACTTTTTCTTGTAGTGGAATGACTTGACTTATAAACACTTTGTTTGAATATCATTTTTATATTTTCAAAAATAGCACAAATAATTTAAATGACAATAATTTTAAACATTTTTATAAGACTGATAATCAATTACAGTGTACCGCATTAAGGTGTCGTCAACTCTTGATCACCAACAAGTTGATTTCGAGTCTTTAAAGACTAGTCGAAACCCTAAAGAGAACTATGCTAACATAATAATTAGCCATTTTTCAAGCATGAAATCCAAAACAACGTCACACAAGAAACATTGAGTTGGCTTACATGAGATGCCACAGCTAGCTTTCTAGTGATTAAGAAAATAGAACAATTCCCGGAAAAGGATTAAACGACGCGTGCATGGAAAAATAGATGGGTCTTTGGGTCCTATATGGAGTATAACTTTTGTCCCAATTTATATAATAGTTTCTGGAATTCAAATTCTTAGTCGTCTAGTCCTAAACACATTTAATGTCCTAAACACCTTTAATGACATATATGGATTACTGTTTTGGTCTTTCTTAATGCATAGGTTTAATGCTTTTCATAATCAGCTTGGTAATCCTAATAGCAATATCTGTACTTTGAACATTATACGCCTCGAAAATGATTTCTATGATGTATTTCGGTCCATCTAATTAAGCCAATAAAAGGAAAACAAATAGGCGTTATTATTAATAATTAAGATCACATGACAAATTTTCACTACATGTTATTTACATCGCGACGAATAAGTAGGTGGCTGATAAGGATAGTGTGATGCCCAAATTGATCCATTAATCATGCACTTAATCGTGCACAAATGGAAATCAAACAATGGAGCGGCTAGGGTTTTGCGACGCAAAAGGCGATTTCGAGATCTGGCCTTCCTCCACCACCGAAGGGCTCTCACCTCCGCTCTAAGAATCCTCTGCGACTCCCACATCACACAAGGGAGACTTCCCACACTCCTTGTGTTGTGTTTCCCATTTCTCTTCGTGTTTCGAAAGTTACTTCTCTGGCTTCACTGCCAAGCAACGTAATATTCTCTCTCATAAATTGCGTGTCCGTTAAGGTAATATCCTTTCATCAGATCTAGTCCAAACCCTAGTGCTACCACATCTACTTAAGTACCTCTCTAGCCCTCTGCCCCCAAACCTACCCTCTCAACAGCTCTTGCCCTCAAACCTCTCTAGCTTTTGCTAAGTTTTGAAACCTAATCTCAAGATGAGCCAATCATCCCTGATCGCGCGCAAAGGAGGTCCCTCCAATGGAGATCGCCGACAAGCAAACACGGAAGATGACATCATCCCCATTCCAGACTGTGACATTAACGATGTAAAAGAGCGGTTCCGTCTCACCCTCATCGGACGAGTCTTCCACCTCCGAGGACGCAGTACTGAGGCCCTGATCCATCTTCTTCCCAGGCCGAGGATCTGGAACGTTGAAGGTAGAGTACGTGGACTCAACCTTGGTAACGGGCGTTTCCAATTTGATTTTAACAATGAAACGGATCTCCAGATGGTACTGAATAAACGACCTTGCCACTTCAACCAATGGAGCTTCGCCTTGGAACGTTGGGAACCCCTCACGAGTGAAAATTTTCCAAATACTATTCCGTTCTGGATAACCGTTACAGGAGTCCCAGTTCACTTCTGGAATGACAAAACTTTTACGCAGATTGCAAATGCACTGGGGAAAAAGCTCAGCATCGACTCGACGAAGGCGAGAATTCATGTCTCCATTGAGGCTGACAAACCCCTTCAGTTTGAGCGCAGGATTGACTTCCCGAATGGAGATATCGGCAAAGTCACTCTCACCTATGAAGGTCTACATCGCTACTGTTTCACATGTAAGCACATCTCTCACGATGAGAACTCCTGCCCTCTACTTACTCCAGAAGAACGTGATCTCAAAAGGAAGCAGAGAGCAGAAAGTTATGCCAATGATGACTATGCGCGACTCCCTAGTCAGAGTACTCAAGGTTACAACTCGCGGAGCTCACTCAAGAGACCCCGATCCCCACCCTCTGGGAGACATCTCAGCCCTCCGTCATCTCCAAGGAATAACCGCAAGCTCCACGATGATAAGAGAAGAAAGAGCATTACCTCTTCTTTCTCAACCCACCAAACAAGAGCCTCTGAATACTCGAACAAGGACCGTACAAACTCTGGCCGGCTTGAAAACCGTCAACCTCACGATAGCAACGAAGTTTGGAGCAGATTGGCCCTTCCATATAGGAGAGAAGGAACCGACAGACGCAGAAACGATCAGCTTTACTCTAGGAGCAAATCGCATCATGAAAACTCTCAGAAGGGAAGAAACTCAACTTACGAATGGCGTCCAAGACGCCATAATGAGACACCAAGAAATCGCGCCCCGACAACACGCGAACCTCATTCCGGCCCCTATGATCGTGAGGAAAAGTCCAGAGCCACCTATGACTCACAGAAAACTATATCGGACAACCGTGTATCCCTGGAATCAGGAGAGATCGACACAAACCGAAGGCACGAAGCGGCAACGGCAACCACAGAAAGGGAAACAGAAGAGGAACGAACCCGTCGTCTTAAGGGGAAAGCCATCGCAACTGGCTCTCCCTCCCCCCAAGAGAAAGCTGCGCATCTTGCCTCACTAGCGGCACGGGGTACCAGTCTGATGATCAGGGAAGCTCCTGCTGCACCAACCCACCGAACCCCATACACAAGCCCAAGGTATGACAGTAATCAAACAAAACAGGCGGACAAGCCCTTAGACAATGAGTTTGGTCTTGATCTGGATTTAGATATGCCCATGACTGATCTTGAATTAGCTGAGGTAGATAACCTAGTCCTAGAAACTGAACGTTTAGAGATGGACGAGAACATGATGGATAATGATGATCTTCTCGGAGATAGTCCTGCTTATGATGCAGAGCAAATCGAGGCTATTTCTCAGCTTTCTCCAGCAATTACTGGGTCACCAAGAGCTCCTCCATCCGCCTCTCTTGCTCCACCAGCGGCCTCTGTCCCAAAGACAGCAGCAAGAGCTCAACCAAATCCATATATCCCAAAAGGCCTGCTCAAGAAGAAAGCTCCCCGTTCCCCAGACATCAAAGGAGCAAATGCATCAAAAAAGCTGCTCTCACTTAAAAGCCGTGCTTCCCCAAAGAAAAAGGCAACATCGGGTAAATACCAAGCGGCTTCCTCAACTATGGTCCCTCGCACTGAGGTGTTTCCTTCTGCACTAAGCAAAAAATCTGTGTCTCTTTCAGGTTCGATGGTGTCCCAGAAACCATCCAGTAAGAAGATATGAGTGCAATCGCCTGGAATTGTCAGGGGGCGGGAGCGTACCTGACTAAGCAACACCTTCGAGAGTTGCACCGTTTTTTTACTCCTTCTTTTCTTTTCCTTTCAGAAACAAAAAACAATTCTACTTTTCTGCAAGATTTTCAGTTTGAATTTGGTTATAATAAACTGTTCACCGTTGATCCAGTGGGGAGAAGCGGTGGACTAGCTCTTTTTTATTTAGATTCTTATGAAGTTACTATTTTGTACTCCGACAATCGTATGATTGACATCGAGGCTGTCATAGATGGACACAAAGTTCATATCACTTTTGTCTATGGCGATCCGGTCATTGAGTACCGAGAATATGTATGGGAGAGGCTAACTCGCATGAGTTTGAACAGAACAGGGGCCTGGCTCATGCTAGGAGACTTCAACGAGATTACATGCCACTCAGAGAAAAAAGGAGGTAGAAAGCGAACTGATTCCTCCTTCCTCCCCTTTAAGACTATGCTTGCGAACTGTGGTATGCTTGAGTTTCCTTTTAAAGGGAACTCTCTTTCTTGGGTTGGAAACCGAAGGTCCGGGAAAGTACAGTGCAGACTCGATCGTGCAGTAGGCAACGAAGACTGGCACCAAGAATTTTCCCACACAAATGTGGAGTACCTTAAACTCTGGGGCTCAGACCACAGGCCCATTTTCACTAGATTCCTTTCAAAACGAGCACCAAAGAGGAAAGGATTTCGCTTTGACAAGAGATGGCTTGGAAAAGATGGTCTTCGTGAAGCAATCCTAGATGGATGGACGAACACAGAGGCCTGCACGCAAAATGATCTCCACGGAAGGATCGAAATGTGTAGGAAATCCATTGCTAGATGGAAACGAGCAAACCCCTTAAACTCAAAGAAAAAGATTGAAGAAATAAAGGAACAGCTCGAAAAGGCGCAACTTGACGACTCCTTCACAAATGAAGCGATTCTAAACCTGAAGTGGAACCTCTGCCAAGCTTTTAGAGATGAGGAACTATACTGGAAACAGAAAAGCAGAGCCAACTGGTTGAGAGAAGGAGATCGAAACACCAAGTTTTTCCATGCGACTACAAAACAGAGAAGAGCGAGGAACCGGATCACCAAACTCAAAAAAGAAAATGGTAGCTGGGCTGAAAAAGATGAAGAAGTTGAAGAAGTAGCTTCACACTACTTTCAGAACCTTTTTACGTCATCCAACCCAGGAGATTTTGAGGACTCGCTCCGCTTTATCACCGCAAAGGTCACGCCTACGATGAACGACTCACTCACAAAAATTCCCTCGGATGAGGAGATCAAGAAAGCCGCTTTTGACATTCACCCGGAGAAGGCACCAGGACCAGACGGCATGACGGGACTCTTCTTTCAGAAGTTCTAAGGAGATACGGCAAAGGAAATTTGCGCCACAGTAAAAGACTTCTTCACGACTAGCTCCTTTGACCCAAGGCTAAACCAGACGAACATCTGTCTCATCCCAAAGAATGATCGACCTTCTGAGATGTCTGAATTTCGGCCCATCAGTCTCTGCAATGTGAGCTATAAGATCATCTCTAAGATCATGAGCAGCCGTTTGAAGCGATTCCTCCCAACACTTATATCAGAAACACAATCCGCTTTCGTGGCGAAGAGGCTTATCACCGATAATATTCTGGTAGCTCATGAAGTTTTCCACGCGCTACGCACTAACGCAAGCTGTAAATCTAAATTCGTGGCTATCAAGACTGACATGAGCAAAGCTTTTGATAGAGTTGAATGGGGATTCCTCGAAGCTCTTATGCTGAAAATGGGATTCTCAGCACAATGGGTGTCCTGGATATACTTCTGTCTCTCCTCGGTAACCTACCAGATCCTTATCAATGGTGAAGCAAAAGGCCACATAGCCCCGTCACGAGGTATAAGGCAAGGAGATCCCCTCTCTCCGTTTCTATTCATAATTCTAACAGAAGCTCTAATCAGCCAAATACAAGGTGCAGAACGAGAAGGAAGGATCACAGGCCTCAAGATCGCAAGAGGAAGCCCCCCGATATCGCACCTCCTCTTTGCTGACGACAGTTTGTTTTTCTGTAAAGCTGATATCCTTCAATGTGCAGAGCTAATGAAGATCATAAATGACTATGGTAAAGCCTCAGGACAGCAACTCAACATCTCAAAATCCTCCATCCTCTTCGGAACCAAAGTTCCACAGGAAACGAAGGCAGACATAAAGCAAGCACTGGGAATTACGAAGGAAGGAGGCATGGGCGTGTATCTAGGCCTACCAGAGAAAATATGTGGCTCGAAACGCCAGGCGTTCGCCTATATACAAGATCGACTTAACTCCCGCGTCAACTCGTGGTCAGCCAAACTCCTCTCAAAAGGTGGCAAAGAAGTCTTGTTAAAGTCGGTGGCTCAAGCCCTCCCTACCTACGTCATGTCCTGTTTTCTACTGCCCCAGGATATCATTAGGAAGCTTACAAGCTCAATCTCAAGGTTTTGGTGGAGCTCTAAGCAAAATAGCCGAGGACTCCACTGGATAGCCTGGCATAAAATCTGCAAACCTAAAGATAAGGGAGGCCTAGGATTTCGAGACCTTAAAAACTTCAATCTCGCCCTTCTTGCGAAGCAGTTATGGAGAATTCTCCATCATCCGACCTCTCTCCTAGCAAGAGTTTTGAAAGGCCGCTATTTCCGAGCCACAGATCCCATCTTGGCAAGCAAAGCGAACTCCCCCTCTTATGTATGGAGAAGCCTTATGGCAGCTAAACCACTACTACAGGCCGGACTGAGAAGAACGATATGCTCAGGAGCAAACACAAAAGTTTGGTCTGCCAATTGGTTACCAACCACCCCGCCACGTCCACCCCTATGCATAAGGCCTTCTTTTAACCCGGATCTAAAAGTCGCAGAACTCTTCATGCCACACTCGAGGACTTGGAATTTGGATTCTCTGCGTAGCTTTTTTGCGACTGAAGATATCTCTCTCATATGCAGCATCAAACCGAGACCAAATAGCCAAAACGATGATTACTGCTGGAGTCATACAAATAATGGCATATACTCGGTCAAAACAGGGTATGACCTCGCAATGGAGATGCAAGATTTGTCAGAAGAAACCACATATACAGAGCCTAGTACGACACAGCTACAAGAAAAGGTCTGGAAAGTAAAAGCCCCTAGCAAGATTAAACACTTCGTGTGGAAGGCCCTATCAAATTGCGTACCCGTATGCGATCAGTTAGTCAACCGGCACTGTGGTAGAGACCGATCTTGCGCTCGCTGTGGTGCTGAGGCTGAGACGATAAATCACATGCTGTTCGAATGCCCTCCTGCTGTACAGACCTGGGCTCTCACTGATGTACCCTTCACTCCGGGAATATTCCCGTGTACCTCAACTTTCAGTAATATTGATCACCTCTTATGGAGAATAACAGAGCAAAGCGGCCCCGAACCTCTAACTTTCAGAGTCCCATGGATCCTCTGGTACCTCTGGAAAGCTCGAAACGATAAGGTATTCAATGGCAAGGACGTTTCTCCTCTCGACACACTCCAGCTAGCTACAAGCGAGGCTGACATTTGGAAACTCGCTCAGATCGTTCCAACGATACAGGAGGAGGTAGCTACCAATCGATCACCAACTGAATTTGAACCTACCGGACCTCACTGCAAGGTCGACGCCTCATGGCAAAAACATGCCCTTTTCTTCGGAGGAGGCTTCTCACTCAAAGATGGAGAAGGGAGAGATTTCTCTGGTTCATTCGCTAGTAACCAAACGATCTCTCCCATACAGGCGGAATTTCGTACCCTCTTATGGGCTATGAACTCCACCCTGCTCCTAGGCTTTCAAGCCATGTCATTTGAGTCCGACTGCCACCAACTCGTGAAACTCCTCAACAATGAAGAAATGGAAGAATGGCCAGCTTTAATGGCCGAATCAGATGAATTTCTACAGCTTTTTTCTAAGTTTTAATTCTGTTCTATCAGTTTCATTCCCAGAACTTTAAACTCCCGTGCGGACTCTCTTGCAAAAGAAGCCCGATTTCGCAATGCTGTATTTTCCCATGTTCAGGTTCCGAATAGGTTGGCCCTAGCCAACCTCTTAGAACCAAGATAATAAAATATGGTGCTTTCGACGTTAAAAAAAAAAAATCATGCACTTAATCAAACCCTAATTAGCTAAATTATATATTCTTAATAAATACACAAGGCACGCATATATGTATATATACATTCAGGAGCGGAAGTTTTAGGCTCTATCTAACCTTTCACGATATATGGAGACATTTTTTTTTTTTTTTTGTCATCAAAAGCTTTATTTCAAACTTAAACCGGTCCTATCGTACTAGCCTCGTGAGCTAGCGGAATAGAGACCATACTGTCAACCAACATGTAGTGTAAATCACGTGATCGGGCCTCTTTTGCAAGAGCATCCGCACGGAAGTTCAAAGAACGAGGTATAAAACTCAGCGAAAAGGAAATAAAAGAAGTTCTCAGTGCCTCAATGGCATCAAGCTCTGGATCAAGTGCTGGCCACTTCTTAGAGAAGTTGATGATGTGTACCAGCTGTTGACAGTCTGATTCCAAGCGTACCTGCTGGAACCCACGGCTACTAAGCTCCTCCATAGCCCACACTAAACTCTCCGCTTCCGCATGTAGTGGGGATGGGACGTTGATTAGTTTCCTTTGCCCTCGCATTACCTCCATGTCGCCATCGAACACAATAAAACTCAGCCCCACTCCAGTATCTTCTAGGACCCAAGACGCGTCGAGCTGGCATCTCCATCGTCCCACCCTTTCTTGTTCCTCCACTTCCGCTATCCTCTCATTCCCGTCGTCTGCTGCTTCCAAGATGTCCGGCAGGATCTGCGCTAGCTTCCATGTTGTAGCTTCCGAAACCGCTAGTTGCAGGGTATCCACAGGTGATGTATCCTTGTTATTAAAACATTTATCGTTTCGTGCCTTCCATAAGTACCAGATCAACCATGGAAAGAAGGCCGTGCTCTCAGCTCTGCTAGGATCTGTTTGCAAATTCAGTAGCATATCAAAGTTAACAAAGATTGAGGAACTCGGGAAGACCCCCGGAGACGTCGGGACTGTCGATAATGCCCAACTTTGAATCGCTGGCGGGCATTCAAAGATGATATGGTTAATCGTTTCATTCTCCGCACCACAGCGTTGACAGACCGAGTCGTTACCGCAATGTCTTTCTTTTAGCTTGCTCGCTGAGGCGACATATCCAGACAGAGCTTGCCACAGAAAATGCTTGATTTTCCGCGGCGCCTTAAGTCTCCAAACCTTCTTCTTTAAACCATTGCAACTCGGTCCCAGGCTTATGTCCCCACGCAGCTTTTTCCGTTGTTCAACTGCAATGGTGTACCCAGACCTCACTGTGTATACCCCCGACTTTGTATGCTTCCAGCTGTAGCCGTCCTTGCGTCCCGTTTTGCTGATCCTAAGTGTGAGAATACGAGATACATCATCGGCAGCAATAAATTCATTTATAACGCCAACATTCCATTCAGCCTTGTCGACATCAATAAGGTGGTGGACTTTAAGATCAGTATCCATGATCACTGTCTTTGGTTTCGCCGCGCGAGCAGGTTCCGTAGGGATCCATGCGTCTTCCCAAACTTTCGTGTCTGCCCCTGTTCCTATCGTCCTCTTGATTCCACCGATGAGAATCGGTCTAGCTGCCATCAAGCTGTTCCACCCAAAAGATGGGGAATTTGCTTTACCTATTACAAGTGGATTCGAGTGTCTGTAGTATCTACCTTTAAGAACTCTTGCTAGAAGGGACTCGGGATGTGTAAGCAGACGCCATACTTGTTTAGCGAGAAGGGCCAGGTTGAAATCTCGGAAATCTCGGAAGCCCAAGCCTCCTTCCTCTACTGGTACACAGATTTTGTCCCATGCCACCCAATGCATCCCCCGATTGTTATTGCTTGTACTCCACCAGAAACGCGCCACTGCGGCGGATAGTTTGTTACAGATCTCTAAAGGTATCAAGTAACACGACATCACATAAGTCGGTACTGACTGGGCCACTGATTTGATTTGCACCTCTTTACCACCCTTTGATAATAGTTTACCTGACCAAGAGTTGATCTTTCCATTCATCCTCTCTTGAACGAAAGAAAAAACTTGTTTCTTTGATCCACAAATCTTTTCCGGCATTCCCAGGTACATTCCCATTCCTCCTTCGTTGTTAATATTGAGTGATCTTTTCAGATCGGTTTTTGTGGACGCTATGACCTTAGAACCGAACAGAACTGAAGATTTAGACTTGTTCAGTTGTTGTCCTGAGGCTTTCCCATAGACGTCAATGATGCGAACCAGTTCCCTGCATTGAGATTGCTCCGCTTTGCAGAAGAAGAGGCTGTCATCGGCGAAGAGTAAATGAGAGATGGCGGGGCTCCCTCTAGCAATCTTGATACCCGTAATAGTTTGATCTCTCTCCGCTTGTTTTATATGCGAGATCAGAACTTCCGTGCATAAAATAAATAGGAACGGAGACAGCGGATCGCCCTGTCGGAGACCCCGGGACGGCACGATCCTCCCTTTGGCCTCTCCGTTTATCAAGACTTGGTACGAGACGGAGGTAATGCATTTCATTATCCTTGCCACCCATATATGATCGAAGCCAAATTTTAGAAGTAGGGCTTCCATAAACCTCCATTCTACGCGATCGTAAGCTTTACTCATATCAGTTTTGATCGCCACGAACTTCCCTTTGCAGCTAGGATTTGTACGAAGCGCGTGAAACATTTCTTGGGCCACAAGGATATTATCAGTGATGAGCCTCTCTGCCACAAACGCAGATTGCGTCTCTGAAATGATCTTCGGCAGGATACTTTTCAGCCTAGATGATAAGATTTTTGAGATGATCTTATATCCCACATTGCAGAGACTGATCGGCCTAAATTCAGTCATCGCCTCCGGTCTTTCAGTCTTTGGTATTAGACATATATTAGTCATGTTTAGTCTCTCATCAAGCTCCCCCGTATCAAAGAAACCCCTGACCATATTGCAGACATCCTTCCCAACCGAGCTCCAAAAGCGTTGGTAAAAGAGGCTAGTCATGCCGTCTGGACCAGGCGCCTTCTCCGGGTTAATCGCAAAAGTAGCATTTTTAATCTCCTCATCTTGAGGGATACGAAGTAGATTCTGATTCATGTCCTCTGAGACTGTCGCGGTAATAAACCGGAGGGATTCTTCAATGGTGTCTGGGTTTGTCGTAGTGAACAACGTCTGGAAATAGTCAACAGCGACTGCCTCTATATCGTCCTCTTTGTAAACCCATTGATTCATCGAGTTTCTCAGGCGAGTAATTCTGTTGCGTGCTCGTCTTTGTTTGGTCTTCGCATGAAAATATCTTGTGTTCCTATCTCCTTCTCGCAGCCATATAACTCGACTTTTCTGCTTCCAATAAAGCTCCTCTTCCCTATATGCTTCACAGAGTTTCCACTTCAATTCCAGTTCTTCTTCGCTTGAGATCATCTCGTCGTTTTGCACTTGATCTAGTTTTTGCTTTAAGCTTTCAATAAGCTTTGCGCTGTTGGTGGGATTCCGTTTCTTCCACCTTGAGATGGACCTGCGAGTCCTACAGATTTTGTCATAAAGCTCCAGGTCGGGTTCCATCTTTAGTGCCTCCCATTCTCCCTTAACAGTGTCGATGAAACCTTCTTTACCAAACCAGTTACGGTCGAAACGAAAGTTTCTTTTTCCGCGAGCCCCTCTGTTTTGAAACCTCGCTAAGATGGGCCGGTGGTCAGATCCCCAGCGCAACAAATACTCCACATAAGTGTGGGAAAATACATTATGCCAATCTTCATTTCCGACGGCTCTGTCCAGCCTACATTGCACCCGTCCTGCTCTGGTTCTTCCTGCCCATGAAAAAATGTTCCCTTTAGATGGAAACTCAATCATCCCGCACCCTGCAAGCATGTTTTTAAACGGCAGGAAAGAGCTTTCTGGTCGTTTTCGCCCCCCTCTTTTCTCCAAATTGCTTGTGATCTCATTGAAATCCCCCATCAAGAGCCATGCTCCTGTCCTGTTTGCACTCATCCGCAGCAACCTTTCCCATACATACTCACGGTATTCCACCACCGGATCTCCATACAAGAACGTGATAAACACTTCCTGTCCGTCTATCTGCGCTTTTATATCAATCATACGATCATTATAGAAAATAATATCCACCGCAGAGTCCTCCATGTAAAACAAAGCCAATCCACCGCCCCTACCAACAGGGTCCACGGTGAACAATTTATCATAACCAAATTCAAACTTAAAGTCTTGCATAAAAGAAAAATTGTTTTTTGTTTCTGAAAGAAAAAGAAAGCTAGGTTTAAAACAGCGATGCAACTCCCGGAGGTGTTGCTTGGTCAGGTAGGCTCCGGCCCCCTGACAGTTCCAGGCGATTGCACTCATATCTGAGTACTGGGTGGTTTCTGGGACCCCACCGAACCTGATGCAGCAGTAGATTTTCGGCCTTTGGTAACCGAAGGATACACCTCAACACGAGGGACCACCTTTGAGCCTGGGTCTTTCGTCATGAAGAGACGCCCCTGTTTGGCCAGCTTGCCTTTTGGTGATGCTCGACCTCTATTCGCAAGCTTCCTGGATGCAGCTAAACCTTTTGTGTCTGGGCTTCGCGTACCCCTGCGCTTATTTAAGTTTGCCGGGGGGAGAGGGTTCTTTTGCATCCTCCTGCCCTGTTCCGACATCCTTCTTGGAGGTAGGTTGTTCCTACTTTGTTCTCTTTTCTCTTTTCCCTCTCCTCCTAAGACTCTTCCATCTTCGTGTTGTTTCTCCAAGTTTTTAGTACCTGCGGTTTGATATTCTGGAGCCATCGTCTCTTCCACCATCGTCTCTTCCACCCTAGTTTCATCAAGCAGGTCATCATTGTCTAACATTTCCTCATCCATTTCAAGTTGTACGCTGGCATATTGTTCCTCAAATTCTTTCAACTCCTCCTCCGTCATCTCCTGCTCATTATCTGTTGGCTTGTCCAGTTCTTCTAGATTTGGCCTGTTAAGGGATGGAGCACCCGTCTCAATAGGACTTCGCAATGATATCACTCTTTCTGGAGAGGTCACAAATTCCTTTTCTTTCTCCGTAATCACCTGATTACCAGGGAACTCAGTTTGAACTGTATCAAAAATCTTCAAGATTCCACTTGCCGCACGGACTGTATCCAGATTTGTTTCTTTATCTCCTGCGTTCGCTTCAATAGCCTTCCCCTTAAGCATGCGTCTTCTTTCATCTTCGGTTTCCCTTGCTATCTCTCTCACATTCCTTTGGTTAGGGGAGAGAGCCATTTGTTCATCTCTCCTTTTCCCTGGCTCTCGAGTCGGTCGCCATTCCATTCGCGGCTGCTGTCTAGGCGAGTGGTATCGTCTTCCTGCGCCATCCCCTCTGTCATATCTATGACTTTCAGAGATAGTCCTCTGGGAATCTGGTGAGTTCCTAGTTGATTTTGATGAGAGATCCATTCTTCTGTGCTCATAATGCTGGTCTTTATTCGTTTGGTCCAGGTTGCGACCCCTGGTGTCAGGACTGGAACCTTTAATTCTCCAGCTCGAGGATGAGACCGAGTCACCGTGGTGGCCCCTCACAGAACGATTTCCAGAATCTCTGCTGCTGTGCTTCGACTCCTCATATTTATCCCTGTTGTAAGGATGATATCTCTCCCGATCACGGGGATTTCTTCCTCCATAGCTATGATCAATTCTATTCCAAACATTCTTTGCAATGTCTTCTCTTTTGCTTAGAATCTTTGATCTTAAATCACCATGCTCTGTCCTCTGTGCTTGTCCTGGTCTGGCTCGCTCCTCTCTTCTTTGTGGGTGTTCCTGACGTCTCTTATCTGATTCCATCTCACGGGAAAATCTAGGATGGTTGTCGGTGTTCCACGCGTGGTTCTCGAAACCCCTGTGCAGATCGCGGCCTCTAAATGGTGCAGAGAAAGCTTCTCTGGCCGCCAGCTCCTCTTTCTCCTTACTTTCCAAACGAACTAAACGGTTAGCTTCTCTTTGTTCTGGGGACAGCTCAGGGCATGTACCTTCTTCATGCGATATTCTTTTGCAGGTAAAGCAATATCGGTGTAGCTCTTCATAAGACAAAGATACTTTGATGATATCACCATTCGCATATCCAGCCTTCCTCTCAAATTGCAAAGGTTCATCAGCATTAACAACAACTCGAACCCTTCCATTTTCGACATCTACCGTATCCACCTCTCCCAAAGCCCGGCCAATGCTCCTATATGATTCATCTTTTTTGTAATGTGTCGGTACTCCGGTGATATTCACCCACAAGAGTAAGGAGTTTGGATAGTCCTCCTTTATCGTTGGTATCCACCTTTCTAAGGAGAAGGTCCACTTATTAAAATGACATGGTCTACGGAGAAGTACTTTTTGGAGATCCTCCTCCTTATCGAAATCAAATTGGAATTTGTTATTCCCAAGGTTTGTTCCTCGTACCCTGCCTTCCACGTCCCAGATACTTCGTTTCGGCATATGTTTGATTAAAGCATCAACACTTCTACCATCCCGATGGAACATCCTTCCAACAAGGGATAGTTTATACTTCTCGACAAGATCAGTGTAATCGAATTCTGGAACTTTTATGATCTCTTCCTTGTCTTGGCTACGTCTGCGGTCATGTCGAGTACTCCCGACTCTGGTTCGATCCTTCCTTTCCCGATACATCGTAACAGCGGGGACCGGTAAGGATGAGACAGCGCCCTATTAGAGGGGAATAGAACTATTAACGTAATGTCGTTTACTTGATGCTCACGAAACCGGGAACCAAGGTATTACGCTACGAAAACAGAAGATAAAACACTGCAAGGGGCAGGAAAATTTAGGAACGAGAGGAGTGTGGTGTAGTCTCCCTCTCTCCTAGACCGCCGGTAAGAAACTAGGTCCTCCGCCTGAGACGGGGTTCAGATCTCGAAATCGCCTTGATATATATGGAGACATGATATATAGTTTCAGTGTTATTAAATTAAAAAATTAAAATCAATAATACAAAACTAAAGTTATACTGTCGTCGATTTTTTTTTTGACATCCGTCGATTTGTTTAAATGCATAGGAATATCAAATATGACTCTAAATCAATTAAAGTTGCGGCCATTATTTAGATTAGATAAATAAAGATTACGGTGTAAATTAGGACAAGTGTTAGATGCCACGCGCAACTTTTTCCCTACTTTTTGCACCCCAAATGTTGGGCGTCCACGATTAGACCTTGAAGTCGGCTTGATTATAAACATTAGCTAACTTTTTAAGCCATAAACAAATTATTGAAATGTTTTCGGTAACATTTGTTATAATGTGTTTCTGTCTTGAATTAAGTCATGGGGTTCTTGTGATATACTATATAGTTAAGGTCTTCGTATGCATTAAATTTAGGGGAGAAAAAAGCCTTATTATGTTGCTACATATGTATAATTTAGCAACGTGCATGAAACAAAAAAAATTAATACGCAAAGATCAAATGTTTTATAGAACAAGTACAAATGTAGTTCAAACGATCAGTCATAATCAACATAAACATAATACATACAACAACAGTTTAACTACAACTGTTGAGTGCTGAAGAATCTATCAAGAAAAAAGTTCATTTGAGTTTTTCTTTAACTTTGTAATTTTATTGGCCGTCTCTTTTGATCTTTTCTCTTTGGAGGAAGAAAAGAAAGATTAAAAGTGTAATAAAAATCTGATTTTGATCTTTAGATATTTTACTTACGAGAACTTTGGTACCTTTTCATGATCTTGTAATTTTATGACAGATGGAAAATCAAGAACTAGAAAGTTCAACAATGCGAAATTTTTAAGGTTCATGATAAGATGCTTTATTATTCATGATATATTCACATATAATTAAAAAACATATAAAAATAGAATAGAAGTGAAATAAACATCTTAATATTGAATATATAAAATGATTGAAAAAATTGTCTTTAACACAAGGAGCTTCAAGAAAGTAGAGACTTAAGGCTATTCTTTCTTGTAGACACACAACCTTGTCATCGGCTGAACGCTTCTTCTTTTTTTTGATAAATCATCTGAACGCTTTTTCATCCCAATAATACCATATATGATAGTTTCAGAAAAAAAAAACCATATATGATATCACACGGTCTTATTAGGTTTCGAATGGAGGTGCGGTTGAGACAAGACAAAAGCATGAACAATATAGCAAAAACAGTTAAGGAGGAGACATGTTAACGTTTGTTAGCTTTATGCTTATTGAAATAATGTTTCCACTACAAAAAGGGGGATATTGTTACAATTTTTTGAGACTAAAATTTTCAATCACATATTTATGACATAATAAAACTATTTTGTTACTTATATTTTACGTTACAAAAAGTAGCTTTTTTGTCACAATATATCGTGACTAGTTGTTATGTAACAAAGCCGCAATTAGTGACATATATATATATATAAGACGAAAATAAATGTAACAATTTCTTTACATTTTTACCAAAAAATAAATAAATATAACATGTCGTGACAAAATTGTGACAACGTTTACTGTTATTAATACTAGAATCGTTATCCGCGCTACGCGCGGAAAATACTTTTAAATATGTTAATTTTAAGATTTTAAGATGGAAATCTCTTAAAATAATGGAAATATAATTTCTAATATTAATTAAGATTTGATTGGATGTTGATGAAGATAGATTTAGTGCACTTATTATATCCAAAGGCATAATACAATAATTTGCTAGGATACTATAAAGAAACATAAATAGGTTGGAGAGTGTATTTTTTTCTCTATTGATTTAATTTGTCTTGATGTTTTTGTTTCGTTGAATAGGTGAAGTTGCTCTTGAGTTCATTATTTGGTTGACTTCTTGTTCGTTCTTTGAAGTGCTTAACATATTTGATTGAGCTGTTAAAGTAAAGTCTTGTTGCTAGTGATGAAGCGAGTTGAAATTTTTCTGTAATAGTCAGTGTATTATTTGTATGAACAAAAAATTAAATATAGATCGTTTACCTTTAGATAGTCATGGGATGATGCTTGTGATGATAACAACTTAAAATTTATGAGCTTGTGATGATAAAATTATTTAAGGTAATTCTTTCAATTAGATCATTTTAAGTTTTATCACAAAAATAAATTTCAAAAACTAAAATGATCAAAATAGTTTTTTTTGTGAATTTTTTTTAAATTTGAAATCATATTCTTAAAACCCCACTCTTCAACTCTAAATCTCAAACCTTAAACTCTAAACCCTAAACCTTAAACCCTAAAACATATCCCTTAACTCTAAACCCTAATGTCTAGATTAATTAACTCTAGGGATATAAGTGTATATTTACTTATTTTGATAAAATATTTAAGTCTATTTTGTTCATTTTTATTTTTAAGGTTTATATTTGTGACAAATACTTTTTAGGTATATCTTAGGGAATTTCTCAATTAGTTATTTAAATATTATTCTCACATATTAGTGATTTTTTATGTCAAATTTGTATTTTGTATATTTAATAACACCTTCTTGTGTGTCATTCTTTGGTTTTAATAAAGATTATTCTTGGGTCTACCCCTACCAATGTCGTTATTTCATTTTCGATATTTTTAGAAAAATAAAATAAAATAAAATATTGTCAAGTTATATTATATTTTTAAAATAAAAAAGATAAAAATTAAAAAATAAAAGTAATTACAAAAAAACAGAATTTACAAAAAAAAAAATATTTTTAACATCGTCAGCAAAATACTAAACTCTAAACCTTAAATTCTAAACCCTTAGGTAAATCATAAATCCTTGGAGAAATCCTAAACTATAAATCAAAACACTAAACCTTAATTCCTAAACACTAAATTTTAACCCTAAACCTTAAATCTTAAATTTTAAACTCTTGAGTATTTAGTGTTAAGTGTTTTTTTATTTAAATAATTAGGATTTGTTCAAAGGTATAGGGTTTACCTAAAGATTAAAAAATATTTTTCAAATTTTGTTTTTATAACTTCTACTATTTTTTTTCATTTTTACCTTTTATTTTTAAAACATAATATAAATTGACAATATTTTGTTTTTTTTTTTAATATATCCAATATGAAATAACAAATTTTATTGGTTGATTAACCTAGATGTTCACTCTAGGGATAAAACCAAAAATAAGTCTTCAATAAATGTGTTTGTCATTTCATTTTATTGCTACCAACATGATTTTTTTAGTGATCGATGATAATGCAACTTTAACATTATATATTATATTTTATCTTATATTTTGTATTTAGATTTTCCAATCTTCATGTTGTCATTTATTTTAGAATCATTTTCAATAGGTAATAGGTTTAAAAGATGTAAATAATACTATGTTGTAAATTTAGACTTTTTAGCGCAACTGAACGCTATAAATTATGAAAATTATAAATTAAAATAGATTGTTTAATGATTTTATTTTACTAAATATTTTTCTGTGTTTATTTGTTGTTTTATTTCATATTTTTAAAATTTTATTGCTTTATTCTTTAATTGCAGAGAATTGCTATTTCCAATTTTTGTACCTTCTTTCTATCTTTTTTTTTTGTTATTATTTAAAGGATCTAATAATTTTTAGTAGTGTATATGATATATACAAATTTGTTTACTATTTTGCTATGATGGAAAAAATGTTATGAAAATATTAATGTGACTGAAAATATATATCAAAACTATATTATTTATTTTGATGACATATGAAAATTTATTTGTAAATAAGTTGTATGTTGCTATCTGTATATATCATGTATTCACTCGTTAATGATTTGATATTTATTTATTATTTGGACTTCATTTCTATTGCTTTCTTGAACTAACTATTAGTGATGACTCATTTTTCAGAACTTCTTTTTTGAACGAAGGCATCATTTTCTTAAAACTTTCATTATGTTCTTCTTAATTAAACAAATCTTTTATTATATTTTTAGCTTCCATTTCTTTCTTCTTCCCTCAACACTGATTACATCATTTTGTCTCTTTAGCTAAAAAAAAAATCTAGAATTCCACCGATTCTAGATCAGCGTGAGGTTCGATTGTGGTTCCAAAACCTAGAGTTCCTGAGATTCAGACGAAGTGATAATATGTAAGGCGAAGCCTCGGATCTGTAACCACCAGTCATCCATAACACGCAACGAATGATTCTGCAATTTGAAAGGTCTCCTTTGTGTCTACTAATCTAAAGATCCGAGTCTGAGATATGTGAAAAAGGACGATGATGAGCTTACGTTAACCCTGAAGTTGAGATTCAATCATTCTAAAAATTCCAACTATACATACAAAAGGAAAGTTCTTCCATGAGATTATTTAATAAAGGAAAGATGTAAAATGATTCTCACATTTCCTTCGGTTTCAGAACCTTCATAGCTTGACAGACTGTAGAGAAGGACCATGACTTGCCTTTTTGATCAGTTCTTTGTATTCCTAGAGAACAACATATTGATGGAGTGATATATTCTTGGTCTTGTTCCTTTTGATCTTATCTTCCACTGAATCTCCTCTTTAATGAATCTGACAAACATTAAAAAACAGGCAACGAAGTTGACTTTTGTTTTCGGTCTTAGTGGTTCGATCCGATAGCTATTAAACTTAAGCGGCATTCCTCTAAAATACATAAGATGAGACTTTGTTTAACTGAAGAAGATGATGTCCTGATGACATAAACTTAACACGTTTTACATAGTATTTTTTAGATTATCACGTCGGAACTATCAAATGATGCCTTAGAGAATTACCATAATATCACATCAATATCTCAGTCACAAATCTAAACACATCAAGGAGATCCTATGTTAATTCACATTTAGTTTGAGAGTTCATTTTAAGACTAAGAACGCAATAACTGAATCAGTATCCATATTACTGATTCAATACTCCTAAAACACGTACAGTAGGTAAAGGATACAGTGATCTAGGAAAATAATTTATGGTGGATCCAGAAAGAAGGAGATCAAAGAACGAACCAGAGTTAGCGTTGTACTAATAGTGATGATCATGATAGCAGGAAGTGATTGTATTTTGTTGTGTAGGCTGAGGCTGAGAAGTACCCTGACAGGCACCTTCGTAAGGCGCAGATTGGTAATACCTAATCAATTTGATCACCAGGAAAAAAAGAGATTTAGAGTCGTGCCAGAAGATCAAAAGGTTCATTCTACCGCAAGGAATCCAAACAAAATAAGAAGTCTTTTACAATATTACATACCTGGAGGAGGATACGATTCATGCGCTTTAGCTTTGGAACTGTTAGGCTTACATCGCCATTACTTCAGTTCAGGGGATCTTCAGGTTTATTTGGAAGTAAGTTTATAAAGGAGGAGAAAGAAAGGGAGGTGAGACGAATTCATTAAGAGGGAGTGAAGAACATAATTGATTGTTGAAGAGAGTAATGGAGATTTATTGCCTGCTATAGGAAACGGAGAAGACGGAGTCTCTATGGAAGAAACAATCAACGCTTCATTAGGAATTTAGAATTTTGAGATGTGGGCTCGATCTGGGCCAATCTTTAATATTGTAAACCCACACGGAGAAGTTTATTGTTATTCATTTTTAGACTGATATGACGTGTCAAAAAATATGTTCTTCATTGGTAGATTTTTTAGTCCTACGTGGAGGGGCTGAGAAGGGAGGATATCCCCCTTTTAGTATAGGATAGATGACGAATATGTGACTGAATCTTGTGTGGCCAGTTTATGACGATTGAAGGACTAAATGTATGTCACGAATTTCTACGAAACAATGACAAAAAAGAAATTGTTGTGAGTTGTGACTTTAAAATATAACAATTACGTTACAATAGTTGGTTTCGCTAAACTATGCAAGCGGCTCGTTTGATGGCATGGTCTCTCATCTTGTTCAAGATGTCAAGGATAAAGAAACACTTGTCTAGCATTGTGTTTTGAGTCTGTGTTATTACACACTTTTCACTTCCCCCACAGTATCTTGTTTGAGGTTACATGAAAGAACACTTGATTGACTGCTGCGTTTTTTATCAGTGCATAAGCCGATGAAGAGTAAGTTTTTTTAGTGACAATATTAGTTAAGTTTAGGAATCATTAATTTAGTATATTCTCTTTTTTTTTAAAGAATATTAAGTTTATTCATCTCAAAAACATTTTTACAAAATTAATGCATCTTAGTTCAAGAGTTTTGGAAACTAAAACTTCATGATCACTAACACATAGAAATATCACCGTGTGCTAAACCACATCTCCATTGCCTTATCATATCCTCCTTGCCCTCGTAAAGAAGTGATTTGATTACGGATTTGCTTGTCAAGAAAGCGAATAAGTGAAGAAGTTGCAACCATCGTAAAGAAGTTTTCTATTACGGACAGAGAACTTCTGGACGCTGTAACCATCGAGTCGAGGAAGTTGGATTTGGAAATCTCTGTGTAAGTTGAGGGCTGAAGCGAGACCTTTTATTCATTGTCAGATTGGTTAGGGGATTACAGCAAGCTTCTCGTTGGATAATTGGACCTCCCTTGGCCTCCTTATTGATTTGGTTGGCGAGAGAGGACCAGTTGTGACTGGCATTAGTTTAAATGCGGTGGTGGCAGACGCATTAACGAGCGAGGGGTGGTGCTTTGAGAGGAGTAGAAGTAGGAATTCGATCATTACTTTCCTGAGGGATAATCTGCCTGAGTCATCACCAATTATGGCCTCAGAAGTTGATGATCAATACGTTTGGAGTATTAATGGGCAGAATGGTTCAGAGATTTTCTCTACCAGTGGGAGAGCCCTATTTCCCTGCATGTTGGAGGTGTTCTGGCACGATGTGGTATGGTTCTCGGGGAGGATTCCTAAGCATGCTTTCTTATCTTGGGTGGCAGCAAGAGATAGGATGGTAACGAGAGATAGACTTCTACGATGGGGATTGATAGTACCACCATCTTGCGTGCTGTGCGTGGGTCATAATGAGTGCATACAACATTTGTTTTTTGATTGCGAGTTCAGTGAGCAAGTGTGGTCGTTTTTCACAACGAGACTCCACCTTATTTCTCCTCGGTTGTTTGAAAATAGGTTGAGATGGTTGAAGGCTCCTGCAAGAGATAAGAATGTGAAGTTGATTGTGAGGTTGATTTATCAATCTTACGTGTGCTTGATTTGGAAAGAGAGGAACTCCAGAATACACACTGATACTGCTCGGCCCCCTGAAACCATCATTGCAGAGATAAAGCAAACGATTTGGTTGAGGTTGGATCCCTTAGCTCGTGCACAAGTTCTGGGACTAGGAGAAAGTTCAGTTCTTGCTGTTTGGCTCTCGATTTTTTAATTGCCTTAGGAGTTTTTATTGCCTTGGTTTGGGCCTTTGTTAGGTGGGGTTAGACTTGTGTTAGATCCAGTATAGATACTGTAGTGGGTTTTAATTGTAACCCAAAATTAAATAAATAAATAAGAAGGGATTTAAAAAAAAAAAGAATAAGTGAAGAAGAAGTTGCTGCCACCTCTCCATGTCGTCGTCTATTACGCTCTCGCCATAAGGAATGTACAGTGGCCTGACAAACATAGCAGAAAAGGAAAATATTAGTCCAATCTTGCTAGCTCACCAAAATTTCTACTTTTACTACTTATTACTTTGAACCACATATCAAGACAAAAAAGCCGTAGAGAAGATCGACACTATAATGGATGTAGGCTAGATACAAACTAGAACCACGAGAATATGATTAAATTTGGCGTTATAGTTTTATATTTTATATAATTGACATAGTTTTATGGTGTTGGTTTTGGAACTAAATTTAAACTGCTTTTCACTAATTTTTTGGTTATAATAGGTTACAAAATTAAGATTTTAAATTAGTCATGAATAATGACGGTTAGGAACAATATATGATGTCAGAATTTGTGACGGTAAAAAGGCTATACCGTCCTCTATATTAGTGACATTTTGTGCAATAGATCCACCACTACAAGTGACAGGTGTCACATTAAACAGTCACAAATTAAGACAGTTTGAGACAATTTGATAAGTAAGAAATTATAACAGTTTTGTTACCAATATACAACGTAACAATGTGTGACGATTTGGCACAAAACATTTAGTGGCAAGAAATTGTGACGTTATTGTTTTTCCAGAACATTTGTGACACACGTATTGCAACAATTAATAATTGGTCACAAAAACGTAACAATGATGATATTGTTATGCCTTCTAGTGATTCGGTTCTTCCGGTTAGCTCTGAGGATGTAGTGGGCGTGGTGTGGAGTTTGCTGCTGCCTTCAGCCCGAAGAAAGGAGGATTTTACGACGGCGGATGCAGCTGAGGCAGAGAGAGCATTTTAGAACGGGTTTAAACGGAGCTTGTTCAGCGGATGCAGCTGAGGCAGAGAGAGCGCCTTTGAACAGGTTTAATGGAGCTGTGTTGTTTGAGCTGTTGGGCTATTGCAGTGGAGTAATCTGTGAGATTGTAGAGAGAGAGAGAGAGAGAGAGAGAGAGAGAGAGAGAGAGAGAGAGAGAGAGAGAGAGAGAGAGAGAGAGAGAGAGAGAGAGAGAGAGAGAGAGGGGTAAGGGTAGACATGTCAATTAGCGCCGAAGTCCGCAGTCCGAACCTGCTCAGCCCTAAAAATTACCGGACTTGAGCTTAGTTTTATAAACCTACAAAAATTGGGCCTTTCTTGCTAAGCCCATTTGGGCTTTGGGTATTTTGGATTTAAGCCCGTTTGGGCTAAGATCTACCCGAAAATCCAAAATTTTATATTTTAGCTTAAATATTATCATTCTTTCTTGTAATCGAAACTATTATTAGTATTGACATAGTATTTTAGTATTTTTATTCAAACTCTAATAAAGCAACTATAAAAGTTGTTAATGCATTTTATTGTTTCATCGTTACAAGTGTTACATTTAAATTTTGCAAATGTACCTTCTTCTTTTATGTATTATGATATATGATGTTTATTTCCTGTAAAGGAGATATATAGACTTGTCACGAAAAGTGATTAACCCATTCAAATATGACTATTCAGTGCGTAGATTAAACTCTTAGATGGTTGTCGTAATTAAGGAATCAATTAGTTCAACGCACAAACGAGTAGGTTCTACCATCTATCTATATATATATAAAGTAATATTCTTCTCTCCTGTGAGAGCGCCACGTCATCAAATACTATCACCATAAGCTGACACCTGTCCGCCTAATTTAAACGGTGTGTTTCGCCTTTGGTTACGGTCTCATGTTTGGGCTTCATATTCCATGAAATCCAGCCCGTTTTGCGTGAAGCAGTGATATTATTGATACGCAACGTTTCGTTGATTACGGTTACACGGTACAGGGTTCCACCACAATCGTCACAATCTGCCATTAGAGAGACTGAGGTGCAGAAGTCGGTGTGACGATTCAATTTGTTGGTTTCGATAAGGTCCTTTCGCCTTCTTTCCATCAATCGAAATGAGGTAGCTTCCAGATCCATCGCATTAAACATGTTATTAACTCTTTCGGCCACGATCTACACTTAATGTGTGTTAATCTTCTTAGACGCGGTGCTTTCACGGTATAAATAGGTATGTTTGGCTCCTCTTCAGATTATCTTTGCCGGCTTTCATGGCCAAATAAGAGGAGATCGAGAAGAAGAAGAGAGAGGTTTGGAAAAGGAATTATAATATTTTTTGTTGTGTCGAAGAAGAGACCGGTCGATTGGTAAGGTGTATATAATTCTATCATCCTCATCAGAATCTTATTTATTGAACACAAAAACTTCCCTTCTAGATTTTGTTTCTGTAAAAGATCAGAATTTAATGATATAGTATGTTTTTTTGGCGCTTATATGAGTTATCTATACTATATTAAAAGGGTTATATGAGCTTCATACAGCATGTCCACGTCGGATTAAAAATTCATCCAATCAAAAGTTTATGTTTTGACACGTCATTTTTCATTCACTTGAAATTATACGCTTCATCTTCCTCCAACTCGCGGAGCAAACCTCCGTTCCAACACTTCTGATTCTCTTTTGCCGTTTCATAAATTTCATGTGTTATCATAACCCAAACGACATATATCTCCCTTTTTTCTTCTCCCCTTCACTCTCTATCCATCCATCAAAATCTACGGCCAAAGACGAATCAGAATCGCTCTGGCCCCCACAAGCCACCTTCGTCGCAACATGCATCATCGGCGACCTTAACGCCAACGACATCAGAGGCTGAACAGCAAGAACGTAATTTTCTCTTATGTTAAATATCAAAAAGTCAAAGACTTTTTCATGCTCATATGAAATAAAAAAAGGAAATCTTTTTGTTCAAAGAATCATAACTTCGACAAAAGTATTGAACTTTGTGACGATTGAGCGAAGATGGAGAGACTGAGAGATTGTATAAAGGAGCTTAGAGCTTACCGGAGATTTCTGCTCCGGTCTTCTCTCCGGCGACTCGCTTCTTCACGCCGGTGATGGTATCGAACCTCTTTTCCAAAACCCATTTGTTTTCTGTTCGAGTTTCATTGAATCGGTCTGTGTTTTTGTGGACGCAGAGACTGTAGAAGCATTTGCAGGTGTTCCTGAGTATCCTCTGTACAAGCGTCTAGCTTTAAGCCTATTGAAATCGATTGCTTCTGGTTGTTTCTGTGGGAGTTTTGAGAAGGTTTCGTTGGGGAAAGAGGTTACCTGGTTGAAGGCGAAAGAGGAGGAGTGGAGCAACATGATAACCCAAAAGGGTTCTGAGTTAGTCAACGTGAGTTTGATCAAGAGTCATCAATGCTTATTAGAGTTTTTGTTTGATTTTGACTGTTCCTTTTGCAATAATCTTAACAGGCCTTGAAGTATATAGCTTGTGAGCTTCAAGTTCAAGAGCCCTTATTCTCCCTCGAAAGGTACAATCTTGTCTGAAAATGTTATGTGTGTTTGTCAATGTCAACAACATCAAGTTCTTGATTAGAGTTTGTGTTGCTTAATTTGAATTGGATACATTAGATGGTGTCAAAACAGTTGAGGCGAGGTGTTTTGAAGCGGAGTATGATAGGTAATGAGAAGTGAAAAGTTACTGAGCATGATTCCAAACCTTTGTGAATGTTGTGTGTTCACAAGTGTTGTTTGCATTCTTCAGAGTTCAACAGAGAGGCTCTCTGGTTATGATAAATAAATGTCTCCTGTTTGAAGTTATGGTAAGATTATATTTCTTTTGCTTTCATGTTTTTGCAATAGATATCTTGTGATAGATCCTCCTCTTCTAAATATATAGGAAATGCACAAATATTCATCTTTCTACGAGCTGTTAAAAGCTGAGAGTCCAGAGAAAGTCTTCCCTGGAACCAATTCACTTGAAGAAGGTAAGCTTCTTTCTTTATCTCAATCCCTAGCCATTACCTTCTGTGTAAGTTAATTTCTCTAATGGTTTTCACATTCTTAGGTATGCAAATGTTCAAGAAGTTGTGTGATGTTGTTGATCAAGAGAAGAAGAACAACGGTGTTGTTGCAATCCATCTTAGTAAATCAGTTTCTCAGCCTTGTGTAGCTTTGTCTCACATACTCTCTGTACGTTCTAGCTTTTTCCATGTCTCTACTTCTGTTGTTCATATGATTCATTCTCTTATGCTTCTTCCAAAAACTACAGGGGTTAGGAAAGCTAGAAAACTAACCTTTACAGATATTGAGTGTGAACTTCTTCATGTTATTATCGTGTCACACTATACTGTATTTGCAGCACTGTTTGTATAAAGTTACAAGAATATAGTACTGCTAAAAGAGCTAGAAAAAGGCGTTGCAGTTGCACCTAATGAATCAAAGTTTAAGATGATGGTAGATGAATGCAATTGAAGGTAACTATTAAATTTATAAAAAAAAATAATGTTTATGTACACCATGTACATATACAAACAACCTCACAAAAAAAAATTGATTTCAATTTTATATTTTATAAAATGATCATTAAACTATGTCGACTTACTTTTAATTTTCATAGTTTTAATTTTCATAGAACTAAAACTGTAAAAAATTAAAAGCAATAATAATGACAGGTATATGAATAGCTATTAATTCATCAGTCTCTGCGACCCGAAGACGTTCAAAATACCATAATCATAAATTACTAAATGAATTATACAGTAATTCAAAAAATAATTGACAATTATTACACCATTGATTCCAATCATGGGTAAGGAACTAAGGATTCATCGAGTAGAGTTTGAAAGTATGCTTCACATTCTTTGTCTCAATTCAAGGAGTGTCCTATTTGTTGATATTCGAATATATGATCACTTATGCATGTTTTGTGGAAACTAAGTTTCCCAAATTGAATCAGTAAAATATGCTACATATTTTTATCGGTTTAACTTCTAAGGCATCCGTTTTGATGATATTGAAATATATTAGATCCCTTACGTATCTTATTTATTTTGATTAATAATATCCACTTGGTTTTTCTTTATTAAAGATTCAGTGTACGAAAACAAGTTCACTTTTTGATTAAGATCATTGTGAATTGATGAGATGTGGCTATCCATTATCAATGTACAACTCCTTTCAAATGTAAGAACATAATATCTCTTTTGTGGTCAAATGAACATAATATCTTTTTTTTAAACACAAATGAACATAATATCTATTATGATAATTTTTCATAAAGTAACATATATTCAGACAAAAGGTTATAAAATATTATTCTATAAATGGTTAATTAATGCATAAGTTAATATTCACTTTCTTTAAAATGATTTCAGGACCAATTATTTTATAAATGGTTAATTAATTTATGCATAAGTTAAAATTCACTTTCTTTACAATGATTTCAGGATCATTGGTGTAGAAAGTGAAATAAATTATATCTACATACTTTTGATAAATATTTTAAGCCAGGGAATTATTCAAAACTAGAAAAGTATATTTAGTTTTTATTCAAATCTACAATATTTTTTATTTTATTTGAAATTATTTATTTTCTTCAAAGAATTTTTTTCAATAATATAAATATATTTCCTTATTCTAATTATTGAGCAGAGATATAAATAATTTTAATAAGGAAATATATTTATTACATTGGTTAAGTCTTTACTAAACAATATGAACATATTTTCTCAAAATATGGGAAAATAATTGTACGAAAATTAAGTTTTATTTTTTCATAAGCTTATGTTTCAAAATATATATTAAACTATAATAGTTTTTACTTTTTAAAATTTGAAAAAAAAATATTTAGAATATAATCCGCAAAACCACAATCAGACTTGAGATCAAGGTATTGTTTTACTATATCCATGTTGTATTTTGGAGATTTCTTTTAGATCATTCACTATGATTTTCACTGTTTTTAATGATTCAATGTATGTTTTTTATTTTGAATCAGAAAGAACTAGCTCAAAGATTTGAGAGAGTAAAGTCTATTGATCTGCATCTTAAATAGAACCATGGTAATTTCAAGCATTTGATTGTGCTCCCATGCAACTTAGTTGTAGTGATTGAAAGACAACTTTAGACCACTTGGTATCATTAATTTTGTGGAGTACCAACATATTTTTTGCTTTTATAGTTCTTACCTTTATTTTATGACCGGAACCGATATCACATTATTTAGCAGGTTTCTAGAAAGTTTATGTTCTAGAATTTTGTGTATTTGGAACTATCTGACACATGTGGATGAATAGTTTTATTTTCTTTATCTGTTTTCATATGCACTAATATTCAATGAAAAAAATTTGTGATGAGTAATGACCAAAAGTGCAATTGGAAGATTATTTTTATGTATTCTATGAGGTTCCATAAAAGAAAAGACTAAGATTTTTGAGAAGAGGCTAAAATTCTTAGTTTAGAGTCATTGTTGGTTTGTATGATTTAAATATCAAGTTCGGGTAGATTTAAATATCATAGTTGTATGTTTGTTAGTTTTTACTCTTCCTATATATGATTTCCAGTAATAAAAAACAAAAATTGTGAATTCAAATTATTTTAAATTTGTTAGACACAAATCGATGAATAAATACAAACAAATTTTAAAATTTCTACCAATTTAATAGTTTAAAATCGATTGTATTATATATTCACGAAATATGGTCATATATAAGTGTCAATTTTTTAAGTTAACTAAAAACTATACGAATACCCCGGGCGTAGCCCGGAAAAATCTCTAGTGTTGATAAAAGCTCTTTCCTTTTTATGAGAAGAACCATTTGCTTATTCTCAGTAATTTTATGCTTGATGACTAAGAAGCTTAGTGGTGGAATTACATATCAGGAATTTAAAGGTTTAGCTGACCCCATGAGGAAAGAAGTTGCTTTGGTCAGGAAGGAGATTGATTCTGTCAACAAATAATTAAAGCCATTGGCAACGTAAGCTCTCTCTCCATCAACGTAAGCTCTCTCTCAACGTAAGCCATTTCATCTTTCAATCTGCCATTGATAGATTTGTGTGTCAGGTTGTTTGAAGCTTCTGCCTCCTGAAGAGCTTGAGCATCTTGATATCTTAGAGCGCAAAGAGTCAAGCTCCCCTGTTAAGAAACTTGTGTACCTAACCGGTACAGATTCAAGCTCTCATGTTCGTGGGAACGGGACACGTTTTAATTTGTTTACTGGGAACGGGGAACCAGACTTTTGCTGAGAGAGAGAATAGTTTTCAGGTCATCACTTAGTAACTCTTACAATGCTAATAAATTGAGTTTCCTTATCATTCTATGGTTCTTGATTGCTGCGTGCTGTTTTGTTGTGATCAGGTGAGTGAGACAGTTTGTGGGTTTTTCAACGTGAATGGAGGGTTTAGGATTTCAGATGAGGATAAGATATGCGAAGTTGCCAAATTGTAGTCTCCACATGTGCTTTTGGTGGGGGAGATAACCTTTACCAACCTATTGGAATGTCTAAGGCATCAACTCAAAAGGTTTGTCACTCTGATTCTCTTGAACTGTTTTTATTTTTGAACACATCTTTAGTTCTTTTGTTGAACTATTCTGTCTGCGGCATTCATTCCTATGTTGAAGTTTTTTTATTGTGAATTCAGGTTTGCTACGTTACGTTTTGGGACGATGTTACACACGCAACGCAGGAAGCAGAGGGTCATAAGATTGGCGAGAATTCTCTTTTAATAAAGGCCTGGATAATATCAAAAGTTTCATTAAAGCAAAAGCAACATTTCATAAGCCATTATAGTAAATATCAAAATCAGTAGAAGCGAAGATAACATTTGATATAAATTTTGTTGATGTGCCAAGCTCTCACATGCAATATGTAGATGGTATTATTCATCTTCGACAGCCAGAAAATTGCATTGTAATAAACTTAAAGAACCTTATTTGTTTGATTTTCTGAACTGGAGAACCTTATGTGTTACTAATCACACCCTCTCTACATAAGTTTAATAAATTTACACAAAAATCGAAAAGCAAATGATAGTTTGTTATACTAATAACTTGAGCATTTTAAGAGAAACACACATCAAACACAAACAACGAGACATGAAATAAAAATTGAATACAAAAAAAAAATTGAATGCAAATAAAAAACAAAAAGATAATATGTTTATAAGCTCTTTTGAAAAACCAATATCTTATAAGTTAAATCACAACCGCTCATATACGAAGTATATATTAAATTTAATTTGCATGTACTCCCTCCATTTGGTGAATGTATATGTTTTAGAATTTTTTATGTATAGTTTCTATAAAAAAATTTAGTTGATAATAAAAAATAATTAAACTACAAAAAATAATTAGACCTATTTAAAATTCATATATGGCTATTACTTCTTATATAAGTTTAAAAAAAACTCTAAATTAGTCAACAATAAATTTTAAAATCACTCAACAAAAGGTAATTTTATTATCAAAAATAATTTTAATAATAAATGTTACATAACGTAAAGGAAGTGGTTTAATATGGGGATTGCCAACAATAGTCTGCCATATTTGGTTGTGGAAACGAAAGTGAAAACACGATCAATACATATTTTAATAGCTTAGCTTGGGTGTCTATATTGTTTTGTTTAAAGAGGAAAGACCTCAGTTTTACATATCCGTGCATTATCATGTGATGTCACAACTATAATATATAAAAACCACAACACGAAATTTGTTATGCTTTGGTAATAACTATTTTGGTCAACAGCCATTTTAAAATAACAATATGATTATGGTCATTGCTCAAAATTGATTATATAAAAAGATGGTGTAGGACAAAGTGGAACAAAAAAGTTTAAAAAGGTAAATTTTCAAACATCTATGAAAGTTATGAAATCAATGGTTCTAAAACTAAAAAAAAATTTATTGGTTGTCTATTTAACAATATTTAACCCAAAAACTTATATAAGTGAGATTAAAGAATATTTAGATCATGGGTCCGATTAGTTGGGTTATAAATCAAGAAACTTTGATGAAAAAAAATTAGTCTGTAATTTTTAGTGAAATGATTGTAAGTGTTTTTATGTAAAAAATAATATAACATTTAAACCGTTGATTTTAAAAAAAAAACATTAAGTAAGGTTGTAGATCTAAAAGGGGAGAATCCATTAAATTATTTAGAGACTAATTGGAAACATAAGATAGTTGTAAGTGAAATGATACATATTTATAGTCCAACCAATCAAACACCATAACTAAAATTTAATTAATATTAGTTCATTTTGCATATCACCTTATATATATTTTTCAATAAAAAATTGGGACTGAAATTTTAAATCCATAAAACAACAGAAATTAAAATTAAAATAATTTGATAATTATATAACTACTTTTTTTATAATATATTATACTTAAATAAACATACAAAATATATAATCAAAATTAAAATTTAAACAAAAAACCCGGGCGTAGCCCGGGCCGATCCTAGTTTGCTATTAAAAATATGTTTTCTTTCTTTTACTCACTCGTAGATCCAGATGGGTCATAAATCTATGGATATCGCTCGTGGATCAAGATGGGCCAAAAAACTCTGGATCTGGTTCAATTGAGGTTGTGGCTATGAATAGAAGTGAGCTTTTATGGAGTTTTAAAATGACTAAAATTGTTATTTCGAACCGGTTTGAATAAGAAAATCTGGTTCAATGGAGGTTGTGGCTGTGAATAGAAGTGAATTTTAATGGAATTTTAAAATGACTAAGATTGTTATTTCGAACCAGTTTTAATAAGAAAAACAAGGTGTACTAACTCACCCACCCGTAAACACGAACACAAACAATCAAGGCGTAAAACACAACCCCTCACTTATCTTCGTTTGGTATGGTGATATGATATAGCGAATAGCCATACAAAAAGTCAGTCTGTTTAGTGAACAAAATGTGGTGAATGCAGTCGCCTAGATTGATGAAAACCAAAATAAGCATTCACAACCTAAAGCTCAGGATACAGCTCAAGCGTAAATAAATGAGAAATCTTCTCCCCATTCTATCACAAAATTACACAGACTATGTTTGTGAAAATCCGTCCCGCTCACTCAGAACCCGGCTTACAGCTCTGCATGGCACCGACCCCAACTCCTCACTTATGAACATTCATTGGCTCCATAATAAGATTGTTGATGTGCTTGGTGTTTTTCGAACTCAAAACCTCACATTTTAACAACATTCCCACAGGACGAGCTGTCACCAATGATCTACAGGTCAATTGGTAACAACTTGTTCTGTGGGAGTGTTGTTAAAGGGTGATGTCTTGGGTTCAAGGAATACCAAGCGCATCGACAACCTAAGAGAATCTCCAATGTATTACTCTATTTTCTACTCCAAAATTGAGTTAAGTTTTACTCCTATGTATTACTCCATTTTTTACTTCAAAATAGAATATTCCTAATATATTATTTTTTTATTTTTTTTAATTAGTAATATCACATTTCATTTATACTATTTGAAAAACAGTCCATTTACTACATTACATAGCTTAAACACAATAATAAATCAACTTAAATTATTCATTAGAATTAGTATAATTTTCCCACAAATGAAAAATGAACTTCTTTATTTTTTATTTTTTATATGTATGATCTATTAGTTTTTATATTATATATATTTTGTTGCATAAAATAGTTCATTAGATGGCTATATATAATCAAGAAATATTAACAGTAAACTTTATAATATATATAGTAAAATTATTATTATTATTACTTATTTATAAAAAATTATTGAAAACGAAAATATGTATATGTGGAGGACTATTTTATAATAAAAAAAAAGTTCAACGCCATTTTGGAGTAATGAGTTGGTTTACTCCATATTTGGAGTAATCATGTCTATTACTCCATTTTAGAGTGGGTTTTGGAGTGGGGTTGGAGATGATTTTACTACAAAATGGAGTTTGGAATGAGTTTTGCAGTGGGGTTGGAGATGCTCTAATTATGGAGCCAGTGAGGGCTCATAAGTGAGGGGTTGAGATCGGTGCCATGCAGGGCTGTGAGCCGGGTTTTGAGTGAGCGGGACGAGTTGTCACATAAAAGTCGACTTTTATGTGACAACCCGTCCCGTGGACCCCAAGCTGGCTCTGCAGAGCATCAACCCCAACCCCTCACTTATGAGTCCTCACTGACTTCATAATTAGGTTGTTGGTATGTTTGGTGTTACTCGAACCTAAGGCTTCACCCTTTAACAACTCTTCCACAGGCATGGGGTCCACGGGACTGGTTGTCACAAATTGTAACATCTCGAGTTGTGATATATAGAAAGGTTTAAGAGAATTGATTTGGCTACTTGTGTCACCAAAGTTGACTTATCTTTTCTGTCACACATCCGTTTAGAACTCAAGAGTTAAGCATGCTTGGGCTGGAGGAGTGAAAGGATGGGTGATCTATCGGGAAGTTATTCGTGATATCGTGCGAGTAAGGTCAAAGCATGGGAAAAGGTTGGTTGGTGATTGCAGGGTCAGTAAACACTGATTTCGAGCCTTCATTAAAAGTAACGCACCGACCGTTGAAATGGGATGGGCCCACAGGCCGAGAGAGCGGGCATGTGTGGCCTATTAGCCGTGGGCGGTCGGGGCATTACAAGTGGTATCAGAGCTGGTTAGCCAGCTCGGTTCTGACCCGAGAGACGCCTTGAGACCTGTCGTGGGGCGCAATGAGGACGTTGCGTTCTTTGAGAGGAGGTGAATTGTGACATCTTGAGTTGTGATATATGGAAAGGCTTAAGAGAAATGATTTGGCTGCCTATGTCACCAAAGTTGACTTACCTTTTCCGTCACATCCGTTTAGAACTCTAGAGTTAAGCGTGCTTGGGCTGGAGTAGTGAAAGTATGGGTAACCTATCGGAAAGTGATTCACGATATCGTAAAAACACGGAAAAAGGTCGGATGGTGATTGCAGGGTCAGTAAATAATGATTTCGAACCTTCGGAAAAATTAACGCACCAATCGTTGGAATGGGATGGGACTCACAGGTTAAAAGAACAGGTGTGTGGTCTATTAGTCGTGGACGGTCAGGACATTATAATATTGTGCGCTTTTGTTTGCATTTTTTCACCTGGCTGAGGAATCTTGTGTGGGTATCAAGAATTTAAAATAGGTTTATGTATTTCATTTTACATTGTGGAAACCAAGTAACCCTTTAAAGGCCCATACGTTATATTCACGAAGGCCATTTTCTCAAATTGTTTTGGATTTTCAGTCTCTACAAAACATCGTTCAAATTGCAAATTTTTAAGACTTGATTGATGCATGAGTTGGCTTGGCTCAGACAATAATTTCACTAAGTCCAACTTTTTTCTAAAAACCGAATTGGAAATCGCATTAAATAAATTAGGTGACCCGTATAACGAGATGCCTACCGAGAATCAGCCAGCAGGTGGAATCACTTTTGAACCCTACGAGATGCCAACCGAGAATCAGCCAGCAGGTGGAATCACTTTTGAACCCTGTTCATAATCGCGCTAGGCGTAACACGTATGATGAGGTACCACCTAGCGTCTAATCTATTATTCAGGGATTATACGGAAATTAATTATAGGGTTTTTATACAATTTCAATGGCTATATATTTAAATATGGGAAGTTAACATGTTGTTCTGATCGGTCTAGTGGTTTATCTTGGCTTTAATGACGAAGAGTTGGGCGGTTTGAGTCCAGGGGACTATATATGTTTTGATCTTTTTTTTTTTCATTTTAAGGGTTAATGAGTAAAATGACCACATCCCTCGTCTTCAACCTTTGTTTTCTGAAGCTGCAGCTGTTTTACGTTTTATTTTTTTTTTGACGATTTCAAGGTTTTTTCTCTTTAATCTTCTAAGATTTAATCGAAATTCATCAGGTCTCTAACATATCATGTTATTTTAACATTGAAATCTTCAAAATCGTGAACTGTTTACACAGCCTGAGTAATACACCGAACATGGTCAACTCGCAACGGTTGATGTCTGTGTAACAGATTTGCGGCGATTAAACGTCCACCTAGAACACATTTTTGAACAAGGCTTTTGAGTAGATAGATAGAATATCTTTTCCAAGGGGATACACACAAACCACATTCAGACAAAATCAACCGCTCGAAACGCTCCTCCACAGATAGTCACAACGCACCAAACGCATTTCATGAATCTCACTCACGTGAAGCATGTAAACTTACCTAAAGACATCTCCAATGGGACACAAAAATGTTTTCTATATTTCATTCTAAAATAGAGTAACTCTATTACAGAGTTAGATTTGATCTAATAGTTCATTTTATAATAGAGTTAAAGTGGAATATTGAGTAGTATTGTTTTTTACTCTATATTTGGAGTGAAAACAACATTAATCTATATTTCACTCTATTATATTATTTGGTGTATATAAAATATGTTTCATAAAATTAAAATTTTGTTTTAGATATAATTTTACTAAAGGTCACCAAAAATATATTTAAGTACTAAAAACAATGATGAATTTTACTGTGAATATAAAATACAATACAATTTTTTGTACATATATAAACTATATATATATATAATTATTGATTTATGATTACAATGAGACCATATATTTACATAGGACTTTCTACAAAAATATACTTTATTATTTTATCGATTTGTATCTTGGGACCGTAGAAATTTATTAATTAATTGTGTGTTTATTAATTGGCAGAGTTTCTACTGTATATATGTAAGCAGTCTAAATAAATTTTTAAATCTTCACATTATTTATATATCAAAATTAAACCAATTATGTTTTGTATTTGGTTGAAGTTGAACTAGGTGTTATGGCTGACCGGTGTTGGCACAATATTTTTATTTAATTCAAAACCGATTATTAGCTCAACTTGGATTCGGTTAATTAAGAGACACCATTGGTACAATCTGGCTAATCGACTTCGCTTTGATTTCAAAATACTGTTTAAATTAACATCATAATAATATTTTTTAATATGATTCTGATAAAGAAAAAAAAACAAATCTTCCGGTTTTTAAAGCGCCAAACAAAATCTAGTTGAAATTTTAAATTAGACCTATGACTAATCATTTGGTACAAAACATTCGTAAATGGGCTTGCAATGCCTTCTCAACTATCTTTTGTCAAACGATCTTTGAACAATCACAATATAAAGCCTTTTTATATACGGAAAGAGAAAGATATCATTCTTTTCTTTTCTTTTTGCTAGAGAGAACAAATATGTATGAGCTGAGTCTTCTTTTTTAAATATACCAAATGACAATTAATATGTATGTAGTATAACCTATTTCATGTCCCCACTTGAATGTTAACTTTATCAAAACCGACTAAATCATAGATTTGGATATACAAAAAAAGATTTGGTGGTTGAAACTAGTTCACTGGATCCATTATACATGGCTGAACCTTCAACGTACATGGTACATATTTAATGAAAAGAAAAATAAATTAAAGGCATTCAACGTAATTTCTTTTATAAAAAAGTTTCGTCTTCCTCGAAATTTCCTAGCCATGCTGTAACATACTAATCCTCCGAGTTTGTTATAAAGATATAGACACAAAAAAAATTAATGTAAAACTTATTGAGGTCGAGATTGTGTTGTAGTGATCTCTTTAAGTCCGTGTTGAGAGTAGGTACGAAAGCAGTACGGTGCCAGTTAATTCATGGGTCATCAAGATAACATTTGTTTTCTGACTCATAACTCAGATAGTGTTGTTTTCACATTTCAGAATTAATATACCAGTTGTGTATCATTGACAAGTTTCTAGATTCTTGTTCAATTCTAAAATTTCACTGAAATAAATGTCAGAGGACCAGAAAAATGGGCAAGTGTTACAACTCAAAAGTGAAACTGAAAGAAGCCACGATCCAGATGCTTCTTTTCTCTTCATGCAAACGCATATTGTTTTCTGGAAAGCTGACAAAATACGCCCATATTCTTTCATACGCTCTGACATTTGCTGAGTTTTGCGTAAGACCGAAGTGTGAAATCTCAAGACGAAGACAACAAAGTACCATCCCATGATTAGTCGTAAGCTTCGTGAGAAAGTCAAGGCTAACATGTCATCTATCATCTTTTCCTACATATGATCATGTGCATATCTTTGCGTGTCTTAAAGCTACATGATGCTTTTTACTCTCATTTAGTTGTTTATATCAAATCTTAGCATATACATATTTGTTCGCATAAATTTATATATATTGCTGTGGATTATGAATGGACAGAAATTTAGTTGGAAACTTAAATAATGCTATACCAGTTTGAAAATCTTCCAAAAAGAACGAATTATATCTATTTCTTATGAAAAAGAAAAAAAAATCAGACAAATTTCTATATACTCCTTTTTAAAATAACACAAATTGTGGAGAAACAATTATTTTGGTTAAAAGATGATTACGAGTGAGTGTGACGAGAGAAAACGCGGTTTGGGTTTGGGTAGCAACTAGCAAAGAGACAGAGTGAGAACAGCTGTAATTTGAAGTCACTCTCTTATCAATTCAGGCATCATCACCACCTTCTCTCGCACTCTTCTGACTTCACTCTTCACTATTTTGGTTTATCCTTTTCATTTATCTACCATATTTTGTGATATTTATTTCATAATATCTACTGTTCTATGTGTCTACTTATGTGCGGAAACGCAGTATCACTCTTGCTAGTTAATACTCCATATGTTTCAAATATAGATGTTGTCTAAAGTTTTTGTACTGAAAATACAAAATTTTATACAATTAATTTAGCGTACATAAAAATATCATTAAATAAAATTAGGTCAACCACTAAAAAATACAATATTGTGTAATTAGACGCAACTTTCAAATAACAGTAAATTTTATCTATAATAGTGAAAACATCAATTATTTTAAAACAAAAATATTTTCTTTAAATATCAAATAAATTAAAACAGAGGAAATATTCGTTAATGTTGTTTATATAAGCAAAACGTTTCTATGTTTTATTATAACTAGATCCTTTCTCCGCGCTACGCGCGGATAATATATTTAAATTTGTTACATTTATCATTTTTATTTGTATGTAAATTTTTCTATATTAAATTATATATAATCAATTTTTAAATTTGATTTTTTTTTATATTTTTAGTTTGAAGTAAATATTTCTATTATATGTAACACAATTAACTAATAAAATATGAAGAATCAAGTCCGAGATTTTAGAGTTATGTAAAAAAAATATAATTTTGTATAGAACACAAATTATCTTAATTTAAAAGATCAGAATCTCATCTCGAATAAATTTACGAAAAGAAAAATCCAATAACCTACTTAAAATATAAAACTACCTTTTAAAAAAAGCGTACTTAATAATATTTTTTTATGTATAAATAGTTGAAGACTGACAATTGAATATCGATCTAGAATATTATTTTAATATATCTAATGTAAAATATTAATTGTAATAAAAAAATTTTAAATTTTGTAATATTACATGAATTAGAAGTCTTTAAAATCTAAAATCTATTTTATTAACATACTATATTTTTTATTCATTTATTATTTTGACGTTACAAAATATTGCTTTAGTTTTATTTGTATATTATTTTTTTGAATAATTTAGTTTCTTTTTAAGTAATTTTAAAATTATCAAGAATATAATATATTTAAAATTATTTATTTAAATATATCCTAATATGATGTCTCATTTTTATGTGTGTTTGCGTTGAGCATATTTAATTTGTAATTTGTATATTTAATAACACCTTATTGTGTGTCGTTCTATGGTTTTAATAAATGTGTTGTCATCTCATTTTTATTACTACTAACATGATTTTTTAGTGATCAGTGATAATGTATTTTTAACGTTATGTATTATATTTTATTGTATATTTCTTAACTCTTCGTGCTGGCACTTTTTTTAAAATCATTTTAATTAGATAATAGGTTTCAAAATGTAAATAAAACTGTATATGTTGTAAATTTAGACTTATTATTGTAGCTGAGCACTATCAATTGGAAATTATATTATGATTTTATTTTATTAAATCTTTCTTTCTGTGTATTTTTTTGTTTTATTTTGTATTTTTACAATTTTATTGCATTATTCTTTAAATGCAGAGAATTGATATTTCCAATTTTTGTTTCATATACCTTAAAAGTCTTCGGTTGATTTTTGTTTGTTTTCTTTCTCCAATTATAATGTAGAGTTCGACCGTTTCTTTTTTTTTTTGATCAGACTACTAATATCATCAGATAGAAAAACTTAAACTCTAAGAATGGAGTGAGTGTTTGTCAAACTGATTTAACCAATAATATAGAGAGATATTATAATATTAGAAGGTATGTAAACTCTTCTATGTTGTCCTACGCTGGACATAATTATGTTGTTGTCAATTGATTCTATATTTGTGATAACTGGAAATACATCTTTTTGTCTTCCTTACATCATTCTTAATTGGTTTACGGTTCGACTATTTCTAATATACTGAGAGTAACATAAAATTAGATGTTGATTATCTCCTCCCAATTAGGAATGCACAGAATGAGAGAAATTCAAGATCAGACCAGTTTACAATTTTGTCCTTATATCTATATAGAGTTAGTTTATAGATTACTCTATTTGTTTCAAAATATAATCAATTTTAATTAAAATATGTAATATTTAAAAGTTATTACTTTAGAAAACTGTCATTTAACATATAAATTTAATCGATTACACAGTAATTTACATAATTTAATTGGCTACACAATATCCAATAAATATAAAGTTACATTGAAATATAAAAACAATTTATATAGTGAAACAAAAAATACTTTTAAACTATTATAGTATAAAACAAAGAGAATATTCAAATTATGTTGAACATTAGAATAGTAAAAATCAGAAAAGCTGAAATCTCAATGTCGATCATTTACGTTGGCTATGTTATTAACTTTGAAGATAACGTGAATGATCAAGAACAAAAAGATTAATTTTAGCTTCATTCTTTTTTTTTAATCATTTTACCAAAAAGAAAAAAATAACAGGAAGATGACTAATAAAAAAAGATACAAACAGAGTACTGTAAAAAGATGTTGTTCACAATATCAAACATTATAGTCTCAAAAATAGTCAACTTTGTATTAAATATTAGTCAAAATAATAAAATACATAATATTAATAAATTTCATTTTAAATATAATTTAATTTTTAAAAAATTTATCATTGCACATGGTGCAGAAAACTACCTAGTATTATTTGAATTTCAAAAACTATCTGATGCACTAACTTTTTGTGACAAATCAAATTTAAGGAACTGGGCAAGAAATTAAGAAGAGGGATATGGAGAGGTATAAAGAGTCTTCACTTGATGAGTTATAATGGAGCATTGAAGTGTCATTGTTGTAGTCGTGGAGTTACACTGGTGAAGTTGGGTAGACGAACAGATTTGGAGTTGCTGGAGACGTCTGAGGCAAGTAGGCTAAAGAAAAGGAAGCTATAAGTTATACAATGGGCTTGGATGGTTCGAGACCCATCATCTTAACATTCGCGATGATGTGGTAGTTTGATTGGTAGAGAATATTTTATCCTATGTGGCACTCTTAAGAAGCCTCAAAATTAGTAGCTTTTATATAGTAGGATTTATATATTACAAATGGTTATAAATATAGGGTCCCATAAATATATGAAACGTTGTGGAAGCACCGTAGCCTATTGGTTAAGGTTTAAAGGCTTCTACACCCAGGTCTGGGGTTCGAATCCCAGACTATGCAATTTATTGCAGATTACAGGAAATCCAGGTTTCAAGTCTCGGAGAGAGCGGTTTATTAAAAACAATTATGCAGACTACAGAGGAAAGGCTTGCAAGGGATCTTCAACATGGTGCAAGTAAATCTGGTCAGGCGTGGATCTTCATAGGACGGCTCAAGTGATGCAGTTAGGCGTAGGTCTTCATAAGGCAGGTAGTATTGTCGGTTGTCGAATCGTCTATATAATCTTTCCTATATCATAATTGTAAAATCATAATAAATCAGCGTTAAAAAAAAAATATATCAAACGTACGATGTCTCTATATTGTAAACGCGTAAGTTACTCACACACAGATTCACAGCTCACAAGCCAAGATAATAAGCTAATTAAATATAATATACCAAGTTGCTATGCAGATCTAAATCATACCTTCTTCGGACTTTGATACCAAGCAGACGTCAATCTAATAAACACAATCAAGGTAAATCAATACTAATAAACATAGGAAACTATTACACGGAATAACATGTATGTGCACGTACGTAAACTATTTTGTTTCAAAATAACATGATACGATGAATTAGAGAGTATACCTAAAAATAAAGGAAATTCTCGCAAATACCACATTTATAGTACTATTTTTCATTTTTACATTCATTACTTTTATCGTCAATTTTAATGAAAAGGAAAAGACACTTATACTCATAGGGTTAACTAATCTAGACTAAAGGTTTTGAGTTGAAAGGGTGAAGTAAGATTTTTGGAATGTGAAATTTAGGATTCTAATAAATATATAAATAAATAATTTTTTTAAAAAAAAATTCAAACATAAATTCTGATTTTTAAAAAGAGATTTTGAAAAAAAAAAAGTAATTCGAAAAAAAAAATTAGAAAAAATGTTCGAATTTAAAAAGTAATTCGAAAACATAAAAAAAAAAATAATTTTTATTTATTTTTTATTTATTTAAATAATAATTTATTATATATATATATATAACAAATGTATAAGAGTTTTTTGCCACTTAATAAAGAATATATTTTTAAAAATAATTTTTTTTGTGACGGTAAAGATGAAAAGTTGTAGTATACAAGTGGTAAATATGAAATTTTCTCGCAATAGTTTAATCGGTAAAGAATAAACATAGTCCAATAACTAACCATTCTCTTTCTCGGAAATATCATATACGACTTAACGCGTTAAGACATAGCTGTAATTTGTAATCTCCTTCCTGACACTGATGATAGCTACGTATATTATATAGAGGAAAATTTGATATTTCAATATAAGATTATTGTACTCAGAATCTCTCCTCGTTTTGCTCACCAAGTCGCTTCCGTACAGCTAGCTACTGTATACGCTTACCAATCAACTATTCCAATGGGTAAAATACAAACTGTAAAATTACATATAGAAAAGTGTTGAGAAATTAGTAAAGAAGATTAAGATAAAAAGCAAGCTTAAGCGTGGAGGGAAAATTAAAGAGGTCAAAGTACAATTCACATGACTTACTGGAACTGCGGGACCACAAGTAGAGATGTCAAAGAGGTTTTGCTCATCCCGTTCTGTCCAGTACCGCAGTAGGTTAGTCATCAAACGGGACACAGCGAGTCGGTCCCGTGCGAGCTGCGGTCCTCGGATTGCCGGCCCAAATCTGTACCGCATAACATATATGCTTTCGCGGGCCATCCTGCGAGATGCCTCCTTATCAAACCGCCTACTACAACTTCCTCCATGAATGTTCAAGTGGAAGAGTTTTGTGAGAGAGTTGAATAGAGTTCATTAAGCTTCACCAAATTCTTTTCGAAATCAATGCCATAAAACTCTGTTTGTGCTTGCGTTCTTGAGTTAAAAGCTTTTTTTTTTTGTTATCAGCATATGATTTATTAAGTTTGAATCCGATTGAGTAGTTGTCTTTGTAATAACTTGGCTCAAAGTGTTGTACGTATTCATCAAACCATCTCCTTTTGTAATTCTTTGGATTTCAAAAAATATCGTGAATCACTTTGTCAAATTATACAAATGACATGATATACAACTAACTTTTCTCTTAAACAACATCATTGTAACCAAATTCAATTTAAGAAAAATGCCATTTCACATTACTGAAAACTAAACCAATCAACTTAAACAAGAAATCCTAGCTCATATTGTAATAAAGCAATTCATAGTTGTGTGTAATAAAAAGAAAAACCAAATCAAACCACCACCAGCTCGAATCGTCATCGCTGGAGTCGTCATCACCGGATCTCGAATCATCATCACCTGAGCTCGAATCATCATCGCCGGAACTCCTTATGTTTTCTTGGGGGGGGGAAATCACAAGAATCGTTTTCTTCTCACTCTCTCTCTCTCGTTTTTTCCAGGTAAAATAAGAAATGAAAAAATGCGGGTCCATGTTGTAACAGCCCGATCCCCCGGCGTCCGACCGGGGTTATTGAAGGAGCGTTATGGACACGTGTCTACTCATTTAGACAACCCTACGTGTCCCATTACTGGTCCCGAGAGACGAGCGCATAACCTTCTTTGAAATACCGTCACACCCACATCCATATACTTCTACTTACAGTCCTGCGCACAGGGAAAAATGGAAATGGAGGGAGGGTGAGCAACAAGTTACTCAGTGAAGTGACTCTAGACCAGCCTGCCCGCATGACACTCTATACTACTCTATGCGGGAACTAGGACCGACTAGCCACTACAATCAGTTAATGCATTTTTATCATTTCCTATCACCATCTGTAATTTCTACACACACTTCCATTCATTTCTAACAACCTAGTAATCAATCAATACAATGATCTCACTCATTGCCACACACGCCAACCCTAGACCTAACCGACTCATCTTACCAGTCCGACTCGATCCTATGACTTCTTTAACTTCCTGTTACCCGACCATGAGCTAAAACCCTACAATGCACATCCTTTTCATCTTTTCATCCTTTTCATCTTTTCCTCAGTGGGTAGCCCCCCACTAGGCTTCTACCCCATATTCATGTGGATTGGCCACATCTCCTATGGGTGCTTCCATATTCATGTGGATTCGCCACATCTCCTATGGATACCTAGCGTGGACTACTACCCCACCTACTTTCCTTAGACTCTCTATATGCTTTCCCACCCATGCTTAACCTTAACAACATTCTTTCATACTTTTACTTATCCTTTCACTTCCTTATCGTTTTCACTTAACCCTTCCCATTCCCAATTACCTCCCTTTTCATTCCTACTTGAACTTGGACTCAATCACTAGACGCCACCCGTTATCAGTGTCACCCACAATACACATCGCATTCAAGTTCTACCTCAAATACTTCGATAATCATTGCTCATCTATCATCCCAGCATTTATTTCTCTCTAGCATCCTAACTTCAATCACAACCACACATGGGACAACACAACCTAACAGACAAGTATCAACTACCAATCAACCATTACCACAACAATTCAATTCAGTTCATCAAGTCCCATTTATCAATATGAGAGTTCTTATGCATCATGATCCATTCATCTATCATCCTAGCAATACCATGTACTATCAACCTAACTCCCAAACAGGGCCTAATCAAACCTAACTCCAACATATAGGAGTATACAGAACCATGAAAGAAGGTTGGGTTCGAAACACTCCACCTTAGTCTAGATCTGGATCTGGATCTGGAAACAAGGATGAGGAGATCTGAACAGATCTGGAACAAGTAAACAAGAGAGAGACGAGAGATCTGGTCACCACCACCACGGCACCGGCGAGGAGGAGGGAGAGAGAAGAGAGATCACGGAGAGGGAGAGAAGAAGAAGAGAGAGACGGTGCAGGAGGGAGAGAGGTCGACGGCTAGGGTTTTCGGCCTCCGGGAATTCTCTGCAGAGCTTCGCTTCAGATTTGTGATGAGACAAAAGAAGGTGGCTGCAGCTCCTTTTATAGGATGGAAGGAAGAAACCCTAGGTTTTTTGTCAAACGGGCCGTAGAGAAGCCCATTTCTTTATAAAAGTTTTTGGGCCAGGAACCGGGCCGTTACAATTCTCCCCCACTTGAATGGAATTCGTCCCCGAATTCCGTGTGTCGATACTCCAACTCTAACATCCCGAACCCAAATGGGTAAACAACTCGTCCTTTGAAATCTAATGGTTCATGCAACAGACCAGGTTCCATATTGCTCACGGAGATCCAACGTCCTCTTAAATCCCAAATCGATTCTCCAACAGCGTTCTCATCCCTAGATTGCTTTCATCTCATATGCATTTCTATATCACCACCTCTCTTGTCGACGTAATTCTCTGATGGTCATGTACCTCTTCTATCCTTTCATAAAATAGCTCATCATCAACAATTATATCTGCTAAGCGGTTTCCTGGATCATCTCAGGCTCGAGATTCTGATCTCCCCCACTTTGGTCCAACATAAGGGATTCAACATGGTTGTTCCTACAATTCTCATAGGGGATATCCATTTGCTCGAGTCGTAACTAATGTCTTGCATGGATTCAACTAATATCATATCCATTAACCAACTTCCTCTCTAAGCTCAACACACATGTACACCACATAGGTTGATTGCCATGTCCTTGGCGACCCAACAACAAAAATATATTGTTATCATATTCCATTTCCATTTTGACACATACAACTCTTGCATCAATCATATACGGCCTCACACCCCACTGTTCTCAACTAAAAAAAAGAAAGATCTCAACTGCAAAGCTCCATTAAAATTCTCTTTATCTTTACCCATGGCAGTTCCTCTTCGAATTCTGATAAATCTGTTTGATGCCCAATATAATGCCCATTGCGACCAATAAACTTGTCCCATGATCTTCCTTCACCGTTGCGTGGTACCCAACCACATCTCCGTTGATTAACTTAGCGAGCACTTCATCTTACGAAACTTAACAAGCTACTCCCAAGTACCATCACACTTTTCTGGTGGAATAGAATATTGTGTCTTCGATCATCACTACTGCGTGCTGATCTTAATACGCTTGCGGCATCGTACATCCACTTCTACAACTGGTAATGTCCATTACCAACTCGTAATGTTGTCTTCTGGATATTTTTCTTTGATATCAGAATCTGGCAATACCGTAATGTCAAATCGCTCTTAGTGAACTCCAAAACTACTTGTTGTAGGTTCCGACAACTCAACGAATTATATGGTGCTAACCGATATGGTTCCTTTGACTAGACGATGTTCTGTATTTCTGCTCTATGGTGTATGCACTCTCTCAGTTCCATGGGTCCTTAAAAAATGCTCAAAAGCGTCTGCATACCCGGCTACTTCAGCAATGGTATCCAATATTTAAAGCTTTCACTTCCAAATACAAATCATTCTCCTTTCCACTTAACTCTTCAGCTTTCAACATCAAGATAGCTTATATCCATATCCTAATCCTTATTCCATTAAGGACTACTCTCCTCTCCTATCGAGGATTATGAGTACATGCCAATACAATACATTAACTCCACATGCTTGGTCTCGGTCTGCTTTCCTAGCTCTCTTCCTATTCATTAATCTTTGACCTCCGTATAGATTCTCGCTAAGTCCCGATGCTATCCCTAACACACTGCAACATCCCCGAACACTGGTACACCTTTAAATACGCATCCCAAAATTCTATCAGTTTATATCATTCCAAACTCCAACCCCAACAGATCTCCATGTAGGTTCACACCGTCGAGAGATATTAACACTACCACATACACTCTATGGTCATCATTCTCTATACTCCCTCGGTCCTAATCCAGGTAGCCCCAATTGAAGTTTCCCTTGCCGGGACCGGTAGTTAGGATAACACTTCAACCGTGGATCCTACTAGTTGAGTCCATCAGCCCCGACTTGGTGTTTAGCTACTCCACACCGAACATATCCTCGTCCTCTGAGTCCTTCGGTCTAACCATGTTTTCCTTGATGAACGAACCTCCTATCATAGCCCTACTGATTGTACTGGTAGTATGCTCCCATCCATTATATCATAGTGTGGTTCTTCTCGCACTTCCGCTCTTGTCACAACGAAACCGCCTTGTGGTAATGGTGATGTCGCAAGTTCCCCTTGGGCTCTGAGTATGTGATGCTTGGTTAGCCTATGATCTTCTTACAACCAAAACTATAGCTCTGCACCCTTCTAGATTAGCTCATGATCCCAGTAATCTTGTACGTTACAACTATTCTTCAGATCGGTTCTCATTTCCTTCAGGAAGCGGTGAATCAGTTCTCGCCCCCTTAGAGAGTGCCCGACAAATCTTCTTAGGGGGTTACATCCTTATTGTATTCCCTTACAATCATGTCTCTTTGGCGGATATCCTAGAACTAGCCCTCTATTAGATATATGTCCTTCCTCGGGAAATACCTTCATTGACTTATGACCTCAACTTGTTTCACTGCACCTCTAATGTTCCTCCAAACCCATGATATCCGCCACAACCTTCACGCTCTCGGTAGTTACATTAGTCGGGTTTCCATCTCTGGCTTTCCTCCAACCACTCCAACTCATGTGTCTGGCGATGGAACTTCATTAATGGGCGTCACCGATGGGGTACCACCTTTCTCTTTATGATGCGCTGAGTCCGAGTGTAGTTCGGGTTCCACCATGCAGGTCCACGATACCCGTAATTATCGAAGACATCCTTCAAGTAGACATCCGATCAGAACCATAATAGAAGCATAGATATAGTGGATGGTTTTGAAATCGTTCACAACTTTCAGAAAAATCAAAACTTTCACACGCTCTTTTCTTTTAGTGAAAACAAGTTTTTTTTTTTTTTTTTTGAAAACGTCGGAAATGCCGATCCCTTAGGACAGAACTAAGGGATCTTAACCCGCTCTGATACCAATTGTAACAGCCCGATCCCCCGGCGTCCGACCGGGGTTATTGAAGGGGCGTTATGGACACGTGTCTACTCATTTAGACAACCCTACGTGTCCCGTTACTGGTCCCGAGAGACGAGCGCATAACCTTCTTTGAAATACCGTCACACCCACATCCATATACTTCTACTTACAGTTCTGCGCACAGGGAAAAATGGAAATGGAGGGAGGGTGAGCAACAAGTTACTCAGTGAAGTGACTCTAGACCAGCCTGCCCGCATGACACTCTATACTACTCTATGCGGAACTAGGACCGACTAGCCACTACAATCAGTTAATGCATTTTTATCATTTCCTATCACCATCTGTAATTTCTACACACACTTCCATTCATTTCTAACAACCTAGTAATCAATCAATACAATGATCTCACTCATTGCCACACACGCCAACCCTAGACCTAACCGAATCATCTTACCAGTCCGACTCGATCCTATGACTTCTTTAACTTCCTGTTACCCGACCATGAGCTAAAACCCTACAATGCACATCCTTTTCATCTTTTCATCCTTTTCATCTTTTCCTCAGTGGGTAGCCCCCCCACTAGGCTTCTACCCCATATTCATGTGGATTGGCCACATCTCCTATGGGTGCTTCCATATTCATGTGGATTCGCCACATCTCCTATGGATACCTAGCGTGGACTACTACCCCACCTACTTTCCTTAGACTCTCTATATGCTTTCCCACCCATGCTTAACCTTAACAACATTCTTTCATACTTTTACTTATCCTTTCACTTCCTTATCGTTTTCACTTAACCCTTCCCATTCCCAATTACCTCCCTTTTCATTCCTACTTGAACTTGGACTCAATCACTAGACGCCACCCGTTATCAGTGTCACCCACAATACACATTGCATTCAAGTTCTACCTCAAATACTTCGATAATCATTGCTCATCTATCATCCCAGCATTTATTTCTCTCTAGCATCCTAACTTCAATCACAACCACACATGGGACAACATAACCTAACAGACAAGTATCAACTACCAATCAACCATTACCACAACAATTCAATTCAGTTCATCAAGTCCCATTTATCAATATGAGAGTTCTTATGCATCATGATCCATTCATCTATCATCCTAGCAATACCATGTACTATCAACCTAACTCCCAAACAGGGCCTAATCAAACCTAACTCCAACATATAGGAGTATACAGAACCATGAAAGAAGGTTGGGTTCGAAACACTCCACCTTAGTCTAGATCTGGATCTGGATCTGGAAACAAGGATGAGGAGATCTGAACAGATCTGGAACAAGTAAACAAGAGAGAGACGAGATCTGGTCACCACCACCACGGCACCGGCGAGGAGGAGGGAGAGAGAAGAGAGATCACGGAGAGGGAGAGAAGAAGAAGAGAGAGACGGCGCAGGAGGGAGAGTGGTCGACGGTTAGGGTTTTCGGCCTCCGGGAATTCTCTGCAGAGCTTCGCTTCAGATTTGTGATGAGACAAAAGAAGGTGGCTGCAGCTCCTTTTATAGGATGGAAGGAAGAAACCCTAGGTTTTTTGTCAAACGGGCCGTAGAGAAGCCCATTTCTTTATAAAAGTTTTTGGGCCAGGAACCGGGCCGTTACACATGTAATCTCGCATGACCCGATTCGGCCTGTCCCGCAAAAGGTCCAGTCTTGCAAATTTACGGGCCTAGAAAACTTCATCCCAATACTGTCTCGCGATAATTCTTTATGGACCAGACCCGCGGTCCAAGTCCATGATTGCCATTACTAACCACAAGAAGAACTGTTTGTCTGTATCTGATAAAGCAAAACAAAACAACAGTTTGTCGGCTTCTGTACAAGAAGTTAACATTGTGTATTTAATGAACTGTACGGATGAGCATGCTTAGCTGGTGCAACCCGGAGGTGCTTTAGGTCAAGTGGGAGTTGTATTTAAAGCAGACATTGTAGAGAGAGATTAGTGTTGAGTTTGCAGGTCAACCTGCCCCGCTCCGAGCGGGTTGAATCATTTTTTCGATTCAAAAATTCTACCTGCATAATACGCAAACAAAAAATTTTCTACCCGCACCCGCCCAGCAAAAACTAGCGGGTACACCGCCAAAACCCGCGGTAATATTAATTATATTAAAAAATTTAAATTAATTAAAAATAATTATTTTAATTAAAAATTCCATTAAAATAATATATTTATAATTAAAATTATAATTAAATATTTAGGATATTTATATATTTTTACAAAAAAAAACATTTCTAAAAAAAAATATTTCTTTAAAAAAAAATTTGCGGGTTAATCGGTACCATCGACTTCAACTGACGCGTACCCGTCCCGCTTAAAATGATCTTGACCCGCACCGGTAATTGAAAATTTTCAAATTGTTCGACTTGCACCTGCCCTGCAGCGGATCAAACGGGGTGGGGACCGCGGGCAATGACTAAAATTCCCAGCTCTAAGAGAGATAGGTGTAAGCAAAAAGAGAGAGCATTTTTCAAAGTATAAGCTTGTGAGTGTTCTTGAGAGATTAGAAGCTAAGTTTAAACCAAGACAGATACTGCAAAGATCTTGAGGTTAAAATACACTTGTAATCTCTAATATTTAGTGGATTCCGGGAGACAGTTCCAGGCCCAGACTAACACCCTCTTTAACAGGTGTAATTGAGTTAACAATGTTGTGTGTTGCTCTGTTTACTATGTTCTGATGTTCTATTCTTGAAGCTTCATAACTATTAGCATCTCAAGTCTTGATCAGGTCAGAGTAAAGCTTGCATCTTGGTGTGTGTTGAAATCTACAACAAGGAGAAGTCCCGAAGTTGAGAGATTCTTCACATAGCTCAGGTTCTGAGTGTGGTTTTTTCGGGGAAATCATGTCTTCATCAAGAGTGGAGCTGGAGAAGTTTGATGGTCATGGATATTACATGTTATGGAAGGATAAGCTCTTGGCTCAGATGGATCTTCAAGGGCTGAGGAAAGCTTTAGAAGAATTTGATAAAGTCAAAGAGAAAGTTAGAGATCTAGATAAAACACCTGAAGAAAAGAAGGTAGCTGAAGAAAAGGAAGAAGCTTTACCTGAAAAAATCAAGAAGGTCAAGAGTACAATTGTTCTGAGCGTAACTAACAGAGTTCTGAGGAAGATAAGAAAAGAGGAAACCGCTGCAAGGATGCTTAAGGCATTAGACATGTTGTATCTTGCCAAAGCACTCCCAAATCGTTTCTATCTCAAGCAGAAACTCTATGGATTCAAGATGTCTGGAAGTATGTCCACTGAAAGCAACATTGATGAGTTTCTACATCTCATAACAGATCTAGAGAACATTGATGTTCAAGTACCAGATGAAGACCAAGCTATATTGCTTCTCATGTCTCTCCCAAGACAGTTTGACCAACTGAGTGACACGTTGAGATATGGTACATGAAGAACAACTCTCACTCTGGATGAAGTTGTTGCTGCAATATACGCAAAGGAACTTGAGACTAGGTCAAATTCAAGAGGGTCAAAAGGTCAAGCATAAAGCTTATATGCAAGATAGAAAAGAGATCAACGTGGAAGATCAGACAGTAGAGACATAAACTCCAGACATTCTAAATCACACTCAAAGTCTAGAGGCAGGAAAGTTTGCTGGTCTTGTGGTGAAGAGGGGCTTCAAGGGTTCTTGTCCAAACAAACGCAAGTCTCTAAACAAACCAAAGCACCAAGGAAACAGTTCTTGTCCAAACAAAGGCAAGTCTCTAAGCAAACCAAAGCACCAGGGAAACAAAAGCAGAGGAGAGGCTGCAATGGTGAAAGACAACAAGAATGAAGCTGCATGATTATATGTACTAGAAGCTCTTTATTCAACAGACAAAAATCTTGAGAATGAATAGGGTTTTGGACACTGGTTGCAGCTATCATATGACGTACAAGAAGAAGTGGTTTGAAACACTCAGGGACGTCAATGGAGGCTCAGTACGCATGGGAAACAAAACAACATCAAAGGTCAGAGGAGTTGGGACTGTAAGGATCAAGAATGAAGATGGCTCCATGTTTCTATTAACTGGAGTCAGATACATCCGTGAAATGGACCAGAACTTGTTGTCAGTAGGAACTATGGAAGAGTTAGGATACATTTTTTGAGTCTAAAGAAGGAATCTTGAGTATCCATAAAGATAACAAGATTGTCTTGAAGGGAAAATACATGATAAATTGTATCTTCTACAAGGTAAACCAGAGATTGGTCAGTCCTATGCTACTGAGAAGAGAAACGATGACACTGTCCTATGGAATAGAAGATTAGGACACCCAAAAGAATCTCAGTCTACTAGTGAAGAAAGTTTTACTTGATAAGAAGAAGGTCTCAGTGCTTGATATGTGTGAAGATTGTGTTTATGGAAGAGCGAAGAATGTCAATTTCTCTGTTGCAACTCATGATACAAAGGACAAACTGGACTATGTCCAGTCAGACCTATGGGGAGCACTTAGTGTTCTATTCTCTCTTGGAAAATGCCAATATTTCATCTCATTTATAGACGACTGTACAAGAAAGACATGGGTCTATTTCTTGAAGCACAAGGATGAATCATTTGGTACTTTTGCGAAATGGTGTATCATGGTCGAGAATCAAACTGATAAGAAGCTGAAGGTGTTGAGAACCGACAACGGTCTTGAGTTCTGTAACGCAAGATTTGATAACTTTTGAAAAGAAAAGGGAACCGTAAGGAATAGAACATGTGCCTATCCACCTCAGCAAAACAGTGTGGCTGAGAAAATGAACCGAACCATACTGGAGAAACTCCGGAACATGCTAAGTGATTCAGGTCTACCTAGAAGGTTTTGGGCAGAAGCTACTCAAATTGCAGTCACACTGATCAACAAGAAACCTTCCTCTGCAATTAAATTTGAAATACCAGACAAGAAGTGGACATGAAGATCACCAGTAAATAGCTATCTGAGAAGGTTTGGCTGTGTATGTTTCAGTCACACAGATGAAGGGAAGCTCAGTCCAAGAGCAAAGAAGGCAGTTCAAGATAGGACAAGTTTGCTTGTTGAACAAAGCCTTGTACGGGTTAAAACAGACACCAAGAAAATGGAACCAGAAGTTTGATGGATTCATGGCGGAACTAAACTTTGTAAGAAGTTACAGAGACAGTTGTGTATATGTCAAGATGGTTCAAAGGTTTACTTGTTAATCTATATCGATGACATGTTGGTGGCTGCTAAAGACAAAAGGTTAATCTTAGAGTTGAAGGAGCAACTCAGTATGAAGTTGAGATGAAGGATCTCGGTCCAAAAAGAAAATTTTTGGGATTGAGATCACGAGGGACAAAGCAAATGGGAAGTTGTGGCTATCTCAGGAAGGTTACATGGAGAAGGTTTTGGAACTGTACAAGATGAAACAAGTCAAAGAAGTTGTAACACCTTTGGGAGCTCACATGAGATTTTGCACTGCAACAAAAGATTAGCTAAGTGATGATGAAGAATACATGAAGATTCTTCCATACGCAAATGCAGCTGGAAGCTTGAAGTATTATATGATCTGTACTAGGCCGGACCTGGCCTACCATGTGGGAATCGTCAGTAGATTAATGGGAAATCCTATCAAGGATCATTGGTTGGGAGTAGTGTTGGGTTTGCGGATCAACCCGTCCTGACCCACCCCGCCCCGCTGCGGGTTGAATCATTTTTTTGATTCAAAAAATTGACCCGCACAACCCGCAAACAAAAACTTTTCTACCCGTCCCCGCCCCGCATAAACCCGCAGATAACCCGCCAAACCCACGGGTAATATTAATTATATTAAAAATAATTATTTTGATTAAAAATAATTATTATATAGTTAAAAATTATTATTTTAAAAATATATATATTAAAATAATATATTTATAATTAAAATTATATAAATATTTACGAGATTTTATATATTTTTATAAAAAAAACATTTTTTTAAAAATAATCTTTTTTTTTTAATTTGCGGGTTAGTGAGTATCCGCGACTCAAATTCGACTGACCCGCCCCCGCTTCTCTTAAAATAATCTTGACTCGCACCCGCACCTGCCATTGAAAATTTTCAAATTGTTCGACCTGCACCCGCCCCGCAGCGGGTCAAACAGGGCGGGGCCCGCAGGCATTGATTCAAATTCCCAGCTCTAGGAGTAAAGTGGATCATGAAATACATCAGAGGATCAATGAATACAAAACTTTGTTACAGGAAAGGTTCAGAGTTTGTATTGAAGGGGTATTGTGATTCAGATTATGTTGTGGATCGTGATAAGAAAAGATCAATCAGTGGAGTTGTGTTTACTCTCAGGGAAAGATTATAAGTTGGAGATCAAAGTTACATGAGGTTGTGAAACTCTCCACTACTGAAGCTGAATATGTGGCGATGAATGATGCAGACAAGGAAGCTTTGTGGCTTAAAGGTTTGCTAATGGATTTTGGATATGAATAGAGATGTGTTGAGATATTTTTCGACTCTCAGAGTGCCATTGCTCTATCCAACGACAACGTGTATCATGAGAGAACGAAACACGTTGATTCCAAGTATCAAAAGATCAGAGAGATCATAGAGAAGGGTCTTGTGAAAGTTACAAAGATATCCACACTAATCAATCCAGTTGATATCTTCACAAAGATAGTACTAGTCAGTAAGTTCAGAGTTGCAATGAACTTACAGATGGTCAAGTCTGAGTAACCTAGCTCAGGCTCCGGGAACAAGAATCTAAGAAACTAGATAATGATCATCTATCTCTATTTCTCAAGTTAAAATCGCTTACTAAGGTTTTGTTGATCTGTTTTACTAGGTGGAGATCTGTTGAGAAATTAGTAAAGAAGATCAAGATAAAAAGGCAAGCTTAAGCGTGGAGGAAAAGCTAAAGATGTCAAGGTACAACTCACGTGACTCATTGGGATTGCAGGATTACAAGGAGAGTCGTTTGTCTCAGTCTGATAAAGCAAAAGAAAACAACAGTTTGTCTCGGCTTCTGTACAAGAAGTTAACGTTGTGTCTTTAATGAACCGTACGAATGAGGCATGCTTAGCTGGTGCAATCCGAAGGTGCTTTAGGTCAAGTGTGAGTTGTATTTAAAGCAGACATTGTAGAGAGAGATAGGTGTGAGCAAAAAGGGAGAGCCTTTTTCAAAGTATAAGTTTGTGAGTGTTCTTGAGAGAGTAGAATCTAAATTTAAATCAAGACAGATACTACAAAGATCTCGAGGTTAAAATACACTTGTAATCTCTGATATCTAATGGGTTTTGGAAGACAGTTCCCGACCCAGACTAACACTCTCTTTAACGGATGTAACTGGGTTAACAATCTTGTGTGTTGCTCTGTTTACTCTGTTCTGGTGTTATGTTCTTGAGGCTTCATAACTATTAGCATCTCAAATTTTGATCAGGTCAATGTAAAGTTTGCATTTTGGTGTGTGTGTGTTGAAGTCTACAACAAGGAGACGTCCTGAAGTTGAGAGATGTTTTACAAGAAGAATTTAATAGTGAAAATATGAAATATTCACATGGCAGAATAACAAAATAATTTAATATAATGGTTTTCACTAAACCTACGAATTCAAAACACTTAAATTGTTTTATTAAAAATATTTACGTGATGCCATTTAACCGATTGGCATCTTTATATATTTTTCCTCTAAATTCCAAGATTATTAGTTATTATATTTTACATTGATATTCAGATTTTAGTGAGAAGATGAAAAAAACTAGCAAAAGGTTAAAAGAAGGCCATGTTCATGTTCATTGTTCGACCACTTGAGTGAAGCCTTAACATCCATCCAAACTCCAATTAATAATTAGATTCGAAAGATATAAATTTATTTCTGTTTTAAATGAGAAAGAAACAATATTGTATTAATGACAATTGCCATTTTGCTATTATAAAAAAACACCTGTCATGCACCAAAATGTCACATTCATACACAATAAACCATACTATATTACATTTGACCCTATTTTAGATTTATATATGTCAATAAAATAGGACTTATTCTTGGGTTCACTCCCTAGGGTGAACCTGTACGCTCACCAACTAATAAAATTATGTTATTTCAAATTTGATATCTTTTATAAAAGGAAACAAAATATTGTCAAGTTATATTATGTTTTTAAAATAAAAAGATAAAAATTAAAAATAAAAATTGTAGTAATTACAAAAAATATTTTTAACGTCGTCAGAAAAAAACTAAACCCTAAATCCTAATCCCTAAACCCTAAATTCGAAACCCTAAACCCTTGGATAAACCCTAAACCCTTGGATAAATCATAAACACTAAATCAAAAACACTAAACACTAAAACATTCAAGGGTTTAGGATTTTTGTGTTTAGTGTTTTTGATTTAGAGTTTATGATTTATCCAAGGGTTTAGGATTTACCCAAGGATTTATGATTTACCCAAGGGTTTAGGGTTTCGGATTTAGGATTTAGGGATTAGGATTTAGGGTTTAGTGTTTTGCTGACGACGTTAACAATATTTTTTAAAAAAAACTTTTTTTTTGGTAACTATTATTTTTTTTACCTTTTTATTTTAAAAACGTAATATAACTTAACAATATTTTGTTTCCTTTTTTAGAAGATATCAAATTTGAAATAATGAAATCTTATTGGTTGGTGAACCTAAAGGTTCACCTTAGGGGGTGAACCCAAGAATTACTCATAAAATAGTATTTCATCCCTTCCTCACCCATACCCCTTCTATTTCAATCCTTCGCTATATATAATCTCCCCACCTCACATTAACACTCAACTCATCCAAAACTATCTATCCATCACAAAAACAACACAAACTCAAGAACAATATCTTTTCACTTGATCATTTACCACATTGCCCAGTCAATATACACAGCAACATTAAGTACCATGGTGAAACAAGAACCCAAGATTCAAACCAGCAGCAAGAAAGAAATGTCTCTGTCTTCACCATATCGTTCTTCATCATTATCTTCCTCTTCCCCTAAGATCAAGAACAAGAACAAGAAGAGTAAGATTAAGAAGTACAAAGGAGTGAGGATGAGAAGTTGGGGATCATGGGTTTCTGAGATTAGGGCACCAAATCAAAAGACAAGGATTTGGTTAGGCTCTTACTCAACAGCTGAGGCAGCAGCTAGGGCTTATGATGTTGCACTCTTGTGTCTCAAAGGCCCTCGAGCCAATCTCAACTTCCCTACTTCATCTTCTTATTCTCTTTCTCAACATCTTCTTGATGAAAATACCATTTTGTCCCCAAAATCCATCCAAAGAGTCGCCGCACAAGCTGCCAACAGCTCATTTGACCTTTTATCCCCTTCTTCCTCAACTTCTTCTTCATCTGCTACCTCGTCACCGTCGGATCAAGAACAGCATCATGATGAAAATGATGATGATGGGATGCAATCTTTGATAGGGTCTTTCGTCGATAACCATGTGTCTTTGATGGATCCATCATCGTCATGGTATGGTGATGAACATAATGGGATGTTCTCCTTCGATGATGTAGCTCCGTTCAATTACTCTCCTCAGTTGAACTCGATGACAAATATGGTCGATGAGTACTATTACGAAGATGCTTATATTCCCCTTTGGAGTTTCAGTTGATCCGACGGTCCAGAATACATACTTTATATATATGTATCATTTTAAAAATTCTTTTAATATGTTTATTAATTTACCCTTGTCGTAATTTTTTTCCAAGTTTTTTGTTGCTCGGAGAAAATTGACGACGAGATAACTGACTGTAATATTATTCAAGGTTTTATATACTGTACTGGGACCTATATATGAAGATTTCAATACGCTGGGATTTAATTTATATATGTGCTTGGAAGAGCACATGAATAAGAGGCCCTTTTTGTCACTTCTTTGACTTTTTCAAATCAATTTTATCAAGAAGAAATAATAATAGTGTTGTACTGAAAACATATATTTTGCAGTATGTTTGTGAAAGAAATCTGATGTTAATACTTGATCTGATTTTGTTTCACATTTGAAAGGATTCACGTGTACATATGTCATATGTGCCGAGTAGCTAACAAAATGTAATGATTTTGAAATCCAGCGCATTACCTTTGCTTTGAATTTCTTATTTTGGTAAGTGGTAAACGCAATGATATATATAATTAAACGCAATAATATATATATATTGTTCAAAAAAAAATTAAACATCATTATTTACAAGACATGGTTGGTAATGGTAAATTTCTTTAGAATGTAAGATAGCAATTATCAACTATATACAACTAATTGCTATAGTTAGCTGTGAGCAACTTTCCGATCTATCTTCCTAATTAATTCATTAGTTGATTAATTAAACACTATTATGCATAGTACTATATTCAGAGGAATCTTACTGTTTCATGTGCCGTGGAAAAGTTTGGTATGGCTAATAATGCATACATTGCTTGGGGACAAAGTTCATATCTTGGAAACTTGAACTACTGTATACATATGTATCTTTTTTTTTTTAAATAATTTGTCTCGTTTTGTTTTCGTTTTCCTCTTTCATGGAGGTACAACAGAGCTGCAGTTAAGAGATAAGACAAACATACTTATTTATATGATATTACTATATATAATCACTGCTTCAAACTGATTTTAAATGTTTCAGAGAAAGCTAGATTAATTTGAATCATGAAATTAAACTGATTACAATTCAAGTAAACTTAATAGTAAAATTTATTTTCGTAACTACTGTCATTTTGGTTTTACCAACAAAATATTACAAGTTAGCTAGGAATACCCGTTCTTTTCATAGATCATTGTGTTTTGTTGGTTGTTCTATTCCGGTCTGGTTACCTAAGTTTGAGTAATGGAATAGCCGTTTTTTACCAAAAAAAAATATATATTACAAGCTTATTACAAAAAGTCAACCGATCGCAAGTTATAAAATCGACATCGAATTGTGATAATTTTCAAAAATTGAGATTTGAGTTTTAGTTTATGTAAAGTTGTTGAAAGAATAGGACAAACAGATCATTCAAGCCATATTGTTTTATTACCCTTTAACTGGATAGTGCATGCAGGGCCGGCTAATTAGGGGGACAAGCGGTGCGACCGCTCCGGATACAAACCCGTATTTATCCGTAAATTAATAGTTAAGGGGTCTAATTTAATTTTTTTTCTAAATCTATATTTTCGTACAGAAAATAAAAATAAAAACTACAGTTGAAAAGGGCCCAAAAATATTTGATATATACATAGTTTTATTTTCATCACAAAATATATAAAATATTATTGATTAAATTTTAAAAATATATTAAACATTATATAAATATAAATTTTAAAGGGCGAAAAAAAAGTTTCATCCTAGGACCCATAACAGTATTAAGCCAGCTCTGGTTGCATGTTGTCTAATAATGTGTCGTATCATAGTATTTTGAAGGTTTGCTATCCATAGTATCAAGTGCAATAACTAATGAATTTTGAATTAAGTTTGTATTGAGTTTCAGTTTGCACCTTACCAATTATCAAATTTTCTCAAACCTCTACACTCATACTAACATGGTTCTAAGAAGAAAAAAAGACATGGTTCTTGTTCCCAGTGTGTGGGTATAAGGATTTCGATATTATTTTCTGTGTAGAGGAGAAGTAGTTGGTCTAATCGTTAAGTATTCCGATCATATTCCATGAATCTAGATTATACGAATATCAAATACATGTATAAATAATAAGTTGTTTGAGTAAAGTATGATATATTGGTCTTAGCATAACAAAAATCTTGAAAGATATTATAGACTAATGCCCTTTCTCACAAAAAAAAAAAAAGATATTAAAGACTATATAACATAGAAGGACATGGTTATATGGGACCCCATACTTAAGAGGATAAAGTATTTTGATAAGACATTCATATGATTCATACCGCTTCAACTTGTATATTAGTTTGTAGATTGTAGTCTTCTGAGCATTTATTTGTCAAAGGGGCATTTAAACTCCATTACTTGGCATTAAACATTGAAGCCACATGACTTGTCTCCTGCTCAACTTCTTTGGTGATATGGGCTGCAGCGTCCATGGCCTTTTAAAGGCCCAGTTTTTTATTCACCCTCCCACCTTTTCAATTTGAACTACAAGCATACACGCTAACTGAGTTCGGTTAGAGATTTTTGTAAAAAGCCTTTTATAAACTGGACGGAATTATTAATTTCCAGTTTCCAGTTACCAATAAATATGCAATGATCTGATCTACTAGTTTTCGAATTTTAGTGGACTACGATGCACAACATAAGAGCTTCAGTTTTCGAATTCAAATATATACAGTGTTTAATAAAGTCATCGATAACAAGTAGCAAAGTAAATATATAGTCGACTGGATTAGGTTTTAATTATCTTTTTCTTAATCACTGTTTTTAAAAGGCTCGACCAAAATTTTCCTACTTCAGTTCAAAAAAAAAAAAAAAAAAAAATTCCTACTTCTACTTACCCTGATTCTGAAAATTGGCTGCAGATGACAGATTTATTATTTACTTGACGTATTGAATAAGAAAAAATCGTCTTTTGTTATCATATAACTATGACATGGTATTGATTTTTTTTTCTTTGGTCGCTTTCGAGAATCAGTAGCTACCAAACATGCGATGCCAAGCTTAGCAGGCAAACAGTTTCGTATTTAGAAAAGAGACTTTGTAGCAAAGAATTGTTTGCTAGTAAAATTAAGATAGTTTTATATTCATGTATAACTGGATTAAAGTTAGAGGTCATGTCATGTGCTTTGTCTTTTTACAGAAGTTCGTTGTCCATTTCCTTTTGTTGCTTATAAGTCATATCAACCTTCCTTCCAAAAAAACTTACGAGTCATATGGTAATTAAGTGCTCAAAAGAGTTTTTTTTTTTTTTTTTGATGAAATGTTAAATTTATTGATCACTTTAAAAAGAATATATGTACAGCTATATTGAGTTCAAAAGAGTAAACTTAGAAAGGAAACTGAAATATGAAACTAGAACCTTTAAAAAAGGAACTTGAAACTACGCAGACTAAGTTGTAGTGTGGTGTGCTTCAAACCATCTAATCATCAAGCCCCGCAATCGCGGGTTGCAGGCATACTTGAGGGAAGTGATACGATTCCTTACGGTTTTGTCAATCACCTTAGCTAGCTGATCCACTGACTTGTAGCTGGTGTTGTGCTTTCTTTCATTACGCTCACGCCAGATTAGGTAAACAGACACTTGGAAAACCAGTCTAAGAAGGATAAATGTGAGTCGATCGTACGAACCAGTGCGCAGACGCGTCATCGTTATGTCCCAATCAGGATCAGGGTCCAAGCCAAAAAGATTCCCTGTTACTTTCAACCAAACCATGAACGTATAGGGGCAAGCGAAATATATGTGATCTCTAGTCTCATCTGGTTCCATACAAAATATGCAGCTCTGCGGCTGCCCCCAACTGCTTGTACGTCGACCTGTGGAAAGCCTATCACGGATGGCTAGCCAGGTGATGAAAGCATATCGAGGAATCCCTTGCGAGAACCAGACCAACTTACTCCAATTCAGAAGAGATTTTGCTATGACGAGAAATAAAAAATTAAACTAAAGGCGTGACAGGATCTTAAACCATAATGTCCAACATAAAATCATAAACCTATAGTATATAGGGTAATTCTCGTAAATAGACATTTTTCAAGTTTTTGTCACAAAAATATACCACAAGAAAGAAAATGACCAAAATGTTTCATTTAATAGGTAAAATAATACAAATACCCTAGATATATATATAAAAAAAGATAAAAAATTAAAAAAATATTTTTTTAATAGTTTTAGATTATATTTTTTTCAAATTCAAAGATTTTTATAATTTTCTTTTTTTGAATTTTTTTTTATTTTTTTTCAAGTTTTCTTTTTATATTTCGAAAATACTTTTTGAAACTATTTTTAAAATTTTTAATATTTATTTTCTATTTTATATTTAGGCCACCAAATTTATGGGACGGCACTGCAAGTACCATTGTACCTTTCATTTTATTAATCTAACCTAGATCTATTTTTCCTCCAAATCTCTGTCACAAGATCAGTTTGAGATGAGCTCCGACGACATCTCCGGCGAACTCGGCCATCTCTGACGAACTTCCGGTGAATTCGGCGAGATAAAAACCACATTTTTTGAACAACCATCATTATCGTGTTTTTTGATGAACTGTTTGAGACTCCGAGCAAGAATGAGAAAGTGATAGTCATGGAGATTAGCAAGGACGAAGACGGCTTCACATCTATTGAAACCATAACTCTTTAATCAAAGATCAATTCTTTTCATCTGTCTCTTATCGAAAAGTTTCATTCTTTCTCTCTTTCTCTCTCTTTGTCTCGCTACATTTAATAAGTTCTCTCAATTGAGTCTTTTCAAATCTTACTGTTGATCTGTTTAGGAATCAAAAGACATAGATATTAACATATATTTAATTCATGAGAAAGTACTAACCTTTTTTTTTTTTAACACTGAATGTTATAAAGCCACCAAGGCAAAAGTTGCATAATGTTGCTACAAAAACTCAAAACACACCAATAGGCATGATAAGAAAATAGCCAGTACATAGAGGCTATTTAGCCAGACAATAGTACACGAAGACAAACCGTACACACCCCCAATAGGTGGAATCCGGTGGTGTACCTTTTCCAGATCATGTAATCAGTGATACATCTTCTGCAGAGATTAAAGGGAGGACCTAGTGAGGACCATTGTTGGCGATGTAGATTGGTACCTTTAGTCAATGGCAACACTCTGCAATGTTCACAGCTATCACATTCCTACTTGCTTGCGCATATCCAGCGACCAAGCATTCAAACTATCACAAACAAAGGTTTCTTGAGATACAAATGAGACTGCACTGTGCAAAGTTCATTTTACTTCACAAATGGATGCTCTGCTTTTATCTACACTAGTAGCTTGAGTAGAGCTCAGCTTGATATGAAGAAAACTCTGTCACCAGAAACATGTCTTAATTCAATGAAGATAGTCTTCTCTATCCTCTGCTGTTGAAATCTGAAGTTGAGGAAACCAAAACACTTTCTCAGTGGGAAACAGAGAGGAAAGTGTAATCCAAAACAAAGTTTCACCACCACTTGAAATTTCCAAAAGCACCATGAAGCAGAACCATAGCTAGCTTAATCAACCAAAAACCATTTGATAAAACATTAAACCAAGCACATACAGACCTGAGCCGGTGAAACCGAAGCAAGGGCGCAAACATAACCTCAAACCGGAGAGAGGTCTCGCAAACGCCACATCACAGTTTGTCGCATCACAACAAATCTAAACACCAAAATCGCAAAGCTGGAAGATTCAGCTCTGAGGCATGTGCTCAAGAGCACCAACAACCTTCTACAACACTCTAGACGATGCCAAACTTCCACAGAGTAAACACCACCCAAGCCTCATCCAAAGCGTCACCACCCAGAGTAAGATTACTTCTTGGTTGATTTGGTAAACACCACCCAGAGTAAGATTACTTCTTGGTTGATTTGGTAATGTTGTACAATACATGGAATTAGAAAGGTGTGCTGTGAGCTTTTGGATTTAAAAGATGTTGTGGAGAATATGTGTGGTGATATGTGTATCAAGTACCTCACTAATACAACACTTCTAGTTGTAGTTTTACTGGCAAGATTTAGTATCTGCAGTATATGAAGTGGAAGGTTATTATTTTAGTAGTGTAACATTCTGTTTTGCTACTCTATGAAATTCATGTCTAATATGTCTTGTTTTGTGTAGAATATCTAAAGAAGTAATGGAGATGAGGCATTAGTTTGTTGAGCTATGGAAGCATATTACTTTTGAATCTTGTTTTTGGAAATGAGTGCTGATGCGTAGGAATAATATGTGACTAGCTTGTAATTATGGAAAATGACAATATACTACTAAATGTGTTTGCAAACAACACAATAACGAATCTTGTGTCCAAAAAATATTAAAAATTAGGTCATACTTTTTAATAATTTTTATTTATCTTTTATTAAATTATTTGATTTAAAAAATTCAAATAATTTATAAAAATAAATATAACTATTTATGCGGGTTTACATAATACAAAAAAGTCAAATTAATAGGCGAGAGCATATACTTAAATTGTTTTTATTCTTAATAACATATAATTATATATTCGAAATTATGTTTGGTTTGAGTTGACATCAGAATCGTTTAAAAATAAAATACTAAAGTCAATAAATTAACATCAAATAACTTTTATAATTAAAAATTTATCAAATAAGTATATATCACAAATTTAATCAAAACAATTACAAATATTTTATTAAAACTTCGTAATGAAATGAGTTGAAATAATTAAAAACTATTTAATATAAATATAAAATAATATAATTATAGAGTTTTCGAAAACACTAATATAAAAATGTTAAACATTACTTATCAAAAAATGTTAAAATCTATTGATGCTATAAATTATATTTTGTTAAAAAAAAATTTTGCGCTTTTAAGCGCGGGTCATAATCTAGTGGTATATTAAATCAGTTCTAGAATTAATTTATTGTTAAATAAATTATAAAAGTATGCATATTCCCCCCCCCCCCCCCAAAAAAAATTAAGAAATGAGCATGTTTTTTAACAACTTGTGCAATTTTTAGTAATAGAGAATATTCTTAAAGATTGTATGTTCAAAAATCAATAGTTTGTTAAGTTATATTGCAATTTAAATCACAAAAAAATGTTTTTGATGATTTATATATATGTGGGAAGGGGATCACCAAATGTTAAAGCGGTTTAAGTTATTATGTTTATATAGTATATGAAAATATACAAACAACTAACAATAACTTCCAAGAAAGTATAAATAAAACACAAATAGATTATTTGCATTAAATTTGATAAACAATTATATTGGTGCATGTAATATTTATATTAGTGAAAAAGAAGAGTTTGTTAGAAAAATAAAAGAGTAACGTGGATCTAGGTAATTTTGTGAATGTTGTGAATTTAGTTTAGGTAGTTGTGTATTAAATTAGGAAAAGACAAGAAATGTTTAAAGTAAATATATTATTAAATATTAATTACTTCAATGGTGATTTATTATAAATATTGGGTAAGTGTAAAGGTTAGTTTAATTTTGTACTCCTTTTTTAATAGATTATATATTATGTAAAAGCGGTTTAAGTTATTATGTTTATATAGTATATGAAAATATACAAACAATTAACAATAACTTCCAAGAAAGTATAAATAAAGCACAAATAGATTATTTGCATTAAATTTGATAAACAATTATATTGGTGCATGTAATATTTATATTAGTGAAAAATAAGAGTTTGTTAGAAAAATAAAAGAGTAACGTGGATCTAGGTAATTTTGTGAATGTTGTGAATTTAGTTTAGGTAATTGTGTATTAAATTATGAAAAGACAAAAAAATATAATTGTTGTGAATTTAGTTTAGGTAATTGTGTATTAAATTACGAAAAGCCAAGAAATATTTAAAGTAAATATATTATTAAATATTAATTATTTCAATGGTGTATTATTATAAATATTGGGCAAGTGTAAAGATTAGTTTAATTTTGTACTCCTTTTTTAATAGATTATATATTAGTATTTCGCTAAGCGTAGCTTAGAAGACTTTGATTGACCGAGTTATTAATTTTGTTGTCAGTATGGCACCCCATTTGACCAACAATTTCAACTATCCATGCATTATTACACTTAATATACTATCAATATGAAATTATGAATTACTAAATTTACATCCACAAAAATTAATTTCAATACATTAAAAACGCACAAGTCATAACAATGATTATTATTCGAGTACCTGCCATTTACATTTTAATAAATTCTGCAATCAAAGAGGCGGAGACATGCATGCCGAAACAAGCATTCCTCTTCTGACTTTTCTCATCCACAATCTTTTAGCTTTTTGAATCCTAAGGTGATAATTTATTTTATCATAGTTAAGAGCAAATAATGTAAAGTATATGTCGATGTTTTAATAAAAAAAGTTTAGATCTTATTGATCAATTATTGGCGGTATGTATATGTCTTTATTTGGTACGTTATGTAACCTTCCTATATTGTCGACCATTGAGAAACCTAAAATATATTCCATGCATGCATATCATTTTTTTCCTTTTATATTGTAAAAGCTTACTCGTAGCTTAAGATTCAAACTAATATGATGCATTTATAATATTGGATGGCGCAGTGCTTTTTGGTTTTGGGAAATATGAAGACCAGTAAATTTTTCTCTGCAGAATAATTAATTTATGTGTAGTTGTTAGCGACTTCCAAGTCTGAAATTCAACAATTGAGTCAAAATTCGGTCAGAAAAATTAGATGCGGGATGTAAGAAATAAATATAGTTACATGAATATATGTGTTGCGGGATGTAAGAAAGAAACAGAGCTACACGAATAGATGTGTTTCTTTTAAACACATTAGTAATTTATTGCTACAAAATAGAGATGAAAACTCATACTCCCTCTTCGAAAGAAATTTTTTTGGTTTTTTCTTGTTTTACAGAAAATGATCTAATTAGTAGTTGTCGGAAAATGTCTAATGTGAGAAAGTAATTTATAGTATAACCAAACGTTATGTGAAATGTATAGAAAATAATTCTTTATCAAATAGAGAGAGATTTTCATAGTCTAACTTCTCTCTCTTTTTTCAGAGAAAAGTATCATATTACTTGGGATGCTTTTTCCCCAACAATTAGGAATATACAGAGCCGTACTCACCTTATCAATTTTGGGACACTGTCCCTAGGCTTCCTCTCACATTAATATATTTTTGGGCCCCCATATTCATAAATCATATAATCAATATATAATAATATGATAAAAACTATAATTATCTCTTAATACTTTTCAATAATATATAATCATTTCTGCTTAGTTGTTGTGAATATTAATTTCATTGTATATTTTTTTATTTTGAATGTCGAAAATATTTTCCTACATATAATTTGAGTTTGTATATACAATTTTCAGTTGTAACCAAAATATAACTTTTGCCATTAATTTTCATAAGATTAATTTTTCTTAAAAATAATTTTAAAATATAAGATAAGAAAACAATTTATTTTCTGGTTCGTATTAAAAAAATTAATATGTATATTTGATATAAAATAAATTATTTTTGCCCTAGACCCCTAATAGCCTTCGCACGGCACTGGAAATATATCAAATATTGTAACATGTCTTTACATATTTATGAACTTGAATAATCATTTTCCTTTTATCAGAGGACGTGATTACTTTATCATGTAATATTTGATCGTTTTGTGTGTCGAATGGTCTATTCATCACATAATAGCTTGATAATTTAGACACTAAAACAGTTTAGATCAATGTTGTAAATATTTTGGAAAAGGGTAAAATAGCTCTAACAATCCGTCATGCATTCTTCGGATCCAGGACTTTATCCTTTAATAATATTTTTACAAGACAAGTTATCACCGATTGAACTACAGATTATTAGTAATAACTTGTCATACGGAAGAGTTGTTAAAGGGAGATGTTTTAGGTTCAAAAAATGCCAAACGCACCAATAACCTATCTGAGAAGTCAGTGAGAGTTCACAGATAAAAGATTAGGATCGATACTCTACAGAGCCAGCCTGGATCCGCGAGACGAATTGTCACAATAGTGTTGTACAGAAGTACTTGTATCAAACTTTGACAAAAATAAATTTTATTATTTTAGTTTACAATGTATAAAATACGCAATTCTTCTGACTGAAATAAATCTGATATAAGAAAAAACGAAAAAAGAGAGAGAGAGAGAGAGAGCGAGAGAAAAACGCCGGAGCGATTTCAATCCCTAGCTCTGGCTGGCCGGTTTGGCTGTGTCGGAGGCGATTCTCCTTCCCCTTCTTCATTTGTTCTTTGCTTTCCTTTCCCCAGTTCAAGACCGAGACGATATGCATGCTATTCTGACGTGATCGTTTCCTCCGGAGCTCGTGTTGTGGTCGGAGATGGTACTCTTCGTTTGGAGTGGAGGCGAGTCTAGGGCTAGGCTGAGAAAAGGAGGATCGGCTTTTAGGATTGAAGGATATGTCAGATCTAATTTTCCCTTTTTAGATCTAGGGTTTATCCTTCCCAACGATGGCACGTGAATCGAGATTGGCGACTCTTTTAGCTTGAAATCACCTCCTTACATGATGGTGAGAATGGTGGAGGAGAGGTGTGATAAACAGACGTAGGAGGCTTGGACATGATGATGTATCCTGAAGCTTTCAACAGGGTCCCGCTTGCGTTTTTCCATTGCCAAGATCCGTCTTTCAGTCTGGATTACTGTCCGGCTTTGGCCATGGTGCAAGACGGCGAACGACAGTGGCATGAATCGAAGTTGGTCTGCGCCTTTAGGTGATGATGCTGCTGTGTTACGGACTCGACTCATATCCTATGGAATCCTCAATTTTGAACTTGTATTGGAATCCATTTTAATTCTTGGTTGCAGTATTTTCATGGCTTCTGCATTACATGGTCTTTTAGGAGTAGTTTTTCAGTCGGATTCTATGTTCGTTTGGGGCTAGAGACAGTAACAATTGAACGCCAGCGGATACAAGCTTCTCTCAGAAATGCGCCTTCGGGTGAAGATGCTATTGACCACATACAGAATGACGATCCTATGAGGTCATAGCTTGGTATTGAACTGTTTTTTTGATTTAAACTTGTGTTTGATGTGGTAGTAGTTGTTTCTTTGTCTTGTGGTTGAATGCAGGGGTCTAAGAGGTGAGTTTCATTTCGAGTCGTGGAGTGAGCTCATTCTCGTTGTGGTTGAAAATGCAATGGTGTTTCAGTCGGGTAGTTTGAATCCAAATAAGTGATTTAGGGTGTTACAAGATTACATCATTGCATGGTCAAATTATGTAGAGGTTAAATTGTTTGTACTTGAATGAAATTTGATGTTGAGTTAAAAAAAAAAATCTGATATTAATATGTTGTTATTTAAAAAAACTATGCTTGGAGTATTCTGATGCCAAGGGAGGCCAATCCAGCAAGAAACCATGTGTTCAATGACGTATATAAAACATAAGAGTGGAAAAGGATAAGGATCTAAGATCATATATAAGTCCCAAATGATATCTTCAGCTACGTTGCACGGAAGCTTCATCGGACGTCCGCTTCCCGCTTCGGAACCGGAATCGGAATCGGAACCTCGTGGAAGCTTACGGAATCTCGCTTCCAAAACGCTTCTAAAAGATTCTCTTTAAAAATACATTGGAAGCTTACGATTCCGTTTTGGAATCACGCTTCCATTTAAAAAAACAATATCTTATATCAATAAAAAATATAAAATTATAGTTTTTAATTTATATATAATCCAAATTTTAATAGTATTGAATAGAGAGAATAGAAATATACAAATATTAAAACTAATACTATAAATTATCTTTATGCATTGAGGTTTTTATTAAAGATAAATCATATATTCAAATATATTATGTCAATTAATTATATAGAATTAAAAAAAATATAATATTATTTATTTAATTTAATTTATGTGTATTTTCACAGTTTAAATATGAAGTCATTTGAAAATTATTATAAATGAATAAATGCTTTATTTTAAATTCAAATCATATAATTTTTAGTTTCAGATTTAAAAAAAACTAATCTTACATATGTATATATATTCATATATATATATATGGATACGCTTCCAACACGTATCCGCTTCCTAATTTTTTTAAAAATCTCGCTTCTACGCTTCCATACGCTTCCGCTTCCACGTACCCGCTTCCGTTTCCATGTAACATAGATCTTCAGTATATCATGATCGATAAGGACACATGGCTTCTTCGACATTTCTTTTATCGGACGAAATATGTATGCATCAGATGTGTTATTGTAAATCCTTATACATATCCATAATGTAACTAAGTACAATTTTTGTCACCAAAAATTCAAATTTCAAAGTATCAAAAAGAAACTGATTTCAAATTTGCCTTTTCCAGTAAAAGCAATACAAATGAAGCCTAGAAATTGACGCCGATTCGCAAACTCAATGTGACTACATAAAGTTATTAAACATTTTCAAAAATCATATTGGCAGCCGCATTTTACAAAAATCAGATACAATTAGATGATGAGTATGATTGAATGGTATGAATAGAGTAACAAAAGTTAGCGTAAATTTTTTTACTCTCAGTTGCGCTGAATTGTCATCCATCAGATAAAATTGTATTTTTTTGTATTTATTCCTTTCCTTTTAGTGTTTACACAAGAGAATATACACATCCTTTAAAACATCTCTAACCCATAATACTATTTTAGTGTCAAAACCACACTATTTTAGTGACGTTTCAACACTAAAAACAAATTCATCTCCAACCACAACACTAAACTTCACACTAAAAGCTATTTTATGATATTATATTTTTTTTTTAATTTTTCATTTTTAATAAAATAATTTATTAATAAAATAAGTGAATAATGTTTTAGTAGAGTGAATAGTATTTTAGTGTGGTGAATAGTGTCACACCAAATTTGGTGTGAAATTATAGTGTTGCACTAAAATTGTGTGATTTTTAGTGTTGGGTTGGAGAAAATTTTGGTGTAAAATTGACACTAAAATAGTGTTTTGCAGTTGGGTTGAAGATACCAGAGTAACTTTGTTTCTTTTATTTTTTTTTCTCTTTCCCACTTTTTATTTACTCTCATTTCCACTTTTTATATTTCACCATTTTACTCCAAATATTACCAACCACAGTCGATGTGTATTTGCAGAGTGATTCAATCTAGCCTAGTATTTGGAAAAAAAAATTAACTGCTAAACGTTAACTATGATATTGCAAAAAAAAAAAAAAAAAAAACTGAAAATTTTGAAGATAACAAAACTTCAGCTAATACAACTTTTTTATAACTAGAAGTGTTTGGCTGAAGCATACTTAACTAGCTTTAGCTAAATAATATCCGCAGAAACCAGTCTCAAAACCAACAAATTTACATTTTTCTCCAAAGCAACCTCTTTCACAAACCACCATATTGTTTTGTTAGACCATCTCCAACCCATTTCTATTTTCATCTCTATATTATTTCTAAAATAGAAAATCTTTATTATAAAGGTGGATTTGCTCCAGTATATGACTCATTAAGGTAAAAAGTAACAATCCTCTATATTTTCTTCTAAAATAAAGAAATTCTATTATAGTCATAGGAATAAATCCACATTTATAATAGAAATCTCTATTTTTTTTTAAAAAAATATAGAGGCATACATTGGAGATATTCTTACCACTCTGTAACTTCGAATATAAATTTTTTTGCTATCTAAAAAAAAAACTTCAAAACTTCAAATTTAAAGTTTCATATTTTTATTTGTATTTTGGTCCCTACAATTACACATCATATATTATTCTTAAATATTTTCTCGTTTATCGTATTAATCCTACAAAATTTAATATCTCATAAAAAAAATCAATTTTTTTTTATAAATTTAAGTTTTACACATAAAATTAAATAAGATTTAAAATATTTTAAAACTAGATTTAGACAATAACAATACAAAAGAAACTTAACAACAAAAAATCTTTACAAAAATTACTTGAAAACATAACTATTACACAAATTTTAATATTACAACACCCGTAGTCATGTAAGTTTGATCCAGAACCTCCATAATTTCTAAAATATTATCCAAACAAATTTTGTGTAACTGAAGATGGCTATTTCGTAGGATTTCTTTGTCAGATCGAATGTATTCACTGAGTTTTGATATCATTGATAGAAGTTAAGTCTTTTAACAATATTTATTTTTCTCTGTTAATTTTTTGTTCAGATCTAATGTATTTACAAGTTTAAAATCACATGATTTCAACAATTTTTAGTTTGTGATCTACAAATTAAAAAAAATAAAAATAGTCATTTTTTACTTAGAAGTACACTAGTTGATCATATATGCATTACGAAAATAGTTTTATGGAATAATATGATATTTTCTTGAAGTTTAATATTAATATGTTATTTCTATTTAAAATTTGTGTTTTTATATAACATTTTATTAGTTAATAATGTTGTAATATTTTTATATATGTGCTTAGTTATTTACAAACTTTTATAAATTTAAATTAATTATGACAAATATAAGGACCATAAGATAAAATGCAAATAGTTTTAAATTTAAGTTTAAAGTTTTGCTTTTAGAGAAAAACATTCCTAAACTTCAAATATAGAGTTTTGGAAACTTCATAATAGAATATATTTTTGGAGATACTTCATCCGTTTCATAATAGATGATGTTTTAGAAGATTTTTGTTGTTTTAAAATAAAATATGTTAATTTAATTTTATTGAAAATTGTGTAACCAATAAAATGTTGTAGTCATTTTTGTAATTGGTTGAATAATTTTTAAACTATATTTTTAAAACCATTTTTTTAAGAAAAAAATAATTTCTTAATCTTTGTGCATGAACGAAAATATCATGTATTGTGAAACGGAAAAAGTAGCTCAACGTACAAAAAAATAGAATTACTGCACATTGTATTTTGACACTAACGAGCATAGACCATAAACATGTTGTAGTATCAATGCAAATGCAGTTAATATTTTTTTTGGATTAGGACACTGGGGGATTAGTTTAATCGATAGGTTTTGGGGAATCGCAAGCTTAGCGCCGAACAAGAATCTTCTTCATCCTTCTCCTAAATTTTTAGTTTTTCTTGGGCAACCAAGTAACAATAAACTATTACCATTATTGTGTAATATCTAAAAGAAAGACATGTCAGTGATCCAGATCAAGATCATAATATCAATCAACATCACTTCTTCCCAAAGATTCCATCTTAAAGCCGTTGATTTACAAAACAAAAGACAACCATTTTCATCTTCTTATACTTCTTCTATGTACAGATTGTTGTCAAAGAAGTAATTACTATCGAAAATTACTATGTTAAAAACCTCTGAAACAAGCTTTCCATTTCTTTTAGCTCAATCAGGGTTACAAAGAAACCGGTAACAAAACCGAAATCAACATCAAACCAAAAAAAAAAAGATTTACAATTTTTTTCTTTCTTTCACCCAAATGTTTCAACTTTGACAAAATTTACCATCCATCTGATTCTGAACGGCTTTAACAGCAGCCACTCTTGCAGCCGTTGCAGCTTTATTAGCTGCAGCCACGGCTCGACTCACTTGTTCATCTACTCGTTTCCGGTTCACTGCCTTCTTAGCCGTTTCTCTAGCAGCCTGAACCGCTCTGCAAACCGGCTCGCTCGTAGGGTGTAGAGAAGTTACAAGACTCCCTGAATCCCACTCACCAGATTTAGCATCACCGGATCTAAACGAGTAAGCACCATACCCTTGCTTACGACCTTCATGCCACGCCCCTTCATAACAATGCCCATTAGCAAAACGATACACACCAAACCCATGAATCTTGTCTCCAAAATACTCTCCGGCATAACAATCTCCATTTCTACAAAATATTTTTTTTTAAAAACAAAATTAATATTTTTAATAATCAAAATTTCAACAATTAAAATCACAAAATAATTTATTTACCTGATTTGATTAAAAAAAAATTATTTACCTGAAATGGTAAGATCCAAGGCCATGCTTGACACCAAATCTTGATTCACCAACATAAGAGCTACCATCAGCACAAGACTGAACACCAAACCCATGGCTTTGACCATTTAGCCACTCACCAGCGTAGCAATCACCAGTGTAGAATCTATAAACTCCATAACCATGTCTAAGACCTTGCCTATACTGACCTTTGTATCTACTCCCTCTAGCCCAGCTCTCGATCCCATGACCATCGTATCTCCCATCGACCCAATCACCTTCGTACCTCCCTCTCACGAAGTAGTAGTACACACCACTGCCATTACACTTCCCTTTGTGAAACTCCCCTTCGTAGAAATCTCCATTGCTGTAGAACTGCACGCCTTCTTTAACTAACCGCTTGGTTTTCTTCTCCGGTTTGGTATCGGAATCGCCGATGTACCACTGTACCGGTTTAGACCGGTTCTTCCTCTGAAAGCCTAAGCTCTTTGTGGTTTCGTCGCAGATTTGTTTGACTGCGAGTACGGTTCGGTTGAGACGCGCGATGTTCTTGGAGGCGAAGAAGAGAGCGACGGCGACGAAGATCAGAGCTAAGAGGAGGTTCTCGGAGGTGAGAAGCTCCTCGGTTTGGGAAAACACGACGAAGAAGAAGAAAGACGAGAGGCTTAGGAACGAGAGAGACACCATGGTGAAGGCTAGACCCGGATTGATCCGGTTAATTCCGGTTCGAGGACTTGACCCGAATGGTTTAGGCGGTTTTCTCCTCTGTTTCTCTTCTTTCTCTCCGGCTTCAAGATCTTGTCTCTGGTGAGGGACTTCGGTTAAATCGCCGTTTAAGCTGAGAAAATATGATCGCACCGTCGACGATGACCGGAGCAGCGATGACTGCGTCCTCGTCAGCTTCGCCTGTCCTTCCATCTCCTCCAAAACTCGAAACACAATTTTATAAAAAAGCGAAACCTTAATCGTCCGGTCACAACCGCGGTTCTTGATATCTCCGGCAATACACTAACCACCGCGTCGCCGTCGTAACAAGCATCACGAACGAGAGAGAGATAGAAGATCACTATACAGTGATTTTTGTGCTGTCCTCGTTTATCAATTTTCCGGTGCCGGAGAAATTTAACGGCGAAGCTCACTGTGTTTTTAACGAGAGAGAGAGGAGAGGAGAGTGGAAGAGAACAGGTTTGGTCTTATTTTAAAAGAGAGAGATATGAGGTTAGATTTATTGTGAGCCGTTGGATGAACATCCGACGGTTGATTTACCTTGAGGTTAAAGACAGCCGTTGGATGAAAGGAAGAGAGGCTCCCCTGTCATGACGGGAATATATTGGTCGACGGATCCAAACATGAACGGTTTTTTAGCTTTACTGTTGCAAAGCTGGCACGTGCCACTACACACACTGTTCACAGATTCATACTACTATAAAAAGTTTCTTTCTTTTCTCTCTTTTTTTTTTGGCTCTTAAGTAATTATATTTTAAATAGATTGATTTGCAGAAAGTGTTACAAACAAAGACTGATTTGCAGAAAAAGTTTCTGCTTTTCTGCAAACTTTCTATTTTCCAAAATAGAACTAATTTGACAAAACAAAATTTGATTTGGACATCCGATGAATTTTACAATTTTTGGTTTTTTTCCAGACTGTATATTTCTTCTATACTGCTTTCAATTTTGTTTGAGGTTAAAAAATACAAAGTACAACGTATTGAATACAAAATATATTGTAACGGTTTCATTTTTAGTATATTTTTATTCCAATATATGATTATCCCACTATATAAAAGGGACTATTTTTAAGCTTCCTAAAGCTAGCCACATGCTCAAAATAATCAGGGCCAATCAAATTGCCACGTCACTGCCAGATTAGGCTTCAAATTAAAATCACGATCGGGCTTCCTGTGCGCTAACTCATTCTCCGACTCCGTATTTTTGTTTTGCGCCATCAGCCGAAGTGAAGCCAAACTCAGATAATTCACTTTCACCCAGCCCAGCCCATTAATCCCATCAATCTGATAATTCACTTTATCCCAGCCCAGCCCATTAACCCTAATCTACGTATTGTTGAGACTCAAGCCAAAGCGCACACAGCTTTCTCATCCTCTGAATAACCTAATCGCCGTCTCCCCCATTTACCTTTCTCTCATGACGACCCATCTCGAAGCCCATTCCCGAGCCACTCTCTCATAAGCATAATCCCGTGTTCTAAACATCCCGTGTTAAATTTTTTAAAACACTCATATCTTAGAAATAGTTTAGAAAATATCTTTATATAAATATTTTTTTCTTGAATAATATTTAATTATAATTTTTTGTATCTTTTTAACTTTTATAATAAAATTATTGTTTTCAGATAGCTATAAAATATAAATAAGAATTATCTTATTTTAAATTTTTTTGATAATTTTATTATATTATTTTAAAATCATTTATTTAATATTAATATAACATATAAATTTTATATGATTAAAATAAAATTCGTTTTTAATTATATATAAAATTCATTAAGGGTATTCTTTTAATTAACACATTAGCGAATCAGTTAGAAATTAATAATAAATCAATAACCTATCTAAAAGTCTAAAACCTAATAAAATATGACAAATAAGAAAAACTAACTAAATTTTAATATAAAATAGAAATTTAATATTACTAATAAAAAATTCATTTTAATATATATATATATATAATATTAATTAAGGGTATTTTTAAATTAATAAATTAGTGACTTAGCTAAAAATAAATAATAAATCAATGATTTAGCGAAAACCTAATAAAAACATGACAAATAAGTAAATTTACTAAAATTATGGATAATATAAAATATAATTGATTCTTTAATACAAAATTAAAATAAGAGTTTTGTTAAATAAAACATAAGTTTGCCGTATCGGTCTAACAAAAAAAACAATCATTAATAGTGTCGTAGTAATTATGTTTTTCCCATTAGCGAATAAAATTGAAGCATAGTGTTGGAGGATAACTCAACGTGTAGACAAGATTATGGAGATTGACATGGGAGTTGAGGTAACAGACACAACTGTTCTTTCGCAAAGAAACGCTCCTGCTAGACATCCTGGATAAATGAAAGAGACATATCTTGACTTGACTTTGTGTTAATGGATGGTGACTTTCCAATGCTGTTTGGAGTAAGGACCGATATACACGCACCAAATCACCACTGTAAGCGGAAGCTGAAGGTTTGCTATGGGCAATGCAAGTGATACTGAAGTTTAGACACAGAGAGATGGTCTTTCAATCGACTGTGAACAACTGGTTATGCTTATTCAAAAGGAGAAAGATTGGCCTGTGTTGGACTCGGAGCTCAACGAAATACATGCTGTATCTAAAGAATTTTCTGAACTTTCTATTGCTTATATTCCTAGAGCTTTAAAATTACGTATGAATAGCCTAGCAAAAGGTGTCCGATCACGCGCATCTCAATCAGCTTTTGTAAACCCTTTTGCACCAAGTTGGCTAGCCCCACAAGCTAGCATGAGGATGTCAAAAAAGAGAATAAAGTTAAAAGTGAAACTAAATATCTCAATGAACAAATTTATCAGAAGTCCATATTTATGTGGATGTCTATATAGGACAAACAATTTTTTTAGACAATTATAGAATATAGTCACGAAAATCAATCCTAATATATATAATTTAAAAAAACCATCAAAATTTTCAATATTACACCAAATAAGAATATAAAGACCAACTATATTCTATTTATGTATAATGTATTGTGGTAAGATTCAAAAAAATTAACTTACTTTACAGTAAGCAAAAACTAGATTTTTAATTCCAAATTTACAATAAAAACATAACATTTTATAAAACTAAACAATTGACATAATAGTACAAAAATATGAAGAAAAAAAACAAAATACTATCCGCGCGTAGCGCGGACAAGGACCTAGTCTCTTTAAAGATGTCTATAATAAATCATACATAATCACATGAAATTTTAGCTTAATCAAGACTAATTTGAAGTGGGGAAAACAATGCACTTTAGGGGGTGTAATTGTCTAAAAAGAATTTTGAAAATCAATTTTTATTTTATTTTTCTAAATTTTTCTAAATATTTATTTATTTTATATATTTAATAAATAATTAAATAAATAAAATTATAAATGATGATATAATTGTCATTTACTCATTTATGAAAGTCTAATTTGGTCACTTTGACATTCAGGTGCTGTTTAGAGATGAGAAATTAAAACGAAGTGATTTAGATAATTTTCCCTTAATCATACATAAAGCCAGCTGTATGGTTTATGTTTTGAGTTGGTTTAATAATTTAGAAATAACGTATAATTTCAAAAGTTTAAATTTTGAATATTTTGGTTGAACTTGGTGTTAGGTTCACTTTACAACAACAGATATACGACCAAATTAGTATGACTTAATTTGGATTAGGAACAAAAAAAAATTGGTTTCAAATTAAATAAAGTTTTCTTCCGGTTAAAATAAATTAGATCAAATGAATTTATGCACATAAACTTTTTCATAATCAACATACACCACGTCACCAACAATATGGCAGCTCTAGTATTCAGGCATGTACGATGATGTATTATCAACTTGTATGTATTAAGTTATTAACATTCAACAACGTCGATGAATTCAGTTTATTTTCGGTAAGAAATCTGGTGAGTGGTCTGACAGCAGGATGGTTGAAATCGAGTAATTACAATATGCACACGAAAATGTTTTTCTTTTTGTCAAAAGAAATATTAGTAGCGAAGAAAATAAAGAAATAGTAGTTGGATCAGATCAAGTTACTGTGTGAGCAAACATTTCTTACCAACATCCCGTTTGGTGTTAGGAAGTGTATAAATGAATAAACTTTGATTGTTCTGTAAATAAATAAATGAAAAATAACTATATAACCGAAACATAGAGGCGTACTTATCAAAATTATCTTAGAAATAGTTTAGAAAATATCTTTATATAAATATTTTTTTCTTGAATAATATTTAATTATAATTTTTTGTATCTTTTTAACTTTTATAATAAAATTATTGTTTTCAGATAGCTATAAAATATAAATAAGAATTATCTTATTTTAAATTTTTTTGATAATTTTATTATATTATTTTAAAATCATTTATTTAATATTAATATAACATATAAATTTTATATGATTAAAATAAAATTCGTTTTTAATTATATATAAAATTCATTAAGGGTATTCTTTTAATTAACACATTAGCGAATCAGTTAGAAATTAATAATAAATCAATAACCTATCTAAAAGTCTAAAACCTAATAAAATATGACAAATAAGAAAAACTAACTAAATTTTAATATAAAATAGAAATTTAATATTACTAATAAAAAATTCATTTTAATATATATATATATAATATTAATTAAGGGTATTTTTAAATTAATAAATTAGTGACTTAGCTAAAAATAAATAATAAATCAATGATTTAGCGAAAACCTAATAAAAACATGACAAATAAGTAAATTTACTAAAATTATGGATAATATAAAATATAATTGATTCTTTAATACAAAATTAAAATAAGAGTTTTGTTAAATAAAACATAAGTTTGCCGTATCGGTCTAACAAAAAAAACAATCATTAATAGTGTCGTAGTAATTATGTTTTTCCCATTAGCGAATAAAATTGAAGCATAGTGTTGGAGGATAACTCAACGTGTAGACAAGATTATGGAGATTGACATGGGAGTTGAGGTAACAGACACAACTGTTCTTTCGCAAAGAAACGCTCCTGCTAGACATCCTGGATAAATGAAAGAGACATATCTTGACTTGACTTTGTGTTAATGGATGGTGACTTTCCAATGCTGTTTGGAGTAAGGACCGATATACACGCACCAAATCACCACTGTAAGCGGAAGCTGAAGGTTTGCTATGGGCAATGCAAGTGATACTGAAGTTTAGACACAGAGAGATGGTCTTTCAATCGACTGTGAACAACTGGTTATGCTTATTCAAAAGGAGAAAGATTGGCCTGTGTTGGACTCGGAGCTCAACGAAATACATGCTGTATCTAAAGAATTTTCTGAACTTTCTATTGCTTATATTCCTAGAGCTTTAAAATTACGTATGAATAGCCTAGCAAAAGGTGTCCGATCACGCGCATCTCAATCAGCTTTTGTAAACCCTTTTGCACCAAGTTGGCTAGCCCCACAAGCTAGCATGAGGATGTCAAAAAAGAGAATAAAGTTAAAAGTGAAACTAAATATCTCAATGAACAAATTTATCAGAAGTCCATATTTATGTGGATGTCTATATAGGACAAACAATTTTTTTAGACAATTATAGAATATAGTCACGAAAATCAATCCTAATATATATAATTTAAAAAAACCATCAAAATTTTCAATATTACACCAAATAAGAATATAAAGACCAACTATATTCTATTTATGTATAATGTATTGTGGTAAGATTCAAAAAAATTAACTTACTTTACAGTAAGCAAAAACTAGATTTTTAATTCCAAATTTACAATAAAAACATAACATTTTATAAAACTAAACAATTGACATAATAGTACAAAAATATGAAGAAAAAAAACAAAATACTATCCGCGCGTAGCGCGGACAAGGACCTAGTCTCTTTAAAGATGTCTATAATAAATCATACATAATCACATGAAATTTTAGCTTAATCAAGACTAATTTGAAGTGGGGAAAACAATGCACTTTAGGGGGTGTAATTGTCTAAAAAGAATTTTGAAAATCAATTTTTATTTTATTTTTCTAAATTTTTCTAAATATTTATTTATTTTATATATTTAATAAATAATTAAATAAATAAAATTATAAATGATGATATAATTGTCATTTACTCATTTATGAAAGTCTAATTTGGTCACTTTGACATTCAGGTGCTGTTTAGAGATGAGAAATTAAAACGAAGTGATTTAGATAATTTTCCCTTAATCATACATAAAGCCAGCTGTATGGTTTATGTTTTGAGTTGGTTTAATAATTTAGAAATAACGTATAATTTCAAAAGTTTAAATTTTGAATATTTTGGTTGAACTTGGTGTTAGGTTCACTTTACAACAACAGATATACGACCAAATTAGTATGACTTAATTTGGATTAGGAACAAAAAAAAATTGGTTTCAAATTAAATAAAGTTTTCTTCCGGTTAAAATAAATTAGATCAAATGAATTTATGCACATAAACTTTTTCATAATCAACATACACCACGTCACCAACAATATGGCAGCTCTAGTATTCAGGCATGTACGATGATGTATTATCAACTTGTATGTATTAAGTTATTAACATTCAACAACGTCGATGAATTCAGTTTATTTTCGGTAAGAAATCTGGTGAGTGGTCTGACAGCAGGATGGTTGAAATCGAGTAATTACAATATGCACACGAAAATGTTTTTCTTTTTGTCAAAAGAAATATTAGTAGCGAAGAAAATAAAGAAATAGTAGTTGGATCAGATCAAGTTACTGTGTGAGCAAACATTTCTTACCAACATCCCGTTTGGTGTTAGGAAGTGTATAAATGAATAAACTTTGATTGTTCTGTAAATAAATAAATGAAAAATAACTATATAACCGAAACATAGAGGCGTACTTATCAAAATTACACAACAATATATAGGATAGTTGTCATGATATTATCTCCATTTGATATCTTCGTATAAATCTATGAATGCGTACTACGTTTCTTTGATTAAACGATGACTACTTATTGCTAACGACATTTGGATTAAAAATGGATTCAAACAGTATATTATCATGTAAAACCAACGTCTATTTCAACGAGATCTAAAGTCAAAACTCTGTGTATTCACGTTCATGTAACTTTCGGCTCCGGTAAGGACAATTAGAATAAAGACATGCATGCATACAGTTATTTTGCTAGAAATTATCACACTTTTTTTTTGTTTGGTCTAAATTTATTATCACACATTTAAAAGCTCATAGTTTGTATTTTGTTTGTTTCTTACTTGTCAAATGTTACTCTCTTGTATATCAAACTGAAACTCACAAGCATTACAAATGTAGATTTGTATATGCAAAACCGATCACACGAGTTTTTGTTGCCGGACCACAATTTTGAAACGAAAACCAATTGCCATTATTTTTAGTGTGGTAATTAATTGATTTTAAATATGGAGTTTGGTCTGCATGTAAAGTAATATGAAGGCCATCTATTTTGAATCAGTGAATCCTTGTGGTAAGATATTCGATTTTCATCTTTTAAATTTTGGACTAAATCCATCGTTCTTTTTTGGTAACTTAATTTCAAAAGTATTGATTTTTCTTTTAAAAAGTTTTAACTTTCAAAGTTCGCTTTTGGTCTTAATGAAAAAAAAATAACAAAAGAGCACCGGCGTAAGCAAACGTTTCATTACTTACACATGACAAAGGCTTTTTGGATACACATGCTAAAGTTGATCAGAGAACATGACTTCGTGTATATCTTATATATTAAAAGAGAAGTCATGATTTTTTTCATGTGTGATTTTTTTTTTTAATTTGGACCATCACTTAGAAATTTTATTAAATGTATTTTATTAAGACTAATAATACATAGAATTTTTAAAATACTTTTATCATAATATCTTTTGATATCCTTTTTATTTTAAATATAAATATATTTATTTTAAAAATCTAACAAATCTGTTTTAAAAGATCTTTACAGGATCTTCATTTTCAAAATTATATTTAAATATTTTTCACTAATTTCGAAATTAGTTTGAAATATTATTATACATTAATAAATTCAGTAATCGTTTATAAAATAAAAAATAAAAAAATCTGTAATATTTTATATATTATATAACAATAATCAATCATATTAAAAGAAAATTATTATATTGAGCTAAGTATAATAAAACTGTATTAAATTTATAAATTTTATTTTCATAAGTATAAAAAATTTATGTTCAAAAATAAAATCTAATATGTTGGTAAGATGGATTAAGCAAAATATATAATACATGTATAAAAATTAACATGTATTTCTTTATAATATAAAATCTTTGTAACTACTTTAATCATAATATATTTTCATTTTAAATTCTAATAAATCTGTGTAAAATTATTTTAACAATAATTTAATGTATTTTAAGTTATCGTTTATAAAATAAAAAATAAATAAATTATATCCTATTTTATCCACTTTATGTCATGATCATGTTAAAATACAATTATTATACTTAAATAAATATGATAAAAGTATATTCAATTGATAAATTTATAAATTTTATTTTCATAAATATAAATTATTTATTTTAAAAATATAATATGATGATAGAACGGCTTAAAATTAACAAACCTTATAATACATGTCTAAAAAGTAACATATTTTAGACTTTTGTATATACAATAATATATTATCTAAATTGAATAAACTTAAAAAAATATTAGTAAAAAAAATACAGCTTTGAAACACGGGTCAGAATTTAGCATAAATTAAATACAAAATATTTTCAAATATGTTTTTTCATGAATATATTAATTTGCTTAATAACTAAATGCAAATACAATAAGATAAATATATAATAAGAAGTAAAAATACATACGGTTTTAATCAAATGATTGATTATAACATGTAAAATATAATATTATTATATTTGAAATAGTTATATAAACATTTAAGTATATGATTAATGTTAAAAAAATATACCACTAATGTTTAAAAATAATAATTTATGTATAAAAAAAGTAAAAACAAACATCCGCGCGGTTGCGCGGATCAAAATCTAGTTTATAAATTATAATAGATCATCAAAATTATCAATTTCCTTGTACTGTTGTAGAAGTTAACATTATTGCTTGATATTTTGTGTGTAAGAGATCCCTATTACGTACACGAGTGATACAAAAATCATGCAATGCAATATTCTCAGAAAGTAGTTTCCACGATTATAGCATTGCAGACTTGTAAGTGCTGCCGATAATGTTGTCGGCACTGAAGAGAACGTCGCCGATTTATTAGTGAACAAATTATCTAAATGATACTCCATCCGGGTGTATTCAACTGAGACTTTAGGTGATTTGTGTTATAATGATAAATCCATTGTTATTAAAACATGAATTTTAAAAACTCATTTAAAATCCAGTGTTATTGAACTTGATATTTTATAAAGTACTCTGAAATCCACTGTTATTAAAAGTATTTTAAGTTGTGAAATTATAAAGTTTTCAAGTGATTTTAGAGTGTTTGGGTGGAGTTTCTTATTTATAAAAATTAAAACTCAAATCCCATAGTTTTAGGTGATATTCTAGAGTGGTTTAACAAAAATCATTTTATTCTCTGCAATTCCTTAAAATCATCTAAAACCTTATTAAAAATCAAATCATCTCAAATTTTAGATTGAATACACCCCTAAGTGTTGTTTTAAGAAAAAATATTATTTCATTTTAATTGATATTTTCAAGTTTCCATGTAAAAATGCAATTTTATGTTTTTGACTATTTGTATTTTGCAGTATGATTTTTTATTGGTTGAATTTATCTGTACTTATTGTTGTTTTTATACAAACGTGAAAGATTAAATAAAATTTTGTAATTTCTTAATTGTTGTGAAAAAACTTTAAAAAATCCAGTTATTTTGATACAGAGGAAATATTATTTTCTTAAAAATGTTACGTGGGTTTAGTCGATGATAAATTACGTGGATATGATAAATAAATCAATAATAGCCAATTATGGTGGTTTTAGGATTTATCCGGTTAAAAGCTGGGATAAAAAAAATCTATTACAAAATCTATCATTATTGGCCTCAATATACCCCTTTTAAATTATATATAAGAAAAATCCAAATCTACAGATTTCGAATATCAATTCGGATTATTCAGTTAGAAAAAGCGTTACTTTTCTTATAAAATATAAGTTGCATGTACAAGCAGATTATTAGAGATTTAATCATGGATAGATGATATCAAGCACAATCATTCTGAATGTCTTTTCTTCCGTTGCTTTTATAGGCGAATGACATAGTTATCCTCCATCGATCTCATTCTTACCTACTATGACAGAAAACAAACATATTTAGGGCTTGCACGTTATACCATATATTAATTCAGTGGTTTTTGTTTTCTGTTACTTTAACAACTACGACACACTGGCAAATCAGCATTTTATACAAATAACTTTTGACAAATTATATTCGGTTTGCAGCAAATCGTAATAGAAACATTTCAAAACCTAAAGAAGATGTAAATATTTTTGCATAGGCCTAGCTTATATATAGTATATAGCATCCATCATGAAAGACGTAAAAGATAGAAAGGCAATGTTAGTTGATCTTTTTACTTTTCTCTCTCGATAATAAGCAGTGCCGGCCCTGGGGTAAAGCTGGTAAAACACCAGCTTTAGGCGCCATAAAATATATAGAAATTTAGGGGCAGTCGTTTGTTAAAAGTTATATGTGGTCTAGTGGCTATTAGCGACTTCATAAGTCATAACTATGTTTTGCCCTGGGTTCGAAACCTACATGTCACATTTTGTTAATATGTTTTGTGTATATATGCGCCAAGTTATTTTTTGCTTTAGGCATCCACACATGACGGGCCGGGCCTGATAATAAGCATAAGTTGAAATCGAAAAGACATACAAGATTACTTGTTTCAGTGTCTAATCAAAATGATTGCAGCATATACTCACGAGGTGGTTAGTTTTGGAAAATCCACTATCAATATCAAATGTTCACTCAATACAATCTCTCTTACACTAGTGTCTCGCCAGCTTCTGTAGGTAAAACAGCGATCAAAATTCTACTTAACTTTTTAAATGTGCTGCTCAACTACCTGCAATATATGCAATATTGATGATGGATAAGAATTTTCCGATAAAGTTCTTTCCGAAACATTTGGATCGACAGACGGTCCAGCATGTACGACATCCGCGATAGACAAACTCTTTCCATCACCACAACAAACAGCTCTACTTACAATACTCTAAAACTTCTGATGAGCTTCGCATCCTAATCGGCAAAAAAAATGCATAGTTTGAAATTCAAAGACTTAAGTGTATAAGCTTTTGAACCTTAATCAATAGACTACGATGTTCTGACGAATCTAGGTAAAGGATTATGGATGCACTTGCCCCCATAATAATTTTAAATTTTTTAGTATATTTCTTAACAAATTTGATGTATACACCTACGATCATACGTAAGTATACACTTTAATTTGTGCACCCACTGAAAATAATCTTTGGATTCGCCCTTGCGTGCTTCCACAAAATACGGGTACATAAGCTTCTTTTACATTATCAGAAACATTTTAGTAAGATTAGTCACTAATCTGAACTTTCATCGCAAACTTCCATTCGTTAACATTTTAGTAAGATTACTCCCTTAACGACTCTATCACCAACTTGCAAACAGCTTCAATGTAGAAAGTGACTTTAATTTAGATGAATTCTAATTCGAAGCCCAATGTTTTGATTTGAGGGCCATAAACCGCAACAAATGAGATAGGAAGGAGGCCATACTAGTTACATTCGAACGAAGAACCAAAGCATCATCGATAAAAGCTGATAGCAAAAGTACTAATAACAATTTTTTTAAATATTTTAAATAATAATTAAATAATTTAAATTTATAAAAGATACTTAACTCTTCTAACTCATTTATAAATATTTAAAAATTATTTATAAAATATTTATAGAAGTTTATAAATACAATCCTATCCCTAAATACTAAATATTAAACAATAATGACTAAATTCTAAATTCAAATATTATGATTTTTGAAAATTAGTAATCAACTTGAGATATTCTAAATAATTTATCATAATTGAAATAGGCAAGGTAAATTAATGGTCATCTACATTTTAGAACAATGTTTTTTTTAAAAAATAGTTTGAAGGTTAAGTTTTGTTGCGGTTGATTTCTCTTTTGGACTATGATTGAGTCTGAGTCCTATATATATATATATATATATGTGTGATTGGACCTTGATTTGTATTTGGAATGGTTAATGTTAATGAATGGAAGTTTAATTGTTTTTCAAAAATGATTTCTTTTTAGGTTACTTTCACGTCTGTAATTAAAATGTTTTCTTTTGTTATGAATAACAGAATAAACAATAACTAATTGTTGTCTAATCCTACATTTCAGGAAGATAATTGATTAATTTTTCATGTCATTTTTTAGTCTGTGGAAGTTGTAAAACCAACCAACCACTACACAACGAGCTGTATGATTCCGGTTAACAGAATAATGTGACCCAATTAAGTCACTCTCGGGTTTTACCCGACCCGACTTAGATTTATCACACGAAGCTTGACTTTTTTTTTTTGTTTTTGGCCCTTTCGTTCGAGTTTCTCTCCAAGTCGAATCAATCGAGAAAAGGTACTTTGCTCCATCTTCGTTCTTTTTAATCGGATGTATTTGATTTTGTTTCTCGTGTTCTTGGGTAATTGGTGTTTGTTCATCTTCCGAGAAACTAAATGTTGATTGCTTGCGAGCTAGCTACTATAATGGCTGATTCGTTAGAAAGTTGGAAACTTTTTCAATAATCCTCGCAATTCGCTTTAGTTTCACTCTTTAGGGGACATATTTGTATTGTGCCAAAGATGAAAGCTTTCTTTAGTTTTATTTGTGAAATAGTGCTTTTTTTGAGTGTGTCTTATCTGACTTATGTCAGGTGATAATCTCTTGTAAGATGGGAGCTCAAGGCAGTGAGAAGCACCTCGAGGAGTGCACCGTCTCCAAGTGAGTTTCTTACTTACAGCTACTATAAAGTTTGATTGTTTGTTAATAATCATTAGGACGAGAGAGATGAATCATAGCTTTTTCATTTAGTTATGCAACACACTCTAGTTTTGTTCACTTGTTTATGCCACTATTGCTTAAACCACCACATTTTTGTATCTACATTGATCAAGCATCTTCTTGTATATCACAGTCTGGTTGTTGTTCTTGAAGTTGAAACATCCCAAAGTACTAAAAAGTCTGATTGTTTGCTAGTGTCATTAGAAAGAGAGAAAGGAACACAGTTTCAGTATTTGATTCTTGTGATTTAGAAATCATTGAGTCGTTAGTTATATAGTCCACTCTAGTCTTGGTCATACTACCATTGCTTAAACACACGACATTACTGTACTACATTCGATCATCTTCTTGTATATCAGAGTGTGGTGGTTGTTGTTCTTGAAGTTGAAACATACACAAAGTTTATATAATTGTTTTTTTAATGCAGTGCACTAGGGACATGGGTGTTCTCAGTGGTAGGCGCATTGGTTGCTATCCCGGTAGGAATAAAACGCAAGTCTCTAGGTCCACTCGTGTTCTTCGGCACAACCGGAACCATGCTCGACATCATCATTGGCGTAACTCAGTGCGAGAGAGAACACGCGGAACACCAAAAGAAGTTGCTCCAAGACTCTCAGAACGCCGAGACAAACAACAACGCAGACACCGATTCCATTTCCTAAAATCTTCTTCTTACAGCTCCTTTTTGCAGTAAGCAAGACTTTTGTTGTCAGATTTGTTATGATCAAAACTTGTTTCAGAACAAAGAAGAAAGCTTTTTGATGATTCTGCCAAAATGAAATAATAAAAAAAAAGACAACGCCAGACTCCTAAAAACCAAAGAAAGAAAGAAAAAAACATAAAGAGAGAGACTCTAATACATCAATGATCTGAGTAAACGACGACGTGGGATGGGTGGAATAGACTCACACTCATGCGAGAACGAACCAGCGAAGATAAGCCGAGAAAGACAAGGAGATGGACAAGCAGATGATCCCGAGCCCCAACCTTAGGTCTGCGTCTGGTTGCACTCTTCTAATCCGCTCCAACACCGCCGGCACTTGAACGATTCCGATCATCACAGTCAGAAAACATAGATGAGCTAACAGGTTGAACTCCTTCGCCCAGTAGACTGCCACGTGCTCCTCCTTCGTTTCCTTAAGGTCCAGACCAAAGCGTCGCTTGCAGTATCTTGTGAAAATGTCGAGCAAGACTGCTACGTAGAAACGGTCGGTTACTCGGCGCATCTCGTCATGTATCTCAAGAACTCCTCCATCCATTTGGTCTTTTTGAGAAAAGGAAACTTAAAGATCCGTTAAAGAGAGGGGGTTTTATCAGCAGAGCATGAAGGGTTTATCTAACCTAACCATGGTTAAACAGCTAGCTAATTAAGTACAATGGTTCACAATAACCAATTTGGCATTTTCCTTAACGGCGTAAGTTAGTTAGACTAGTAAGAGCTAACAACCAGAGACTACTTTCGTGACCGTGAATGGTTCTGTGAGACAACGGTTATATATATATTCCTTGGTTCATTACTTCATTTATTAGTTGTTGACCGCCAGTTTGTGGTCTCATGATAACATGTTACATAAAATCCTCTCAACTATATTACAACGGAAACGAGATATGTAGACGCTCTTGCCGCACTGCATTAAGACGCTCTTGCCTTATCGCACTTTGCAGTAAAAAAAAGGTGATAAACATAACATATATGGGGTTTGTTAACATATTGCCATGGTTTAAATTTTAACCGTACTCTAATTAACGGCATAAGTTGGGCAAGTTTCAAACTTTCAAAGCGAGTGGCTGATGAGGGACGAACGACGGATTGGTTACGGTGAAATTTGTTTTGTTTTATGAATAAAAAATATTAACATGGTTTAGTAATATTGAGATTTTATATAATGACTGCACATCACAAAAGTTCTTGACGTTCATCCATTGGTACCGATCGAATCTTGCTTGCAGAGAGAAAGAATTAATATAAACGGGAGAGAATGAGTTTGTTGGAGTTTCGTAGTACGTTAAAGAGTGAGCGTGGCTACGTGGATTTATCTAACCTAGCCTTGGTTAAATTTAACGGTGCGTCATGGTTTATAATAGCTGTAACTGCTTGGATAAAGTTTCAAAGCGAGAGGTGTCACCTGGCCAGGCTGGACGTAAGGACAGAAAGAGCGCTTGGACGCTGTAGAAATGGTTTTATTAAATACCGGAACCCGAAATCGATCATTTGGTTAAACAAATTGTTTACCGGGTTGAAAACAAATTGTGCCTTACTGGGAACCTTCTCCAGTTTATCCTTTACGTAATTTTTAAATTTCAAGTCATTCTTTTATTGGTCCATTACCATTACCAATATATCATAATCTATTATTTCAATAACAAGTACGTTTCATTCATCATAGTCATTGTTCAAAAAGTTTATACTTACTTTCCATATCTAAAATACATTTATTTAGGACATAATACAACGATCCAAGTCCCCAAAATTGATTATTTCCAGAAATATAATAAATAATATATGGCTGAAGCTTTTAAAGTACAGAGACATTGCAAAAAAATTTCATCGCAAGAAGGTAGGTGATGGTAATCAAACATCTTTCTGGTTTGACTCCTGGTCCTCACTAAGATGTCTATTTGATCTCACGGGGGCCCGAGGTTGTATTGACATGGGTATCCGCTTGACTGCGACTGTCTCTTCGGCTCTGCAACGACGCCGGCGCAATCATCGCAGTGAGATTTTCAACATTATTGAGGCTGTTATGGAGCAGCAGAGGAGTAATCTAACAAATACGGCTGACTACTCTATCTGGAAGAGTTCTTCTGATACATACAAGTCTGTCTTTACTACAAAAAATACATGGAATCTACTCCATCAGGAAGGAACCACAGTTGAATGGTGCAAAGGTCTCTTCAAACATCATACCCCAAAGTTCGCATTCTTCACATGGCTTGCTCTACACAACCGGCTCTCAACAGGAGACCGTATGCTTCAGTGGAATGCAGGAGTTAGCTCGGCATGTATCTTCTGTAACCAGTTTGAAACTAGGGATCATATATTTTTCTCTTGCACTTACTCGGCTGCTGTCTGGTCTCAGCTGATGAGAGGTTTGCTGCGTACTCGATACACAACAATATGGACAGAAGTGTTGGAGCTCACGCTTGACAACAGTCTTGGTATGATCACCACCTTTCTTACACGATATGTGTTTCAGATCACCATACATATTCTATGGCGTGAGAGAAACGATAGACGGCACGGGGCAACTCCGATCTCAGTTCAAGCATTAGTAAAGATGCTAGACAGGCAAATCAGGAACAAATGTTTATCTTTCAGGCAGCTGGGGGACTTTACTTATGCTGCAAGCTTAAGCGATTGGTTTGCCACACGTTAACAATGGAGCTGTTTTTTTAGAATCTTTTTCGTCATAAGAATTATGTAGCACTTGATGCAAACAATGTGTATTTTTCTTTTTGAGTAAATTTAACATATATTCAAAAAAGAAAAATTGATTATTTCTGAAAAAATCGTTAGAAGCGTAGGCTTAATATAAATATTAGTCACTCACCCTATGTGTTGAACTGTTAGTTCCATCATAAACAAAAAATTTCTCTATTTTTTTAATGCAACAAAAAGGGAAATACCTCATCTTAACAACAATATCACAGAGTGTGATTCACACTAGTGCTATTTTGTACTGGCAATCGTCAAAAAAAAAAAGTTTATTCAAGATTGGTTCAAGTGTTTCCATTTAGAAAATATATATGTATGGTTTAGCAATAATATTATATATACAACTGTTACCAATTCACCTAGACCTCATGCTCCTGGTTCAGTTTATAACTTATATGCTATGGAGTCATATAATCAAGTCAGATAAATGGTTCACTGCCTTTACTCCTTACAACGAGGCCTCTTAACGCAAATTTGATACTTGAACCAATATTTTATTTACCAAGGACGGATATAAACCTTGTAAGTAGTACTCCAAAATCAATTTGTTATTAATCAAATCATGTTCAACCAAAGAAATAAAAAGAAAGTGCCAAGAAACAAAGAAAAGCGTAAAAAAGAGAGTTTGTGCTGTTTGTAATCTTCGACGATGACCACATTAAACGACGTAGTTCCATAGAGAAAAGCTTCTCCAGATGACGTAGAAAAGTACTCACACTCAGCGAAGACAGGCGGAGAAATCGAGCGAGATCAAGAGCAAGATAGAACCGAGCACAAGGTTGACATCACACGACTCTCTTGTCCTCCGCAGCTGTTCCAGCACCACCGGCGTTACAGTGATTCTGAAGATGACCATCATAAAAAACATACGAGCTAACGTGTTGGACCCCGATGCACAAGCCAACGAAACGCCTCCCCTTGCAGTGTTTGGATCTGGTGAGAGGTCGAAACCAGACTCTCCTTCGTTGTAGATTGTGTAAAGGCCGAGCACGGTTGCAACGAGTTGACGAGGGATCAAACGACGAAGCTCTTGACGTTCTTCCATTGGTATCGAATCTTGCAGAGAGAAAACAAGAAAAAGGATGATAGTCAACAGAACGTTATATAGAGTGTGTGTGGGTTCCTTTCTTTTTAACTTCTTGGGTTTATCTAACCAAACCATGGTTAAATTTGACCGTGATCCATGGTTTATAATGACCGTAAAGATGGTGACGAACGACAGGACAAATTAACAGTCTGCTTTATGAAATACCGGTTCACTGCTGAACCGGGAAAACACTTGTTCGCCTCATTCATATCTGTTTTAATTTGTAAAAAATATCCTAACAGACATGCATGCTGAAAATCTTATATATTAAAACAGAAGTCATGACTTCTTTTCATGTGTGATTTTTTTAATTTGGACCATTCTTAAAAAATATCATATTTTACATAAGTTCATTATTATATCTTTTAATATCTTTATCATTTTATTTGAAATACAAATGAATATATTTAAAATGTTCCAACAAATTTTTTTTAAAATCTTCTTAGAATCTTTTTAAATTTACTTTCAAAATTAGTTAGTTTTAATTTAAATTATCATAAAATATAATTAGAAATTAAAATTGAATATAGTTTTCTTAATAAACGAAAATTTAAATAAAATAAAATTAATTAATTTCACAAATACATTTACTAATAATTTTTAAAGATTTTGTTAGAAATAAATATTTATTTTAATTTTAATTTTTTCAAATTTGTTTTCTAATAAAATAAAAATCATGATTTTTTCATAGTGATATTTTTATTTGGACCATCATTTAAATTTTATATTAAATTTATATCACTAATGCTAATATACATAATATTTTTAACTACTTTAATCATAATACCTTTTATATCTTTTAATTTCTTTAAAAAAACAATAAAATTCTAACAAATCTCTTGAAAAGATTATAATAAGATCTTAATTGTCATAAATTGAATATTAATATTTTCAACTAATTTTGTAATTAGTAATGAAATGTTACTAAAAGAATAAAATTATATCCTATTTTATCAATTTTATAATAATATCTATCATTTTAAAATAAAAATGTTATATTGAAGAAAATATGATAAAATTATTTTAAATTAATAAGTTAACATATTTTATTTTCATAAATATAAAATATTTATGCTAAAAATATAATATGTTGGTAGAACGAGTTAATATTAGTAAACTCTATAATACATGTATAAAAATTAAACTTCTCTTAAACCTTTTAATATACAGTAATTTATTATATAAAATTAATAAACATTAAAAAATTACTAAAAAAATATAGCGATTTGAATTATGAATCATTATTATAATAAATTAAATACAAAATTATTTTCATATATGTTGTTTCGTGTATTAAAAAATTTAGTTTAGTAATCAAACGCACATTCAATAAGATAGATATATAATAAGCAACATATATATGTGATGATTTTAATTTACAGCATGAAAACTATAAAATTATTATATTTAGCATAATTATACAAACATTTAAATATGTGAGTAACATTAAAAATATATAATAATTATGTAAAACAAATATCTATATATATAAATGTGAAAATATATACCCGCACGGTTGTGCGGGTGGAAATCTAGTTAACATTTTATTTCAGCAACAAATAGATATGTTTGGTAAGACATAATTATTCAATACATGAACAGACATGCATGCTGAAAATAATGAAATTGTTATCTTCACTTATACTGACCATACTGGTCAAAAACCGGCATTCCATTCATAGAAGGCGAAGATCCACCACCACCACCGGATCCATCTTCACCCGATCCGTTTTGGTAGTACCGACCCCCACCCATAACCATAGACTGATCCAACGTACCGTAACCATAACGACCAGGGTGTGGTGGGCCTTGAGGTGGGCCGTGAAAACCAAAACCATTTCCTCCAAAGGCCGGTTTAAACGACGATGACTCACCTCTAAGCGAACACCCACGATCAGTCTCGAACTCACGGTACCGGTTAATGAACAAGTTGAGTGGTCCAACGTAGTCATCAAACCCAAGCTTGCTCATAGCCCAAAGGATGTCTTCAGCAGTTATGGTCTTGCGTTGCTCACGTTGGCAACGCTCGTTAGCTTCACCGGTCACGAAGCTGATGTACTCTGAGACGCATTCTTGGATCGTTTCTTTGGCGTCATCAGAGATTTTGGCGTGCGGCGGTAAGGTCCGACGCATGATCCTTATGACGTTAGCGATTGGCATGTATTGGTCTTGTTCACGAGCCATGCATGGTTGTTGCTTCTGCACGATACTCTTGTTCTTGTCGTCGCAGGCAATGAGGTTGCCGGTCGCTGCCGGGATTGAGTTATCTTGATGGTCCATGTTCAATCCTGTTTCATAAATAATTTTAAGTTGAAATAAAAATAAGAAGCAAAAAAAGGCAAAGAAAATTAAAGTTTTTTTTTCAAATAGTAAAAAGCAAGGACTAATAAGTGCATCTCCAATCCTCCTCTTTATTTTTCACTCCAAAATAGAGTTTAAAATAAAAATACTGCAAAAGTACTCAATTTCCCATTTTATAATAGAGTGGAACATAAATTTACTTCAAATATAGAGCAATTTTTTTTTTATGTTTATCATTCTATTTTTTATTTTAAAATAAAATTTTATTGGAGCAAATTCCGACTTTAATATAGAGTTACTCCAATGGTTTATTTTATTTTTTTTTCTAAAATAGAGTAACTCTATAATAGAGTTGGATGTTGCTCTAATGGTACTTTATTTTAGAGTGAAAAATAGAGTGATGAATAAAAAATAAAAAAACTATTCTATATACAGAGTAAAAAATAGGTTTACAATATTATAAAATAGAAAATAGAGTACCATTAGAGTATTTTTACTTTAAACTTTATTTTAGACGAGAAAATAAAGTGGGGGTTGGAGATGTAGTAACAAGTAAAAACACACGCTAGTGAGAGACCAATAAAATAAAACTGTTCAAACTGTTGTGTTAGGTTCATATTTATAGAATGAAAATTAAAGTCAAAAGGATCTTTGCTCTTCTCGAAATAAAGTCATATGAAGGTTCCCAATGGTTTTTTTTTTTTTGAAAAACACAAGAATACAGTTAATGACGGTGGTTTTGACACCCCACCCCCCCAAAAAAATAAGTTAACGCCGGTGGTAAAATCTAAAAGCAGTGAGTTTGTAGAATGAATTGACATATAGTTGAATGACTTAATTTGAGTATGTATATCTGTTAACTAACGGAGTTCAAGTGTATTTAGAATTTATTTTATTTTATTTTTGGCTAAAAAGAGTATTTAGATTTGCATAGGATATTTCCAAATAAAGGTGGAGAAACGAGACTTTCGTTTTGAAACGAAAAGAAAAACAAAAACTCAGACGTTACAGCAAACAAACTAATAAATAAAAGATTGTAAGAAATTTAAATTTCCTTTTAATATAAACTTCGATTATGAGTGACTCTTTATTTCTAAGAAGGCGAAATCAAAATCTGGTAAATAGGAAAAAAGTGAAACTCAAAACATTCCTTGTGCATGCACCGGTACATTTAAAGGACACATATATATGATCCGCCATTGAAGGATGTTAAAAATACATAGCATGAAATATCGGAATATGAAACATTGGTTCATGCTCGGATGTATATATGAATACGCAAGTCGATTAGACATATACATATATCAAATTCATTCATGCATGCATATATATAAGCATCTTCCTCATACTTATAACAAATTCTAATTATTTTTAAGACCAAAATCTCTATTATATCAAGAAGACATAACCATCTCTACTTCTTTCTTGTAAAGAGAGAAAAATCTCAAAAGACATGCATGCACGTACATATATAAATAGGCATTTCTTATTTGATTATTACCAGAGTTGGAGTTGGGTAGTTGATAGTGAGATAGAGGAACTCCACGTTCCATTGACTCTCTGCCAAGTCTTTTTTTGGGGTTCTTTAGAAAAATTTATTTGAATGATTTGTTGAATGCAGTGAGAGGTTGATGGCTTAATGGTTTTATAGAGAGATGATACAAATGGCGAAGGAGGCGGTTCTTACGAGGTCTCTATATCTCTCTATCGCCCATTGGCTGATTTTATTGGTTAGGGGCCAGTCAAACTAACCCCACTGCTCTTCTCTCATTGGTTTTTAATTTAACTTATCACCAAAGTTAAGAGTGTTTAGAAATAAATTAAAAGAAAAAGATTATGAGGCTCAGTTCTAATAGTTGTTTACATACTTTCTAATACATTCATAATCAATAGGCATGGCCAATTGGATATCCAAAAAAAATTGTATAACTAATATGTTTCATAGGATATTTCGGTAGAAGAAAAAATGACCTGTTTGCATCCATGGTTGACAAAATCAAGCAAAAAGCAGTCAGTTGGTCTTCAAAATATCTATCAAGCGCGGAAAAAAGTACAATGCTAACTAGTGTGCTAACCTCAATGCCTTTGCATTCCATGTCATGCTTCAAACTACCCCAATCCCTATGCTCGAGCATCCAATCTACAATCCAACACTTCTGGTGGGACTCTGAACCTGACAAACACAAAATGGTGTGGATATCTTCGGAAAAAATGACAAGACCGAAAAGAAACGGGGGCCTTGGATTCAAAGATATTACCTCTTTCAATGATTCTTTGCTTGCAAAGTTGGGATGGCGCATCTTGAAAAAACCCATCGTCACTCCTAGCTCAATGTTTACTAGGTAAATACTGCCACTGAGAACCTTTCCTAACCTGCAAGACCACTACTACGGCATCACACGGCTGGAGAAGTGTCATGATAGGCAGAGACGTTCTGCTCAAGCAACTTGGCTGGATGATAGGTACTGGTGAAGAGATCAACATCTGGGATGACCCATAGCTCTCCCACAATGAACAACTCCGGCCCATGGGACCATCACCTGAGGGCTACACAACACTAAAAGTATCAGACTTACTCCTTCCAGACACAGCTGAGTGGAATGTTGAGAAAATAGAGCAGATTCTACCTTTCCATAGCGAACAAATACTGAAGTTACAGCCGAGCAAACTTAGAGTCCCCGATGAACTTGTCTGGCTAAAAACCCCTAATGGAGAATACTCTACAAGATCTGGATACCGAGCCATAATGGAGGAAAAGCTCAATGCTGCGCCTATGGACCGTCTTGCCTCTGTCAATTGGTCTGCAAGCGTTTGGAGTGTCAAGACAACTAAGAAGATAAAGACTTTTATCTGGAAATCCCTACATGGAGGCTTACCAGTAGGAGAACAATTCGCTCTTCGAAACATTCAGGTGAATCCCCTCTGTGTGCGATGTAACGCAGTCGAAACTATCCCCCATCTCCTATTCCAATGTCCATATGCAGCAAAGGTTTGGGACCTAGATCCCGTAGCCACATAGATCATAACAGAAACTTTCGACACATTCCATGGGGGCTGGGAAATCGTCAAAAAGACTCACTCTCTTCCCCCGGTGGGGCTTGACACTGGAACCCTTGCAGCATCGATCGTTTGGAACCTCTGAATCTCCAGAAACCAATTAGTCTTCCAAAAGAGGGAATTCACACCAGAGGAAACCCTCCTCAAAGCGATCTCAGAAGCTAGAGAGTGGATGATGGCTCAACTTCCTACCCCAGGCGACTTGGAGTAACCTTGATCTACACTGATGTAGCTTGGAACTCCTCCACGGGCTCTGCGGGATTCGGTTGGATCATTGATGATCTAGTTACTTCATCCCAACACTCTGCGACTGCACTACACGTCTCGTCGCCCCTCCTGGCAGAAGCCTTGGCCGTTCGTATGGCCATAAACATTGCCCTCACATGCGGTATTGATAACATTGAGATCTTATCTGATTCACAAACCCTCATCAAGACCATCAACAAGAAAGAGATGAATCTAGAGATCTTCATAACTCTCCGTGATATCTACCTCCTTTCATGTTCCTTTAAAGCTATTAAGTTTACTTTTATTCCTAGAACGGCTAATGATAGAGCTGATGTTGTAGCCAAACATGCTTTATCGGCCTTGAACCCATTCTAATTATCTAATGAAAATTCTGGTTTTGACAAAAAAAAGTAATATGTTTCATTCAAATCAAATATTTAGGTTTACGATCCGTTTCGATCCAAAAAGTTTTAGAAATCTAGAAATTAGGATATTCGGAGTTCGTTTTGGTATTTGTAGATTATCCAATTCAATTAGTTAATTATATTAAAAATTTTAAAAATAATATGTAGGAATAAAAGTTAAATAAACATGACATCATAAAAATAACAAATAATATGATTAACTAGAAGCCAACAATTTAATGCAAATCACAAATGAAAATCAAATAATCCAACATTGACGAGCCAAATAAGAATATTCATATGTTAATATTTGGTGTGACACAAAATTAGAGTGGGTGTGTAATGGCTCAAAACTAAAATTTCAAAAACAACTTAAAAGAGTAAAAGAAGCAAACTTATATTAGAAGAGTTGTATAAATTTAATGACTTGTATATATAATTATATTCTATATCTATAAATATACAAACTAGATCAAATATTTGGCTTTTCAAAAAAATAATAATTTAATTTATTTATTTATACGGATACTACATTTTACTATTTGTTTCGATCAGAAACTTTAGAAATATTTAAAATTTTGGAATCAAATCAAAACGACTAACTGATCTAACCAAATTAACAAATAAAATGCCCAACTATAAATAAAGAAGATATTAGTGTAATTGAATGGCGGGGAAAGATTTATGTGCATTTTCTAATTATATGTTTATATTATCATAAAATTTATATTCTACTATATTGAGTGTTATTAAAAAATATTTAGTATTAAGTCAAATAAAAAATAATATATGGTACAAAAAAATAAATAAACATGCAATCATAATAAAAAGAAAAAAATTGGAAGCATCATACCCTAGTGCTCAAGATTTAAAGGCTTCTACATCCAGTTCTGGATTTAAATCCGAGACTATGCAATTTTTTGTAGATTACATATTATAGGAGGTCTTGGTTTCAATTCCCAGAGAAAACAATTTATTAAAGACTTATGCAGACTACAAAAAAATATTTACAAAAGATCTTCAACATGGTGCAAATAAATCTCGAGAGGCATGGGTCTTTATTGGACGGCTCAGGTGATGCAGTTACGCATAAATCCTCATAAGACATATCGTATTGTCGGTTGTCGAATCATCTATGTAATCTTTCTCGTAATTGTAATTTCATAATAAATCAGCGTTTAAAAAAACTAACAAATAATATGATTAACTAGAAACTAACATTTTACTGCAAAATTATAAAGCAAAATCAAATAATTCAATATTGCTGAGCCAAATAAGAATATTCATATGTTAATATTTGGTTTAACACAAAAACTAGAGTGGGTGTGTGTAATAGCTCAAAACTAAAATTTAAAAAAATAGCTTGAAAAGAGTAAAAGAACCAAAATTATATTATAATATATAAACACATAAACTGGATTTTATATTTGGATTTTCCAAAATAGTATTTTTGATTGATTTGTTTAACGGATATCCAAATTTTTGGATTCAGATCAGAACGAACAACTAATCAAACAGTTTAATGGATAAAATGCCCAGCTCTAAATCAAGAAGATACTAGTGTAATTGATTGGCGGAGAAAGATGTATGTGTCATTTTCTAATTATTTATCATAATATAATAAAATTTATGTTTTATTGTATTGAGCGTTATTCTACTGAAGAAGTTATTATTTTATTAAATGTTATTTTGGTATATTTTTTCCAAAATGTATCATGAGTTGATGATACACGATGACAATTGATGCAATTATAAGAATTATATATTTTCCAGAATATCAAAATAAAAAGTAACTATATACGAACATATGCAAATATTTTGTTAAAGAAACACATGAAATATCCAATGCGATAATACGAAACACATGTTGTATATTTGAACAATACTGTTAAAGTGATACATTTGTTTCAGCAAGAAAATCAGTTAAGGGCATCCCCAGTTAATCATTCTACACGCGATACTTTTGTATTCAGGTTGAGTGTTGAAATATTGTGCTTGGGTAAACCGAAGTTCATTGCACAATTTGTTGCAAGCATTTTCGCATACATCATGAGGCGCATCTTTGGTCTCTTTCATGCATTGTTCCTGACAATTCTTTAGACAATTTGCAGTGTTTGCGTTAGATACGTGTCCCATAAATATTACCAAGAAAAACATGATCATCATGAGAACACTGCATCTTTTAGCCAAAACTTGCCCCACCATGATTACAAAATTTGTTAACACGTTAAAGATTCGTTCTTTTGGTTATGATTGGAAATTTGTAACAAGATCGATAGGTTTGATGAAAGCTTTTGGGCTGCTCTAGGTGATTTATATATTAAAATAGTCTATCTATTTCAAGAGATTTGCTTTATTGTTTTAGGATTAGTTAAAGATCAATATTGTTTATTGTTTCTTCTTCTTCTTTTTCGGGTAAAAATTTGTTATTTTCTTGTGCTTTGGACAGCTTAAATGTGTAAACACACGGAAAGGTTTGGCAACTCGATGTCGGCTCTTCGCTACCTGGAGCTATTATTATTGCAAACCGAGAGCTATAAAATCAATTTTGCATAATCACCTGTAAAACCAAAAAAAATACAAGTTTTAATCTATTATGTAAAATATAGTATAAATATTTAAATTTTGCAAGATAGACATCATCTACATCGTTTAAGCATAATTGTGTTTTGGTATCCTAATACCACATAGTCTAGACCATTAAATCTTAATTAGATTCATAATCTATACTATTAAAAAGAATTCTAAAAATATTATTAAAGCAGGATCCCTCATGAGTTGTCCTGATGGACGCGCCGCTAGGGTTTGGAGACGCAAAAGGCGATTCTAAGATCCAAGTTCCCTCCGACATCGCCACAGCTTCCCCGAAGACCTAAGCCACCGGAATCAGCTCTAGGGACACAAGGGAGACTACCAACACTCCTTGGGCTCCCTCCACATCGTTCCCTCTCCAAATCTAGATCTGATCTTCTCTGGCGTCTCTGCCAAGTTTTCCGAGTTTTTTTACAATATTCGCTTACCGTTTAAGGCAAGCCCTGCAAAACCCTAAAATCATCCTCCACCATATAAGACCCCTCCGCTCGCTCCCAGAAACACCACCCATCGCCCTTGCAACCTCATTAACCTTTCTCTAGCTTTTGCTAAGCCTTCACTCATCTCCTCACTATGAGTCAATCTTCCCTGGTGATCCGTAATGGTGGCTCCTCCTCTGGCGCCCACCGTACTAAGCGCTCTGATGAGGATATCATCAGAATCCCAGACTGCGACATCAATGCTGCAAAAGAGCGGTTTAAACTGACACTCATTGGGAGAGTTTTCCACCTTCGTGGTCGAAGCATAGATGCGCTGATCAATCTCCTCCCCCGATCTCGGATCTGGAACGTCGAAGGCAGGGTCCGAGGAATCAACCTTGGGAACGGCCGTTTCCAATTCGATTTCAACAACGAAGCTGACCTAATGATGGTGCTCAACAAAAGGCCGTGCCACTTCAACCAATGGAGTTTTGCCCTAGAACGCTGGGAACCTTTTACCAGTGAAAACTTTCCAAACACTATCCCTTTTTGGATCAACGTGACAGGAGTCCCAGTTCATTTCTGGAATGACAAAACCTTTACGGAGATTGCCAATGCCGTGGGCAAAAAGCTTCTCGTCGACGAAACGAAAGCAAGGATCCAAGTTTCAATTAATGCGGATCAACCCTTGCAGTTTGAACGCAGAATTGGATTCCCAAACGGAGATATTGGAAAAGTTTCCCTAAGTTACGAAGGTCTTCACCGCTACTGCTTCACCTGTAACCTCATCTCCCATGATGAGAATACCTGTCCGCAGCTAACACCTACAGAAAGGGATTATAAAAAAAAGCAGAGAGCGGAGAGCCAGGCCAACAACGATCGAGCTCGCCTTCCTCCTCAAAGCTCACAAACTTTCAACACAAGAAATCCCTTAAAAAGACCTCGCTCCCCTGCATATGGGAGAAACACCAGCCCTGTGGCTGCGTCACGAAGCAATGAACTGTTTCGAGAGGATAAAAGGCAAAGGAGCACACCTTCCTCCCACCCAGGTCGTGATGGTCACTACTCTGACTACCATAACAGAGACCATAGGAGCTCTAGTAGACAGGACATCGGGACCCTCCAAGGCAGAGCAGTGTGGAGTCGACTAGAGGCCCCTAGCACGAGGGAAACCTCTCGGGGACGCAACAACGACCGGCATCAACCACGAAACACACCCCGCTACAAGGCTCCATGGCAAAGACCCTCCTCCCCTCCTCGAGAATGGCGACAACGAACCAGCAAGCAAGACCCAAAAAACAAAGTCCCTGAAAACAGAGTCCCTGGAAACAGAGAGCGCCTGCCCGAAAGATCGCGTGGCACTTTTGACTCTCAAAGGACAGTCTCTGATAATCGAGCATCCCTGGAATCAGGAGAAATCTTCGCAAACAGAAACCACAACCCTGAAACTCGCATTGCGGAAACGGAAGAGGAGAGAATCCGACGTATCAAAGGCAAGGCGATTGACACAGGCTCCCCCTCATCTCTCGGCAATCCCAAAAGACCTTCATTTTCCCTGGTGCAGCGAAACACCACTCTCACAATCAACGAGCAACATGCTTCCTCTCCTCAGCGCGCCTTACTAGCAGAACAAAGGTATCATCTATCGACCCAGGAACCTAACGATCTCTCTTTTGTACCAATGGAGGGCTTAGAATTAGGAATTGATACCCCCTTAACTGAGCTAGAGAATGCTGAGGTAGATAATCTGGTCTTAGAGACCGAACGTTTAGAGATGGAAGAAAATATGCTTGATATTGATAATATGATTGATGTTGATAATGATGATCTTCTTGGAGATAGTCCTGATCATGATGCAGAGAAAATCGAGGCGATTTCTCAACTCTCTCCAGCAACTGCTGCGATCTCAAGGGATGCTCTCCCACCTCCCCAGCAAGACACTGCCATGGCTGATGCTACCCTCCAACAAGTCCCTGTGAACAAGACTCAGCGTAAACACAGGGACCAGATGCTGGGCTATGCTCCAAAAGGTCTTCTGAAGAAGAAGGTTCCTCGATCCCCAGCGAAAGGATCGACAGCATCAAAAAAGCTCCAGGTGATTCAGTCCCTTAATTCTAAAGCCTCTCCAAAGAAGAAGACAATTTCGGGTAAAAGGCATTCGTCCTCTTCGTCCATGGTCCCTCGCAATGAGGTGTTTCCTTCTGCTTTAAGCAAAAAATCTGTGTTCCTCTCAGGTTCGGTGGTGTCCCAGAAACCATCCAGTAAGAAGATATGAGTGCAATAGCTTGGAATTGTCAGGGTGCCGGAGCTTACCTGACAAAACAACACCTCCGGGAGCTGCATCGTTGTTTTCTTCCTTCTTTTATCTTTTTATCTGAAACAAAAAACAATTATTCTTTTCTTCAAGATTTTCAGTTTGAATTTGGTTATAATAAATTGTTCACCGTGGAACCCGAGGGTAGAAGCGGTGGACTAGCTCTTTTTTACTTGGATTCTTTTGATGTAAATATTCTTTTCTCCAATAATCGTATGATCGATATTGAGGCAACCATTGAAGGACACAAGGTCTTCATCTCGTTTGTATATGGGGATCCGGTTGTGGAGTACCGAGAAAATGTTTGGGAAAGGCTCACTCGCATGAGCCTTACGAGGACGGGACCATGGCTGATGGTCGGAGACTTCAATGAGATAACTAGTAACCTGGAAAAAAAAGGTGGCCGCAAGAGGACCGACGCTTCCTTTCTCCCCTTCCGAACCATGCTCGCAAACTGCGGAATGATCGAATTCCCTCATAAAGGAAATTTCTTCTCTTGGGTCGGTAATAGATCAACTGGGAAAGTTCAATGTAGACTTGACCGTGCAGTAGGTAATGAAGATTGGCACCACTGCTTTTCCCACACTAATGTGGAGTACCTTAGACTTTGGGGCAGTGATCACCGACCTATAATCACGCGTTTCCTATCAGTCAAAAACAGGGGCAAGCGAGCCTTCAAATTCGATAAGAGATGGTTAGGCAAAGATGGATTCAGAGATCAAATTATACAAGGCTGGAGTGAACCAGATCTCTTCGGCCAAGAGGATCTCCATGACCGGATCGCGAGGTGTCGTAGTTTTATCGCCAGATGGAAACGTTCAAATACCTCCAATGCAGCAAAAAAGATCGAAGAGATAAAAACTCATCTCGAGAAGGCCCAAACAGATGATAACTTCTCCCAGGAAGCAATTCTGAATCTAAAATGGAACCTATGTGCTGCTTTCAGAGATGAAGAACTATACTGGAAACAGAAGAGCCGAGCGAACTGGCTTCGTGAAGGAGATCAAAATACTAGGTTCTTTCATGCCACCACGAAGCAACGAAGAGCTCGGAACAGAATAGTGAAACTACGTAAAGCTAATGGTGCTTGGGCCGAAACAGAGGATGAGCTTGAGAATGTAGCATCTTGTTATTTCCAGACCCTCTTTACCTCTTCCGACCCCTCTGCCTTCGAAGAATCTCTGAAGTATATCACGGCAAAGGTCACACCAGCCATGAATGAAGCCTTGACGAAAACTCCATCAGATGATGAGATCCGGAAAGCAGCTTTTGACATTAACCCGGACAAGGCTCCAGGTCCCGATGGCATGACTAGCCTTTTCTTCCAAAAGTTCTGGGGAATAACAGCAGAAGCCCTGCAACAAACGGTCAAAGATTTCTTCCTGCACAATGTACTGGACCCCCGTCTAAATCAAACCAACATATGCCTCATTCCAAAGACGGAGCGGCCAAGTGAAATGACCGAGTTCCGCCCTATCAGCCTTTGCAACGTAAGCTACAAAGTTATCTCCAAAATTTTGAGCAAACGTCTAAAACGTTGCCTTCCCACCCTGATCTCGGAGACGCAATCGGCCTTTGTGGCTAGACGACTTATCACAGATAATATCCTCGTCGCTCACGAAGTCTTCCATGCTCTGCGCACAAACCCGAGCTGTAAAGCCAAGTTCCTAGCCATCAAGACTGATATGAGCAAGGCATTCGATAGAGTTGAATGGTCCTTTTTGGAATCTCTACTACTGAAACTGGGGTTTGCGGAAAAATGGGTATCTTGGATTAAAATATGTATATCTTCAGTGTCATACCAAGTCCTCCTCAATGGAGAGCCGAAAGGAAATATCTCCCCAACTAGAGGAATTAGGCAAGGTGATCCCCTATCGCCTTTCCTTTTTATTATTCTCACGGAGGCCCTTATCTCTCAGATACAAGGTGCAGAGAGAGAAGGCAGGATCACAGGCCTAAAAATCGCTCGAGGAAGTCCCCCAGTTTCCCATCTTCTTTTTGCAGACGACAGTCTATTCTTCTGTAAAGCAGAAATCTCGCAATGTGCGGAGCTTATGAAAATTATCAACACATATGGCTGCTCCTCTGGACAATTGATAAATGTAGATAAATCATCTATACTGTTTGGGAACAAGGTACCTGCAGATAGGAAAGCAGAGATAAAACAGGCCCTCGGCATTACGAAAGAAGGAGGCATGGGTGTATACCTTGGGTTACCAGAAAAAATCTGCGGGAGCAAGAAACAGGTTTTTGCCTTCATACAAGACAGGTTACAAAGCCGTATTAACTCATGGTCAGCAAAACTCCTATCCAAAGGCGGCAAAGAAGTTCTGATTAAGTCTGTGGCCCAGGCTTTACCCACTTATGTAATGTCTTGTTTCCTTCTACCGCAGGAGATTATCCGTAAACTCACAAGCGCAATATCCCGCTTCTGGTGGAGTACCAAGAATAACAATCGCGGGCTCCATTGGGTTGCGTGGAAAAAGATCTGTGCTCCAAAAGAGGCTGGAGGATTGGGTTTCCGAGATCTTAAAAACTTTAATCTTGCATTACTTGCGAAGCAACTTTGGAGACTCTTACAATACCCTAACTCTCTCTTGGCACGGGTACTAAAAGGTAGATACTACCGTCTCTCGAATCCGCTTGATACCAACAAAGCGAGTAACCCCTCTTATGTGTGGAAAAGTCTTATGGCGGCCCAGTCCCTACTCAAAAGTGGCCTTCGAAAGTCTATAGGAACGGGAGACAATACCCTTGTCTGGGCAGACCCTTGGCTCCCAACAACCCCGGCACGACCTGCCATACCATGCGGTCCCTCCTTCAACCCATCGCTTAAAGTTGCAGACCTCCTAGACCCGGTATCAAAAACTTGGAAGCTTGATCGCCTACGGGAACTAGTGATTCCTAGTGACATTCCCCTCATTAAAAGTCTGAGACCAACGCGAACTCCAAGATCAGCAATCTACTGCTGGAATCTCACCAAATCAGGTCTATACTCTGTAAAGTCTGGCTATGAACTGGCCATGGCAACAGCAGAGCCCTTGGAACCGGCACAAGTCCTGGAACCTAGCATCACCTCTCTTCAGGCTCGTGCTTGGAAACTAAGAACCACCAAGAAGATCCAACACTTTATCTGGCAGGCTTTAACAGATTGTGTACCGGTATGCAACGCTCTATCCAATAGACATTGCGGCAACGATAGGACCTGTCCGAGATGTGGAGCGGACGAAGAAACAGCAAACCACCTCCTCTTCGAATGCCCTCCCTCAGTCCAAGCATGGGCTTTGGCCGACATACCGCACGCTCCGGGATCGTTCCCGTGTGACTCAATCTATAGCAATCTAGACTACGTTCTATGGCGAGCAAGGGAGCGTGGGATCCCCGACAATCTCCTTGCTCCAGTCCCGTGGGTGATTTGGTACATCTGGAAATCCCGTAACGATAAAGTGTTTAACGGCAAAGCTACCACACCACTGGAAACGATCCAACTGGCCAAGTCCGAGGCGGAGAGCTGGCGCATTGCTCAACTAATTGATAAACCCGAGGAAGAAGAAGATGAAGATAGCCGACGCGAACCACTCCCTACCACATCAAGCGCCGGCCCGATTTGTTCCACAGATGCCTCCTGGCACAAAGACGATACACGGTTTGGAGGAGGAATGGTCCTGAAGACCGAGGATGGGATGATGACTTATGGTTCATTCGCTAGTAACCAAGTCCTAACCCCCCTACATGCAGAGTTCCAAACTCTGTTGTGGGCCATGAGATCCTCTATTCAGCTCGACCATAGCTCAGTTAATTTCAAGACTGACTGCCTACAGCTTGTCAATCTCCTTGAAGAAGACGACGAAGACAAATGGCCATCATTGTTGGCTGAATTCGATGAATTTCATCTTATTCGTTCTATGTTCACCTTTTGCTCTATTTCTTTTATCCCCCGTTCACAGAACATCCGAGCCGATCACCTTGCAAAAGGAGCTCGTTCTCGAGGTTTTATGTTCTCCCATGTAAACACTCAACTTCCGGATTGGATGGCCGTAGCAGCCACCCAACTTGAAGTTTCTTAATAATATATGGAGCTTTCGATGCCAAAAAAAAAAAAAGCAGGATCCCTCATAGGATTCTACCATTAGTTTTCTTAAAATTTACAATTGCATGTCATTCTTACATTTATGAATAACAACATTAATTATTTTAAAGATATTTTTGGATACTATCTAACTAATTACCCGTAATCATTCCATACAAATATTGCATATATCTCTTTGTGTGACCCACATCATTTATATTTCGGTTTCGTTGGACTATAGAATTATAAATTTAATAAAGCAAAATAGGTTATAAATATACATTGGAAAATAGAGATTTTTTATAAAAAAATATTTTTTAAAAAAATCGAAACTCGCACACCGTGAGATATAGTTAAGTTAAGATTTCTAAGACAAAGAATTTCAAACTAATACTAAATTATTACTCCATCTATTCCTTAATGATAAACTTTTTAGAAAAAAATGTTTGTTTCAGAAAGATGTATTTTTTGTGTTTTTTATGAAAAAATTGTAAACTTAAGGAAAATTAATTGACTTTATTGAATTACTATTGGTTTAAAGTTATTAAAAATTGAAAATTACAGAAAACGATACATTTATTATGATAATTTAATGTGTTTTCTTAATATATGTGAAAATACTAAAAAGTCTATCTTTTATGAACGGATGGAATATATCTTAAACACTGTAAAAACTTAACAAACTAATTTCATCTAATATTTTAAATTCAATCGATATTTTAAACCGGATTACTTCTTGGATTCACATTTTATTGGATCAATTGAAAATGATCCATAAACAAAAATAATAATAAAATTTAATATATACATATAAATAAAACAGAAATTCTACTAAAAATAATATAAAGTATAAATACATAATAATTTATAAAATACAATTAAATGTGAAATTTATGCTTTCACATTCAGTTTTTAATTAAGTAACTATTATAAAAAAAATTAGTAATCATGATGCCAAGATAAGATAATAAATAATTAAAATTATTATTTTAAAGTTAATGTTGAAATTACATCCAACTAATTTTAGTTCTTTATATCACAAATTTTTTTGGTGGCATAGTATCAGATCCTGGGTTGATAACGGTTTTTTGATATTCTAACAAAATTTTAATTATTAGTTTTTTTTTTAATTATATCTAAACATGTTTATATACGAGTCACTTCATCGGTGAAACTGCATGTTTAAAATAGATATGAAAATATTTATTTCAGTAATTTAAATAATTCAGTTAAAATAATGAAAACGTTAAGTGCTGGTTGAAAGATAAATAGAGATTACAATATAAATTAAAACAATAATCAAAATATTTAAAATAAAGTTACATAAATATAATATTTCTATTTATGAGTTCATAGAAATATAAATTATGCATATTGAAAGATAAAAATATATAAAACAGGTATATTTTATATGTCTACTTAATATATTTTTGCCAAATAAAAATTCTTGCGTTTTTAAAGTGCAGATCAAAATATAGTTTATTCTATTAAAACTGAAGTGTAAAATAATAATTGTCTAATTTTAAGTGATTTCTTACATATTTTCATTCATTTTTAAACTAATTCTAACCACTTCATTTAGTATCTCTCTAATTAATTTGTTTTCATTCAGAATTACAAAACATAACTATTACATCTTATACATTCTTTTTTTACTTTTCGAAACTACTTCATTAATTGCATTTACCTTAATAATTTGACATAATTTATTTTACATAATTTCATAGGTTTGAATGAAGTTAATCCATTTCATGACAAGAATTGAAACATAATTTGTTAGACAAGGATATTCAGAGTACATATCGGTTTTCGGGTATTGATTTTTTGGATTTAAAATTAAACTTCGTTCGTATATAATAAAATTTTCTGACAGGGTTCGAATCGGATTCTTAAAGGTCCATGTAGATTCATAGAAAACTAATATTAGACAAATAACTCATATGTCTAAAAAGTCACTAAACAATTTATAAAAAAAATAAAAATCAACACCTGTGCGCCTGCGCGGATCAAGTTCTTAAGATTTTTTTTAAGCACTTTTAATATTAAGAGCTTTCTAACCAATCTAAAATATATGAACAAACTTACATAGGTAAAGATAACTTCATCTTTCCTAATATTTTTGAACTATATGTATGTATCTTATTAATAAAACGTGGAATAAAAGACAAAGCAAAAAGTGAGAATATACCCAATACAGCGAATCTTGGTTCGAACCCCGCTGACCATACAGATATAGACTATTGCTTTCGGCTCATTTGAATGCCCAGGAAAAAGTCTATCCGTGGACTGTACTTCCATACAGGGGTTAGGTATTTGTTTTTAATAGACTCGGATTTAACTCTTTTTTTTGTAAAAAAAAAAGAGAATATATAAGTCCCTAACCAAAAAAAATTCTTCAAGCACTGTCAACGGCAGCCAATATTTATAGGCTTCGCTGAAAATTTGAGGTCATTCTCAGGAAAAACGTTCTTCATGCGATGTTATCATAAGATGAAAGACTTTTGACTCTTTGAAATACGTTTTCTGAAATTAAAGATGTTTGACTGGTCTCATGTGAATAATTTAGAATTTTACTTAACTCGTTAAAAATGAATTTTACTTAACTTATTAGGTTAATGTAACAGATTAAGAAAACATGTAATTTTGCATATTTTCAAAATAAAAGCATCATTACCGATACACCTAACCATATTTTAACCAATAGAAAAATAAAAAACGAATTATATTAATAAATTTTGCATTGAAAACATAAAACGACACCTAAAATAAAACACAATTTTAACTATAAAATGACAACTAATATGAAACGAAGGGAATATGTGATTATTTGTGAGTTATTTGTAAATATTTTTAAACTATTTATTAAATAATATTCTACTATAGATAAGATATGCGTCTTGTGCAGGGTGTAACTCCTCTAAAAAATAAAACGTTACAAGATGACACATAAAATTTCTTACGTTACATAATTCATAATATTAAAAATTTAAATGTACATAAAGTTTTGTTTTTCACGGTAATAGAAAAAAACATAAGAATTATTCTAAACAATATTTTTTATATTATAAACAAGAAGATTGAGCAAAATGATGAATCTTTCGATATATTATTCTTCACAACAATAAAAATATTATTTTAGGCTCTACAGACAATGAATAGTTTTCTTGTTATTTGTTTTGTATCGGAAAGTATTTATATTCTACTATTTGATATTTGACTTGATAACGATGAGTACTTAAAGATTAAATCCGGTACATGATGAGTAACGAGTATTTGTGGTCGACCCTATTAATGAACATGCTAAACGAAAGTACGCTGATGAGCAGCTAGGTGCGTCAAATCGTTGCATGCCTAATATTCCCTTCTCGAGTTCTCGTTAATTGTCTTTCTCAAAACCATCCATTATGGCCCTCATGCCAAAACCCTCACATCTTCTTTGAAAGCGTCTCAACTTTTAAAATCATCTATGAATGTGAGACACAAGCATAGAGGTACACAATCAAGATATGGAAGTGCCTTGCCCAAAACGTTTCCAAGAGCTTCCACATAATACAAGACTTTCCTGCTTCACTGAATCAGAACATCACTATAACTAGTTTCCAAGAAAACTAAGTTATCTCTTGCCAGAAGTTTCTGCGAAGTGACAATTTCAGCATAAGTGCATAACTATATGTGAGGCAGTGGCATTTGAGTTTGTTGTTTTACATGTGGTGAAAGGTCCATTCACATTTCACAGTTATAGATATAACGAATAGAAACATACATATCATGTTTCTCGAAAACACAACTGACTCAAATTGAATATTGATTGAGCATCTATCAAGATCGCGGTTTTTCAAAAGAATATTATAGTATTAACATTATATCAGAATTTTAAGTAAAAATAAATTTGATGTGTGTCAAAACATGATTATCAAACTTAATATATCTCGTGATCATTCTAATATATTAGTTTAACATGATAACATCATTTGGATACTTGCGCAAAATTGGCCTTCAAAGTAAAACATCAAATGTTGATACCTAAAGAGTAGAAACTCAGGGCTCATTGGCCATTAGTTTATATGGATAAAAACGCTAAGTTTCTAAACTGAATTTTCAACTATCATAGTTAAGAATATATTTTTTCATCTTAGTCATGACTTTATGATAATCAATGTTTCCACGCATGAATTTATAAAATCAAAAGTTTCACCTTTTGTCTTTCTTTTTATTTTTCCACATTTGTTTTTGAAAAAAAAAAAATTGAACTAAAAGGTCTTGCTCAGGGGATTTGTATTCCTTTTGTTTCTTTACAAAACAAAATGGTCATCTCCTCTTGTCTCTTTCTCCTATCTAAGAGAGTAATAATTTACATCCCACACAGCTTTATCATCTTCACCACAGATCATATGAACCATCCACATTCTATTGACTGATTTGCATACCCCACTGCACGTCCAATCAAATGACGCCACACACACTTCTCCAGCATCCGCCTTCATTTCACAATCTTTTGGAAAGAGATAAAGAAACAAACAAAAGAAAAAGAGAAACTACATGAGAAAAACATTATTTACTAACTTCTGAAGCATACAAAAATATATATAGCTGATTACCTGGAGTACTACAACAGAAATTACCATCATCGATATGCTCAACCTCAAGCCCGATGAACCATGACCCCAGCGTCACATCTTCATTTGCATACTTGTGCAAAATTGGCCTGCAAAGTAAAACATCAAATCAAATGTAATATATATGTGCTTGGATAGTAACCATTTCCCTTGGTAAAACATATTTTCTCATTTCTTGATAATTCAAGAACACATACTTAGTCACTTACTGATTGTTAGATATGTATGTAGCAAGATCCTTTGAGATGGCATAGATTTGTCCTGTAGCATGTCGAAAATATCTGTTACCTTCCTCTCCAAATTTCCAAAACTCGGGTTCACGATACTTGGCTGTCCTGCATGTTTTAAAAAGAGAAAAAAAATCTGCTTTAACATCCAAAAAGATGATATATAAAATTATAAGAGAAAAACGAGATTATTACTTTTTAGTAAGAACAGGTCCGGACTTCATACATCCAATGTAAACCCTCGGCTTATGACGGTGAAGAGCTAATGTGGAACCAAGCATACCTAAAACCTCAAAGAAAGATTTAATTCAAAGAGAGGAGAAATATAAAAAAACATGGTAGAAACATAGTTTGTTACCAAGGTTGACATGAACATCATCATCAATCTTAACGTAAAACTCAGCATCCCACGTTGCAACCGCACTGGAAAAGAAGGTTTTGGTTTTGGCAGACAAATTATAATATCCTTCAACATGATCCTGCAACGAGCAAAGAAACCAAAACAATATCAAGAAACACTGTACGTAAACCAATCCTAGAAAAAAATAAAGATGTCTAATGAATCTCACCAGCCTAAAAAAATCTTTGTACTGAGCATCTTCTGAATCAATTTCCTTATCCAATATACTATGTGGTGTCGCACTGCCAACAAGTTTTGTACATACACTCAAGTAAGAGTTTCACTCTAATAATAAAAAAAAGCATTAGACTACATTGCCTTCTCTTACTATTCCATGAATTAACCTGTGTCCGATCATGAACTTGACGACAATTCCCTTCTCTTTTTCCAGTTTTTCAAGCTTTTCCCCTGTGATAGATATATACATTAAAAAGGTAACTAAGTTTAGAGACAATGAAGCATGAAAAGAACAAGAGATTTGAAAGAGGGACATCACAAAATGTAACCCTGAGGTATCCAAGTCTCTCTAAGCGAATCACGACGTTGTCTACTGCTAAATGCAGTATTGACACCAATCACCATAAAAACTTTCGACATTTGGTTCCCTCCTGTTGAAGTATTTGTTGTTGAGACACCCACAATCTTTTGATAGCTGTGTCTAACAGAGAGCTGCTTCTGAAGCATAGCAACTGACTTACCCAGTGCTCTGTGGGCACAAGATATACGGTCATCAAACTATTTTTAACATGCAAGTGCAAGATTTACACACACGTACAAAAAAACATTTTATTATAATAATAATAATTATTATTATTATTATTATTATTATTATTATTATTAATATTATTAATATTAATATTACAACACTCACTCTATTGCTTTATGGATTTTCAGAACCTCTTCAGTTACATCTTTTTCATGTGATTTTTCCTGCATTTTGGCGAAATTCAAAGATTATAAATACGAGCTTTTAAAAAACAATAATAACATTCGAAACTATTCATATTATGAATACAGATTCAGACAATCAGATCAAAGTTTCAAAGGAATACTTTCTCACGACCGTAATCGTCTGACACACGAAATCTGAAAATACAAACAAAATGAAAACTGAATAACAATTGAATATCTAAATGCAAGAAGACGTGATTTTATAATGGTAAAGATTAATGGAGAAGAAAACTAAAAAAATCTCAATAAAAGCCAAGAAACCTGGACGTGAAGGTTACTCCGAGGAAAAAGCAGGAAATGCAGAGAAGTGAAACCCATGTCAATGATAGTCTCTTCGAGGCTTTGTGCTTCATTGGTGTGAATAAACAAGAGAATGGGATACGAACGAGAGAAGACCTGAACAAAACTTCAAGTCGTGTATTATTAACGGAAAGGTCAGTAAATTTTAAGTAACAATCCTTTTTATTACATGCATGTTTGACTATTTGTTCTTACAAAGTATCTAAGATGTCAGGTGATTTACTTCCAGTTTTAAAATATCAACAAGATGTTAAGAGAAGGAAATTTTGACCACGAGTAGAGACGGCTTCAACTGGTGACCATTTAGGGCCTGACTGGTTCAAACGCAGCGGTTGCGGTTGCGCTTGCAGGAGTTTGTGGATGCGGGCGGTTGCGGTTTCTAACGGTTTTAAGAGATTTGTACGACTGGTACTGCGGTTAAAAATTGGTGCGTTTGCGGGTGACTTATACTGGTTAACTACCTAATGCGGTAACATTCAAATAATAAATTAACAATATTTACATTTAATATAATTATAAAAATATCAAAAATCATAAAATTATAATAAATATAAATTCATATTTAGAAAGTTATAATTTTAATTTTTGAAAATTTATTGAAATTGTTTTTATTATAAAATTTGATAATATTAATTAAAATATAATAGATATATTTTAATATTTTCTTAATTTCAATTTTAAAATTTTTATTAAATATTTTTACTTTTGTATATATATTATTTTTTTTAAAAAAGAAAAAAATTTTACCCTCCCGCAACCACCCGCAACCGCAAACGCTAGCTGGAGCCAGCTTTTGAATTTATGAGACTCGGAGCGGTTTGAAGCGGTTTGAAGCGGTTTGAAGCGGTTTAGAGCGATTTGAGTGATTGTTGCAAACCACCGACAACCGCTACCAACCGCAAAAGCTGCGTTTGCGGGTGGTAGCGGAAAAACCAGTCGCCCCCTTAATTGAGCAGAAAAATGAACTATTTAATTGAACAGAAAAATGAATAAAATAATGAACAAAAATTCAGTCGAAGAAATGAAAAAAATATGAATATAAGAATTTATATTCAATTCATTCCCCATCCAAATTGGAGAAGGAATTTTTTTCATAATTTTTTTCATCCTAAAGGAAATAAGAATAATAGAGTGGGACCCTATATCTAATCAAAAAATTCAACATGATTGGTATAAAAATTGAGGAATAAGAATTTCACCATTATTTTGTTCATAAAATGTGGTCACCAATTGAAGCCAAAGTGAAATAAGTCGATAACTACAAATGGTTTGTTGAATAGGAAATTTGACCCTATAACAAAAAAACTATAATTTATCAAATAACCATATTAATCTATATACTATAATGCACTATCTATAATGTGTATTTATTATCATTTTGCCTCCTATTATATACATATTCACCTAATTTGATGTTTTTCTATTTACTACAAAAAGATTTTTTTCCTATAACTTAATCAACTTTACAGTTATGTAATTTCATAGTTTACATGGAAAATATATAGATTTTTTATACATAATATATGTTTTGAAAACTTAAATCAGACATATATTACATAAAGAGTTTAAAATCTATATTATATTATACATTTATATGATAGAATTTAGTTTCATTTTCAAATGAGATTCTAATTCCTTATCTTCTATTCCATTTAGAAAATATAATATAAATTTAACTTTACAAATCTCTTTTTTGATTTATTGTACTCTGTAGAGAATAGAATTCTATTTGTTTCATATTACATGATGTTTTTGTTTCAATGCACATATGTAAAAAAACAATTATCAAAGTATTACTAAAATATAATTTAAAACTAGTTTATCTAATTACAAATAGATATAATAAAAAGATAATTGGCTACCTATGTAGTTTTTGATAAATTTAAAATTATTTAGATTTGTGCATATATCTTATATTATGAAACAATTTTTTTTCCCAAAACATCATCTATATTGAAATTACATAACAAAATAGAGCTCAGTAACTTATCTTTCATACGTCCACTTGAAGTGAAAATAAAATATCATTTATCTGCATATTTGTCACATCTTATGATTATGGTTATTTCTGTAATTTTGTTTATTCCAATGACTTATACACAAATTCACCCAGTTAAAAAAGTTCTTTCAAAAAATAAAATATTTTTGTGTTTAAATTTTAACTTTTTTGTCAACTTCTTGTGTTTAAATGTAGTATCAAATTTGTTGACAAAAAATGAAATATCAAATTTTATTTATTTTTGTTGATAAACACGATATTATATCAAACTTTCAGAATTATTTGTTAAAATGAATATATCATAGTTATATGAGTAGCTTTGAAGTTGTTTACATCCGGTAGTGAAAGTCAAATATGTAAACCATGTGATGGTGGTTTAGTGGTAGTCGGCCTTTGGATTGCTAAGTAATTTGGATTTGAATGGACTCAATTACATTCTATTGTATAGTCATTCGAAGGCACTTCAATACATTCTATTATGTAATCATGCGGATATGGGTCCATTACTTATAACTTATATTTCTATTTGTGGACTGCATCTCTCCAAGAGAATTAGTCTGAATCCTTCTACAAGTTCGGTATCAAGTTTGAGATACCGCTAGTTAATAAAAAAAATCAATGTGTAAAAATAATGCGGAATTATGACTAGCTTTATTAATATGACTAAACTACTCGTAACATTTTTGATACTAATAACTTAACAAATTAATATTGTTATAGCTAGGGTTTGGGAACAAATCCAAATCCGATCTAAAAAGTAATATCGAATCCATCCGAATGGATTCAAAACTTTGATATCTAGAGAATCGAAACCAAATCTGATCCGAACCGGAAAATTTCGAGTATCCGAATCAAATTTATATATTTAAATATATTAATTATTTTAGATTTAATATCCATATAATATCCAAAATATATAAGATATTTTAAAGTTGTCCAAAACATTTGAAATCTATACAAATAGTCAAAAGTAAACGTATAAAATAGCTAAACAATATTCGAAACATCCAAAATACTTGAAATATATATATCGATTTCCTATCCAAATATTTAAACCAAACTAATGTTTATGTTAAGTTTAAGTATTTTGACATACATTATTCAAATATGTATATATGAATTTGATTTTTAGATTTTGATAAATTTAAAGCATATATAAATTTTGAATTTTTAAAAATAATTTAAATGGTTTATCCGAACCCACAAAAATACGAACCGAATCCAAACCCAAAATTTGTAAATACTGAAATAGAAATGAAATCTTTAATTCAAAAATCGAAAACTCGATTAGATTCGAACTGTATCCGAAGGGGTACCCTAATGCCCATCCTACAAGGATTTGTTTGGTTTAGCTACAGAAACCGAAAGAAATCACTGCGTACTACCGGTTTTTAATCATTAAGGTCCTGACTCGTTCAAATGCAGCGGTTGCGGTTGCGGGTAGTTGCGGTTTCTAGCGATTTTAAAAGATTTTTACGACTGGTTTTGCGGTTATAAATTGGTGCGTTTGCGGTTTACTTATGATTGGTTAACTACCAAATGCATCAGCGGTTAAATAATAAATTAACAATATTTATATTTTATATAATTATAAAAATATCAAAAATCATAATATTATAATAAATATAAAAATTATATTTAGAAAGTTATAGTTTTAAAATTTTTAAAATTATAGAAATTTTTTTTTATTTTAAAATTTTAACATATTAGTTAAAATATAATAGATATATTTATAATTCCAATTAAAAAAATTATTGAATATTTTTATTTTTGTATTTATATTGTTTAAAGAAAAGAAAAAAAATTATCCTCACACAACCGCGTGCAATTGCAAATGCTAGTTGAAATCAGCTTTTGAATAGATGAAATTTAGAACGGTTTGAAACGATTTAAAACATGATTGTTGGAAAACGTCAATAACTACTACCAATTGCAAAATTTACGTGTTTACAAGTAGTAGCTGAGAAACTAGTCGTACCTGACCCTGGTTTAGAACGGCAGGCGCCGCCTATTCAGCCGGTAGCCCTTCCAAAAAACCATTTTCATTATTAAATTTTCTTAATTTCCCTCAAATTCTCTTCTTCCGGCCCCCATCATCCATAAGCTTAAGCTCCCGTCCATCCGAATTCGATTCCTCAGGGCTTTGCTTTGATCTGTTTAGGGTTTCTCTCAAATTTGTATGGAAACTTCAGTTTATAATAATAACCCTAAAAGAAGCTTCCTTTGCCTCCTCCGCCACATAAGTTTCTCTCTTGATTGATTCCATCCAAAGGAACAACCTTTCCTCCCTCTAGCTTTCGATCATGGACCGTGCTGCTCAATCGGATCTCTCCTTGGGATTCACCAGCCCCCACGCCTTGCCGCGAATCCCTATCGCCGATGACTCCATCACCCTTCAAATCGACTCCAGCTTCCGCCCTCCTTCCTCTAACCCGATGCCCCCTGTTCCCCTCCAGCTCCTCGAGCAGAGATTCGATGGTAGCCGAGCCCTCGTCGATAAAGACCAAGACTTTGATGATGATGATGATCAGAGGGAAGAGTTCATCCTCTTGGGACAACCGTTGAAGCTAAAACGCTCTAGAGGCAGCAGCTCAATGCGATCGCCAAGCCCTTGTAAGCGATTCGCAGCCGATCCAGAAACTAGACGAGCCGCCGTCAAAGCGTGGGGCGACCAGTCACTCTCGGAAGCAGACCCCGAGATTCACGACTTCATGGAGAAGGAGAAGCAGAGACAGTTCCGAGGAATCGAGCTCATTGCCTCCGAGAATTTCGTTTGTAGAGCAGTGATGGAAGCTTTGGGAAGTCATCTGACTAACAAGTACTCCGAAGGCATCCCTGGAGCTAGATACTACACAGGGAACCAGTACATCGATCAGATCGAGATCCTTTGCCAAGAACGTGCCCTGCAAGCTTTCGGTCTACATCCCGAGCATTGGGGTGTTAACGTGCAGCCGTACTCTTGCACGTCCGCCAACTTCGCTGTCTTCTCTGGTCTTTTGTTGCCAGGGGAGCGGATCATGGGGCTGGATTCGCCTTCGGGTGGTCATATGAGTCATGGGTACTACACGCCTGGTGGGAAGAAAGTCTCTGGTGCGTCTATATTCTTTGAGAGCTTTCCCTATAAGGTGGATCCTCGTACAGGGTACATTGATTACGACAAGCTTGAGGAGAAGGCGCTTGACTATCGTCCTAAGATACTTATCTGTGGAGGGAGTTCGTATCCTAGAGACTGGGACTTTCCTAGGTTTAGGTATGTTGCTGACAAATGTGGAGCTGTTCTCATGTTTGACATGGCACAGATTAGCGGTCTTGTTGCTGCCAAGGTATATGTTCATTCTCACTCCTTGGCATCCATCAGTCATTGAACTTGAGGCTTAAGTATCATTATCAATGTTCTTAAAATCCGTCTACGCTGAAACTATATTTTAAATTAGTTTAAATCTATTAAACTAAGCAGTAATGTTAGTACAAATCCATTAATTTGTCTAGTTTTTTTTTTTTGTTTTGTTTATCTAATTTTTATAATTCATCAAAATAATTTTATAGTTAAATTCAAAAACTAAAATATCTTACATAAATGTAAATATATATATATATGAATAAATCAATAATTCGTTATCCACTATGTTACAAATAATCCGTCTAGTGGCTTGTCTAGTTACCACTTGGCGATTTCTTTGGACATTGATCATTTTCATGAATGTTTTTGTTTCTGTAAATGTTGTAGGAAAGTCCAAATCCATTTGATTATTGCGATATAGTTACCTCAACGACACACAAGTCTCTCCGGGGACCTAGGGGCGGTATCATATTCTACAGGAGAGGCTTGAAGGGCAAGAAGCAAAGCATAAATCTTAATCACTGTGAGACCAATATCCAATATGATTTTGAGGAGAAAATAAACTTTTCTGTCTTCCCATCGCTGCAAGGAGGTCCTCACAATAACCATATAGCTGCTCTAGCCATTGCCCTCAAGCAGGCTGCTTCACCTGAGTACAAGGCTTACATGCGACAGGTCAAGAAAAATGCCAAGGCTTTAGCATCTGCTTTGATAAGCAAAAATTGCAAGTTGGTCACAAATGGCACTGATAATCATTTGATGCTCTGGGATCTAACTCCTTTGGGCTTGACAGGTATCTGATTAGTTCCTCTTATTATTAACACTGGAATAAGCTGCTCTATGTGACTTAAGTATGTCTAGTTATGTGTCCAAAGGCGACTCAAATCCTTAAGCTTGTGATTTTCAGGCAAAGTGTATGAGAAAGTATGCGAGATGTGCCATATCACGGTCAACAAAGTCGCCATTTTCAGTGAAAACGGTGTTATTTCCCCTGGAGGAGTGAGAATAGGTAAAGCAAATCAACTGATTGAGGAAACTTCAATACTATGGATTGTGTCTTTTCTTCCTGTCTGATTCTGGACATGGGCTTCATGTAATCTGTGTTTCAGGTAGTCCGGCTATGACTTCGAGAGGTTGTCTAGAATCAGATTTTGAGACAATGGCTGAGTTTCTGTATAGAGCTGCTCTGATAGCAAGTGCTGCACAGAGGGAGCAGGGGAAGTCACTCAAAAGCATCTATCACTGTAAGGACATTGCAGATCTTAGGAACCAAGTCGAGGCTTTTGCTTCTCAGTTTGCAATGCCTGCGTTTGACATGTGAGTCAGCCTGCAAAGAATGTGATAGCACAAACCTCCCTCATTTTTGTTGCCATGGTAATCTAAATCCACGCACCCATTTCTCTATTTTACAATGTCATCTATTTACATCTAAACTTAGATCAACATTTGTGGGGGAAATAAACAAACTTCCCTGTCTTGCTATGGTTGTAATTCTTCAAGGCTTGTGTACATAGTCATTGGAGGTGTGTTTAGTATATCCTTTTATGATCTTTTCATATGGTAATAAATAATAATAATAATAGAAAATGGAAGAAAACAAACAAATTCTGGAAAATTAGCTGTAATTTCAGGATGTTTATGTGTTGGGGAACAGAAATAATGTCTGTAAGCAGAGGAAAACTTGCTTCTGACCTCAATCATTGCTTTTTACCAAGGGAAAATCATTACATTCTGAGGTCGAAAGAAAAAAGAAACTGTGACAAAAGGAATAATACAGAGTTTTGTTATGAATATGTTTTGCTGTTATCATTGCATTTGGTAAATTGTAATGTTTATTTGGTAAATCAGCTGAGAAAGTTGGTGTCCTACTTGGGAGGCAAAGCATGGAATTCTGGTGAGAGTCTCTAAAAGCATTTAGATTCTGCATGTTTTTGGTTTTGGATAGTGACTTATGTCCTCATCTATAATATTATATTAATAATATATATATATATATATTTCTGTCTTCCATATTGTCTACTTATTAGATTAATGGTTTTTGCAACCAAATTATTTTTCAAAATAAAAAAATTTTGAAGGCCAAAGACGCATCTCTTCTTAATTGTTGCCAATAATCTTGATGATGTTCTTACAGCTAGTAAGCCTACAGATGAAAATTTGCATTTTATATTTAGTAAATAAGTTTTCTAGACTGAAAACAGAAAGCTTTCTTGACTAAAACGGATTTACAAACATCATGTGAATTCTATTGTTGTATGCACTTAGTGAAGTTAGGTTTTGGGATGATTATTATTATGGCTTATAGAGATGGTTGAACAATTTTGTAGCCATATATTAAATGAATTGTTTTTGGGCTCGTTTTTGATATTTCAATAAAATAGGTTTGACATTATTGGTGTTTGCAATAATATTTCTAGTGGGTTCAACTGTTTTTTGTTAATCCTGGACACCCAAGGAATACCAAGTGAATTGACGCTTTTGGTACTTGATTGATACACATATACCAAGTGATTCTCAAGGGTTGAGATTTACTCATAGATACAAATAATGAATATTTTGTCAAAGATGTTCTTTTGTGTAGAAAAAGGAGAAAGCAAAGATGAGTGAATTGTGTGTAAAGCAAATATTAAAATAAGTATTAGAAACTTAAAGAAGTAAAGATGGAGTGTCTTAAAACAGTGGGTGGGGAAGGATTTAGGGTGTGAAATTGGTAATAGTCATAATTAATTGACACAAAAGCCACCAAAGGTGTGCCCAAAGCATATAAACTTAGATGAGAGTGCCAAAGAATCAAAAGACAAATCTGCTTTAGAAAGGATCCATTTTCATCATTATTATTGATTAACACCACAAAATCACCATTCAAATTAATCTCTCTCTACTTCCTCCTCTATGTGAATCAAATCAAATCAAATTCTAGTTTTGATCATTGGCTTTGTTCACCTTTCTTCTCCAACTATCTCAAAGAGACAACAAGCACTCCCTTTTGACTACCTCTTTTTCAACCCATTGTTTTTAATTAAGTTGTGATAGGACAATGATATATGGTCCTCTTAGTGAAGGTGCATGATAAAAAATAACTCACTGAACTATCACTTTTGAGACATGACTGTTGTAATCCAGCCATATAATTAAATCTAACCACAATATGGTATTTACTAATTAACGATTCTAAATTGTGTGTTTAATATATGGTAGTGTAAGATCTTATATGTATTTGTAAACCATGTTAATAATATTTTTACATTTTGTGTACGTTAAAATTTCATATACTTTATGAATATCGAGTCATTTGAAATGATTCTAATGGAGTTTCATGAGTGAAATATACAATAAGTCTAAAGTATACCATATGAATTCCATAAATCTATGAGAAGTCTAATAATATTACAGCTTAAAATGTCTTGACGTTGTATGATAAAAACATCAGATAACCCTCACCATTCGGTTATCTTCTTATGAACCCGTATATAGACTTGAAGGCTTTTGATATCCATTCAAAACACATATTTGAGCTCCGTATTTGAGTATATGTTTCTGAAAAAGAGCTAACATTTGTTTTTTTTTTTTTTTTAATGTGTTCAAATATGATTGAACAACAAACATCTTCAACGGGCTGGAACCAAAACTGAAAAGGAGACATTTACTTTAGATATGATTCAGAGAATAAACTCCATTTCTAGAATTATAGAAATAAACATCAAAATACTAAAGTAGAGCAGATTGACGAATTAACATTTTCTTTTCATAACAAAAAAAAAGAAGTTACAACTTACAACAACTCCTACCGAATGATTCGTCTAAGCCTAGAGTCTACCCAAATTTTTTCATTTTTTTTTTCATCTTTATGAAACTGAAAAAATTGTCAGCTTTTGATATTCTCATCTATGGCTGCAGAAATCCAAAAGCTTTTTTCTTCCTTCAACAATTTCATCAAAGAAATCATCGATTTGCGACACTATACTCTCTGTCCCATTCCTCAAATTACCAAAATACCCTTTCAGATTCTCCACTCTCTCTCTCAACTCCCTCTCTCCCTCCTCCTCCTCCTCGCTTCCCCCTCCTCCTCCTCCTCTCCGCTCAAGCTCCGCCTTAAGCTCTTCCAACGCCGCCTTGCTCCTCCTATACTCATGCATCAGTATCCCCTTCCTCATCCCCGTTCTCCCCACCTCAGCCGCAACCCTCTGCTGCAACCTCCCCATCGCTCCAGCGAAGCCGCTGACCTGATTCTGCGTCTGCGTTTGCGTTTGCGACAACGTTGCGTCGCTGGGAACACAGTAGACGAGACCGTTCATCAACACCATGAGTAGAAGCGAGCTCATGTTCCTCGTCGCGTACAGTACGCCGCGGAAACCACTGAACCCGTTCTGTAACTTCGTCGACGACTCCATCACCGTCGCCGCCGCCTGCTCCGACCAAAACGGAAACCTTTGAACTCGATTCTCCATCAACGCTCTGTTCTCTGCCTCTATCCCAATCGCCTCTCTCCTACACCCTGTGATCGCTCTTATCACCTGAACCACCATTCAAACCACAACAAAAACAGAGTACTTTAAAAACAGAGTAACTGAAAAAAACAGAGTAGTTGAAGATTTTGAATTTTGATCGTAAAGATTCAGTTTTTACGAGTACCCACCTGACGAGAAAGCTGAGGGGAGAGACGGCGGTGGTGATAGTGGCCGTCGAGGGTGGAGGCGATTGAAATTCCGGCGGAGGAGAAGTTTTCGATGGAGGAAACGGCGGACTTGATGACGAGGCAAGCTTCCCAAAGCTTGGAGCTTTCGTCCATATACTCATCGAGCCATTTGTCGCCGACAGGGAGGTTAAGTTTCTGAACGAGGAGAGTGAGATGCGAGTGGGAGGTGCGGAGGAGACAGAGAGCTCTCTGTAAAAAGTGTACGGACATGAAGTTGTTTGAGAGGTAAACCCTCTCGAGATCATCCATTGATCTGTTTAGAAACGAGTAGTATCCGTTCACTGAGCTTGCAGAGGACGGATCCATGTTAAAAAGATCTGATTTTTTTTAAGTTGTTTCTTCTTTGGTCGGTCGATGATCTAATTGAAAAGATGTTATAAGACTTAAGAGAGAGAGAGGTGAGGAAATTGGAGGAGAGGGAAAAGGGAAAGGGGAGAATCAAAAGGTTATATAGAGAGTGGAAGGTGAATGTATGTATGTATGTATGTATGTATACGTGTCGTATGTATATATATATATATATGTATGAGTGTAAATGTAAATGTGTAGATGGAAGAAGAGTGAAAGGTAGAAGAAGGAAGGAAGCTGAAGTTTTTGATTCTAAAGGATGAAAGTGATTGTTGGGTACAATGATGAATGTTTCCTACTGAGGAGGAAAGATGATTGGTAATTTTGTCTGATTTTTTTTTCTCTTAAAAAATGGGGAATATACATGAAGAAGAAAAATTGAAAATGAAAGGAAAAAGGGTATGGAGAAGAAATGTTTTTGAAGAAAACAAGAAAGTAAGACATACTGGACAACATTTGTTTTCATGAGATCTATCTAATTTTGTGGGTCTATTGTTTCCTACACTTGAGAAATATATTGAAAATTGTAATATGTTTGTTCCTCTGCGTAGAAGCTGCTCCATCAGTTCTCTTTTCTCTGGTCTTTGGAGAAATTGATTCTTTCTCTGAATAAAATTTATAATGGTTGGATATAAACATACAAGAAAATAATGGAGAAAGATTAGAAACAAAAAAAATCTTGAGCCCAAATACCTAGTATTTGGATGTATATATGATTATAGGACTTCAGAGTTTTCATTTTTAGTTTCCATCTTCAACATTTAGTATTTAGGTTTAGTTACAAAACTCTTGATGTCAGGCAACTTTAAAAGTGTGGCATTTTTGTATCTAACGTTTTTGATTTATATATCGGGTTGTGATATTTAACCAATTCTTGGATGATTTTAAGTAATATTATGGCATACTATATTACAAATTATATCGACTACAAGGCTGCTTGTTTGGCATCTGTCGAGTTTATGCACTGGAAGTACTTATATATTAAACTAACTGACTCAAAAAAAAAAAGGATAAGGGAGCCATAAGAAGATTCTTTCTGTCTATTTTGGTGGTAAAATTCTTGAGGTCTTTTCAAAAGGTATTTTACATTTGACATTGAAATTTCATGGTGAAGTCTCTATACTGAGATTCCAACGATGAACATTCAAACATTTTTGGTCTAAATGTTAAGATATGAACATTAAAACATACTAATCACTAACGTATATTTGGTCCCTTTCTTTGCTAAAGATTAATAAAAGGAAGGAGCCATTGAATGTTTAGGGGTCTGAGTGGGGTTTCAATAATTTTATATATTTTACAATGGGTTTGGTGTTCACCTTTGATGGTGCTTCTTCCCTCTTTTCCTCCCTCGAGCTACTGATTTTGTGGGTTTTTCTCCAAGAATATAGAAATAAGGAAAACGATTTATACTTAATATTATATTTTTTATTCACCCAATTCATTTTATTTTTCGTTGATAACTCCTTTTTATACAGTTTGCAACATTTGCCAAAAAAGAATAAATAGGAATGATGAGATTCTTTGTATGTATCCTTTTAGTTTCATGCACATACTCAAAATTCTTTTTAGGACATAGGTCTCTGTGATGTTTGCAAGCCATCATCAGTCTAGAAAAACTTATCTCAACCATTTATTTTTTTCCCTTAACAAATAGCTTCTTCGGCATAAGACTATGTTCTAGCACAACAATTAGATATATTAACCGAGTAAACCTTGCTTGGTATATTAAAATAGTCAATACCTTAGATTGTATTGTAAAAATTAATAAAAAAAGATGCCGCACTAGTGACTTAGTTGATCGAGATTGATTATGTAGTAGTACGACGATAGATTCGTTGGGAACTATTTTAATGAAATCGTAATTGATTTATAGAATAAATCATAAATTTTGAAAGTGGCATTTCGGACCCATTTAACGGCGGATATATCAAAAGGAATGTTTATCTAATAAATTAGTTGGTGTGCAAATTGTATATATAATAAATGCAAAAGGGAGAATACATAAATTTAATACATCTTGTAAGCTAAGAGTATACGGGGATTGAACTATAACTTAGAAACTTCACTGTAGATTTTAGAACGTAGGACTTTTTGATTTAGCTGTAAATGATGTAGCTTTAAAATTGATTGATACATCAATATATTTTCTACAGCAAAAAGATGAAACTTTAAAAAATAAAGTTTTTACAGTCATTTTTTTTATTTTTTACTGTAACTTTAAAAAACAAAATAAATCATTATTGGTGATTTAAATGTTGTAAATTAGTATTAAAGTTAAAGTCAGTTTCTACGACTCAATCAGCACATTTTTAAATGTGAAAAAGTAAACTAAGATTATGTATTTCTTTATTTATTTTACTTACGAACTGTTTAAAATCTAACTTTCAGGAAATATGGCTTAAAAATTGGCTCTTTACCTAAGTAGTAGCCTAATAACAGTTGTTGCTAGAGAACCAATGATCAAGTCTTAAAGATGGCGCTTTACAAACCAGTGTGACAAATTTCCAAGAGAAAAAACCTCATCGAGAGGAGCTTCACTGGATGAACCCCATCCGCATGAAGACTAAAACATGCTCAGTAATTAGTTTATATAAAATATAATGATATGATTAAAAATGTATGATTAGTGTATATAATACAAAGGATGGTGCGAGAGAAATGAGTGGTGGCAGTGGAGGAAGGGGACCATGAAATCTATGGGAAGCGTCGGACAACTCAAAACCTCGGTTTTATAAAGAGACTTTCCCTTCTTTCAGTTTTATTAATCTTTCCCTTTACATAGTTTTCTTAATTGTCTACCCTTTTCATACTCTTACAGAAGGATTTGATAAAAAGTTTATTTAAATGTCACCAAAATTTGCATAGAAATTTACAAATTAACGTATGAAATATAAAATAAAGCTAAATGGAAGGAGAAGTATATTATCTATGTTAATTACTTTTGGCTATGAATGTTTTAATTTATACGTAAGATTCATCACAATGAGAAACTTATGTGGAAACTATCCGAAAAGGCTGATGATGTAACACTTGTAAAACATTCCGGTAGAAAATCATTGAATTTGTAACGCTTCTAACCGTCCATGGCTGGTAAGCTGTTACATCCGCTTATTCGGCATGTTGATCTCAATTTTTGCAATCGATCGCCAATGTGTCAGTTTCGGTATTTTAGTTAATTTTGGCTATGAATGATTTAATTTATATGTAAGATATATTGCAATAAGAAACTGAAGTGGAAACTATCCGAGACTGATTACACTTATAAAATATTTTTATTAAAACTTACGTTTGTAACGTCTTCAACCACCTAAAGTTAGAGGATTATTACATATGTTTGCTCGATTTGTGAATTCTCTTTTTAGAGTTATAGTTGGTGCGTTACAGCGTTAGTTTTGGTAAGTTTGGTAAATTTATCTACTGATCATACAAATATCAACATGATTTTTTAATGTTTTGGTTTTGTTCATACGATATCGTGAATTATTTCTTTTAAATCATTGATATTTGAATAGATGTGATTATGTTTATGTATTGTGCTAGAAATATTTAAAATTAATTAAGATGAAAGCATATTGGAAATCCGAGTTGTAGACATAAAAACATAATTTTGAAATTTTGAAAACACTTTTCGTTTTTTTTTAGCATTTCCCTAATCGTTATTATAGTATAAATTGAATGTAGCCGACTACGACTAGTGATATTTTTTACCTGTCTACCCAGGAGGAGAACTTATGATTGTTAATTAATTAAGGTGGCAAGCAACTGATAAGTACTGATTAATCTTTGAATCAGTGATTTCTAATCGGACGGTGGAAAGCGAGATGTGGAATAATTTGATTCTTTTAAGAGGGTCAACCAGCCCCCACTTGAGATCTTGAGATATGCTATTTTCTAAAAAATCCTTGTTTCCACAAAATAAGTTCGTGATAAGACAATATCGTTTTCGGTAGAAGAACAAGTTACGGAAGTGATGATTTATAGTTTACAAATCATCATAAGCAATATGTTTCTGTTAATTGTAAACATAAAACAACAAAGGTATAGATATGCTGTCACACAACACTAGTAATCTTTGTTCATCATAAGCAAAATATGTTTCACCAGTTTGGTTAGCAAAACCGTTTTAGTTTCAGTAATTAAATATTGTTGGTAAAGAACTGTCAAACAAATATTTGTTAAAAAGATATCAATGTAAAATTACTTGTGAAACAACCAATGCTTTACGTAATCATAAGGAAAATTGGAAAAATGTTGAATTAAAAGTATGAAAGCCAATCATAACTGTTTTGATGTAGCCAAATATATACATACACCTAAATATTGATCAAATGATAAATGCCAGTTTTGTATACTTCTGGAGACAGATATGTATCTAGGTATGTGGTTATGATATATTCGTACACATAACAAACTGGTTTTCTTTTATGTGGTCCTACTTCATATAAAAACGATTAGAAGTGATGATTTGAGAGTGCTTTATCCATGTACATGAAAATTGTTCAAGTGTTTATGTATAATAATTATATATACAAAGAACAGTACCCTAAACTTGTTTTGAAAGTAATAGATCAAGACCGTAACTTTTACTCTAAGACAAGAAAGATTTCGAACAGAGGCACTGAGTAAGAATGGTGACCAACAAAATGCATGAACTGGGCTAGACTTCCAAGTATTTTTGTATCGAGTAGATATTATTAATCTTTTTTTTTTTTTTGGCTCAACATCAACTTTCATTAACCGATAAGAGATTACAATGGATTTTGACCTATAAAGATTTCAACCACAAAGACAACTAAGCGATCTAGTATCACCTAGGAACACATATATGGATCCTACGCTACCCAATCAAACTTGGTTGTACTCTTTGACCACAAACGAGAACGAATCCATTCCAATACTCGAAATGAACCGTCCCTTACACCAAACTAATTCTACCTCTACAGGCAAGAATACAAAGTTCATCCTAAACTGTCCAAGTACTCCATAAAATCCTAGCAGAGAGCTCATTTTGAAGTTCAGAGCTGTGGTACCACAAGGTCGGAGTGGAGCGCAAGACCAACCGCATCAACACCAGACTGGTGAAATTTCTCCAATAGGGCTTCTGGAATTCGAAAAGCTCAGGATTTGCATCTTGCAAACGATCCACAGTTCAATGCAAATCGTTACAGAAGAGGGGACTTCGACCTGAGGAATCCAGCGTCCACTCAAGACATCAAATTAAACTCCCGCTTTAGGGCTCCATAAAATTTGAGTGAGGTACATGGCCCATGAGCAACAACACCGGGGTGCATTGTCCCGAGTGAAGGCTCATCCAAAGGAGGTCACTGCCTCTGAACTTAGGCACAAAAGGGAACTGTGGATCCTAAAACTCGGGTTTTGGCGGCAGCCATATCATCACTTCATCCGAGTCCACATTAGACAGGAGTGAAGAGCTCAACCACCGGTTAGCACGAGGGCCAGACCAGCGCTGGGATATTGAAGCTCCACCATATGGTTTATCAAAGCTCCACACCTCCAGCTGACAACTTCTGAGATGTGAGAGCCTGCCATATGTCATCGCCGAGAACCGGCCAACAAACTCAAGTCTTTCACCAACACCTTAAGGTGAATACCGGCTTGTAATCGCACTGGAAAAGAGAACTTTCTCCTCTCGGTTTGCCACACTGTGGTTTTACAACGAGGGGTGAAGTGTTGACACCGTGACTGGAGGAACCAGAGAGAGAGAGACCATTCTTCTGAACAGAACTGAGCCATAGACGACTCAGATTCCAGCTTCAGTCGGATGAACTACACGCGCCGTCTTCAGGGGATCTCCATCAGCACACGCCAATCAAGCTCTCCTGCACGCGTCTCCGGAGGCATGACCACCAGAATCCTTCCCGAACAAGGTCTAGAGAGGCGTTCACACCATATCGGAGCATAACGCCTCTGACCGAAGTTCCACTCCTTTGAATACCTCACCGCTACAGAAAACGGAAGGTCCAAGATGGAAGAAGTTCCTGAACCAAACTACGCGCCACCGCCGCGAAAGCACGGCCATAGATCTGAAGGGGAAAATAGATCCGACGAGCCGTCAACCCTAAACGCCGACTCTCTCAACACCCCCTGCTCCTTCCACCTCGCCGCTGCTCCATGTCCGTCAGTAACTGAAGGCCTTCAATCCTCGCGAGCAGATCTCCGGCGTTAGGTTCCCGGCGAAAACAGAGCAGAGAGCATATCGGATGGGGATTAGGAAGTGTAGAAGAGAGCAAAAGGAAAAAAAGAAAAGGGGAAAGAGGGCTAAGCCTCCGGCACCGGCAAGATCAACGCCGAGCCGGAGCTGATGATGGTGGAGGCTAGGGTTTCTTCAAGAGGAGTAGAGAGGTTTTTTATCTAATGGTAGATATTATTAATCTAAATAGATCAATCATATTGTGGAGAGACAGAGAAGGGTAATTATCAGAAGAGCGAGAAGGAAGTGGCAGAACAAGTCATATCAAGAAAAGACAGCTGTAATTTCATAAAGACATCAAGTGGTAGATTGAAGTGTGATGCTTAAGGTTGGTAATAATTTTTTAATATAAAAATTTACTACTTTTCCAAAAGCATCTCTGCTTCTATTTTTGTTGTAGTAGTTGTTGTACTCACTTAGACTCAATCAATATTATATTACATCATCAGACGTGGACAAAATCGAGAGAGGCCAGATTTGTCAAAGGAAGTGTAACATTGTTAGAAAAGGATCTTCATTGTTCATAGAGAATCCAATTGATGACACAAATCGATAAGTACATTTTAGCAAGAAAAGATATATAGTGAAATAGCTATTAGCGGCAAATGTGCTGGTACCATTAACTATAGCTACTCAACTACTCGAGCTCATTCAATACCAGAAAACCACCCATTGGCTACGATGGCGCTAGAGAAGGAGTTCCAGCTAAGCAGCAGTTCTTCCATACCAACTTAGCTTTTCGGTGTTGCTATTGCCATAACAACCGGTAGACCATAGGTTGGCCCAACCCAGTCCCTCTCGTTCATATGATTAGCAATTGGTATCTCAGTTACTAACCAAACGAAGAAAGATAAATAAACTTCTCTATCAGTCAATAATTGCGTTATCTCTTATGGTTTAGGTTTATAGAGAGAAGCAGGCTTTTAAAAAAAAAAAACTTAGGAGGTATTGGTTCATTAGTTAATAGGTAAGGGTTTAAGAGGTACACAATATTGGACTTTGGTGCGATTTTATGTTTGAATTAGTAGTCAAAGTTTCCATTTAGGAGAGTTTACTAGCTCTTAAACATAAAAGTAAATTGAGAAAATATCATCATTAGTTCTACGTTTTTGAGTGGACCTATCTTTTTTTTTTTGGGCAACGAGTGTACCTATCTCTATATATAAATCAAGGTCGGCCCCTTATCATTCTACTACGACTACTCTCTCTCACCAGCTATTTGTCATCATTGTCATTATTCTACCTTGCACTTTTTCCTTACCCACACCAGAGCATTAGAAAGATGAAAAATATAACAGACTGCAAGTAAGTGGTGAAAAACTAGACTTGCGCCTATGTAGATGATGGGAGAGTGTGAGGTGTGAATTTGAATAATTTCATGTGGTACTGAGTACATTGTACTAAGTGTTCCTAAAATCATAGCGAAGACTAAGACTTAACTATAAGATTCATCATCCATGCAAAATGTGGCCCTTTCAAAGTTTCCTTTTGAACACACAAGAGTGCCCTTCTTTGTTCCTTCCAGTTTTTGTCCTTTTATTTAATTAAACCTTAAGCGTTTTTTGTTACGTTGTATGATTTAACAAGACACTGGTTTTATGTTTGTTCTCACGTGCATCATTGAAACAATGTTATTAATTGTCGTGAAAGATTGATACTCTTTGGTATTTCAGAAAGATAAATATTCAAGCTTTTGGATCTTTTGGACCGTGATGTCTTACTGTAATTCTGGCATCAATATCCTTATTATAATGATGCAGCCATTTTATCAAACTATTTTGTGGATTAGATTTTACTTGACTATCTACTGATCTATTGCATATATATGTTCATGAGTGAAGTTCTATATAAATATGTCACAATGCTATTAAATACTCTCTTCGTTCATTAATGTTACATATCCTAGAGAAAAAAATTTGTTTCAAAAAGATCCATTTTTTACATTTTCAATGCATATTTTATTAACTAATTACAAACTTCAAAAAACTTAATTGCACTAGTTGAATTTTTATTGGCTTAAAATTATGGAAAAAGATAAACACAAAAAAAATATGTAAATTTAATGTATTTATTTAAAACGTGTGAAAAATCTAAAATATGTAACTTTAAGGAACGGATAGAATAATTTGATTTTTCTAATATGGAATAGAATAATCTATAATTCATTGTGTTTGAGAGGAGTTAATGACTATTCTTAGCTATTATCTTGACACCAAATAAGACTTTGACTCAATAATTTTTGTCCTAGTCAACGAAACAATGTTTTTTTTTTCTGTTATATGAACAGATCAGACGATGTTCTCATATTAGTTGAAAACAGAAGAATATTCAAAGCTTTTGGATCTTTTATCGATCCCTCCTCAACTTTGCTACAGAGATTTGTGTTCCTTGTGAGTGTAGGAAGTATGGCTCCACTTAGTCCCGAACAAGCAGTGCCAGACACGTTTAATCGGATGTCCCAAGCAAAACAAAAATGCCAGAAAGCGAAAAATCTCATGACTAGCCAGTGCTTTATTACCAGTAGACTCACAGCTCGCTAAGAAGAAGACACACTATCCATTGCTTATGATTAATTATTCACTACATCAAATGGATAACGCCACAAGGAAATGAAGTTACAAATGCTTTAGAAGAAGAACAATGTCGTAAAAACAACAAAAGAGCTTTTTCTAAGTTGAAATCAAATAAAAAATTCCAGTAGACTAATCAGTTAAAGCGAGATTGGCGGGAAGAGGAGGTTTGATAGCAAACCAAACACCAACGCGGTTCATAATTTTTGTTTCTAACGCAGATAAATAAAGAAACCGTATCATATGCAAATTTAAAAACCAAAGAAGAGAGAACATTCAAGAGTGTAGCATTTCTTCAACAGCTTGTTATTTCAATTTCATTCACCACAAAAGAATTTTTTATTTCACTGATTAATAATCAACAAAACTAATGTTAATTTTTGTTGACTATGAAAGAAGAAGTTTAGTTGACTTTCTAGAAGAAGGCAAGAAGCAGACCGGATTACCTAAGAGCATCTCCAACTCATTGCTATTTTTATCTCTATAATAGCATTTAGAGGTGAAATTACTCCAACCCACCTCTATTTCTTTCTCTATAATAGAGATCTCTATTTTTTCCTCTATTTATAGAGGAAGAAATAGCATTCCTCTATTTTTTACTCTATATTTAGAGATTGCTATTTTAAAGGAATACATTGGAGCACATCCCATCTCTATTATAGAGTTCCTCTATTTTAGAGATGAAAATAGCAAAATACATTGGAGATGGTCTAAAAATCCGATCAACTTACACATCATCTCATCAATCCAACGGCCACCATTAAATGTCACACAGTCCCCAGAACAAATTAAATTAAATTAAAAAAAAAACCGTGCGTCGAATGATTCAACTACCCAAAAATAAAAAATAAAAATAAAAAAACACAATCTGCAATCCAAAAAAGACAATTCCGAAAACATGCGTGTGGTTCGGATAGATCTCAAGATTCTTCTATCTTAACTCCTCGATCTCTCTCTCTCGTCTTCGGTAAGAGATTCTCATCTCCCAGCTTTGTTCCTTACTCTCTGAAGTTTAGATTCCAACGATGATCCTTGATCGATTGAATTCATTTTGTCTCCTTGATCCTCTCTGATTCTTCCTCACTAAGTATGTAATTAGATTTGTGTTCTTGATTGTAAAGTTTGTTACTTTTAATGGTGAAAAGTCATGTTTTTGCTCGGCAGAGACTGTTGATCTGAAGCTAAGCTCTGATGGGTTCTGTAATGAGCTTAAGCTGTTCCAAGAGGAAAGCAACGAGCCAAGACGAGGAACCCTCAAACTCATCTCGCAAAAGACGAAAGTTATCCTCTTCAAACGATGAAGAAGACTACAACTGCAGATTGATTCCTAACCTCCCTGATGAGTTATCTATACAGATTCTCGCTAGGCTCCCAAGAATCTCCTACTCGAGCGTTCGGCTAGTCTCACGGAGGTGGAGATCAGCTGTATCCACCTCCGAGGTCTATGCTCTAAGGAAAGAGCTTGGTATAACCGAGGAGTGGCTCTACGTGCTTACCAAAGGCCAAGATGATAAGCTTCTATGGTACTCTTTGGATCCTGTCTCCACTAGATGGCAGAGACTGCCTCCAATGCCTGTTATCGTCTACGAAGAGGAGTCTAGAAGAAGCTCATGGAACCTCAAAGTCGGTGAGATTGTGAGGAGCCTGCTCGGTAGAAGAGACGCTTCTGAGCAGATGCCCTTCTGCGGATGTGCTATTGGTTCTGTCGACGGGTGTCTCTACGTTCTAGGAGGTCTCTCCAAGTCTAAAACCGTGAGCTGTGTGTGGAGATTCGATCCTATTATCAACTCGTGGAGCGAAGTGAGCTCTATGCTGGCCAACCGTGCTTACTCCAAAACAGGAGTGTTGGACGAGAAGCTCTACGTTGTTGGAGGCGTTGACCGTGGACGTGGAGGCTTATCTCCTCTTCAGACAGCTGAGGTTTACGACCCAACCACCGACGTTTGGTCTGAAGTCCCCAGCATGCCTTTCACTAAGGCCCAAGTGCTGCCCAACGCGTTCTTGGCTGACTTGCTGAAGCCCATCGCCACGGGGATGACTTGCTACAACGGTAGGTTATGCGTGCCTCAGAGTCTTTACTCGTGGCCTTTCTTTGTGGACGTTGGAGGTGAGGTTTATGATCCGGAGACTGAGCTTTGGGGGGAGATGCCATCTGGGATGGGTGAAGGTTGGCCCGCGAGGCAGGCGGGGACGAAGCTGAGCGTTGTGGTGGATGGGGAGCTGTATGCTTTTGATCCTTCTAGCTCGATGGAGAACGGGAAGATTAAGGTTTATGATCAGAAGGAAGATGCTTGGAAAGTTGTTATAGGGGAAGTGCCTGTTTATGACATGACGGATTCGGAGTCTCCTTATTTGCTTGCTGGGTTTCATGGGAAGCTTCATTTTATTACTAGAGATCATAACCGTAACGTTACGGTGTTGAGAGCTGATGTGCCTGACGTATCAGGCTCTAGCTCTAGCTCTAGCTCTAGCTCCAAGTGTGTTTTGGGTTCAGGTTCTTTGAAGGAGAAGGGTGATGCAGTTAACAAGTCAGATACTGTTATTTGGAAGGTTATTGCAAGTAAGGACTTGGGTGCTGCTGAGCTTGTTAGCTGCCAAGTTATAGATATTTGAAAAGCAACATTGACACTGAGAAAATCTTGTGTGTACAGCCAAAGTTTGAAGGTTTATGATATGTTATTCCCAAAGATATTTTTTTTAAAGTATAATTCTTCAATTATGATATACAAATTCTGTATACTTCTAGCTTTGGCTGTGGCATGTAAGCTTGAGCAATAAAAAGTTGTGAAACAATATATAGATATGGTCACTGTATTCTTGATTTCATATGTGCAAGTGTATACACTAAAGCAGTTCCTGTAAGTAAAATAATTGTTTCAGCTATTGATCATTTTGCTTAACCGGAAGTGTCGGTTCGGTTCTGGTTCTTTCAATAATTGTGGACCTAAGAACCTAACACTATGGATGTTGGAGGTAGAAGAAGAAAACAGGTAAAAAGAAAGACTGATAATATCGTTAATGCGTTGGAATCAAGAACGTATCATATTCATATGCTCATAAAGCTATAAAACCATCTCCTGATTCTCATTTGACACTTCACCTTCTCTTTATATCTTCCTTTTTTTCTTATAATGAAAGTTGGTTCTTGATTTCAACGAATCTCTTTTGTGATTAATTTTCGTATTACTTTAATATGATGTGAATGAGAAAGTCCTCTTTTTTTCCTTTCCTGAATGCATATATTATCTAAAACATCACTAGGCTGTTATTTATTTCATTCAAGAGATGTATTGGTGTTTTGTGGAATGCACGAACGAATTTTCCTTCATAACTTATATTTGGTTGGCGAATAGGATGACATTTGAAAATTGAACCGAATCTAACCGGAATCAAATTATGTTGCATCGGTTTTATATCCTCACATTATTTGAACAAACCGATTATACCAAATTTTATCACTTGGAGGTTGGTTTACATTTGGCTTCACTACTTGAAAAACATAGTTATACTTGGGTAACATTTTCCGGACCAAATGTTTAAAAGCATTTCATCAAAATTCATTAAGAATACCACTTAATTTCATATCTAAACCACTAGAATTTCCTTGTCTATAGTGAAGTGCTAAACGTAAATGATTACAATTTTCAGAAGAATCACAACTCAGCTTATGTAGAAGAGATATCTTGAAATGTAAACTTCACATAAAGAAAAGAATAACAATAAACTATTGTCATATTTATGAGTTAGCATTATGTTATTAAATACTCCCATCTTTAAATTAGTTAAGTAGTTAGGCTTATATAGTTGGTGGCTGCCATTTTCTAACCATTCCTAAATGCCAGGACTACCCCCTTGTTACAAATCACATATAAAATTTGGCATATATGCCCAAAGTATTAAAGGAACAAAATGCTATAAAATAATTGAGAGATGACATGGAGGGAACCCACAAATAAGCCCAATATCTTTCTTTTTTTAAAAAATGTCAAGAAGAGTATCAATACCCACTTAACATAAATCAAATAATTGAGAAATCCACTAGTACATTTTTGATATAGTACAACATGGCCAGAGTTTAGAGTTAATAATATATGCATTATACATATAAGAAAACTATATTCTTAAATATCGTCAATATATATATATCACCATGACGCAATCTGAGGTTAATTAGACAAAAATTCTTGATAATTAAAAGAAAAAGTCAGCTTAATTGTGTGAGATTAAAGAGGGGTAGAAAAGTCAAAACGAAGAAGAATCTCACTTGACAAAGAAACCCCCAAATTAAAATCTGTGCTGCTCAAAGACACAGCCTTGCCTCTCTCTTTTCTTCTTCATCTTCTTTCTCTTTCATTTCTTCTTAATCATATAAACCTTTCAATTATAATTGGATCTGTTCTTCTTCTTCAGAAACCGTCAAGAAGAGGATAAAGTCTGTTTCTTTCAGCAACTGGGTTCTGAAGTTTTCAACAAAACTTGATTTGGGTTTTCGTTATTTAGGTCGAATTGGTGAAAAAGCACGTCTTGTGTTCGATGATATTCCCCAGAGAGAGAAAAGGTGAAGACTTTTGAATCTTTTTTGTGTGTTGTGTTGTGGTGGTGGGGGGAAATAGAGAGAGATGGCAGGTGAAGATTGGATAGAACTCAAGTTTAGACTCGCTGATGGCACTGACATAGGTCCCAGCAAGTACAATCAATCTATGACTGTTTCTTCCCTCAAAGAGAAGATCATCTCTCAATGGCCTAAAGGTAACATATGTGCTTCTCTTCCTTTCCATCATTATGTTTTGATTGTTTTAAAAAATAAACTTCATATTCTTTGATTCTTGTTTCTGCCTTTCCATCATTGAAATTTGATTTGCTAAGAAGTTTGATTCTTGTTTCTGTAATGATTTAATGTATACCGAACGCTTTTATTCGCCTAAGTTTAGGTACTGAGCTTTGTAAAGTTCTAGAATTTAACAAGAATGGGTATATTAAGGTTGTGTTGGAACTGCAGTTTTCAAGTGTGTCTCTCTGTTTTGACCAGACTCAGAAAACATTCCAAAGACTGTAAATGATGTGAAGCTCATCAACGCCGGGAAGATACTGGACAACAACAGGACACTTGCTGAATCAAGGCTTCCCGTTGGTGAACTTCCAGGAATGGTCATCACTATGCATGTTGTTCTTCGCCCTCCTACTTTAGACAAAAAGAGCGGTAACTGTTTCAATACCTTCCTATACTTTTTTCTTTATTGTAATAGGTTTCCTATATATTCTCTACTCGCTTGTGGATATGGTATTCAGATTCCAAACTTCCATTGTTTTCCAAAAGGTTTTTTGAGATGATGGGGTTATATCATCTCATTATATGTATTTTTATATCTGTTACACAGAAAAACTGCAGAATGATCCTCCCATGAAGAATCGTTGCGCATGCACCATTTTGTAGCTGCAAGTAAATTGGATCATATAGAGATTTTTATCCTTCATGATAATATATAGCACTGGGTGATTGCTGCTCCATGGAACAGCTGAGAAGTTCCCTTATTGGCATAGACATGAAAAACAAAAAAAAAACAAAGGATCTTCATTACAGAACTTGTTTACATTTGTGTGGTTGATAATTTATTTTTCATCTTTTCTTCATTGTTTATCAAAAATGGCTCAAGAAAATGTACTACGATTCTTGAAGGATGATTGTTTTTAAAAATTATATACAATACGTGCAGAACAAACAGTTTGAAAGATAAAACATAACATGAGTTTTCTAGTATAATTGAAAATTACAGTTTGATTCTCTGAGTTGAACAAGTTGGGTTTCTGTACATTACAGAGAAGACACACTTTGAGAACCCCATATCTTTGAATTAAAGAACATTTTATATTAAGCTATCTATAACTTGAGAGACCATTGTTAGAACTTGGATTTATTATTCAACATCATTGGGGACATATATATACATAGTATCATCATCTGTGCATTAATGTTCACCAAGAGTTGCTGAAGATGAACGGTTTAATACCATTCCTTTCTTGGATGCTCTTACGTTCTTCAGAGTCATCATCAGCTTTTGTCTCTCTCCTTCAACCTCTGCAAACTTGAGGCTTAGCTGAGAGTAGCGGTCATGCATCTCCCTGAGCTCTGTCTCGATAGATGCATACCGGCCTTTGGTCTCCAGCATTTCCTCGATTAGATCGTTTATGTCTCTGAAACTCTGGAAGATTGCTTCGTCATCTGTGTGTTGCTTCAAGAAAGAGCTGCAATTTCAGGCAAAAAAAAGGGTGTAAGTTCAGTGTTTAGTATAGTTCTTTCTCGTTCCTCCAAGATCATTATGTACCTCTGAAAATGGATGGTTGAGTGTTTTTGCTTTCCACGTAATGCTTCAGCAAGTTCTATTTCCAGTGCAAGAACCCTCTCCAATGCGTTCCCGCAGCTGTAATTCTCGTGAGATAGAGGGAAGATGCTTTGAAGTTCTTCTTTTGCCTGTTGAAAAGATGATCATAAGACTTGTGATACACACATGCTTTAATATATTACAGTCTGTAAAAAGGTAAGCTTCCGCACCTGACGCAACTGCATCAGCTCTTGTTCCAAACCCGGGAATCTGGTTTCTGAATCATTATCATCTTGAGATTCAAGTAAATTCTCATTCTTCATCCTTTCTAGCTGTATAGGAGACAAAAAAAGGATTCAAAACCAGCTAGTATACATTTCTGATTCAGAATTGCCATCAAATCTAATACTAAGCCACTGCTATTTAAAATCTCCAATTATGTTGACTCCACTCTTTAGACATTTTAAACAACAATGCAATATTACCTCATTGTTTAAGTGATCCAAGCTAGACCTTAAAGTCTCTGCCCTAAAGCTATCATTGATCAAAGCTAGGCTTTCTTCACTCTTGTCCAGTGCCATTGCTTCTCCCGAAGGTGATTGGTCTCCGTTTTCATTTACACCCCTCGATTGAATAGCACCCTGATGAACAATAAACATAGTTGAAAGGTATATAAATACTATAAGCACCCTGATGAACAATAGACATACGTTAACATGAAAGCTAGGAGCAAAACTAGTTTTAACATGAGCTCTATGATACCATAAAATAACTTCCCGATAAATGCTAATCTAAACGTTTACCTGAATTTTCGGCCTGGGGCTTGCAATTATATCTTTGTCAGCCAACTCCGTTACACCCTGAGTGCTGTAACGCTGTACTGATTCTCTCATTGATTCTAGCTCTTTAGACATTTTCAGTCTCTCCTCTTGCAGAAAATCTTCAAGCCTCTGTTTTTCTTCCTTGCAGCACTCGAGGCTAAGCAACGAACAATCCAACTCAGCCTTCATCATGTCATAAGCTGTTGTCTTCTCACGTCTATCGTTCATAACAGATTGCATGTCAGCCTCCAGTTCCAATATTTTATCTTCCAGCTCTTTGGTTCTCTTTAAATAGCTGGATTCCGCCTTCTTCCTAGTTTCATTCTCATCAATGGAATCTTGTAATTTCATCAGAATTCCTTCACTATGCTTCTTGGACATGGTCAGCTGATGTTGAAGCTCCTGCAGCTTGGTTTCATACTGTTCTTTGATGAAAATGATTCTCAATGACTCCTGCTGTGGAGTTAGCGGGGCTTGGTAGTCCGTCTTTTCACGGGCACGAGTGCATTCAGCTTCTGCATTGTCCTTAAGCTCTTTCAAATGGATGGACAAGCTTTTGAACTCTTCTGTTTTCAGAATCTGCTCAGAGAGCTTCTGAGTGAGATCACCGCACCTGTTTTGCAGTTTCTCAAGCTCACTGGCACCTTTTCCACACAGCTCAGCTAGTTTATCTTTCAGTACCTCGACTGTTATTTCCGCCTCAGACTTTAACACCATCAGTTTTTCTATTTCTTCTTCATGCTCAACCAACAAAGATTTCAATTGCTCAACCTCATTAGCACATAGGTTTCTCTCAGAGTAACTTCTTTCTGCATTCCCATGCCTATTTGTGTATTCTTCAAGCTCGACTGACATTTCTTCATTTCTATCAGTAAGAGCTCTGCTTGTAGCCGTGGAAGACTCTAGCTCAGACTTCAAGACTTCGAGATTAACCAGTAATTGATTGTTTTCTTCCATGTACCGCTTCTCGTTGACTAGACAATGGTTGAGGGCAGATTCCATATCAGCGTGCTTCTTTTGAAACTCAAGATGGCTCTTAGAGCAGCATCTAAGTTGTTCTGCAAGGTCATCGATGTAGGTCTCAGACTGGATTTTTGTAACAACATGCTGAACATCTCCAGCTATTAGACACTGAAACAGTTCTTCAATAAAAGAAGACTCTTGACGAGCATTTCTCTCATACTCCAAACTCTGAGAGGACTTTTCAGATTCCAGTTCAGCTACCATCTTCTCCAAAAGTTTCACTTGAGATTTCTGCAAATCAAAGTTATCCAACAGCAGGTGCTTTTCATCTAACTCAGACGCAAGTTCTTCGATTCTGCTCTCTAATTTGTTTCTCAAACTTCTCTCAGTTTTCAATTCTGATTTTACAGAGTCGAGATCTGTCAATAGCTTTATATTATTATCCATATACTGAGCTTCTACATAACGAGAGCCATTGAGTGCAGTCAGTACCTCAAAATATTCCTTGTGCTGCTCCTCAGCATAACTCTCCCACTCAGATCTTACGAAAAGAATCTGGATATCTGCTGCTATTGAAAATTCCACCATTTCAAGTAACTGAGATTCCAGATCGGAAATATATGATGAATCACGATTCAAGCTTCTCAGAGATGTTTCATATCCTGACAAAAGATGAGTGTGATTTGCCTTCTCCAACTCCAAATCCGAAACCATTTGCTTCAGATGGACTAACTCAGAGCTTTGCTCATCAAATCTCAGCAATTTGGAACTTTTAGCAGTGAACTCAGAAGTAAGATCTTGCATTTTACTTTCTAGCTCCTGCCTGGAGCTTTTTTCAATTCTCAACTCTTGATCAAATGTTGTCCTTAAATTCTCAAGCTCACGCACAAGACCCAACGTTTCCTGAGATTTATCCAGGAGAGAAACCAGAAGACCTTTTTTCTCTTCAGCTAGTTCTTCAACAAGCAGCTTGGTTCTTCCATGTTCAACAGTTACAGAGCTTAGTTCTGAGATCTCTTGGCCAAGCGCCTCATTCTTAGCCACGAGTAGGCGCACATTATTCTCATGCTTCTGCTTGAGCTCAGTAATGTCAGCCTCTGCAGCCCTCAAATGAAACTCTGTCTTGGATTTTTCCTCCACCAGATCTTTATTTTCTTTCATAAGTACAAGACTTTTGTCACATATCTTACACAAGAATCTATCAAGCTGCTCTGCTAAATCAGGGGACTCCAAATCAAGATCCACTCCTCCTTCCCACAGAGGCAAGGAAATGAGCTTTTCATTGTAGCAACCTAATGTGTTCATCAGCTTGTCCTTCAGACTGCCGACGTCCTTCTGCAGATTTTCATTTGCAGTAGCCAGATCATCAAACTTATCTCTCAGAGAATCAAACTCAGCCTGCACAGTAGCAAACCGTTTCTGAAGATGAACTTTTTCAAGCGCTTCTTTCTCCAAGAGCTCTGCGAGCTCTTTTTTCTCACAAATGCATGTCTCGTAACTGTTTTTCCAATTCTTGGACTCGAGCACTACAGATTCCAGTTCATCAATCTTTTGCAGAAGGATGAGGTTTTCGTGAGTAACATTCTGCAGATTTGCCTCTAAACTTTGATTCTGAAAAGCTACAGCATTCCATTTGGCAATGCATGTGGTTTTCTCCTCATTCAGAGAGAAGACCTCGTCCAGCGTAATATCCAGCCTCTGCTTCAACATTTCCTTGGCCTCTGTTGAAAGCTCAAGCTGCCATCCAAGCTCATCAATTTTCCCTTTCATTATTCTTATGTCAACACTTGCTTGAAGGAAAGTTTCCTGTAGAATTTTCGAGAACACTTCCAGATATAAGTTCCTTGAGTGCATCTCATAAAGTTCTTCTTCAACCTTTTGATATAGGCTTTCTTGCACCTGAAGAGATCTCTGCAAGTTTTCTAGAAGAATATCACCCTTTAAGGGCCGTTCCTTCATCCCCTTCTTCTCATTTTGAAACTGTGTGAGTTTTACATCACGAGTGTCCTGTTTCTCAGGCTTTGAATCACCAGGGTCTGGAAAAGCTTGCTTGATGAGGTTTTCATTGGTCTCAAACATAGATACAACCTGAGAGGAAAGCAACTCAAGATCCTTCTGCAAATGGTTGACAGCAATAGAATAATTTAACCGCGCCCTTTTAAGCGCTGCCTCTGCAGCCATAGCTCGTTTATCAAGTTCTTCATTCAGAGAAACCAAAGTTTTCTTCTCCTCGGAAAATCGGAGTGCTTGCTCATTCACATCTTGGCGCAACGCTTCCATCTCAGCATTAGCGCCAGTGATACTATAGATGCATGTGGAATGTTCAGTCCTTAGATTCTGTAACTCTACTAGCAACTGCCTTTGAGTCTCCTCGAGCTCCTGGACTAGAGATTCGTAATAGCACTCCATCTGATCCATTTTCTTGGTAAGGCTATCACGTTCGGCTTTAGACTCGTCCAGCCCTCGCACAAGCTCGAGTATTTTATCTCTCATGGCATTTGCAGAATCTGCTGAATTGGGTTCACGAGATGTAAGATCAGGCATACCAAGATACTGAAGGGGATCAAGTTCTGGTTGATAAATCTCAGTGTCCAGCTGAGAACCTGATATGCCTCTCTCATTTTTATTGGCTAAGGTGGTGGTTTTCTCAGATGGTACTGTGCTAATCTGCCTTTTGAAGTCCAGTAGAACTCCGAGCAGAGACTCAAAGTCTGCGAGGAATAAGCGTAAGTCCCTGTCATGGTAGCTATAGCAAACTTTCTTTTGAATCTCTCTGATGTTATCCTCTACAACTGAAAGACCTTGCAGCCATCTTAGCTGTAGGTTGTGGGAAACGTTATCTTGGTCTTTGCTGTTATATCCAACATGTGTTTTGACGCTACGCAAGCGCTCCATCTCTTCTTTTAATTTTGAGCACTCTGATTTCAACACAGACACTTCCCTGACCAACCGATCCCCAGAACTGATCTCTGAAATAAGTATTTGAGAAAACTCTTGAGCTTTGGAACCTATATCATCTGCATGGCACTGTAGCGAGTTCACTTCAGTCTTAATCTCATTAATGGATGATTCCATGTCCTCCACGAAGCCTTTAAGCTTAATGTTCTCTTCTATGGCATTGCCCAAATCGCTATTCTTGTTAAGATACTCTGAACCCCAGCCATTGTGCCACTCGCGAGCGTCTTTCTCTGTCTGAGGGCTCTGAGCAAGTCCACTCAAATCTCCGGAAACCATACTTTTGAGGCTGTCAATTTCGTTTGTGCTGGATATATCATGTTTGTCTGCATTTAGGCTTCCTGATGTGTTTGAAGAGACATCGAATCCCATTGATGAATCAGGGTCATTTGGCCTCACAGCTTCTTCCACAAAAGAATCATCTCGGAACTTCTCTCTGAAACTCCCTCTTATATTTGTCTGCAGAAAAGTATTGACAATACAAGTTGTGTCAACATCCTCACACCCAAAACTAATTGTGTAATAAAATTTTCCTATAAATTGGTGAGAATTATACTACAGACATGTAAATATGTTATTTAGACCTTATCAACATGACTAAGAGAGTCATCAGAAGGGGAAGTTTTGGAACGAGAGGATTCGTCAGGACTGCTATGGTCAGGGGTGGTGGACGGTCCCCTTTCCCTGAGTTCTCTCTGCTGCTCAAACTCTCTAAAGCCTGTTTTTGAAGTTAACAGCTGTACAGTGACCTGAAAACAACAACAGAAAAGTTGAGCAATCAATCTCTAAAGTAAAAAGGGAAGTCAAACTCTTTATAGGGATGAGAGAAAATGCTAAATGATCCATACATGTAAGATAGCTCCTGAATCACAGCCTTGCAAGGGCAATGCCACCGCAAAAGGCTTTAAGGCGTCAGCATATTCAGCAAGGTTGATCATAGCTTCTCCAAGTATACTAGATCTAGAAGTACCCTGATCACATAAGAAGGGAATAAAAAAATTAAAATCCGAAATTACAAGTCAGATGGAAAAAAGAAAGTGTACCATAGCCACAACAATCTTGTAGAGTTTTTCATCAAATTGCTTGGTCCTTGTATCCTGGAGCAGCCTTGTAGTTTCGTAAATGGGATCACCCCACTTGCAAGTCCCATTTCTGACAAGAGCTTTTGTTGTCTTAGCTGTAGCTTTTAGAGAGTCAGCAGGGATGAAAGATATGAACAGCTTGTCCCATCCCGCTTGTGGAACCTTTTCATTATATAAAAAACAAACCAATCCATCAGATTACTATGTGCATTCCCCCATTGACGCACACCATCAACAAGTATCTGATTGTGTCATTCTGACTTACATGAGTAGCGTGAAACTGCAACCGAAAGACCACTTTGACTTTGGCTTTCTCCAGCTTCCATTTCGCAAGTCTCGACATTACTCAACAAAAAAAGAATCAAAAGAGCCTCCTCACCTGAAACAAACAAATAAAAAATGAGCTCAATTTTCTTAATATTCCATGTTTATCTTCCAATTACCATAAGAACAACCATAACAAGAAACAAGAAGAACAATGAGACCATCATCAGGTACAAGCTTAGATCTAAGTCACTCAGCTGCTCAACCAAAAGCTTAATTCACTAAACTATTTGAATCCTCCTCAATTCCAATAAAGGAAAGAGCTTTCGGCAAAAAAAGGAATCTAAAAGTGCCAATTGCTAAGCTAAATCCTCAGATCCAAAGCAAAGCCCCAAACTTTAGTCAACTTGAAACTCAAAAAACTGAGCCAAAAGATCCGATTCAAGCTAAGAACACTGACCAGAACAAGACTCTTATGACCAGATTTAGAAACAACAAGACACTAAGAAAGGGATTGGTTGGTTGTGCATTAATGAGAGGATAGAAGATGAGTCACCTTATGTCCGGATCTGAAGGGGAGTGAGTACTTATGTCGGAAGCAAGCAACAACGCCCACCAATGGAGAATCTCTTCAACCACGATGTCTCTTCTTCTCCAGCTTTTCCCACTGAGAATAATAATAATAATAATAATATTAAAAAAGGTGTGTGAATTTGAAATTGGGATAGGCTTAATAAGTATCAAGTTGGATTAAGCTGCATTACGGATCTAGAGATTTAGGGGGAGAGAGGAGGAGGAGGTTGAGATTAGGTTTTAGGGTTGATTAATTGACAAGTGTTGGTAAAATATCAGATGGAGATGATGATTTGATTACGGTCTCTCTCACAAACACAACAACAGTGTGTGTGTGTGTGTGTGTGTGTGTATTTGGGGTTTTAAGTAAAAGAGAAGGATTAATTAAGAAACAATGACATCCCGCCAAAGCCACTTATTAATCTCCCTTCCCTAATTCCCCCCATTTTATTTAATCACATGGTCCCATTTTGTTCTTTTCCATAAATAAGAAATGCAGATTTATTATGTCCGACTATATTTTCATTCTTTTTTGCGGTGTGTCACCAATTTCAGATTTATTTATTTTCATTTTTTTCATATTTATTTATAGTTAATTTTTAAGTATACACTGGAATTTAATGAACATTTTTAAATGGAAAATAAAATAAGCAAAAAATGGATAAAAATAATGTACTATGCTAACAGAGAACGGATAAAAATTGAAATCATGTTTGAAAACCAGCAAAGATTTGACCAATCTACTTCCCCAAATGTGCTTTTTAAATTAATGACATTTAACGACTACAACGTTAGTATCATAATATAACATTATACATTAAAAAGTTCACTTTTTGTTTTCAAATTAATTTAAAGAACAAAAATCAATTTATAACCTTAAAAAGTAAATCGAGATCCACTAATATAAAACTTAGCAACGGTTAGGTCTCTTAACCTTTTTACAACAAATCTCTTGAATGGTTAAAAATATAAAATATCAACACTCTGCAGTTAATCAGACCGTGGATTATCGATTGATTAGTGAAATAGTTGCGTTATGTCATCCAAATGTAAAAATGAATACATGTGATTAATTAATAATTGTAGTTTTTTTTTGTGCACTAATAATTGTAGTTTTAAAAGGTAAAAAAATAGATGGTAATGGTAGGCCCTTAAACGGCGATAGAGAATGGACCAGGAAGCACGTGGGCTTCAAATTCGTCCGGTCTCTTTTTCTCCCGGTCGCACAGCCAACCAAGCTATTTACGCTTTAGCATGTGATCATGTGCAACATCGTTGCACGTGGCGGTGATCGGAGTGTTACACAATTCGATGAGGCCGGCTTGGATGATACGGGCTCTTTTGGGCCTATACTCAAATAGCTGAGTATGTGATTATATAGATGAATCATGAAAGTTCAGATTAGTGACTAACCTTACTAAAAATGTTTCTGATAAAGTAAAGAAGGAAAAAATAAAGTAAAAACAGAATTAATGAAAGGGTTATTTATGGATAACCAAAAAAACTCAAAATTAGTTCTTTAGAGAAAAGGTTTTAAAAAGTGTCATGTCTAGGTGTTGGAAGGCCGAAAGCTAAAATAAAAAAAAAGTTTCGGTGATTTATAATCCCTCTTTTTCAGTTTAGCTGTCTTTTTAAATTAAAATTTTTGTTTCAAAACAATATCGTTTTATAATTTCAATGCAAAATTTATTGATTTTATATTCTAATTTATTTTTCTGTTGGTTTAAATATGGTTAGGTGGATTGGTAATAATATTTTTATTTAGTAAGCATATAAATTAAATATTTTCTTAATCTGTGTGGCTAAATTTAAAACGATAATTAAAATGAAACAAAGAGAGTAGTAAACATGTATTACAAAAACCCCTACAAAATTATATATTTATGTTTATAAATTCATATGAAGAAAAAATATTTCTTAAGAGAATATAAATTACGTAGTCTACTAAACAAAATATTAAGAAAACTTACACATATTTAAATCTATCTATGATAATTTTGTAACTATTTAATCAAATATATGTTAGTTTAGATAGGCTAAAAGGTGGAGTTAGAAATGTATTACTACAATATTAGAAATAAAAACATATGAGAGAAAAAATCTGATACAAATATATATATTAGTTTTAATAATACATAGAAAGCTTAAATTAACAGCATAAAATATATTAAAATGAGGTGGGGGGGGGGGGGGGGGGGGGGCTAAAATATATCATTTAATATAGCGGCCTAAGGCAATTGCCTTCTTAAGACATTTTAGACACATTAGGCATGGTTTTATAGAGAGAGATAGGAAAAAAAATGAGACTTTGGATAATTTTAATTTTGGTTTTTCTGTTATTGGTGAAATTTCTGATTAATGAAGTAGAAAATCTATTCAAGTGTTATAAAAAAGTAGAAACTTTATAAATTAAAAACATGATAAATTAATAAATAGAATAATCTAATAAATTTCATCCAAATTCGATCACTGTAAAATATGACATAATTCAAAAAAAAATTGAAAAATCTTATGTTAATATATAATCTTGATATAAATATAAATTAACAATTGATATATATATATATATATAATTTATATTCACATAAACCATACACTGTACATTTTGTCTTTTTGAATAGTGAAATCTATTAAAAAATTAATACTTCAAAATAATTGAAGTTTTTTTTTGTCATTTTACACTTAATAATATATATACATTACAGTACATATTTTATACACCAAATAATTAAATAAATAAATATAATCTGTAACTATAAAATTTAATCAATATATATATATATATACACTGTAAAATATTTTTTTTTGTTTTCTATAAAAACATACTTCAAAATATATGATATGAAAAGTGTTTGTAAATTAATAACTTTAATATTTGATATAGTTTATAGAATCACTCTATCAAAACAATAGATTTTTGTTTCAAATAAAAAAATTACAGTAGAAGTTCAGACCAAAAACAGAAGACCTGCTCGGCATGATGAAAGAGGCGTTGGACGACTTAGCGAAAAACCAAAGGACCGTCGACTTACTGAGCAGGAGCGCAGTCATTTGCAAACATATTTGCAAACATATTTGCTCACCAACTGCGAAGATGTTCTTCAATATGAGAGGTAAATAAATTAGCTTACAAATTTTTATTTTAACAAGTTGAAATTTAAATCTTAATTAATTACATTATTGTCATCATATGTACAGGATTTTCATGGTAGAAAAGCGGTTCAAATATAGATACGCCACAGAGGACGAACTAGAAGAAATGAAGCAGAGAGAATTTGCTGGATGGATGTTTACTTATGTGAGTGCTTTAAATAAATTAAAATATTATTTATCACATATTTATACTAATTCACATTTATTGATAGGTGTCTGCTGGTTTGGCCAGAGGTGAAACATTTGACGATTGGATACGCGAGATGGTCGTTGGACTAAACTTTGTTGTGAAGTCATATCCGAGATTTTGTACTCGAGGATATGCATTCACGACTCAGAAGAGAAGACGTTCGAGTACGACTTATGATGCTGGCGTTTGTTCTGCATCAGGAGATGATGTATACTACGGACACATAGATAAGATTTTGGAAATCAAGTATTTTGAAAAAAATTACAGTAGAAGTTCAGACCAAAAACAGAAGACCTGCTCGGCATGATGAAAGAGGCGTTGGACGACTTAGCGGAAAACCAAAGGACCGTCGACTTACTGAGCAGGAGCGCAGTCATTTGCAAACATATTTGCAAACATATTTGCTCACCAACTGCGAAGATGTTCTTCAATATGAGAGGTAAATAAATTAGCTTACAAATTTTTATTTTAATAAGTTGAAATTTAAATCTTAATTAATTACATTATTGTCATCATATGTACAGGATTTTGATGGCAGAAAAGCGGTTCGAATATAGATACGCCACAGAGGACGAACTAGAAGAAATGAAGCAGAGAGAATTTGCTGGATGGATGTTTACTTATGTGAGTGCTTTAAACAAATTAAAATATTATTTATCACATATTTATACTAATTCACATTTATTGATAGGTGTCTGCTGGTTTGGCCAGAGGTGAAGCATTTGACGATTGGATACGCGAGATGGTCGTTGGACTAAACTTTGTTGTGAAGTCATATCCGAGATTTTGTACTCGAGGATATGCATTCACGACTCAGAAGAGAAGACGTTCGAGTACGACTTATGATGCTGGCGTTTGTTCTGCATCAGGAGATGATGTATACTACGGACACATACATGAGATTTTGGAAATCAAGTATTTTGAAAAAAATTACAGTAGAAGTTCAGACCAAAAACAGAAGACCTGCTCGGCATGATGAAAGAGGCGTTGGACGACTTAGCGGAAAACCAAAGGACCGTCGACTTACTGAGCAGGAGCGCAGTCATTTGCAAACATATTTGCAAACATATTTGCTCACCAACTGCAAAGATGTTCTTCAATATGAGAGGTAAATAAATTAGCTTACAAATTTTTATTTTAACAAGTTGAAATTTAAATCTTAATTAATTACATTATTGTCATCATATGTACAGGATTTTCATGGCAGAAAAGCGGTTCGAATATAGATACGCCACAGAGGACGAACTAGAAGAAATGAAGCAGAGAGAATTTGCTGGATGGATGTTTACTTATGTGAGTGCTTTAAACAAATTAAAATATTATTTATCACATATTTATACTAATTCACATTTATTGATAGGTGTCTGCTGGTTTGGTCAGAGGTGAAACATTTGACGATTGGATACGCGAGATGGTCGTTGGACTAAACTTTGTTGTGAAGTCATATCCGAGATTTTGTACTCGAGGATATGCATTCACGACTCAGAAGAGAAGACGTTCGAGTACGACTTATGATGCTGGCGTTTGTTCTGCATCAGGAGATGATGTATACTACGGACACATACATGAGATTTTGGAAATCAAGTATTTGGGCATGGTTGGATTGCGCTGTACTATTTTCTATTGTGATTGGCACGACAACACTCCAGATCGAGGTGTGAGAACAGATGCATTTGGTGTTACATCAGTAAATTCGAGACGAAAGCTGCAATATTATGATCCTTTCATTCTTGCTTCTCAGGCCGATCAGGTAATTAAATGTTAATTATTCAGAAGTATTCATCATCATGTGTATTAATTTATAATTTTACTAATAATTTTTTAAATGTTACAGGTTTGTTATATCAAGTACCCCCGGGTAAGGAACAGAGATGATCCATGGGTTACTGTTACAAGACTCAACCCGAGAGGCCGAGTTCAGGGAAGTTCTGAGCTGGAAGACCCACTACAACCAAGCACATCCGGCAACTTAAGTGCGGCAGAAGATTTAGGTGGAGTTGGCCTTGTAGTCAATTTAACCGACTTCGGAGAGGAAGCCGCCGTTCACGTAGAGGATGAACCAGTGATTGGAGAGTTTCACCAAGATCCAGATTCAGATTCATCTGGTGATGATGACTCGGAAACAGACTAGCGTCGATTTTTTTTTTTTTTTTTAATATAAATACCGAGGAAATTCCGAGGGAAGATAGGTTTTCCTCAGAATTCCCTCGGAATAGACCTTGTCGATTTAGGGATTTGATTATAGAGTCCTTTTCCTCGAAATTTCCTCGGAATATTCCGACGGAATTCCGAGGATGGTAGGGGTTTCCTCGGAAATTCCATTGTTTCCTCGGAATTCCCTCGGAATATTCCGAGGAAATTCTGAGGAACTAGGGATTTTTAACCGAAAACAACGTTTTGCGGATTGAATAACACGTATATAACCTTCATTAAGTGTCTTAACCAGATTATGAAGTCAAACTTTGGTGTTTTACCCAATAACAAACACTTTTACGATTGCATGAACGAAAACCACACAACATAAGAGAAACACTTATACACTTTAATAAACGGTAAAAGGAATACTTACAATTATTTTTGAAATTTTGTTATTTCATGGTTTATGATCATCTATACAAAGAATCCTCAATGGTATGCATTATAATTGTATAAGAAATGAAATACGGCGAAAAAAATCGATGTTTTGAAACCCCAAACCCTGGTTCCTCAGAATTTCCTCGGTAATTACCGAGGGTATTCCGAGGAAACCTGATTCCTCGGAATATTTTCATTTAACCGGGTAAACCAAGCCGCCAAATATTTCGCGAAAATTGAATTAATGATTTTCGAGGAAATTCCGACGGATATATTAAATAATTTCGAGGAAATTCCGACGGATATTTTCCGTCGGACGCCTCATTTTATTAGGTTGAGCCCGATCTTCTTCCCCATTTCTCTCCGCCGCACTCTCTCTTTCCCCTGCGATTTCGTCGACTCCTCTCTTCTCCCTTGCGATTTCCGGCGCTTTCTCTCTTCTCCCTCGCGATTTCCACCCTAATCCTCATGTATGAATCCTATCCCATTCTCTTAGGTTAGATTTGTATGGTTTTTAAGTAGATTTGATGATTTTGGAATGAGATTTATAGATTTTTGTTAGGGTGAATGGTAGGATTGTGTAAAATCGGGTTTGATTATGTATTTCACTTGATTTGGATTTTTTTTTAGTTTTTATTAATTTTGTGGTTATAAAAATCTAATTTGTAATTATATATAATATGAAAACGTTTTTTGTATATAAAATCTATTTTTTGCATTTATATATTTATTAAACATTTTTAATATCTATAAAACTTTTTTGGTGATTAAAAATCATATATATAATATTTAAAATCATTTTTTTGTGGTTATAAAACGTTTTATGTATTTTTATATATAAAATATAAATTTCTATATTTATTAAACATTTTTAATATTATTAAAACTATTTTTTGTAATTATTAAACTATTTTTTATTTATTAAAACTATTTTTTGTAATTATTAAACTATTTTCTATATTTATTAAGCATTTTAAATATTATTAAAACTATTTTTTGTAATTATTAAACTATTTTTGGGATTTATTAAAATTATTTTTTTGTAATTATTAAACTATTTTTTATTTATTAAAACTTTTTTTTTGTAATTATTAAACTATTTATATTTTTGTGATTAAAAACTATTTTTAAACTATTTCTTAAACTATTTTTTATTTAAACTGTTTTTTTTATTAAAATTATTAGAACTAATTTTTAAATATGTTTTTTTAATTTACAGGTCTAATGATGATCAGACCCGGCCTCGACAGCGTCGTAGCCGGGGTGGTACGGGGAGCCAGTCTCGGGGTTCGTCCAGCCATATTCAGGATTCCGTTTCGCCCCACAGCTCCTACCATACTTCTCCCTCTCCATTACCCGCTCATGCTGCTCCCGCTCCCGCTGCTGCACCCGCTCCTGCTCCTCTGGGTCCTCTGGGAGTGATGAGTGTTGCGGATTTGGTTCGACAGCCCGGTCGTGACCATCTTCCCTATCTCACTTCGTATCCACATAGACGGGGTCAAACATGGTAATTAAACTTTTATTTTTTTCATTAAAATTTGATTCATTATTAATAATTTGATCTTTTTATTAGGTTCAACCGATCCGGGAACGGGATCAGCGCATGGATCAACCGTATGATGTACTCGGCCCTCGACAAGGGACATCCGACTTTCACTGACTTCCCTACCGAGAAGCAGCATCTGTGGTTTCGTCAGTTTGCGGTAAGTATTCTAATTTTTTACTTATATTTTTAATCTTTAATATCAATTTTCTACTAATTGTGTTTTTGTGATTAAAAATCATATATATAATATTTAATATCATTTTTTTGTGGTTATAAAACGTTTTATGTATTTTTATATATAAAATATAAATTTCCATATTTATTAAACATTTTTAATATTATTAAAACTATTTTTTGTAATTATTAAACTATTTTTTATTTATTAATTATGTTTTTTCAGCAAGAATTCAACTGGTATTCCGATGATACGCTCTCTATCTATTACCACTTCGTCCATAAAGTTATGGACAACTATGAGAAGCAGATGTACGAGTGGAAGAAGAAGTGGGAAGTAAACAAGGTAGTTTTTTAATTTATTAACAATTTTTTAATTTATTAAACTATTTTTTTATTTATTTAACTATTTTCTTTCTTTTTTAAAATTAAAAGGTCCCAAAGTCGATTAACGACACGGTCTGGAAGGAGTTGTGTGCGCATTGGGATAAGGAACAGACGAAAGAAACTTCTTCCACCAACTCCAACAACCGCATGAGCGACTGTAAAGAGAAGGGCATCTACAAGCATAACTTGGGTGCTTAATCTATTGCCACTCTGGGGGATCGCATGGTAAGTTCAACCGCTTTTTTTTCAATTATTTAAGTTTCAGAAATTTATTTTTTTGTGCATTTCTTCAAATTTCTAATGTTTGTTTAATTTATGTTTTTTTCAAGGCGGAAGAAAATGATGGCGAGCCGGTTGATGATCTCGCCCTAATGAAAATGGCGTATACCAACAAGAAGACCGACCAGATTGATGATGGTCTTGTGAGGGACGTGGTCAACCTGGTCCAAACTCAGGTGGTAGACAAAGTGTCTCAGCTTCAAACCGATGATGACGATTCGACGGCTTCGACCAACTTGTCCCGGGTTCGAATCAACGAAATCGTTGAATCGATAAGTTCTTTTTTTTTAAAGTTCAATTCATTTATTTCTTGATTTTTATTTTATCATCTTTTTATATTATTTAAATTTGGCTATTTAATATTTCAGTCGATTCCAAAGAAGAAGGGACGTTTGGTCGGTTTGGGTCATCGCTCCCGGTCGGCTGCTCCTTCTTCTGCACCACCGCCCTATGTTGATCCAAAAGTACTTACGGCTCAGTTGAAGGACAAGGATGATCGCATATCTGCGTTGGAGACCCAGATGGCAGCTCAACAGGCGGGCTATGAGACACATAAGAGGCTGAACGAGCAAATGATGGAGATGATGAAGAGGATGTACCCGAACGAGGTGTTCCCGAACATTCAAGACCCGTAGTTTTTTTTTTTTTTTCAAAAACTCGGAATGATTTATTTTTATTTGTACAACTTTGAATATTATCTAATATGTTTTCAATTTTAGTTTTAATTTTATATTTTCGAATTTAAATTTCAAAAATTTTAATTTTTTAAAAAAATATTTTTTTAAAAAAAATTAATTTTTTTCGAAATTTCGAGGAAAAGCACCCTTAGAAATTTCCGACGAACATTTCCTCGGAATAAGTCGTCGGAATATACCGAGGGACTATTCCTCGGAATTTTTCGAGGGCCACACGTTCCTCGGAATTTTCCGAGGGCCACGTTCCTCGGAAATTCCCGATGAAAATTCCGAGGAAGGTTTCGTCGGAACTTCCGAGGATTGGACCATCGGAATGTCCATCGAAATATTCCGAGGAAGACCTCCCTCGGTATATTCCGAGGAACTTTTTGACGAACTTGTTGTCCTCGGAGTTTCCTCGGAAATTCATTTCCTCGAAATTCCGTCGGAAATTTCCAAGGGATTTCCGAGGACTTTTTTCGTCGGTATGTCCTCGGAATAGCGTTATTCCGACGATATACCGACGATTTTTTTTCCTCAGTATGCTGCTGTTTTCTTGTAGTGGTACTTTAGTTATTGCAATGAACATGCTGTTAGTTATTGAGTTTTAACCCTATTATAAAGTTATTGAGTTTCAACCCTATTAACTTAGGGTAAGTGCATAACAAAGAAAGTCGCATCTAAAGATTCAAATCTATAAGGATCAAATATGTTCTTTCAGATTAGCACCTGAAGCTTGTTTGCACTATACCGTAAAGTTTGTTTGTCCTGGCAACTTAATTTTACAGCTTCGACAAGGTGTATATGAAGTTTCTATGGATATGGATGGCTCTCCAACGTTTTCGTGTGATTGTTAATGGAGTGGTTTCAATTGACTAGGACGGAAATCGAGATACCCGTTATGCGGACATTTTAGGACGATTGAAACTTCTCTTTCTATGGTTTTTGGTTTTTAATTGGTTTAGTCCGGTTTCATCTTTCGAGTCAATTTTTGTGTAACCAATAAGGCAATAACCATTGTTCGGTTTGGATCGATTATTAGTATTACTACTATAATTTGCTTAAAACAAATTATGCTGAGTCACTAAAATAGTTAAATAATTCATTGGTAACCGATCAAACAGATGATGTAAGTATTTCATTTCAGTTAATAATTCATTGTTAACCGATCAAAAGGATGGTGTAATATTTTCTAGAATTAATGTATATCAGACCCTCTGCTCGGGATAGAGGAATTATAGTAGAGAGTGGAGACACCACTACATATGAAGTGAACAACAACACTAATATTTCCGATTAGCCACTATATTATACACGTATAATAAGTGGGAAACAGAGAAAATACATTCAACAAAAATGGACCCACAAATTCATCTATATATTCATCCCAACGCCTCCGTAACCTCCAAACAAGGCACATCTTTCACTAAAGTCTTTTACATTTATAAATCTTCTTTGTTTCTACTTTCGTCTGTTTTTATTATTAAATTATATTCTTCCAAAAAAATATTTTGTTTCCTGATTTTCTAAACTAATCGAACATGTCGCTAGACGGATCAGGGTTAGGAGGGATGGCTATGGCGGAGGCTTACACCGCAAGGAAGTTTCACAGAGAGAACATGAAGATTTTAACGGCAAGCACAGCCACAACCGTCGGTGGAGGAATAGGAGACAACGGTGGAGGATATAGCCGGTGGTTCTGGGGAAAGCTGAGCACCAAGAAAAACTCGCCCAAAGTTTGTGATATTATAACTATAGAATAATAAGCTAAGATGGTCACATCGAATATTAATCTAAGAAATAAAAATTAAGGTATTTTTTATGCCGGTCTTGTTTTACGTTATTTTCTGCTTTATGTTTGGTAAGACTTTCATATGAATTTATTTATGAATATTGGTTTTACGAAAAATATTTAGAGTGGAGGATTCTGACAAATATTCTGGATGTAGTTTTCTTTTTATAAATATTTAGAGTGTAGAGTTTTTTGTAAAGCTATGAGATTTTCTTTAACTTCTGTAGCTAGTTGCTATGGTTGATTTTATGATGAAAAATAGACAAAAAAAAACATGCACTCATATTCTCGTTGCTATGTGTTCTTTTCATGATGAAATAAAAGAACATTAAAAAAAAAAAGAACATGCACTCATATTATCTGATACAACTTTTTATTTCTCAAATACAACGTTAAAGGAAACTTTGACAAAAAACGTCAGAAGAAAAATATGTGAGTAGATTACAAAGGCTCCAAATGGTAACAACGGATTTAACGGTACGGAACAAAAAGTACAACTGCAGTACGGTTCTAACAGTTATAAAAACGTATAGATATATGGTATATATAAAAAAATTTGTTACTGTTAATTACAGTGCGGTGCGAGGAGGATTAAAACATTCGAAGCCTAACTATCTACTCGAAAAGTATATATTACACTTTTTTTATTAATCTCAGTTTTGTCAAACTTATAAAAAGATCCAAATTAATGTATAAGAAGAGGTAACCCACAGATGGATATTTTTGAATATTTTAAAAAAAAAATATTCAAATAAGGTTAAAGTATGATTTTTTATCCTGATGATCACATAGATTTAGTATCTTGGATTGTTTTAAACCTAGATTGCTTAGTTTTCCAAATTCCGTATTCCACTAGACCGCTCTTATGTGGTTGAAGTATATATTTCAGGTTAGACAACAAATATATCTAACGATTAGTAACGTGGAATTGACTTTACACATGATAAGTTTTAAGACCCAAACACACACACAATATAAGGTAGTTAGCAATGTATTGAAATTTATTCTCAGACCCACCATCTCTCCTTCCCGTAGCAAATCCGGATGTTCACGTAATTACCTGTTTTTAAGTTTAGGTAAGCTTAGTATATACTCAATCTATTGATAACATCTTGATTTGATGTAGTAACCAAATGTGGCAGACAAATAGTATTTTCATTTTGTGGATTTAACAAATATCAGATATTTGTTAAAATAACTGAAAAGCAGACACACTACAAGAAAACACAAGTTTTACGAGGGCAGTTTTCCTCGTGATTTCGTCGTAAAAGCAGTGTTACGAGAAATTAGCGAGGAAACCCGTTTCGTCGTTATACGTTTGTCGTAACACATATATCCTCGCTAATTCGTCGTAACATAGCGAGGAAATAATTTCGTCGTAAAAGCGAAGAGGAATATTTCGTCGTAAAGACCACGTAAAGCTTCCACGTAAGGACGTCGCTAAATTTCCTCGTAAATACCACGAAAGACGTTCCTCGTAAAACCCACGTAAATAACTCGAAAGTAAATACTCGTAAAGTAAACGTAAATACCTTGATAGCTTTCCTCGTAAAGACCACGTGAACTTTCCACGTCATTTCCTTGTAAACAATTCCTCGTAAAAACCTCGTTAAGCTTCCACGTAAATAAGTCGCAAAATTAGCTACGAATTTACTTCGTTTCGTTATTTTACAGAAATATAAAAAATTATAATTAAAAAAATAATTTAAATTATTTAAATTATTAATAAAATTAAAATTCTAAAAAAATCAAAACCAAAATATTTTATATATAAATAAGTTTTGAATTCATAATACAAGAACCGAAATTAAAAATAACTAAGGGTCGTGAATCGCCCGATAGAATTCATCACTCCTCGCCGTTACATCCGCCTCGGCATGTGTGTCGGATGTTGACTCGCCTGGAATAGGATTTCGTTGTCGCATGGTCATCGGGGGAGGAGGAACCGATGGTCCTCTAGAAGAAGGAGACCCAAAGACTCTCTGAGTGTACTGAGTCTCGGGGACAGTCTCTTGTCCCGAAGAACCGGGAGCTGATGAAGACGACGGGTCTAAACGATTACCCGGCTCACCGAACATCTCTATGTAATGGGCAGTAAGTCTACCTTTTCGAACCTGAGAAAAAAATTTAGTTTTTTAAATTTTCGTCAACAGTATATTTTCCAACATTATCCACCTAATCAACACTAAATAACATAAGATCCGTAAACTTATCTAAATTCCCTATACTAACCACCTAATCTACCTAAACTAACCAAATTAGAGAGGAATTAGAGAGGCTTACCATTGCAACGAAACAGGGAGGAAGTGGAGAGGAAGTAGAGAGGAAAGAAAGAGTGAGCGCTTGGGGTGTATATATAAGATTACATTCCGTCGCAAATTCCTCGTAATTTTACGACGAATTACAGAGGCCCGTGTTTTTTTTTACGACGAAACAGCGAGAGATTACAAAGGCCCGTGTTTTATTATACGAGGAAGTTACGAGGAATTACAAAGGCCCGTGTTTTTAGGTACGAGGACGTTACGACGATTTTGCTTACGTGGAATTACCGAGGAAAGCTTCCCTATAAATATACCTGTAACTCTCCTTCTCAACCCACACCCAAACTCCCAAATCACACCCTATCTCACATCATACTCTCAAATCCAATCCTATTCAAATTATAAAAATTTGAGAAAAAAGGAAGAGAAGATGATATTGGAATTTATGTTGGTGAGACTTAAGTAATATAATTGCTGGAAGTCTTGCCACATGTAAATCCAGTATATTTATTCTTTTTCTTTTTTTCTAGTTTTTACAGTACGAGGTGTTTACGACGATTTTGGTTACGTGGTATTTACGACGAATTTGTCCTACGTGGTATTTACGACGAATCTCTCTTACGTGGAATAAACGAGGAATTTGTCCTACGTGGTATTTACGACGAATTTGTCCTACGTGGTATTTACGACGAATCTCTCCTACGTGGAATAAACGAGGAATTCGTCGTAAGTTCGACGTCAACATACGAGGAATTAACGAGTATTCCGTTTAAATTCCTAAAATCCGAAACCCCAAACCCCAAACCCCATATTCCTTATCTTCTACTTCATATATTCCAAACCCTATCTTTATTTTCATTCCAAACCACAATTCCTTATCTTCTAATTCATATATTCCAAACCACAATTCCCACTTTTACTTATTCATAAAACAAACTCCCACATTTTCTTATTCACAAAACAAACTCCCACATTACCTTATTCATAAAAAAAACTCTCACATTACCTTATTCATAAAACAAACTACACAAAATCGAGTATATTTCTTCTTTTTCTTTTTTTTTCTAGTTTTTACAGTACGAGGTGTTTACGACGATTTTGGTTACGTGGTTTTTACGACGATTCCGTCCTACGTGGAATTAAAGTGGGCCGCGTTCATCATTTATTTTACGTGGTATTTACGACGAATCTCTCCTACGTGGTATTTACGACGAATTTGTCCTACGTGGTATTTACGACGAATCTCCTACGTGGAATAAACGAGGAATTCGTCGTAAGTTCGACGTCAACATACGAGGAATTAACGAGTATTCCGTTTAAATCCCTAAAATCCGAAACCCCAAACCCCAAACCCCATATTCCTTATCTTCTACTTCATATATTCCAAACCCTATCTTTATTTTCATTCCAAACCACAATTCCTTATCTTCTAATTCATATATTCCAAACCACAATTCCCACTTTTACTTATTCATAAAACAAACTCCCACATTTTCTTATTCACAAAACAAACTCCCACATTACCTTATTCATAAAACAAACTCTCACATTACCTTATTCATAAAACAAACTACACAAAATCGAAAATACATCAATCGGATTCATCGACATTCTCGTCATCACTAGAAATGTCTTCATTTTCATTAAACTCGTCTTCAACAGCTTCGTCTGTGGCATCATCGGTAAGATCTTCGTACTCGTGATTATGCGGATCAATGAGAAGGATGTCATCTATTTCTTGTTCAGGTTCCTCGACTTCATTTATCTGTTCTTCTTGCAATGGTGGTTCTTCTCCACTGATGATTCGTCTTCGAGGTGTTACTTTGATCACTGCTAACCAATTTATACCTGAATCTCTCATCCGAGGGTATGGAAGGAAGCTAACTTGGTCTGCTTGTGAAGCTAAGATGAAAGGCTCGAATTTGTTGTACCGTCGTCCACCGTTGACATCAACTACACCGAATTTGTTAGACCGAACACCTCTGTTGACGACGGGGTCGAACCATTCACATTTCAAGAGGACGCATTTCAGCTTCAGTATCCCTGGAAATTCGACTTCAATAATCTCTGTGTGTCACTTACAAAGTTGGTGGATTCAAAATTAATTAGGTGCAAAAAAAAACGTGTGTCACTTACAAAGTTTGTGGATTCAAAATTTCCTCGCTAAATCCACGTAAATAGTTTCCTCGTAAATAAGACGCGAAGTTTACGTCCACTTTACGAGGAACGTACGTGAAACATGATATCATCGTTATTTCCTCGTAAATGACACATCACATTACATCGACTTTATGACGAACGGTTTTTGTCGTTAGTTTACGAGGAAATAACGATGATACCGTTATTCACGTAAAATCCTCGTAAAGTTGACGTAAACTTACGAGGTTTTTTTTTCCTCGTTAATATTCCTCGTTAAGCTTGAGTTTTCTTGTAGTGTACAATAAGCTGGATTTAATATGGTGTGTATATATTCTATAAATTAACAGCTAATTGTTTTATGGAATCGTGTCGGTGTAGTGCTTCTTTCCACCCTATCTAGGGTTTGATTCTCCAGATTTTCAAATTATTGGTGCACGAATTTGAAGTTAGAACATGCTACAAGCATCGATTTTGTGATGGAATTTGCATCTTATATTGGCTGTTTTATAACTTAATACACAACACTTTCATGTATAACCTAATCCAACATCTTTTTGGCGAAACAAAGAAAAAACCTAACCTAGTTCCTTAAAATGAAATGCTTACACTCATCTTCGAACGGTTCAACATGACTTCTGTGCATATCTTGGTTAAAAGCTCATGGATCACTCCAATAGAAAATACAAAAAAAAAATTATGACCCCGGGCCAAAGACCTATATATATGATGTTTAGGCTTCTCCCTGATCTCTAGAGACTCGGAACTAGCCGGTAAATACATCCTTAGGAGATATTAACATTACTACATTATAACAATAATATGAAGTTCAGATGACGTCAAAATTCAGTTTAAACGCCATGAGGTATATAATAGTATGTGGATGATCAAAATTTGATACTTCTAATTTTTGAAGATTTTTTCGATGCGAGCTCTTGGTTCACGAGTTAACGTGTCAATGGATGTGATCAAAAAGGCATCAAAATTATGACTATAAACACTATAACTTCACATATAGAGTTTTTTGCTTTACAAAAAAGAATTTGAGAACTTCAAATTTAGAGTTTTAAGAAGTGAAACCTCAAAACTCTAAATTTAAAGTTTCATCTTTTTATTTCCATCTTGGTTCTTATAATTAACTATATATCACATTTATGATTCTTAAGTATTTTCTCATTCATCGTTTTAATTTTTAAAACTTTTGTATATTTTAAATATTTCAAATTTATTTTTATAAATTTAAATTTTACACATAATTTTAAAAAAAAAATTAAAATAAGATTTATAATATTTTAAAAGTAGAATTAGACAACAAGAATATTACAAAAGAAACTTAACTAAAAAAAAAAATTAAAAAGATACATGAAGACATGAATATTACACAAATTTAAATATTACACCAACACTAATAGTATAGTAATTTTTCTCCAGAAATTCTAAAATATTGTCCAACCAAATTTTTTGTAACAGAAAATGGAGCATTAAGAAAATAATTTTATGTAATAATGTGGTATTTTGCTTGTAGTTTAATATTTAATTATGCATTTATATTTATAATTTTATATTTTAGTGTAAGATTTTATTAATTAATATTACTATACTATTTTTATATATGTTCTAGTTATTTATAATTTTTTTATAAATTTATATTAATTATGACAAGTATAAGGAGCATAGTATAAATTACAAATAATTTTAAAGTTTTGCTTTTGGAAAAAAATACCTTGAAACTTTAAATATAGAGTTTTGCAAATTCTATAAATAGAGAGTATTTTTCGGAGATTCTCTTAAAATACTAAAATTTCTATAGCTAATAATAATGACCTCGTTTAAAAACTTGGTGCATACGTAACCGTGACGAACCATTTCAGTAGTTCAATGGTTGAAGCATTTGTTATGGAATTTATTCTGTAACTTCAATCATCATAGACAATATTGTTGACGTTTTTTTTCTTTTTGAATGAAGTTGACGTTTTAATAAACACCATACCCTTAAAATAAATTATTGATCTTGGCATTTGTTTTGCTTTTGGTACGCCAGTGGCAGTGAGCCACTCAACTTGCCTTTCTCATGTGCACTTGGTACCCGAGAATATCAGCAAATTTTATGAGCTAAGCCCAACTTTACTCGGGCTTTATGAGCTAAGCCCAACTTCACTCGAGCTTTTGCGTTGCACTTGAACATCTCCATATTTGGTTGGGGTATCTATGAAAAACGTCTATTCGTTTCCCCTTTTTTCTTTGCCAGCACTTATCAAAACTGTGAAATGGGGATTAACCTAATTCGGGATTTGGAAGATAAAGTTCGTCAAGTCAGAAACCCTAATGTTAAAGTTCTAGAAGAAACCCTTTTCTGCATGCTTCTCTGTATAAACACAGATTTTACTGGACAAGTGGTGCCAAACTAATTAAAGAATGAATTTATGATTAGGCTAAAAAAGAATTTTTAAAAATAAAAGTGTTAATCTTTTGGAGTTGGGTAGGTCATTAAAGGTCCAATTATTTCTCACTAAGCCAAGGGAGTGGTACTTAAAAAGATGCCACTGCACTAACTATGGAGACCCTTCCTAATAAAGCGAATAAATAATTAAAATTATCAAAAGCATTAATCTTGCACACTTTGTGTTGTGTTCCATAAAACGCGACCTAATTTATAAGAAAAGTTATTCAATTTTGGAATTAAAAATAACAATAAAATTTGGGCTAAAGGACTTTCTGACATATCTAATTTATTATTAAAAATAGGGAAAATTGCTAAAAGAGAACAAGAAATCAACATAGTTGTCCCTATGGTATAAATCCAATTTCAAATTGTTCCTATAGTATAATGTTTTCCATAATACCAAAAGTAACCTTAAATTAATTTATTAAACATAAGTAATTGTATTTAAAAAAAAATACAATAATGTTGTTTTAATAAAGTTGTCGGGAAAAAAAAATTCAGAACAAAAAGTGTAGAAGCATTTGATTTCCTTAACCCTAAAAACTTCTTGGTCTCTCCGCCTCTCTTTTCAACGGCGAAGAACATGGCGATTGTGTCTGCTTCGTTGTGTTCCCTCCGGTGAAATCAACAACGGAAACCTTTCCGTCTCTCCGCCTCTCCGCTTCTCTCCACCTCTCCTCTTATCTCCCCCTCTCCGCGTCTCTCCTCCTCTCGTCGCCTCGTCGATTCTCTCCACCTCTCTCCGTCTCTCCGCTTCTCGCGACCTATCATCTTCTCTCCGCCTCTCTCCGCATCTCTCATCCTCTCGCCGCCTCGTCGCTTCTCTCCACCTCTCTCCGCCTCTCCGCTTCTCGCGACCTCTCCGGTTCTCTCCGCCTCTCTCCGCGTCGCTTCTCCTCTCGCCGCCTCGTCGATTCTCTCCGCCTCTCTCCGCGTCGCTTCTCCTCTCGCCGCCTCGTCGATTCTCTCCGGCTCTATCCGCGTATCTCCTCCTCTTGCCGCCGCGTCGCTTCGTGACGATTCTCTCTGCTTCTCTCTTTCTCTGAAATCGCGTTAAGCTAAGGTATTACGTCCGATCTTTCTTTATTTCATGTTCCTCGATTCGGTTATTGTTTGATGTGTGTATGCGTTTTTGAATTGCGAGATGGAGATTGACTTGTCTTATTTGATTAATCGATCAAATGTGCTTCTAAATTTGATTAGACAATGGTGTTTTACTTTTCATTATTATCTTGTGCTTGGCTCAGTTTCACTCTTACGCTTGTTTCGGATGTTTGTTGATATTGTTATTATGTCTTTTGTAGATATGGAGCTTGAGCTACCCAAACGATTGTATGCAGAGGGTTCAGAACCTCGGGTTAAGAAGATCAACAACAGTTGCCGCATGGAACTTATCAGAGATCTGAAGAAAGCTATGTGTGCCGAGTACGATGATGTGAAGAGAGATCCTGTTTTCACACATATCATGGCTATTGCCGAAAATGATCTCAAGTTCTCTGGGAAACTAGTGGATAGCTTCATATGTAGAGCTGATTACCTCAAAGCTGCATGAGAAGTGGTTTGTTTTTGCGAGGACGCCTCTCCGGTTTTCGCTTCAGGAGTACCATGCTGTGACAGGCCTCAAGATTACACGGGAAACTAACAGTGACGTAGTGAAATGGAAAAACGACGGGGGTTTTTGGAGTAACCTACTGCACACAGGTGGTAAGATCACCTTGCAGTCGATCAGAAAGGTTCATCTACAAGAAGTTCACACTTGGACGCGGCTTGATAGGATGAGGTTGATCTACTTGTGTGTAATAGTGGGTGTGGTGATGGGGAGAGATGAGAAGGTGTCCATCCCTCATATGTACATCAAGTTGGTGATGGATTTTGACAAGGTTCGGAAGTTCCATTGGGATCTTCACTCGTATGATTTCCTGCTGAGTTCGATTGAGAAGGCTAAGAAGAAGTTGGGGAAGAAGGAGAGCTACATTTTCGAGGGTTTCTCCTATGCTCTCCAGATTTGGATTATGGAGGCAATTCCTGATTTTGGAGAAATATTAGGCAGAAGAGTCTCAGACAGCTTCAAAGGTCCAAGGTGTGGCAATTGGAAAGGAGTTGCAAAAGTTTCTTATGAAGACATCATTGAGCTCGAGGACTCCTTAACTAAGAAGGTAACATTCTCTCTATTTTTTTATTTTATATGGTTGTTGTATATATTTTGTTTGGATTTTCATGTTTTAACTGTTTGCAGGATAACTTCTTCTCGGTCATATCAGTGACTGGTAATGGTGATGTGTTTCTAGATGCTCAGTACACAAGGGAGGGTGAGATGGAACATGAACGAGTGGACCTTGTTTTGGAGAGGATCAGGAACAAGTATGATTGGAGCAGCACAGACTGGCCAGTTTTAGATCCTGAAGAGTATAAAATGGAGGAACCCGACAGCCATGATAGAGGGTCAGAAGCTGATAAGAGCGTGGATCATACGGATGTTGTAGCAGACGAGGAGACCTCTTCGGTTAAGGTTGCAGGAAAAGGCAAGAGAAAGTTTTTTGATAAAGGAGCAGAGACAAGAAAGAAGAAGGTGCTGTGTAAGCGATCAGCAGAAAAGTTTCTGACTTTTGGTCCTGAAACTAAGAGTTTCATTGAGGGTCTTATCCGCACATCTGTCACTTCATTGGGAGATGTGCTCAGTATGCAAATGGCGAATATGGAGAGGGTGTTTACAGAGAGGATGGGGAAGATGGAGATTGAGGTTTCACAGCTCAAGGACGCAATCAGTTTGACTGGTGAAGGAAGCTATCCTAGTAAGAAAGAAACTGAAGAAGCTCCACTAAACAGCAAAGCCAAGCAAGCTCCACCTAAGAGCAAATGCGCTCAAGCTCCACCTAAGAGCAAAGGCGCTCAAGCTCCACCTAAGTGCAAAGGCGATCAACCTACTCCAACAAAAAAGGTACTACCTAAGAGAAAGTGTAGAACTTGATGAACCTGGAACTAGGATGCTTGAGTTAGGGTGCTGGAGCTAGGCTTATGGAACTTCATATTGACTGTGTAATATTATGTAATATGGAATGTGAAACTTTGTGTAATAGGTTTCTAAAGTGTAATATGTTTGAATGTTTGTGTATTAAACTCTATGAATGTAATGCTTTGTTTGTGTTATGAATAAATGGCTTCTTCTTATATGCAATGTTTTAAATTTTAATGAATAGGACGGGAAAAAGATTGCTACAGAAACTAATGATTTTGATTTTGGATTGAGTACACAAGACTTGCGGGACCTGTCCCAAGCTACATTTGTTGACGGTTTTGATCTGTCTCAAGTGAAAGTTGAGACGTCAAGTAAATCGAAACCGTTTAACATGGCTCCACTGCAGTGGAATGATGAGGAAATGGATCGAACCAAAGAAGACTCGCCAGATGCCGCGTTGGTGTTTTTCCGTGAAGAGGATTGGGAAAAAGTTAGAACTTGGTCAACTTCCTCCACGTAAGTACTCTATTCTCATTTATCTGTCATGTATTAATACATTTAAAATAAACGTTTCAATGTTTTACAATTTTATCATTGTATTTGGTTTCAGACATATACGGATTGGACCTGCCACTTTAGATTTTGAGATTGCTAATCGTCTTATGGATAAATCTGAGTGGTTAAATAGCTTGGTAAACCTTAGAGACTATTTGCTTCCATTTGTGTCTTTTAAATAGATTGTGTGTGCTAAGATTTTCAAAATATGCAGGAGATTGACGCTGCAATGTACGTATTCCGGGAGAGAACATCTTTGAAACGATGGAGACCTCATCGTGTCGCCTTCATGACTGTCATCTTCAGCAATATGATTAATAAAGAGTATGGTCATTTAGAAGCTCAGGGTAGAAAGAGCTACATGCTTCATAATTTGCTACTGCAGTTCGGTAAAGGAGTCCTTCCACCACATGGCAGGACACATGAGATATGAAATATAGATGTGGATCGCCTGTATGTCCCTGTTCATGTCAGTGGGAATCATTGGATCGCCTTGTGCATCAGTTTCGTGACGAGGAGCATTGAAGTGTTCGACTGCTCGGGTAGGAAAAGGTACAAGGAGGTGGATGGGTTCGCAAACCTTATTCCGCGTATTGTCAAGGCAGTTCAGCCTATGAGACACCAAAAGGATTTTGCAGTCGGTGCATATACTGTTTCCTATGTCCCCGTTGGGAATCTGAATAAAAGTGCATGTGACTGTGGCGTCTATGCAGTGAAGTTCATTGAGTGTCATGCGCTTGGATTGGAGTTGTCGTTGTTGCATGATGGTAACATTATCGAAGCTCGCCACAGGATTCTATGGAATCTTTGGGAAGCAGCTAATCATCCGGAATTGATTGATAGGATGTCAAAGTATCAATCCCCGGAGTGTCTCTCTTCGACTGTAGAGGAGATTTTGTGAGACTGCTTGGTTTCAAGTTCTAATGTAATGAACAAGATTGCTTAATCTGATGTATAACTTCTAGATTTTATTATCATTTTTAGGAACAAGACTGCTTAGTTTATTGTATAACTTCTAGTGTTTAATTATGAGTTTTAGGATTGACTCTTGTAATCAAATGTACATCTTGTGGTTTTGTTATTAAGAGTTTTTAGCTGAAGAATGCTAGAATTTAACACTGTTTTCAGTCAAACCTAACCTAAACCCCTAAACATACCCTAAACGAAACAAAAACCCGGAACAAGACCACAGTCAAACCTAACCTAAACCCTAAACATACCCTAAACGAAACAAAAACCCGGAACAAGACCACAAGAACATTTAGAATAACTGTTTTACTAGATCATCCCGTAGGAGTAAATAAATCGAATCAAATGTAATACACTTAACTTGGCTTCTTGCAAACCAGACTTTTGATCCAACTCAACAATCAAACCCGACCAGAACTAGATCCACAATAAACCTAAAACCCGACATATATAACACCAACTCAACAACCAAACCCGACTTTTCCCATTTTTTTCAGATCTTCTTTTTCGTCAATCTCCTTTTTCTCTCTGAATCAGTTTCTCACACACATGAATACTTCAAGGCGACATTCATACGGGGTGCCATCTAGGTGCTGGTGCGGGAAAGGGGTTGTGATATTCTACTCGAGAAATGATGACAATTCTTACCGACGGTTCTATAGATGTGAAATAGGGGCACAAGTTCATAGTCTTGATTTGTTTTTCGATTCAATTACCGATTTGTTATGTTCCTTTTTTGTCTGATTCGATTTTCGATTGTGTAGGATAAACAGCATGTTTTTTCATTCCATTTTACTTCTCCTAATTTGATTTTCGTTTCTATGTAGCGAAAGAAGGAAAATCATTTATTTAAGTGGGTTGATGACGCTTTGCTTGATGAGATTCCGAAGGGTAGAGGCTGAGCAAGGGAGAATTGTAGAAGAGATTGAAGATCTGAAAAGTAGTATCACACAGAGAATAGAAGAAGAAGTTAGGAAGCAGAAAAATTCACTCGAATTAGGTTGCTTAGGAAGAATTCTATGGCTTTTTGGAAGATTAAGAAGCCAAGAATGAGTGAAATCAGTGTACTGCTTCTAAGTATCTTCTTGTTAGTGTGTTTTTTTCGTTTTTACCAGTAATTTGGTTCTTAGTATTGGCTTCAATAAGTGTTTTGTTGCTACAATATTTGTGTCGACTTTACCAGTCAAGTGGTTCTTATATTTTGTGCTCAGTGATCTATTCTTACAATCCACCTTTTTTGTTAAAAAATCAGACATCAGCTATTGTCAAACAAACTTAAACTCGAACTCAAAAGCATAGCTGAACATAACTAAACAAACAGAGAGATAGAGAAGTGAAGTGAAAATAATACCAATGTATAACAATGAAACTGATAAAATAACCATACGAGAATTATCCAAAGTATCCAAAGTTAAACAAAGTTGATTGTTTTTAGAAGAAAAAACCATACGAGACAAGGCAATACTGCACTTTCAAACACCACAACTTGCATACTTGAACAGACCAACCTGTAACAGAAACATCAATACCTGAAACACAATTAAATCGAGATTGAAAAACATATAAACGAACTGGCTATATAAGCTGACCCTTACCATATGTGACTGACTATATTGGTATTTTACAAGTTGCTATGTTGTGCCCACTAATACCACATCTACTACACTTGCGAGGCTGCCTCTTTTGTGATGTTTGCGATGACCGAAGTTTATCTTCAACAGTTTCATATCTGCATTTTCTATTCCTTCCAACTGATTTTCTTGACTCTGGTGGTAGCACATTGTCCAGGACAACATCTTCTGGCATGGACCAAGCATCCTCAGAAACAGCAATAGGATTGATGCTTTCATGATAAGCTACTCGCCAAGCTTCTGTAGTGTAAAATAAATCAGTTAATGTGTGTGGCTGTCTGCCAACATGAAACCCAGCTTTAATTGCATGCCGACAAGGTATCTTCATCAGGTTGTACTTCCCACATGAACAAGTACGTCTATCCAAATCAACTAAGCAGTCGATTTTATCACCTCTAACCTACGTTGCATGGAATCAGAAGCGGATACGTGGAAGCGGAAGCGTTTGGAAACGTAGAAGCGAATTTTTTAAAATATTTAGGAAGCGGATACGTTTTGGAAGCGTTTATATATATACATATATATATATATATAATTTATGTATAGTTTTTAAAATCATGTAAAATATTAATATTGAATAACTTAATAAAAAGATGAATTTATTATGTTCAAGATCAAATATTTATTATGTTCAAGAGCAAATATATATATTTTTATCTTCATTTTTTTTTTGGATCAAATTTTTATCTTCATGTTTATATTCACAAACTCCATCAATGATATTCATAATTAATTAACTATGTTTTTTATTAAACTAAGTTTTGAGTACGAACCTAATATTCTAAAAATTTAAATGTGTCACCTCTTATGTTCTTTAAACTACATTTGCTAGCTTTTTTAAGAAACTATATTTGCAAGCTCAATTCTTATTATTAAGATCTTTCAAATTAAAGCCTTTTTCAAAAAAAAAAAAGATCTTCCAAACTAAAAATAGACTATTAATGACTCAAAGTTATTTAATAAATAATATTGTGCAGAACATTAAATATATTTTATCTAATGTTTTGTTTATATAATTTTACAATATTAGTTCTAGTTCTAATACTGTGTGAGAAATAAAACCAAATTGAACCTAGATGACTAAAAGAAATTGGTTAAGCCTCAAAAATTAAAACCAAAAGAACAAATACGTGGACACGTTCTTCATTGTGGATGTTGTTGTTTTATAAACCATCGCCCATTGAAAATACAGATCACGTTTCCGATTAACATGTTGCCGCTTCCAAATCAGAAACATACGTTTCCTCCACGTTTCCAATCATCGTTTTTTGGGAATCGCGTTTCCGTTGCGATTCCAAGCGCTTCCCACCGCTTCTGTATCCGCTTCCGGTTCGGAGTCGGGAATCAGAGCCTAAGTGGCGATTCCATGCAACACAGCCTCTAACAAGCAAGCGACCATCGCTGACAGGGTAAACTGCAAATCTTTTGCCTTTCTCGGTTCTCCTTTCAGTCTTTTTCTCCAAATCTTCGGTAAGAGGATGATTATGCTTTGAAATATTTTTCTTACGGTTATAAAACCACCAAGTCAGCATTTCTCTGATACTGTCCAACAAGGGAATGATTGGATACTCTCTCGGCGAACGCAAAGCAGAGTTGATGGATTCGGCAGGGTTTGTTGTCCTTATGTCATATCTATATCCAGAGAATTGACATCTTGCCCACTTTTGGACTTCAGCATCCCTTAGGTATTTTCCAATTGCCGGACTGATATTACACACATTAGCAAATATCTTTTCAAACTCAGCAACTCTATAAACCTTGGACGCCTTTGCAACCAACCCAACAAGTCCTTTCCCATGGTAATATGTTACCACATTATTCAACAAATGATGAATGCAAATACCATGTTTAGCTGTTGGATACACAGTCTCAAGCGCCTTAGCAATGGCCGCATGTCTGTCCGAAATGAAAGCCAAATGATGATCATCAGCAATGACACTATTTAGTTGTCTCATAAACTATTCCCAAGAATTTTCATTCTCTGAGTCGACTACTCCGAATGCAAGAGGATACAAATTAGAATTTCCGTCTACAGCAGTTGCAACCAATAGAACTCCTTTGTATTTGTTCTTCAGAAAAGTGCCATCAACCACAATAACCCTCCTTATGACTCTGTTAAATCCTCGTAGCGATTGCCCAAATGCAATAAACAGGTACCGAAATCTCCCTTTGCTGTCAATCTCATACGATGAATGTGTTCCCGGATTAGCCTCTCTGAGCATGTGCAAGTATTTCGGTATTTTTCCATAACTTCTCTCTGGTATACCTCTAACAGCATTAACCGCATATTCACGAGCATCCCATGCTAAAGATTTCGTGATCTCACAGCCATGATCCATAAGCATAATCTGTATTATATCATTGCATTTCGGCCCTTCCTTAACCCCTTCATACCTATGCATAATCAGACTGCCTATAGTTTTGGCCGAAGCAGTCTTACCCGGTTTGGTTTTGTTTGAAGGTGCGCATGTATGTTCACCGACATACTTTTTGATAATGAAATATTTAGAATCCTGCAAACACTCTGCTCGAACACACCAATTGCATGCATTATCCTCACATCTGACGTACCAAAGTTGTCTATCCATTTTGATAACCTCATAGTGGAAGTTATGCTTCATTGCACATACCTCGAAAGTCGCCTTCAGCAAAGTTTTGTTCTCAAATAATTGTCCCTTCTTAACAACATTGAGCACAAAAAACTTTGACATCTTATGTATGTCATCTTTGACCGAGATCATGGTATCGGCATGATAGGCATCCTCATCAACTTCGACTCTTCTAATCTTTTCCTTCTTTTTCTCGCACTGCCTCTCAACAAACACAGGAGCTGGTTCATTCCCCCTATCAACCGAGTTTCCCTCCTCTTGAGCAGTACTTGAATCAGCTGGCGACTTGTTAAGATCAAAGTCTGGTTCATTCAGATTCTCAACTTTGGCTTTAGATGTTACACACAATCGAGTAGAAACACACTTTTGAACAAAACCAACAAAATTCTGAAGCTGTCGATCATTTGCTATGATCACAGGTGGACAAGTTGATGTATTGATCAACTCATTAGGTAGATAACTCAACTCCAAATCGGGTAAGCTATCTTCTTCCATATCAAAATCTTCCAAAACCATTCTTTTAAAAACCTCTAAGGTAGAACTTGATTCCAATAACAGTAGCCTAGCCCCTCTCTCATCAGCCGAAAAAACCCATCCCGTGGTTGCTCCAAACTCCCAAACACCACATGTTGTATAGATATGCATCATAGAACAAGAGTTTGTGAAAATCACAAGACAAACTATAGAGAAATCATGGGAAAATCATAGATTGGTGAAGAAGAACATTCAAAATCGTTTTTTTTTTTATTTTTCACGAACCAAATCAATGAAAACACGTTGTAGGAAGTTAGAATATTTTTAGAATATTTTAAAACTGCAACTTCCTTAATTTTCGAAAATTCAGTTTTTTTTATCCGTAGAAGGCACCTTCTACACTGTGTAGAACATAACAAAATTCCAGAATGTAATTTCTACACTATGTGGACGTTCGTGTATGTTTTAGATTTTGCATTCCTGATAACTTAGAATACTCAATAAAAGTAGAAACAGTTTTCTGAATAATAGTAGTGATCATTACAAATAGTAGAATACGTATTCCCCATATTTAGAATTATAGTAAAAAGTAGTTTGTACATTCTAAAACAAGTAGATGGATGTGTTCATTCTAGAATTCATTTTCTACTTACCCGTTTTGTGTAGAAACAGAATTCTACTTTTAGCAGAACGTAATTTAAAAATATTATTTATTATGTTTTTCAACCAAAAAAAAATATGTGTTTGTGTAAATGGGTGTTTTATTAATTTTTTATATTTTTAATAATTTTTTTGATTCTTATAACTATTTATTTCAATAATTTTAACATATGGAAAAGGTAAAAGGGAGAAAAAATGGACAAAAAAATATTTATATCATAGGGACAACTATGCTGTTTTCTTGTTCTATTTTGGCAATTTTCCATTAAAAATATAAATTTATTAAATATGACTTTTTTTAGTGTAAATCACATGTCATTATTGAGCAGTTTTGTTTTCTCTCTTCAAATACAAGCAGAAAACGAACATAATAATGGCTAATTGGATTCAGATTCTATATGTTATATTATTCTAAAGACGAATAAATTTAACAAAAAAAAAGTGGAATATTCTCTGGAGAAGTGACGTGTCGGTCGACTATGAAGAATCCAGCTCATCACCAGTGAGGGGACGTCATCTCACGCGCAGTTTAGACACACAAGCGCACGTTAAAAAGGTCAGACTTTTCTTCTGTCACTCGATTTGGTTTTTTCACACGGTGGAGCTTTTGTCGTACATCGTTCGTTTACTTCAACTTGCTTATTATTCTACGCTCGTAGGACTAATCAAACCAAAGAGATAAAATATAAATTAAAAAAAAAAAGAGAAAAAAAAAAATAAAAATATCTTCTACTTCTTCTTCTTTCATTGATGTGTACGCTTCACCTCTAAGTTTTGACCAAAAGCTTCGTTATTTTCTTCTATTGGAATATACTCTCGTCAGAATGCGTTTCAACTAGAGATTCACTCTTCATATCTCGTCTTCGTGATGAATTGTCCATGGAGGTTTGGTTTGCTTACAGTTTCCTTTTTTTTTTTGGTCAAAGTTTGTAACTTTCTGACTTTGTGGCTATCTTTGCTCAAAGGCTCAATCTTGAGGAGTTTATTATTTTTTATAAAGTCTCAACCTTTAATAGCTAAAAATCTAATATTTGATCCAGAACTTGTACTGTTGTTAGTAAATCATCTGTGTGTGCCTTCGAGAGAAGTTTCTTTAAGGTTGAGTTTTTGTAATTTATTGATTTTTTTTTGTTTTTATACAGATGATGAGCTCATCTTCTTCTTCTACTACACAAGTTGTATCATTGAGAGAGATGGGGATGTACGAACCGTTCCAACAGTTGTCTGGTTGGGAGAATGCTTTCAACACTATAGGTACTAGTAATCAAAACAACAACAACAATCCGAGCTCTTCCACAGTTCCTGAGGTGGAAGCAGATGATAACAATAAGGTTCAGATTATATTTCCCTTTTTTTTCCTAGATTCATGTTTTACTTTGTTTGTTAAACTAGTGGTTACTTAAATTACACGCAGGCGAATTATACTTCTATGTATAATAACTCTGTTGAAGCAGAACCGTCTAGTAACAATGATCAGGACGATGACCAAATCAATGATAAGGTACACACAACAAGAGTTTTAGCATTTGAATGATAAAAGAACTAGAGGGTTGTTTGCTCACTCTTTATGCACTGCACAGATGAAACGGCGATTGGCTCAGAACCGAGAGGCTGCTCGCAAAAGCCGTTTGAGAAAGAAGGTAAGAACATGGTCCTTTTTGGTGGAAATTTTTCTTTATGGTAATAAAGATAGATAAAAAAGAGTTATGTATATTTGCCTTTAGGCACATGTCCAGCAGTTAGAAGAAAGCAGGTTAAAGTTATCACAGCTCGAGCAGGAACTTGCAAGAGCTAGGCAGCAGGTTAGCTCAAGCTTCCTTGTTATAAGGTTCTGTGTTTCATATCAAAGACTCAGTGGCTTTGTTTTCTTTCTGTTACAGGGATTATGTGTACGCAATTCATCAGATTCTAGTTATCTTGGACCAGCTGGGACCATGAACACAGGTTGGTGTTTGATAAGTACTCCCTCCGTTTTATATTATCAAAACATGTGTTGTATAGTTTTTAAATCATTAACTAATAAAATCAAATAAAACGATGTATTAATTAGGGATACAGTAGAAATGTTAATGATTTTCTTAAACTATATATAAAATGAAACAGATGGAGTATATGTTAGCATATCACTTTAACCTCTTAATCTTCTTTACTTAAAGGAATTGCTGCATTTGAGATGGAATACACACACTGGCTAGAAGAACAGAACAAGAGAGTGAGTGAGATTCGAACAGCACTCCAAGCGCATATCAGCGACATTGAGCTCAAAATGCTCGTCGACATATGTTTAAACCACTACGCTAATCTCTTCCGCATGAAAGCTGATGCTGCAAAGGCTGATGTCTTCTTCTTGATATCCGGTATGTGGCGAACTTCAACCGAACGCTTCTTCCAGTGGATTGGAGGTTTCCGCCCTTCCGAGCTCTTAAATGTAAAACCCCTTTTACACGTTACAGTTTTTTCACTCGTTAGAACACAAACTCAGTGTGTTCCTGTTGTTTTGTTTTCAGGTTGTGATGCCATACATTGAGCCGCTGACAGATCAGCAACTGTTGGAGGTGAGAAACTTACAACAGTCGTCTCAGCAAGCAGAGGAAGCTCTTTCTCAAGGCTTGGATAAACTTCAGCAAGGTTTGGTCGAGAACATTGCAGTTGACATAAGAGTTGTTGAGTCTGTGAGTCACGGAGCTCAGATGGCTTCAGCTATGGAGAATCTTCAGGCGTTGGAGGGTTTTGTGAACCAGGTAACACACGTACCCATGCTTCTTCATGTCTGCTCAGTGTTTTGATATTGGCTCAACCGGAACATCTCTGTTGGAACAGGCGGATCATCTGAGAAAGCAGACTCTGCAGCAAATGAGTAAGATCTTGACGACAAGGCAGGCTGCTAGAGGGTTGCTCGCTTTAGGAGAGTACTTCCACAGGCTCCGTGCGCTGAGTTCTCTTTGGGCAGCTCGTCCACGGGAACGCACTTAAACAAGTTTTAGGAGTCAAAACAAAGAGAAGGGAAGCACAAGGAAGACGAGGCAAACCTCGAATGATGTTTAGCTAGGGACTTTGTTTATCTATCTGTGAGTGAAAGTGGATGGAGATGTAGAGTGATTTTATTCTCCATTAGAGCATCATCTTACTCATTGATGTTTTTGGTTTTGCTTAAATGAATTCGTTAAGAGAAATGAATAAAGATGTAAATTTGGGTGGAAAACATTTCAAGATGTTAATATTTGTATTTAATGTCAACCCTCAAGTCTGCTACGAATTTTTACCTTTATATGTCACAGTCTTCACTCTTCACAACACATCTCAAAAAAAGCTTTAAAAGTTTGTCATTATTGTTGTAGATGGGAAACCTACAACAATTGTCTCAGTATGCAGAGGATGATATCTCTCTCTCAAGGGATAGATAAATATGTCTTTGTTGGAAGAATAGCAACCGATATAACAGTTGTTGAGTCCAAGACCACTTTAAATACCAAAATGCATATTGTTCCATATCATGATGACAAGAGAAAGGAAATGAAGTGGGAAACATACTCCAGGATTTGACATGTTTATGACCCACTTAAGGTCTCATGACATGTTTGACAAGCACAAACTCCAAAAATCTCTTCTTTTTTTTTGGCAAGAAACAAGTTCATTAACTTGTGTCTCCATTTTTTTTTCATCATTTGACATTTTGTGTATTCTCATACTATTTTCCAAATGGTTAGATTTTGAGATTTAGATGACCATAAATATTTTAGATCAATTTTAACAATTTTTTTTGATCATTTAATACTTTAAATCGAATGTTTTATCCAGCGATACCCAAAATCAACTATATTCCCAACTTTAGAACGAGAAAAACGTAGAATCATTCTTAACAAGTTCACAAAACCAAGATGATCAGATTAAGAAAATATTCAAGATACTGAATGGGAAAAGAAAAAGGAAAAAAAAAACAAAAAAAGGAGACATAGGAACCAGTGTAAGTTAGACAAGAACCAAATTAACAGCTCCTTCGCTTCTATACGACCAATCGACTGCATGCATTGGTTCCAAACCAATCTCCGTATCTGAATCAAAAGACAACACAGGAAAACAAAACCCTTCTTTACAATACTGTTTTACCTAAATTCAAATAATTGGCGCATGCAAATTCAAATAAAAACAAAGTACATACCCGAGGGCCGAGGGCCTCCTTAACACTGTTATGGGCTCTAACGCCAAAAAAAAAAAAATTTAACCTTCTAAAATTTATATTCAGATAATGTTTAAATTTTTTTAAAAATTTTATCAGTAATATTTTGTATATTCTGTGATGAAAATAGAACTATATACATATCAAATAATTTTGGATCCTTTTCAAATTTATTTATTATATTTATAAAATATTTAATATAAAAATATAGATTATAATAAAAAACTAGATCTCGATCCGCGCAACCGCGCGAGTTTTTGCTTTTATTTATTTTTATATAAATATTTTGTTGTCAATTCTAAATTGGTATATATTGTAATATATATGTGTCTATCAATTTTTAAAACATAATAAGTTTACGGTATATTTTTAATTGAATATATGGTTTCAAATTTTCACATGTATTTGTATCTCCTTATATATATATATATATATTTTCGGATTATTATTTCATTATTAAAATCGTAACTATATATATAAAAATTAGTAAAATATTGTTTTATTGTCATATTCAAAAATATTGTAACATTTCACAAATTTAGATTTTTTAAAAAAATTAAAAATTTTGCTTCATAGATTTATATTATCGAGTAAATAATTAAACATTTAGTTTTTGCTTAATTTTTAAAATAAACTATATAGTTTAATTTTTTTTTCATTGGTTTAAGGTATTAAAGATTAATCATTGTTAGATAATATAATTTTTGTTATTTAAAAAAAAAATCTTTATAATTTTAAAAGTTAACATCGACAAATATTTAAATAATTAACATATAGGTATAGTATTACAACATTAAATTATATCTATTTAATTTAATTTATACTATATATAAATCTAATGGATCATTTATTGTTTAAATCTAATTATTGATAGTCCAATAAAAAAATTTGATAGACACAAAATTTAAATAATAAGATTAGAGATTAAATGTAACATGATTTTATAAAAATAGGTTCATTAGGTCCATTTTTTTAAAAAAATCTACGACCAATATATTGTGGATAAGCATAATATTCTCTTTTTGAATGATATTGCATAATACTGAAATAGATTTTCTTTGGTCAATATATTTTTAAATTTTGAACAATAGTGTCACTGTTAAATGTATACACCCGTATTTGATTTTTGATTTTTTTTAATACACTCAACTTCATCTTCTTCAAATATGTCTGTGTTTTAGTACATCAAAGGAATCATATAATACAAAGAGAACATTCATTCAAATAAGGTTAACCCAAGTTTAACAAAAAATTCAAAGAGCAATAACTCAAATATGAGTCGAGCATGATTACTGTTACTAAACCTCTGTCAGTAGAATATGAAGTATGGTCGAACGTGGTCATAGTGAATTGAAAACGTATGGTCATTTATGAAACTAATATATTCTTTTAGTAACAGAATCTAAAGGCACAAGTCATTGATTTATATTTAGCAAAGTGAAGTTATCACACAATCAAGAAAGATCGGTTAATAATGGGGAGACTTAAGGTGAAACTAACCCGTGACTTTACTTTGATAGACCCAAAAATTTAAATGATAAGATTAAAGATTAAATGTAACATGATTTTTTAAGAATAGGTCCATAGGTCCATTTTTTTAAAAAATCACACATGAATCAAAGTTGTGACTTCTGTTTTAATATATAAGACTAGATTTTGACCCGCGCTTCAAAAGCGCGGGTTTTTTTCCGATTAAGAATATTGTTTGATATGAATTATTATTTTGGTTTTGATGTTTTGAAGTATATTATTAAGTTATAAAGTGTTATTATATCGAAAAAGTAAAAGAATTTTAGTTTAAAATTATATAATTTATCAAATAGTTTATTTTACATTTTATATGTGTATTCTTATGTTACACCGTCATCGTTGCATTTTGTATATTTTGTAAGAGTTATATTTGTTGAGTTGATGAGACAAAAAATTTACTTGGCAGATTTTGGGCTAATCTAATAGTATATATATTGTAGAATTTTTAATAGTTTTAGCAGTGTTTTCATACCCGAACCAAACCTACAGTCTCAGAAGTAAATCAGGTGATTCATATAAATCTGGTCTGAATTTTGTTAAAACCTTATATATAAAAATCTGATAAAAGTCGGTAAAAAAGTAAAAACTATCATTAACCCGCTATCCAATATTGGTTGACCCGATAAAATCCCATATAAATTGGATGATATTTTTTCAAAACTCAATTCAAACTTTTTAATCAAGCTTTGAAGCATGGGGTTAATACTTTTTCAAAAGAGAAAAATCTTGTTTAACTTAGGTATTCCAAACCTAGTGAAGAGTTTATACTAATCTCAATGTGTTTAGTATATAATATATGATTGAATAACCCGCGGAAACCTGCAAGCTTGAAACTCAAGTAATATAAATATTAATTTTGGACCTAATTATATTTGTAAATTTATTTTGTTATTTAAATTGAATTACAGAAGTGGTCTTGTATTTGAGCATCTTTTATACTAAACATTATTTGTTGCCCAAAAAAAAAATACTAATCATTATTTTGGATTTTTGTAATTGTGCTTCATAAGTAAAAATAAAGTCAACTTATTTTTTTATAAAAAAAAAGAGAGAATATGGAGCAATATTTTCTAAATTATTTGTATTTTTTAATTTTCCATAATATAGTTTAGTGGTTGTATCTGAATTATAGTAAAAACTCAATTAAATAAGTTGGCCCGAGGATAATTTTTAATTAACTTCATATGCATTTTTTCAAATTTGTTGAGTACTTATATGTTAATATCATTTTTTATGAACTGAAAATAATATAATATACTACTAAGTTTGATCGGTTCTATAGTAAAACATGATTTTGTGATAATTATTTATCATACTTCATTAACTCATTTTTTTAAAATACATGTATTACTTACCAGACTATTTTAATTCAAATGGCATGTATTATTTAATGGTGACATGCACCATACCATTCGTTTTATATAGATATGAATTTAAGAATTAAAATAAACATTATATAATATATATATATGGTCACATACATAATAGATTAGTCTATGGACCCACGAGTTTATATATTATTGCATCAAAACAATGTTGGTTAGTAAATCGTATATAGGATATCAATAACTAAATAGAGAAATTTATAATCAATGGATGAGATTTATAGAAGGTCATATAGTAGTTACCATAAATATAGGAGTTGCACACTTATAATATCTAAAGAAAATCAGAGAAATTTATGAAAATATATTGTTAGGAGAAATTTAAGTAGCACCATGAAATTATTAACTTTTAAGAAATAGTCCAAACAACCTTGTATAAGTAGATTTTTCAAGACTGCTTCTCTTTTAATAGAATAGATTGGACCCTTTAACTATTAATATACGGGAAATATATGATTGGATCCGGGACGGTCATACCACTTGTCCCCCTACTCAGCCAGCCCTGTACATACCTTTTAATTATGAGAACAAAGAAGCAAAATTTCAATAAGAATGATCTTTAGAGATTCAGCGTACATCGATCGAACCCAAAATATTGAGAAGCAAAAGAAAAGCAATCTGAAGATTATTATATTTTGCATGGAGAAATCAATATTAGGGAAATGATCTCGATTACTGATGAGTGATTCTAACACTAATGCTGGAAATCTGAGTCATTACATGTGGCTCCCGCCCCGTTTGATCTGCCGTGGGGCGGGTGTGGATCGACCGATCAAAAACATTTAACATGCGGATGCGGGTTGAGTCAATTTTAAGTCGGGTGGGTGCAGGTCGACCAAATTTGAGTCGCAAGTACCCTGCCAATCGGCAAAATAAAAAAAATAAATAAAAAATTGTGATAATAAAAATAAAAAAATTCGTAAAAAATATAGTTTTTTATAATATATATAATTTATATTATTTTTTATAAAAGCAATTAGTATATAATAAAAATAATTATGTTATTAAATTTAATATTACCCGCGGGTTCCATGGGTTACTCGCAAATCTCAGCGGGACGGTATATCATTTTTTCTTTACTGGTCACGCGGATCAGAATTTTGAGTAAAAAAATGTATCAACCCGTGGGTTGGCGGGTCAGGCAGGGCTGGTTGACCCGCAAACCAAGCTGTGTTTAACACTAGGGATGTTCAATCCGGATATCGGTTTGTTTTTTTTTGGTTTTTCGGTATTTTGGTATTTCGGTTAGTAAAATACAACTACCATTCTAAATCCATATTTAATTCGGTTCGATCGGTTTATATACTGTCGATTTTAGGTTTTTTGTTTTTGTTTTATACCAAAAAAATAATTATTTAATGTGGGATCATATTATATGATTTTAGAGTCATGTTGTCAATGTAGTTATTTATTAAAAAAATAATATATGTTTAAATAAAAGAACAAAAAAAAACTGCTTCTACCATCTAATAAATTAATCAAATCAAAGCTTGAAATTTTGAAAATAAAAATAAAAATAAAAACAAAACAGAAACATCAAAGAAATGTTTTTCTATTTTTTCATATTTAGTGTTCATCAAAGTCATGTTGCTTCGATTGAACATGAAACTCTTTTCGTTTATAGATAAGAAAAAAGTTGTGAAGAATTTTTACTAATTATTGTTCATCAAATTTATAGTCTTTGCTTCAATTTAATCAATGTTAAAATAAAGCAAAAAAAAAAAAAAAAAAAAAACTAAAAAAATAAGAAGCTTCGGTTGCAATGAATTGTTACTTAATTATAGTTCAAGTTTTTTACAATTAGGGCTTCTTTATTACTGTAAAAAATCTGGTAATAGTTATTAACAAAAAAATTATTTATATAACAATAGATTTTCATTCGTCGTTATAAAATATATACATATTTACATGTTTTCTAATTTTGATCGGTTTTGTTCAGTTTATTCGGTTTAGTCGGTTATAAACCAAACCATATCCAAATCCTATGGTTTTTATAAAATCACATCCATTCGGTTTGTATGGTATATAACGAAACCAAACCATATTGTCTATTTCGATTCGGTACGGTTCGGTTTTACCATATTGATAACACCAACAGTAATTAGAATTTGTTTTATAATTCTATAGATTTCTTTCTTTGCTCCACCATGTACTTCTAAGTTCTAATTTAAGTTCGTAAAAATTTGAATGTGATTTTGTTAAGACAATCAATTAGGGGTTTTAGGTATGTGAAAATTTAACAATGTGAAGGAGTTAATTAATCGAATTTCCGGGAAAGTTGAATTTTATTGTTACTAGGGTCGGCCCGCCCTACGGGCGGGATATTAGTTAATTTGTTTAATTTTATTGTGAATCTTTGATTATATACCATTGTTTATATAGTAAAATCTTAGACTTGCTAATTGAGTTGACTAATTTTTTTCTTTTCTAATTTAGTACTCTCATGAGTGTGGCACTAATTATGGATGAATGAGATTATGTGTGATGGGGAAAGTGGCTCTTTGAAGTTGAGATATGATGTTTAATAACCTAAAGTTGTATTGTTCATATTATCAGATATCAATCAATTGGTTGATGTGTAGATTTTGATTTTAATATTAATAGAAGTATACTAATAATATATTTTATTAGTTATGTACGTTAACATATGTTGTAACTAAATGATTGAAGATAATAAATAACTGGTTGAAATTTGATCCAAAAATAATAATTAACTGGTTGAATTTCATAGGAAGCATAGGTGCATCTTTCGTTTATGTTGTTTGGGTGTCATGTTATTCTCGCCTTTGGAGTTTGTATAGTTGAAATGTAACATAGGAGTTTTTCATCTGTGAAGGTCTAAACGATTCATCCTTCCAGCATGGTCACCTGCGAGGAGCTTAAGTACTGCGTACATGTAATTACCTTTTGCATAGTTTCTTGTTGCTGAAATTTTGAGGTGCATCATTCCTTTAGGATGATAAAGATTACAATAGGTATTATTTTGTATAATTTAAGATTTATGCATAAGTATCCAAGTACTTATGACTTGTGTCTCAAGACAAACAATACTGACATTAGGACTACTAATAACTCATACAAAATAAAATAGATGACCTAACTAAAATATTCATTGGATAGGTTACAACCTCATTGAGTTTGCTAACCAAAGTCTTCGACTGACATCGAATGATATTAGATATTCTAGATTTTGGCTGATAAAATAAATTTATTTTACAGACATTGGACTTTTGCGAATGATAAGAATTGTCATTTTAAATAAGGCATACGCGTCAATATATCATATTTACATAAACAGCATACCATTTTTTTTTTAAAAGACAATCCCGGTTAATCAGGAATTAAATTTATACGATAATTACGCCTCAAATCACACCCTCCGCATAAATCATTATAATTACATAATCGAGGTTAGTGAATTATTACTCGGTATATTCAAACACATATCAAAACGAATCCGCATTTAAAACAAAAAAATGTAAAGCAAACCCGTCCTTCAGATGCATAAATATATATTATTCCGGTGACGTCTCCATTGGTGATTGGTGTTCCACCGAGATCCAGTTTTGTCATCGTACCGTCGGCGCTTCAAGCAAACCCGTCCTTCAGCTCTAACTACTCTTGATTCACCATGCTCCAGCCGCCGCCGTTGAGCCAAGCAAGAATCTACCATCTTCACTGCCGCCATTGTTGAGCCACGCAAGAGTCACTGAAACCGGGAGATGCTCGGTACATCTGTCTGATGGAGTCAGATCTGATGGAGTCCATGGTTATGGCTCCCAGCCTTGTATCCTGTAAATCAGCATAGTTAAAACGATTTAACATGTAGAAAGAGATGGAGGGAGATATCGTGTGATAAGTAGATGCAAAAGACTTTGAGTTTCATCCACATAAGAGGGCCATTATATATATAGCAACTTAGCTTGAAAGTGAAGCCAAATAATCCAACTTTAATGGGGTGAATTCACTGAAATGCGTTACCGACAGCAGTTACTCGGCCAAGTTAAGGCGGTGGAAGGAGAGACGACAGCTGTTATGAGGAGTTGATTAACAAAGTCGGCTTCCCTTTTATCTTAGGTAACACAAAGCCCAAATAAAACATAAGCCCAAAAAGATTACATACACGTTTAATGAAACACAGCGGATCGACTCTTATGCCACGTGTCACGTTTACATGAGACTACTTATCTAGCTGGAATCTGATGTGGCATCACCAGGAGGGAGGCAAACATTTTTATATATATATAGATTTGATGAGAGGATTATAGAGTGAGGAAGACCGGTTAAATAGAGAAAACCGGGGATGAAAAGAAGACAAGAGATCAGGTGGTGGGAAAGACCAATGATGAGGAACTGAATAAAAGACAGAACAGAAGACTGTCTTAAACATCAGTCTTCTTCTTCATCGGGAAACTCTTTATCTTTCTAACTTAGCTGTACTTGCATTTTTCTCCGTACCTTTTATTCTCCCTCATTGGCTTCTCTTTTCGATATTTTTTAAAAAATTACAGTACATTTATTTACTATATAGATATCTTATATATTAGTTGACAAAAAAATATCTTATATATTAAAACAAAAATCACAACCTTGATTCATGTATGATTTAAAAAAAATGGACATAATAAACATATTCTTAGAAAGTCATGTTACATTTAATCTCTAATTTTATCATTTAAATTTGGGTCTACCAGAAATTTTTATTGGGCTATCAATAATTGGATTTAAACAATAGATGATATATTGGATTTATAGATAATATAAATTATATATATATATATAATTTAATATTTTAATACTATACCTCCATATGTTAAATATTTAAATATTTGTCGTGTTAACTTTTAAAATTATAAAGATTTGTTTTTAAATAACAAAAATCATATTATCTAACAATGATTAACCTTAAACCAATGAAATTTTTTTTAAACTATATAGTTTATTTTTAAAATTAAACAAAAACAAAATGTTTAATTATTTACTCGATAATATAAATCTATGAAGCGAAAAGTTTAATTTTTTTAAAAATTCTAAATTTGTGAAATGTTACAATATCTTTGAATATGATAATAAAAAAATATTTTACTAATCTTTATATATATAGTTACGATTTTAATAATGAAATAATAATCCAAAAATATATATATAGAAGAAAATACAAATACATGTGAAAGTTTGAAACAATCTATTCAATGAAAAAATATACAGTAAACTTATTATGCTTTAAAAATTGATAGACACATATATATTATAATATATTTAGAATTAAAAACAAAATATTTATATAAAAATAAATGAAAACAAAAACCTGCGCGGTTGCACAGGTCGAGATCTAGTGTACTCTTATTTCATTTATTTGTAAGAAAATAAAAAATATGTACTCTTATTTCTTTCTCGAAACCGAACTATACCGAACCGAACCGAATTGAAATAGACAATATGGTTTGGTTTTGGTAATACCATACAAACCGAATGGATGTGATTTTATAAAAACCATAGGATTTGGATATAATTTGGTTTATAACCCGATTAAACCGAATAAACCGAACAAAACCGGTCAAAAGTAGAAACATGTAAATATGTATATACTTTATAACGACGAATGAAAATCAATTTGTTATATAAACTATTATTTTTTTAATAACTATTACTAGATTTTTTACAGTAATAAAGAAGCCCTAATTTGTAAAAAACTTGAACTATAATTAAGTAACAATTCATCGCAACTGAGGCTTCTTATTGTTTTAGTTTTTTTTTTAATATATTTTTGCCTTATTTTAGCATTGATTAAATTGAAGTAAAGATTATAAATTTGATGTACAACAATTAGTAGAAATTCTTCACAACTTTTTTTCTTATCTATAAACGAAAAGAGTTTCGTGTTCAATCGAAGCAACATGACTTTGATAAACAGTAAATATGGAAAAATAGAAAAAAATTTCTTTGCTGTTTCTGTTTTTTTTTTCAGAATTTTGAACTTTGATTTGATTATTTTATTAGATGGTAGAAGCGGTTTTGTTTCTTTCTTTTATTTAACATATAATATTTTTTAATAAATAAATGCGTTGACAACATGACTCTAAAATCATATAATATGATCCCAAATTAAATAATTATGTCTTTTTGGTATAAAACCAAAAAAAATCTAAAATCAACAGTATATAAATCGAACCGAATTAAATATGGATTTAGAATGGTAGTTGTATTTTACTAACCGAAATACCGAAAAACAAAGAAAAAAACAAACTGATATCCGGATTGAACACCCTATAAACTAAGATTATTTTTTGAAGTGATAGATAGATTCTCATAGAAGAAGATCGATACATTTGAAGCCAATTCAAAATCAATTTTCTCCAAAAAAATGAAAACAATATTAGCTGTTTGCACTATATGGTATAGCGAATATTAGCTGTAATGTTTCTCTTCCTTTTTTTTTTGCATTATATCTTTCGAATATCTATACTATACTAAAAGCCACATATAGTGAGTAATTAGGCTATCCACCTCATCAAAAATAATCAACCAATCATAACATTTTATTTTTGTTTTGGGTTTCAATACATCTGGGCTTAGGTGTGTGGGTTTATTTGGTTTCATTTGGGCTTTGTTTTTCATTTACCTAAATCTAGAAACCTAACAATCTCAATACGCGGAAGTTACGAAGCTCTTCTTCTCTACCACTTCGTCTTCTCTCTTAATTTCACGAGGAGGAGGACACAGAGCCATTGGCCGAAGACTTTCTCGATGGTAGCGATGATGAAGAGGAACCTTTGGATTCTGATTCTGACTCTGATGGATCTGATCTCGCAATGACAGGATCTGGTAAAAGTAAAGCTATTGATGAAGAACGTAAAAGGCAGGAGCAAGATGCAAAAGATGAACTACATATGAACATAAAGGAACAACCTGACGAGTTTCGTCTACCAACCAAAAAGGTTCAATCTTTTGGAATTTTACAAATCAAATTCATTCCTTTTTTAACATTTTTATTTTGCAATTGTTGGTTGGTTTATGTTGAAAAGATCAATGGAGCATTATAAGTTTAGGTGTCTTATCATTGTTATTGATCTATTTTTCCAGGAACTTGAAGAAGAGTCAAGTGGGCCACCAGATCTTCCTATCTTGCAAGTTGCAAACGAGTATAAAAGAGAGTGAGAAATTTTTTTTCAAGTTTTGTTTCTTTTAAAGATTCTTTCTAAGGAACTAGCCTTTGTTTTATTGCTTGATATTATTTTTATGTGTTCAGTTAAGGCTGATATTGGTTCTTATTACGGCTATAATGAGTTTCTTAATGGAATTCTGGTTCAGGTTTTTCGCTAATCGCTGACTTCACTTTTTATGTACACTCTTTTGGTTCTTTTTGGTGTAAAGCTATGTGTGAGCTAATTTTGTAAAGCCACATATAGTGAGCAATTAGGCTATGTGTAAAGCTACTTCTCTAATGTTTATACATCATCAAACTGTACATTGTAATTGTAATTGGAAAAAGAAAACAAACAAAAATCAACCTAAGACTTTTAAGGTATATGAAACAAAAATTGGAACTAACAAATTTCTGCAATCAAAGAATAAGGCAATAAAATTGTAAAAATACAAAATAAAACAAAAAATATACACATAAAGAAAGATTTAGTAAAATAAAATCATAATATAATTTCCATAATTGATAGTGCTCAGTTACACTAAAAAGTCTAAATTTACAACATACACAATTTTATTTACATCTTTAAACCTATTATCTAATTAAAATGATTCTAAAAAAAGTGTCAGCATGAAGAGTTAGAAAATATACAATAAAATATAACACATAACATTAAAAATACATTATCACTGATCACTAAAAAACATGTTAGTAGTAATAAAAATGAAATGACAACACATTTATTAAAACCATAGAACGGCACGCAACAAGGTGTTATTAAATATACAAACTACAAATTAAATATGCTCAACGCAAACACACATAAAAATGAGACATAATATTTGGATAAATTTAAATAAATAATTTTAAATATATTATATTCTTGATAATTTTAAAATTACTTAAAAAGAAACTAAATTATTAAAAAATTAATATACAAATAAAACTAAAGCAATATTTTGTAACGTCAAAATAATAAATGAATAAAAAATATATTATGTTAATAAAATAGATTTAGATTTTAAAGACTTCTAATTCATGTAATATTACAAAATTAAATTTTTTTTATTACAATTAACATTTTACCATTAGATTTATTAAAATGAGATTCTAGATTGATATTCAATTGTTAGTTTCAACTATTACACATAAAAAAATATTATTAAGTACACTTTTTTTTTGAAAAAGGGGTTTTATATTTTAAGTAGATTATTGGAGTACGTTTTCTTTTCGTGAATTTACTCGAGATGAGATTCCGATCTTTTAAACTAAGATAATTTATGTTCTATACATAATTCTTTTTTTTTTACATAACTCTAAAATCTCAGACTTGATTCTTCATATTTTATTAGTTAATTGTGTTCCATATAATATAAATACTTACTTCAAACTAAAAATATATAAAAAATCAAAGTTAAAAATTAGTTATATATAATTTAATATACCAAAATTCACATACAAATAAAAATGATAAATATAAAAAATTTAAATATATTATCCGCGCATAGCGCGGAGAAAGGATCTAGTATCCTTAATATCCTCTAAAGGAGATTACGATTCGAATTTGAAATATTTTCTCTTACAAGTGTATCTCTTTCTCATAGTATTCACTATCCACCCGGCCAGATAAACTCAAACTTACAAAAAGAACATCACTCACGTGCCGACAAAACTATTAACCCACTAAAAAGATGTTTAAATAACCTACAAAATCCTCAAAGAAGATAGATTACACTCTGAAAATTACAAAACACGAAACAAATTAATTATTTTTTGAGAAAACCCTCTCAAATTCATACTCTAATCTAAGCCGGTTGTTTCTTTAAACTTTCTGCGACAGTAATATTTGTTTTCCGCAAAAAAAGACTAATTAACAATAATTAATCAACTGAGGACTGGTCTGATCTCTTGAGGTCTTATACCAACAAAACATGACTTCAAACACTTTCCTCTTGGCGATCCTCCACCTCCTCCAACCATCCCTCCGCTCTCCACCGCCGTCTCCTCCACCACCGCCGCTAATGTCGCTCTCCTATATTCTTCTTCACTACCACCATGCACATTGTCCTTACCATCATCGTAATTGCGGACAACACCATCCTCATCATCACGGACAGTAATAATAACACTCTTGTCAACATTATCCGCCAGACCATCTCTCACCTCGTGATGATCATCAACATCATCACCATTACACTCGTGATCATCATCATCATGATCATGCTCTTCAACATCATCAGGTGGGTAATGAGAGGGCTCTTGAGGAAGTTCGAAAACGTCGTCGTCAAGAGGAACAAGGTGGAGAGTGAGACGGCCATTGGATCTATGCGCACGGAAATACTCGTGATGACGAACCTTCTCTTCTCTAAGGATAAGCCTCCCGTCGCTCGTCACCACACGCTTCAGAACCCACGGCATGTGCGGGAGAAGATTCTCCGTCTGAGCAAGCAACGGTATCGACGGAGGAAACTCACGCGCCGCCGCCGCTCTGGCTTCTCTTTCCTCTCTCCTCCTTCCTCCATAACGAAACCGGTTCAAAGGCTCCTGCGGGGAGACAACGTCGTTTTCTTCATCGGCGGAGAGGACGTCAAAGCAGCTCTCTGTCCCTATATAGTCTCCGACGGCGGAGGAAGAAGATGACGTGCGTGAAAGCATGGATGACGTCAATAAAGGTGAGGTTAGATGGGAATTGATGGAAAGAGACTGATCAGATGAAGAAGTGGAAGCCATGTATGAGGATGAGTTGGAGGAGGAAGAAATAAAATAAATAAAATACAAAACCCAAACAAAATGACTTTTTTGGTGGGTTTTGTTTTTATTTTATTAAATGGGTTGCTAGAGTTGCATGGAGAGGTTTTAAATAGGAAGACAGCTATGTGAAGGTTGTGACATCATCGAAGGGATGGTCTCTGAGATATTATTGAGAATCTGTGACATTCAATGTTTTTTTCCTGTCAATTGGAAAAATAATGAAATGTATATATTAGACCCAAAGAAATCTGTTCTCCAGAGAATATGTCATCATCACCAAATTATAAAACCAGTGTCCTAATCCATAAAGCTTCTGGAGGTTTCTTAGAAATTCTATATCCATCCACACCTTTTTTCTATCCAATGAATCAAATTCTTCGGTTAACAAATGAGTAAATGTCCAAAATGTATACAACATATTAATATATAGTCTATTTTGAAACTTTTCTTTTATAAACAATTTATAAGAAGATACAAAACTGATAATTTCTTCAAAATAGCATAACTAAAACTATATGCCACTATATATCACTCAACGATTATAATTCATCTATACATTATTTATTTAAATGTAAACTATGTTTTAGAAACAATGTAGCTATATCTCACTGACTAATGAAGATCGTCAAAATTCTCTTTGCAGTTATAATATTATTATTTTTAAATGAAGTTTTAAGAATTTTCTGCACAACTGATGATATATAATCATACATTTGTAGCTTGCTAAAGGTCTAAGGTTCCGACTGGTGACTTTTTCGGGAACATGATGAACAAATAGGAAATAAACGTATAAGTGCATGAATGAAAAAGAATGCTGATTCCTTATCAAATTTAACAAGTAATGTTTTTGTTCTATATTTCTTTAAAAAAAAAAAGAAATGGAGAGGATTAAGAAGGAAAAACTATTCATTGTGAATAGTGATTTTTTTTTGGAATTATAAAGAATTACTTTATAAGATCACAAAGATGATGCAGCAAATAAGATATTTTTAACCACAAAATAACAAGTATAACTACATAAAGTTAACCTATAACTATTAATGATATAATGGGTTACCAAGTTATTTTGGCAAATCAAATTGAAATATCAGAATAAGTTTATAACAAACACACAAAAACATTCTAAACTTTATTTAAGGAAATAAAGTAATTTAAACAAGAAGTGGAAATATATGATCAATAGTAAGAACTAATAGTTATGATCTTCAAAACGTCTATTGACAAAAAAAATTGTTTAAAAATACTAATAAACGTTAAAAAATGAGAAGCTAAAACAGCCAAAATCTGGTGCCAAAGTTTTATAAACGTTATAATAAAAGCAGAAAAAGCTACACGTTTATAATTTGAGTTAAATAAAAAATCATAAACACATTGGTCAAATCGAACAAATTAACTACGCGTAGCTTTATTCCCTAAAGAAAAACAAAGCCGACTTCCGACGAATATATTTTCCCATAATTTTTTAAAAAACTTTTTGCAACTATCTTCCCAAGTTCAAGAAATGAAGAAAAAAACTCACCAATGTTTTTTTTTGATAAAAATACTTACGCTATTTACAATACTTAGATTTCTTGCAAAGAGGTGAAACCAAACTCACGAATGTTCCTACGTTGTTTATAGGAATTAAGGTTTCTAAAATAAAAACGAATCATTGAGATTGACATTAAAAAAAAAGAGAGATTGATATAAAAAATCTTACCAAACACACCCTAATCAGTTTTCAAACGAATCGTCATATATCATCAATCAAATAAAATAATGATCAAACATGAAACAGACTGAATGTGAAGATTAAAATGAAAAAAAAAACATGACTAAGAAGATACAATAATTTCAAAGAAATAAATCGAGTAATTACTTACCTGTAGGCTGTATCCATGCATAAGCAAAGGAGTTTTCTTATCTGAGGTTGAAGGATGAACGTTACGCGAACTTTTGTCTCTTATACACGGTCCCAGAACGAAACAGAAGAGAATTTAATTCGTCGAAACGGAATCTCGATAAGATATATACTATCAATTAATTTGATTTTTAATCGTTTAAGGAAAGATAATCAAGAAATGATAATTGGAATTTCAAAAATAAAGGAAAGAAATTAATGCTTAACATTAGGAGAAGTCGGAGGAATTAAGATTAGGATGTATAACCAAGTCGGCCGTGCCTCTCTCGCCTGCTGTAAATCCTTATTTCCTTCTTTTTGGGGTTATGGATATATATAAGACCTTTAACTATTTTTTTAACTTTCACAGTGCATGGTAACGAAGTTTTATAAATTTACTAGGGTTGGTCCGCCCTACGGGCGGGAAGCTATAATAAAAACTATTTATATTATTTATATTAATTTATAAAGCATTTAAAAATTAGTATAGAATAAATGAATAAAATTATGAGATAGGGATACAAAATAAATTATAGAATTCTGAGACCATATTGTTATTTTTAATAAACATATTTTTTCTAATAAACATGTTTGATTATATTCGTTAATTATTTCGATGATATTTGTTTTTATTTTAGTTCTGTTATTTGGTTAATTATATGTGTGAATTATAAATTTTATATGGGATCACTTTTTTTAGAAAGTAAGGAGATTGGATCTTAGTATCGTTGCATTTGGTTAAATTTATAATATGATACTTAAAATGGTATAAAAGAGAGCAGTGTTTAGTTTTGATTTATGCTAGAAAGCTAATTTTTTTTTGTTTTTTTACTTTAATTTATGTACGATCATGTTTCACCTACATATTTTTTGTCTGGTTATTGTATTTTAACTGAGTTCATCCAAACTATGCGAATATTTATTGTTTTATGCTTCTATTTTAATAAAAAAAATTATGGTAGAGTTTTTTCCAATTATTATACCGTATAGATAAATGTCAACGTCATACAAAAATTATTGATGTTTGGCGAAGAAACTGTACCCATATGTCCCTGTTGTCATAAATATTTTTAATAACATAATCATCCAAAGTCTAAAACACAAAGAAAGTATTTGTTACAAGGAAGATAACTTACCACATTAAATTATTTTACCATTTTCTCTATATCTTAAAAAGACTTTGATGTGAAACAATGGATCGACTTGTGCTTGGATTTTTCTTTCAGATTTCAATTTTCCATTATATATATATACTTATTTAATACTATAAACAAACACCATTTAAATATATTAAAGCAGAGATAAGTCCAAATCAGCCTATATCACAATTCACAGCCCATGTATAACACCATATTAGAGAAATGTTTCATTTTGTTCGTCTATTAGTAAGATTTGTAGCATAGAGAGCTTCTTCGTAAAGATAATTTTTTTCCAATAAAGCATTATGTTTACTTTGCTTTTTGCTCTCGCTAGCTCGTCGTTACTTTGTTTGAGCTCAGTTGAGTCATTTTTTTTCTCTGCTTGTAGGACTCTAAATCAATACCAAAATAGCAATTTTTATCTCTATGTAAGGCGTTGACTGGTTATTGAGGGATGAGTTTCTCGTAAACTTGTGGGGTTAGTTGTAGGAATTAAATTCAAGTGGAGCCTCGAAAGTGACTTCGTGCTTCTCTATTTCATCAAAGGTATGAAATTTGGTGTTTCTTTTTAACTTTGCTTTTATGTTGCACACTTATCTCTTGATCGTCTGCTGGGTGTCACTAAAAGTATGAACTTTTCATGGAATATTCAGTTTGTTCAGACTCAAAGGTATGCATTTTGAGTCTGTTTAGGCTCAAGTATAGTCACCAAAGGTTAGTTACTGCGTCCCACAATATGTAAAAATGTATGAATCGAGTTCTGTTTCCATGCGTTAACAATTATCTTATCCAATAGTGGAACAGTTTCTTGACCTGGACTCTTAGCAGACTCGTACACAACATTTTGATTAGAAAACTTTGGCCGAATGAAAAATATCATGACATAAGTAAGGTATACGTTTTTCAAAAAAAGGTATACGTTTATGTTCATTCTCGAGTTATACGCAGAAACGTATGTTTCAATAGTTCTGACCTTTTAGTTTGCATTTTATTTCCAGGGCATTTCAACTTCTAGGAGCGTTGATAGCATACTACAGCTTGTTTTGGGTTCTAGTAGTAGGAGAGTCTCTTATTCATCTTGAATAAGTACACCGGTTGAGTCATAACCGAGTCAGCAACTCGTCCGACAGACAACGATTCCAAACTGGAGGAATAGAGTTCCACTTTCCGTGATATAAAGTGACTTTGTAACACATGCTTGTATAAAGCTAATTGACAGAAAAGGTACAAAAAAAATTGGGAGTGTTGGGGGAATCGGTGAAGACGAAGTAGCAGTAGATGCGAAACTCAGTAGATGCAGATGAGACAACCTTCGTTGTGGTGGCTGAAAATACGGAGAGGAGTAAAACGACGGTGTTACGGCGGCGTGAAGCTTCTCCGGCAAGAATATTTGCTTGATTTACCTCGATCGTCTTGCTCGGCCAGCCTCGTGGAGTGAGATCTTCTTCTTCTGTAATATAAAGCAACTTAATTATGTTTGTGGTGTTAATTGAGGAGCTACACGGTGAGAACTGAGAAGCTGTTTCGAAGAGGCGATGCGAGGTAATGCAAGAAGACGACAAAGGTGATGAGACTTGGAAAAAGCTAGTGATAAGTCGCTCGAAACGCTAGATTTGCCGATTGATTGCCTACGGCTGAGAAGAGAGCGTGAAACAATAAAAATTTATATAGGTATGGGCTTAATAAAGCAAAACACACAGACAAAATATGAAGCCCAACAGATTCTGAGGAAAAAAAAATGAAAACGGGACGTTTAATAAGATGAACACGTGTTGTCTTTATAGAAAAAGAGTTTCCACGTGGACACACAGGAGAGACACCAACAATTTTTTATATATATAGATTTTCCATAGTTTCTCATCCAAAGGATATAGGCTTAAACTGATAGCCGCAATGACAGAAATTCCAAAATAAATTACAAAATGGATTCAGATTATAATTTTTGGAGAGGAATCCAATTACAATTGCAATCATGTAAAGCTTATTTGAAGGATGATTTAAATTTAATTATTTATCTTATTATATAAATTTTATTATTTTTAAGGAACAGATATGAAAAATATTTTTAAGATAAAATAAAATATCCTTTAACCCTAAAAAGTTTGTGTCACAAATATAAGCCCTAAAGATTAAAATGGTCAAAATATTTCATTAACGAGGTAAATATACATATATATCTTTAGTGTTAACTAATCTAGATCTTATGGTTTAGATTTAAAAGGTGAAGTTTTGGGTTGGGTTTTAAACTTTAAAAAAAAAAAAATATTAAAATTTTTAAAATAGTTTCAAAAAACATTTTCGAATTCAAAATATTTATTTTAAAAAAAAAATTATAAAAAAATCAAAAACAAATTTATAAAAAAAGTTCAAAATAATTTAAAACTATAATTTTATTTATTTATTAATTTCTATCTATATATATACGGTGTAAGAGTCTTTTGTCTCTTTAATGAAACACTTTTGTCATTTTTCTCTTTTGTGATTTTTTTTTTGTGACAAATTTATACAATAATCATTTCATAATGTGTTCAATATGTTACTTACCAGGTATGACACGCTGAAGTGAAGTGCTGCCACAAGCTGTACCGAGACCATCGTTATCTGAAAGCGAAACATTTTAATGATTTTTAAAGATGAAGTCAAATGTGATGAGATGAGCTCTCAGGATATTTTTCGTGATAGATAATAGTAGAAGCTTTTTGTGAATAGAATAAGCATTTTTGTTTTGATGATTCCCAAAGCACCTTATTTTCAGTCAAAACCCCAAGAAATTCAGAACACAAAAGCTTTTGTAAAAGAGATAATATATAAAACCATCGAATGTGCCATTTTGGAATATGGTATGGACGAGTGAGGTCAATCGAATTGATGATCCTCAAAATCGTAAACATAAAAAAGGATCGAGCTCTCCATTTGGGTTTCCCCCTGGATGCACGTACTAGATTCACGAAAGAAAGCCTACAATAGAAATTAGGATAAGACATGTCTTTTGCGCATAGCAAATTTATATGAAAATTATTTAATAAATATCGTACGGAAAAATAAAATTTATATTCTTGATCGAATTAATATTTTTAGCACTTAAATAATTTTTTAAAAACTTTTTCGTTAATTACATAATTTATTTACTGATGAGCTCATCCTATTTTTAAAAATATTTTAGGTCAAAAACTCACTTATCGCATAAGAACCTAACGTTTAGGCCGAAGAATCTCAAGCCTACTATTTGGTTACAATGAAACTATATCATCTCGATTTTATATCATGATTTAGCAATTTAAAAGTTAATTATGGTTATGAGAAGTTTACGTTCACGTGTCAATCCTATCTATCTTCAATATTTTTTTTTTCATTTTTGTGTTTTTTTTTTTCATTTTGGTTATTGCTAAATATAAATATTGATTTTTGTGTTTTTTCTCATTTCGTTGTTTTGTTCTGGCCTGAGATTTAGAAAATACTAGGTGGACTGCCTGCACGCATGTGCGGGCATTAACATTAATATTAAATTGATAATTACATATTTACAACTATATAATATTTATGTTACATGTATGTGGTTAATATGAAAGATTCGATGTTACATATTGATATTTATACTATGTTCATATGAACAAAGAATACATTAGAACGTTTAGATTAAAAAATTTCAGTGTTTCGTATAAACAATATGAGTTATGGAAAATACAAGTACCTTAAGTCCATAAAGTAGAGAAACCAGACCTTAAGACCAAGGCTTCGAGTTCTGTCTAGATTAAGGTAAAACGCACACATCATATAAGATCATATTTCCCATGTCTTGAGCGCCAGATCATCATGAAGAGTGCTCTCGATTTTCTTAGCACCAACATCTTTCCAGTCTATTGAAAGCACTGTCCCAATAGATTCCACCTGTTGATTGTGCAAAATTGCAAAATAGTCAATTAAAATGCCAAAAGCATTGTAATCTCCATGAGAGAAGAAAGACTTAATAGGAATATAGATAGATAGATACTCACAAATGATTTGCTCTAGCACTCCTCATATCCTCATCAGAATTCAAATATATCTCACGGAAGAACTTTTTCAAAGCAGCGTCTCCTTCAAGCTTATCATCTTTCTATTCTTCTTCACTTCAGCTTCAAGTTTGTCATAGTCCTTTACTTTCTTGGAAGAAGGATAAGCCGGTCTCATTGAAACCTCTGCACCATTACACAAACAAATAATATAAATTTTAAAATGTCAAGAGTCTGTGATTCAAACTTCTCATCATGTGAAACTAAATAATAAGAAAATAGGAAGTAGATAACCTGTTTAAGAAATTCGGGTCTGGCAAAACTGCTGGTTGTTTGCCATGTTCAAGAGAGGCCCATGTGATTATCTCTGCTTTTAAAAGACTTTTCTTAATTTTGGTTGATATTACTTTATATATGCACTTCACTACTGCTATCTGAATACACACCGCAAGGAAAAAAAAGGTCAATACAATGTGTACAACTCAGAACATGGTATTGTTTGAGTTTAAAATGACTGCTTGGTACTATCTAATAAAACGTATCATTTATATCTGATAAACCGTATCCTTTAGATACATAACTCTTTGAACTGCTTATAGGTTAAACATGATTATTCTGTTAGTTCAAAAAGTTAGAGTTCAAAAGGTTTAAATGAACTTCTTGGTACTATCTAATAAAATGTATCCTTTAGATGTCAATTATCTAATTACATCTATAAACCAAATATCTTTTCCAACAATCTCGGTTTGAGATGATATGCTTTCTCTCTTGGAACATCAGTCACAATACTCGGATGAAAAATCACTAACATAATTGACACAATTTACATAGAAGTATTTATCATAGAAGTGTGTTCTGAGAATGCATTATGCTTCAAACAATCACATTTAACACTAATCTTAAAACATCAGAAAAATATAATTGAGAAAAAATAAATATTTCACGCATAACCCAATAAAAAAATCAGCCATGAAATATAAAAGAGAGATTTGAATTACCTGAGATTTATTATCATTGGTTTCATTGTAACAGTAGAGATGATTTACAGTTTCCTTCTCTAAGCCTTGAGTCAGAAAAGAGGTAATTCAAACAAAAATATTTAAAGATGTAAACAATCCCCAAAAGATAACAAATTATATAATTTATAGGACAACGTCAATGAGTTTCAAATTTTTTAAAAAGCTTTGAGATTACCTTTAGTTCTCAGACGTACCTGAAGAGGAGCACGCACAATAAATAAATTGCACTTGATTAGCATACACATCCTATATTATATTCTTGCTAAGTGATTTAACTTCATAAAAAAAAGAATTACCTTTTTCGAAAGGGATGATGAGTTCCTGGATAAACATAGTCGTCTTTTTTTTGTTAGTTGAATCACTACTGATGCAAAAATATAGATAGAGATACAACATTGAGAGGAAGAGAACAAAAATAAACGGAGAAGAAGAATCCCCTATAAAATTACCAGTAATGGTGTTCCCGTCTATGAGTTATTTATTGATTATCATACACCTGCGCAAGATTACAAAAGTAGAATTTAAATTAGAACGATCAAAACATATGAAAACTTAAAAGAAAGATGCGTGAAACTAATGGGGTGACATGATATTTATATAGCAAATTAGTTTAAGTTTTTAAATGACCTAGCTTTCAAGAGAAACTATGAGATAGAATATCCTCTAATAAATTTTAATTCAGCTATGAGATAGAATATTTTTAATAAATTTTTAAAGATATTCTGGTTATAATATATACATAATTTTGGTAACTCAAATCTTGCTATATATTTTTAAATATTAAATGCATCATATTAGAAAAGAAGATATCTCGTGAGTTGATTGCAACTGGTTTTTGATAAAACAAATCTCACTTTAAAGATTTAAATAATTGATAATAAAGAAAGAATAAGGATTTTTAACGTTAAAACCCCTCAACTAAGTTTGTTTTGGGTAAAAAATCTCAAACTAAGTATTTAACGAAAAATCCCCTAAACTAACTTTATTTAATGAATTAAACTATAACATGTCATAGTTACCATTACTACCAATAAATCTTTAGTTTAGGGGTTTCTACATTAAGTAAACATAGTTGATGAATTTTACCATTAAAAATGAAAAAAATCAAAATATTGTAATAGAAGGATAAATTTTCAAAATACATTTTATAAATTAATGTATAAGCTTCTATAAATGACTTAGAACCTCTTATAATAATTTAAAACATCTGATAAGCCAATATAAATAATTTTATAAATGTATTTATAATTTTATAAATGTATTTATAATTTTATAAATGTATTTATAATTTTATAAATGATTTATAAAGCATGCGTTGAATTATTAGACATTAATAGTTATTATGATACTTTATATACATATATAATTCTTTGTATACGAATATAAAATCATTATATCAATTCAAATAAACATTTTTGTTTATTATTTTATGTAATTTATAAATATATAAAAAAAATTGATCGCATTATTACTCTTTCATAGTTTCAACAATTACTTACCATAAATAATTATTTCTAATGTAGATTATTTGAAAAGTGGTAATTGAATTATCCTTTCCTTTTATATATAATTATAATAAAGAAAATTAAAAATCAAATTATAACAATTTGAAGAGTTCATTTATGATCAACACGTAATAAAAAAATCACTTATCTGACTTCTCAATCAATATATAGTAGGATTTATATTCTTATAAATAATTTATAACATTATATAGATAATTTTAAAATTCTGATAAATTTATTCTGTAAACAACGATAAATAATTTAAAAATCATATTAATAGATTTTTTTGGATTTTGTAATATTTAAAAATAGTTATTATATAATTATATTCGAATACAATTCATCAAGTAGAGTATAAAAATATTATAATTATCTTATTTAAAAATTTGTTCATTATATTTTATAGTTTATAAATATTAAAAGTAATAAATAAGACATTATTAATCTTTCTATAATTTCAAGAATTAGTTGCCATAAATTATTATTTGTAATATTCTTTAGATTATATGACAAGTGATGTTAAATGTTTTTAGACTTACCTTAAATTTTTTATATCTAATTTGAATAAATAAAAATTAAAAACAATCGACCAATCAAATTATAACAATTTTTTGAAACTTCACCTATGAGTGACACGTCACCAGAAATCACTAAAGTGACTTCTCATTTAATATATAGGGGGATTTAATATTTAAATTTATTAAAGAGATACATACTTAGGTTAATATCCGTACTTTTATTAATTATTTTATGTTTTTCTGCATATTATGAAATAATAGTTATATATAAAATAACTAAAAAATCAGTTACTATTATGTAATAAATTGGCATGCACATATAAATCAAACGACTGCCCTTGTTTATTCAAAATCATTTTAGGGTAAATAAATCAATACAATCAATCTTATCTATCGTATATGATATATAATTAAATTTAAATGATATTAACATATATATATAATATACTTTTAATATGAATATTTATTAAATGATGGTTTCTATTCATATGATTTTATGATTATTTGCATATTTGTGTAACAAAATTTTACACCAACAATTTTTTATAATGTGGAATGTTAAGTGGTTTCAATAATTTATAATCATTTTAAAAAAACAATGAAGATTTCAAAATTAAAATATTAACTTTTCAATGTATGTTCAATATCAAAATATAAGTATGTATTTTAATATGATGTATAATTTAATTTAATCGATATGAAATATATATATATATATATGTATATAAAATATATATTAACATAAACACCTATTAAAATAAAATTATCTATTCATATGATTTTATAATCATTGTATCTTATTATAGAAAAAAATTAAAACCTTGACAACAAAATTTTATGTGAGAATTTTAACAGTTTTAGTAATTTATACTCGTTTTAAAAAATTCAAAATACAACATATACAAAAAAATCTAAATTTTATTATATGATTAATGTTATTATGTAATTTATTTTAATAATTAATAATTAAAAAAAATGATAGAAAGTATACAGATTGTTAGCAAATCTTTATTATTTAAAATCATTAATTGTCATATATATCTTAATCACATTAGGTAATTCTGTAGGTTTTATTTAAGGAAATAATATATAATAATTTCAATTTGATATATAAATGGTTCCATAATGGACATACTATATAATATACCACTAGATTTTGACCCGCGCTTTCAAAGCGCGGGTTTATTTTTGTTTTTTTTTCAATTGACAAATATTTAGTAAATGTCACATTTTCATACATTTGTGTTTTATTTTATAAAAGACTTCAAAAATTTATCTTTATTTATCGTATTTCATTTTAAATGACTATTTATGTTAAAAAATTAAATTTTATTTTTTTAATGAATTAAGTTGGTATAACTCTGATAAATTAATTTTATTATGGGGTTAATATTTTAATTAAAAAATTATATACTTTTAATAAAGATTTATACTTTTCAATAAAAAAATTCAATTATTTTTATGAATGCTTAAATTATATTAAGAAAAAAAAAATAATAATTAAGAATAGTTGAAAAAAAATTATTTGAACTTGGACTCAATGGCCCAAAGGAAAAAAAAAGTGAGAATTGAATCTGATTTTTTAATAGGCCCAAATGGTACAAGAGAGATTTGATTTGGGCTGGATCCAAAAATAATGATCCAATATAGATTTGTTATTAATATTACTTAATTGCCCTTAATGAAACATGCAATGTTAGTGAAGGAAACATGCCCCTAAGGTAATTATGACAATATGATCCTGCTTTAATAGTATAGATTTCTTAATAATTTAATTTTGGACTAACAAAATTTTCAATTGTTTCTCAAATTGTCACGTAAGCAAAATTAACATTCCAATTACGTTATAATAACTCAGCATAATACTTTTTAAATTAGTACAAACTACTTGTCGGATTATTGATCACATTAAACCTAGGGTTTGACTGGTAACCATCATAGAAACAATATGAACGAAAAGGAAAAATGATATGATTATATGAATCTAAATTTAAGGAAATAATATAAAATAATTTTAATTTGATAAACAAATAGTTCCTTAATGGACATACTATATAATGTAACATTTCCTAACAATTTAGTTTTGGACTAACAAAATTTTTAATTGATTCTCAAACTACCACATAAACAAAATTAGCATTCCAATTAGTAATTCAGCATAGTACTTTTTTAATTATTACAAACTACTTGTCGGATTATTGATCACATTAGTCTTTCGTATTTTTTTTTTGGATAACGAAGGACCACCGCATGAGAGACTATAATTTCTTCTAGGGTCCATTCTATTGTTTAGTTGGATCTTTATCGACCCATCATTGTTGCTCCGGCCATTTCTTCCCTTGAAGACTATAATTTCTTCTTTTTGTTTACTCGTATATATCCATAAATTAGAGTATCATATATTAAGACCATGCACACACAACAACGCTGGTAAATTACTTCAGATTTTTATATTATAGCTAGTTCTATTTAGTACATGCATGCTTTCTACAAATCGCCCACTACCGAATGTAAATTTTGATAGTGATATGTTGACAATACTATTATAAACCACTAGATTACAAACTATTGTATATATTCTAGCTGGTTGATCTGGAGGGATGGTCTCGAAATACTTTTCCATCATAATGAATTCTTCAAACATGCAAAATATGTTGTCCTGAAAAGGAGAAAAATCACAAAAGATTACAATGTATATATTGTATTATATATACAGATCCTAAATGACTTGGTAAAATATACGAGATAATTACCATTTCAATAAAGTTAACTAAAAGAGCCTCAGATGAGGATCAATGGGTAATCCAACACCTGCGTACAATGGATCATACATTGTATTTTTTATGGGCCTGAAAGAAGAAGTAAAGTATAAGTAATTAATATTCGAACTGTTAGCGTAAGCTTTGAATTTAAGATTTTACCGAGAAACTAACCGAATCTTACTACCTTTTTATTAAAAAGTCGAAATCTTATTACGTATGTGTCCTTAAGCAATTGCAAAAATATTAATTTGTTAATATATTTACAGTTTGAATGAACAAACCTCTCTTCATGGTTACTGCCTGCAGCACTTGATGAACGCAAATTTCCATCTTGCCAAAAGGAAGCCGTTGATGAATCTGCTATAGATTTCTCTTTAAATGGGACCATGATCCTCTGCAATATTTATGTGATTAATTCACACTCTCATAACTTTTTATGCTTCGAGAAAATAAATTACGTATTTGAGAGTGCATGTGTGTACGTACCCTTGTTTTAAAAGATGAGCATTCATTTTCGAGTTGATCATAAATACTACGTTGCCTCATAACTCCACTCTGCAGTATTAGACACCAAAAGTTGAGAATACCAAAGTGTGTATTAGATAAAAGGACCTTGTTTTCTAGTGGTAAAATGTTAAATAAGATAAAAGGACCTTGTTTTCTAGTGGTTGTATTTCTCATTTTACAAAAGATTCAACCCAAAAAAAAAATCTCACTTGCTGGATCATTGTGTTTGTGTATGAATTTTGACATTGATCGTAGAGACTTGGATTAAGAGGCGGCCTTGCTGTAATAGGTTGTTTTCCCTTATCTTGTGTGCCATAATGTCTACATTAACAAGAGTATGATATATGCAGTATTAGCACGTACTTAAATGCATGAAGCTAACCATTAAAGATGTTGTTATAGTAGAGAAATTAAGTACCTGGGAGAGGTTAAAATCGTTTGAGTTGTAGGTACCAAAGGCAACGGAATTTGATTTTTCCTCGGCCTAATAAAATTTGAGAATAAAAATCATCACTTAAAACATTAGATCATAGAAGAAAAACTTAAGCAAACATTTGTTTTGTAAGATAATGATGTCACTGGATGTCACCTCCCCCGGGCTCGACGAGTAGTTTTAACTGAGCTTGAATTTTGGAAATTAAAAGCAAGTGGATCAGGTTGATATGGCGTCTGCGCAAAGGTTGGATAGTTTTCCGGCCTGTGAACATTCATAATATTATTCAATCGTAAGATAATATGATTTAAGTGTATGTATAAAATAAAATAATAAAGACAATCATTATAGCTACGTTTGTAGGACTTGGTTGTTTGAAATCATGGGAGTACGATACTCTGGATTAGGTATAGTATTTGCAGACGACACATAAGGAATCTGGAGTTGATTGCTTTGCAAAGCCTCCCTAAAATATTTTAACAGATTAGTTAAACACAATTACGTTTAATTAAAATGTGGATGATTAGTATAAAAACCCAAAATACGTTGTTTTCTTACACGTATGGTGGAATATGCCTGTTGGACGTTTCAGGTTGTTGCATCTGATCATTTCCAGGAATATGCTTGAGTTGTTCAACTATTGAGTCGAGATTATGCCGTTCTCCCTGAAAGCTGCATCCACTGATAGATAAATGCATTAATATTGTTAGTTATAAGCCTTTGCAAATATCTAAAGAGACAGTAACATGTTGTAAATTGAAGTATATACAAAGGAGGAACGCGATGATCTCGAAGGCCATAAATAGGATTGGAATTTGTAAGTCCATTAGCTCTCTCCACTTGTTGTGCATTACTTTCCATCTGAGTTAGCATAATATTGAATAACTTGAATATATACATATTTAAATGATCTGTGCTTAATAATGATAAAATGTTATACAAGATTTATACCATTTGTGAAACATATGGATCGTTAAAGAGGTGGTGATTTGTTTGCGACATCAAAGGTTGTTGATAGCTTTGGTTTACGTATCCATGTTGTGAACCAACTGATTGTAGTCCAGTGCTCATCATCGCGTTATTGGCCGAGGTTAGCAAACAGTTTCCACTGTAGATACTTTCTCTTTGGCCATTTGGGAATGTACATAATGGCTGCATATTTTATGAGATTAGTATACATTAATTTTGGTAGAGAAGATGGTTACTGTATAAGTTCTTTAGAAAATATAAATAAATCATACGTTTTAACTAGTGAAAGAGGTGTCATAGTAATTAAGTTATGTTCATACCACGTTGGGAGATAACTGTAATGCATTGATAGATCTAGAATAATCGTCCACATGACGGAAGCTTTGATTTTGTGTTACCCTCTCTTGATCAAAGCTTGGATTTCTTGTTAATGTCTCTTGATCAGTGTTCGGATTTTCTATCAATGATGGTGGATATACATCATTTGTGGCAGCAGAGACATGGACATATGGAACCATCTCACGGTGCTCATGTTGAAAAGCCAACAACGAAGGATTTTCCTGATGCTGCTATATATATATGTACAAAAAAATAATTAGTCCAAAGCAGAAGCCATATATGATGAAACGCCAATATATTGAAGAGATCTCTATATTGAATATTTGGTTGAAAATGAAATTTAGTAGAATGAGAGCTTGACTTCATCTCATTTGAAATGAAGAAGCATACCGTGACAGCATTAAAAGTTTCTAGCGAATCCAAGAAGGAATTGGCTTCGAAAGAAAATTCAAGATCGTCGTTTGAAGCCATTCTTAACAACACTGCAATTTTCACAATCACACCTTAAGCCTTAAGAAGTTATATCGAAGATGGATTATGAACTATGAGAGTAAAATTTTTGCATGAATATTTTACGAGAACAGCTTTTGGGCATCGGTCTTAGTGAAGCTTCTTTATATATATATATATATATATTAAACTAGATGTAAATGAATCTGTGAGAAGCTATATCCTCTTTAAAACTGTGTGACAAATGAAATTTACCTTTCTACAGAAACAAATGCGAATATGTCAGAAATTGAGAGGGTGTGGACAGTGATCAGCATGTCTTTATATATAATCTGAGGGTTGATTGTCAAGATCTGAAACAGTCATAATAAGAAAGAAAAAATAGCTCAGCATTGATAATTTTTTATTTTACATATATTGGTGCAAAATCTAACTTTTATATGAAATCCGGCAAAATTGAATACTACATTTCTGATATTTTAACTACTAAATTATCTTATGATACTTTTCCTCTTATTTTCATAGTTGAGATATTTGGTTCGTTCACAAAGCAACATCTGGATATGTAATTATAATTAGAGAAATACTGACAGATTTTTATTCTAAAAAGTGCTTCGAAGAAATTCAAATTAATACTGTTAACTTTTATAAACTTCAACTCAGTACGTTTTATTTTTTACAACACAACAAAAAGAAGAATTTTTTTCTTTCTAAAGTAAGAAAAATCTGGTTTTCTAAAACCTCTTTTACAGTAAGCCTTCCAATAGAACGTTGTATTATCTTTTCTGTGGATGATTAGTTAATACCCAATCTGGAAGTTTTTTTAAGTTAATTAATGTGTGGTAATAAATGAAAATGGTAGGATAAACATATGAAAATGATTAAGCTTTGAAAATATGTTATATTTAGAGGGGAAAACTTCTAACTAAACTTACGTTTAAGAAGTTTTTAAAATAGGGTAATTTTATTGGAAAATGGTATACAAATAACACGATTTGTGATTTTCATCATCGTCTCATATCAAACAAGTAAAAATAAAAAAGTACAACATAAAACAAATTAATACATGGAATCATCTCTCTTGACATTATTGACTGTTGGATAGAAAATCCCACATTGAAAATATGTAAGAGACTTGAGTAATATATAAAGGATTTGGGCAAATCCAATTACCGCCAATTGGTTTTAAGTTAGAAGATTTAAAAAAATTGTCATCGGCTACTGTCTACTGAGCTAAGGAAGGAACCAAACCCGTCCTTGTTATAAGGCAAGTAAAGCACATGCTTTAGGCCACAAGATATATAACAAATTTTAGGGCCACATTTGTATCACAGATTCAACCATATTCAATGAGTTTAAGCATTTTTGGGTTGTTTATATTACTATTTTCCATTTGTATTTATGTAAAATACCATATAATTTTTATTGAGCTTTAGGCCACATCAAGTTTTAGGACGGCTCTGTGAGGAAACCCTTGTTTCATAGTCTTCGACGACTTCATGCTTAGAACATCTCTAAAAGAAATTCTATAACTTCAAATATAGAATTTTTTGTTCTACAAAAAAAAACTTCAAAACTTCAAATTTAGAGTTTTGAGAAGTGAAACTTCATATTTGAAGTTTCACTACTCAAAATTTCAAATTTGAAGTCTCATTTTTTTTTTGCATTTTGATCCTTATAATTAATTAAACATCATATTTATGGTTCTTAAGTATTTTTTCATTTATCGTTTTAGTCCTTAAATTTTACATATCATAAATATTTTAAATTTATTTTTATAAATTCAAATTTTACACATAAAATTAAATAAAATTTTAAAATCAGGTTTATAATATTTTAAACTAAAATTATACAACAAGAATATTACAAAAATAAACTTAATTAAAAAATCTTTTTTTAAAGATGCATGAAGAAATAATTATTGCACAAATTTAAATATTACAACATCACTAATAGTCTAGTAAATTTTCTCTAGAACCTCCAAAATTTCTACAATATTGTCTAACAAATTTTGTGTAACTAAAGATGGAGCATTACGGTAATAATTTTATAGAACAATGCGGTATTTTGCTTGTAATTTAATATTTATTTATGTATTTCTATTTATAATATTATATATTTAGTGTAATATTTTATTAATTAATATTATTTTAATATTTTTATATATGTGCTAGTTATTTATAAAAATTAATGGATTTATATTAATTATAACAAATATAAGGACCATGGTGTAAAATACAAATAATTTTGAAGTTAAGTTTGAAATTTTGTTTTTGGAGAAAAACACTTTGAAACTTCAAATTTAGAGTTTTGCAAACTCTAAAATATATAGTCTTTTTGGAGATGCTCTTAGCCTGTTGTGCCTCCATCTTCGTCATTGCTGGAATTTCACTTTGCTGACCAGGCATCATCTCCTCTGTGCTGGGTCGTCCCATACCTCCATGCAGGATTGACCAACACGTTAATGTTTTTTTTTGGGTCTAAATGTTAAGATTTATAACCATTTTCTGAGTTTTATAATGTTGTGGAAACACAACTTATTACAAAAAAGAGAGAGCAGAGGAGGAAAATAAAGAGAGAAGGTAGCAATGGGGTAGCTTAACTATAAGGGGATACAAACCAGAAATACAACTCAAGAAGGGAAGGAGAGGAAGCAGTCAATGCTGGAAGCGACAATAGCCTATCCCTCATGCACCAATTCACGACCCTGAAGAAAGCCTGTTGAGTCGACGTCACGCATTTGAAGATTCGAGCATTTCTTTCCCGCCATAGGTTGTAGATAATGACTTGGTTTAACAGCTTGAAAACTACTACAGCCCTTGTAGCATGAGGTCCTTGGAGGAGCTGGCAACGATCGACCACTGCTGCAACAGAGGAAGGTGGAGACGCCAAGTACCTGCCACAAAAACGATTCCAAACAGCAGTAGCAAACGAACACTCAAAGAAAATATGAGAGTGAGATTCATCAGCAACAGAACACAAAACACAACCTGGTGGAAGTGATAATCCCCAAGAAATCAATCTGTCTCTAGTTGGAAGTCTTTTGAGAACAGCAGTCCAAGTAATGAAGGAGCAACGAGGCACCTCCTCTTTAAACCAAACAACCGAGTGCCATGGGACACGGGGACTGGGATTTCGAAGCCTCTCCCATGTAACTCGAGAAGAGAAGGAGCCAGCAAATCCACCCGACTGAATTCTCCACAAGTATACATCGCTACCTTTCTCATCGGTCGGGACGTCCAATGTTGATAGTATAACTTGTAAGGTCTCAGCATTCTCAGAACGAGCCGGTGGTAAATTCCAGTGACCATTGCGAACAGCTTGCGAGACAGTAGCATTAAAGGGAATCCTGAGATCTGCAGGACCTGAGGTTCCGAAAAGTAGATGTAACGGACCCAACTCCGTCCAATAATCATACCAAAACAAAGCCGTTTTCCCATCTCCAACGCTGCAACGGAGATAAGTATGGAGCTGCTGCCTCAAGTCTAGCATGCTTCTCACGGTCTTTGAGAACCTCGGTGCATCATTGATAAGCCAAATACTCCTGTCTCTAAATCTGTTGCTTTTCAGCCAAGGAACCCATAAAGACCCTGAGGAAGAGAAAAATAGCCAGACCCTCTTTAATCTGAACACCATCTCAAACTCCTCTAGTCTCCTAATGCCCAATCCTCCTTCAGTTTTCGGTTTGCAAATATACGACCAAGAGACTCTTGCCGCAGCCGCCGAAGAAGTGCTATTCTTCCACAAGAAACCCGAGCACAGAGAATCCACTTTGGCGTAGAACCATTTCGGAAGTACAAATACTGAACTCCAGAAGTTCACCATGCCATAAATAACTGAAGTGATCATCTGAACCTTACCCGAAAAAGAAAGGACTTTGACTGTCCATGAGTGAAGCTTTGCCGTTATACGGTCCACAAAGGGTTGCATGGTTGCCGCTGAAATTTTCTTCGGGCTTAAAGGCAGACCCAGGTACCTAGTTGGAAACTCCCCACGCTTGAAACCAGATAGATCACTCAGTACCGACGCTTGTATATCAGTGTAACCACCATAGAAGATCTCTGTTTTTGTTTCATTTGTGTCAAGCCCTGACCACTCCTTGAAATTCCTCATGACAGATTTGATTCCCACCGTTGAAGCACGAGATCCATCAGAGAAGACCAGTAAATCATCGGCAAACAATAAGTGCGTGAGTTTAGGAGATGAACAGAGCGGGTAGGGAGAGATCGATAAACAGGTAGGGAGAGATCGAGTCGCCTTGCCGGAGACCCTTTTTGCCCTGGAAGAAACCAGCTAGCTCACCATTGACGGCAACCGAGAACCTAGGTGAAGAAATACACTCAGTAATCCAAGAGATGAACATAGGCGGGAATTGTTGCGCTTCCAATACCTTGATCACAAAATCCCAACACGTTAATGTTACCGATATTACCACTATTTAGTGTAAATAATATCATGTTTGTAACTTCATGATATTGTTGAAAAATATATTTACAAATAGTTTTCAATAAAATATATAACAACTATGCAAAATGATTTTGAATAATTATTAAGATGCCTTTTTATTTATAAATGCTGAAATACTTGTTAAAAAAATTAAATGATTTATTCATTAATCAATATGATTTTTTTCTCTAAATATATTCTTTTATAAAAATCATTAATAAATATGATTTTTCTAATTACTTATAAATTGAAATAATAATAAAACGGATATCCTTATTAATTTTTCTCCGAAATATTTAAGAGAAATATCCAAATTTGCCAAAAATCTAACCACCTGAATATTTTATCTGAAATATTTGAATTTAACCAAGTTACCTAATTTTTCATCTACAAAAATCAAAATTCTATTTTTACCGAAATTATTCAAAATTATCCAAGAAACCGAAACCGAATCAAATAGTCTCAGATTCCTAACTTTGTTATTTGAATCAAACCAAAAACAAAACCCATATTTTATAAACAATTGAAAGGTTTCTTTCCCATATGTCTTAAACCAAAAAGCTAAAAAATACAACCGAACCAAAAATGAACCGAAAAAATTATAACCGAACTGAGAACCAAACGCCCAAACCTGAACATATTAGTGAACAACAAACAGGGTGATAAATTTATCAACGAAAATAGCCAGCACTTTGAAAGCGCTGATCTAAATCTAAAATCATGGAGAATATGACAAATCTAATTTTAGTGACATAAAATATGACGAAATATAAAATTATGGAGAGTATGAAGAATCCATAAATTCACTTCTCAGATAATAATATATATATCATCCAAACTCAACCGAATCCTATTTTGATATATTTTATTGACAAAATACATTTTTTTTTAAAAAAGATAAAATTTGAGAGAACTTATACAAATGACTAATCCAATAAGCTTAGATTTCATATATAATTTATTCATGATATATACAATAAGAAGGGATTTGAAAAAAATATCAAATCCTCTTAAATCCTTGATCCAGTGAGATCCCTCCCATTTTTGACTATATTAATTAAGATATAATGAATCATCTATTTTATAAGAGGATAAAGGACAAAAAAAAATTTACTACATAAATTGTCAATCTAGATACTAAAATTATATTATTTTGACTTAAAATTGTATATTAAGTTCAATATACATCTTATTTTGTATTCGTTTATTTATTATGTATATAATTAAATCAGACTAAGCACATAAATCAAAATAATACATCTTGTTTGTTTATGATACTTTTTTGGTAAATAAATAAAAACAATTATTTTATTTGTTTTATATAGTATATAACTAAATTTCAATGACATGGATATAGATATATAGTATATTTTAATATAAATATTTATTATTTAGAATCATACTCATATGATAAACACAAAATTTTTAATGTGCGATTTTTTGAATGCAAATAGCAAAATTAAAATATTAAGGTTTTAATACTTTTTAAATACAAATTTATAAATTATCATATTTACGTATTTTTTTATGTTATATAATTTAATTTTAAACTATATTAATATATAATATGAATGTCTAGTCATATTGATACAATTTATGATCATTTGTATCTTGTTATTACCAAAACAATTAAACCATTGATCACAAAATTTTAGTGTGAGACATTTAACGATTTTAGTAATTTATAATCATTTTAAAAATTAAAAATATAACGTATAAGAAAAAAATATTTTTTTATCATATGGTTAATGTGGTTGCTTAATATCTTTTAATAATATAAAATTAAAAAAAAAAGATCTAAGATACTAAAATTCTTATCAAATATTTATTATTCATAATCATTAATTGTCATGTAAACGTTAATTATATTAGGAAATTCCGTAGCTTTTATTTAAAGAGAGTGCGAGAATATTATTTTGTACGCTATTTATCAATTTAATAGTTAGTATAATGTATGTTAAGATAAACCAACATATTTTCTCTAAGAATTTTGAATTTCATCCTCATGGTGACACGTGTATACAAAACAATGTTGTGATGTTTCTCATTTAATATATATAAGGGATGCAACAAAAAAATCTTATTATATAAAACTTGGTTCTTCAAAGTTGCTAATTAACAGGATTGTGACATGTGTCAGTAAATTTTCTAAGATTGTGACATGTGTCAAAATATAATATCTCTTTTTTAAATATTTAAAATAAATTAAGAAAATAAAAGTTATTATTACAAAGATATTCTTTTATGTTTCTTTTTAAGATTGGAGAAAATAGCAATTACTATTACATAGTCTCTTACAATTATATTATATCTTATTATATAAAACTTGGTTCTTCAAAGTTGCTAATTAACATTATTGTGACATATGTCAATAAATTTTCTAAGATTGTGACATGTGTCAAAATATAATATCTCCTTTTTTTAGATTTAAAAGAAATTTAGAAAATAAAAGTTATTATTACAAAAATATTTTCTAATGTTTATTTTTAAGATTTTGGAAATGAACAATTACTATTACATAGTCGCCTACAATTATATATGGTTAAAATTATTGGATAGTAATTTTTTTTTTAATCTTAAACAAGTAAATAATTGTAAAAAGAATGAACTTTTACAAATGTTTAATTGAAAAATATTAAAGAAAAATAATTATAAAATAAGTAAGTTTCCTTTTTTAAAATGTCTAAATAAAATAAAATAGTAAAAACAATATTATTTTTCTTATAAATAACTAACTTACCTTTTTTCATTGGTAATTCGTGTTTTAAAAATTATAAACCAAAACTAACTTCAAATATTTCATCCGATATGATTGTGACATGAGCCAAATAGATTGTTAATGTGTCAATAAAAATCTACCGTTATCTGAAAATAACTTTTTTTCCTAAAATCTTAAATCAAAGAGATTTGTAAAATAATTTTTCTTTTTTAATCTTCACCAAATAAGATTTTTTTTCTTTAAAAAAAATCCTGATAAAAGATAATTGTAAAAGTCTATTTAATAGTAATTTTCACTTTAAAATTTTAATGATAAACATGATAATACAAATTATTTAATTAAGAAATAAAAATTGTTAAAATAGTAGTGATATTGAAAAAAATGAATTTTGAAAATAGTAGCACTTAAAAATAGTCAATATTAACTGGAAATAATTATTTGATAGTAGTTTTATTTTAATTTTCTAAATCCTAAACAAAATAAAAAAATTAAAATATTATAAATATTAATTTCATTTTTTAAAACCTTAAAAACTGTAAAAGAATATTTGATATATTTTTTAAAAATCATCAAAAAAAGAGATTTGTATCATATTTTTAGTTTCTAACCAAAATAAAATTGTAAAAAGTTATTTGGTAATGTTTTTAAAAGAGAATTTGATGATGAACATGATACTAAAAATTAATCCCTCCGTTTAAAATTATTATTGATACGAATTATATAAATAGTATTTTTTAAACTTATTTAATAGTAACTAGAAATAATTATTTGATTACAATTTAATTTTTCTAAAATTTTAAACATAAGATAATTGTAAAAAGTTATATGATACTCCCTCTGTTTTTAAAAGATGCATATTATAGACTTTTCACATATATTAAGAAAACTCATTAAATATGCATTGCTTTTTGTGAATAACAATTTTCCATAACTTTTAGCCAATAGAAATTCAATAAACATCATTAATTTTTTTGAAACTTATAATTTTTCATAAAATCATACATTGAAAAGGTAAAAAATGTATCTTTTTGAAACAAATTTTTTTTTCTAGAACATATATCTTTTAGGAACGGAGGGAGTAGTATTTTTCTTTCCGAAAATCCTAAACAAAAAATGTAAAGGAGTACTTGATATATATATATATATAATTTTAAATGAAAAGGAGCCCTTTTTTTTTGAATGTCCCTATTCAAGAGAAGTCTGGTATGAGACTATAAAGGATATCGTGGGAGGGGGAAGATCTTATCAATGGAACAGTGTGTTACAAAGTGTAGTGAATGGGCTAAATGGAAGAGTTAAGACTTTTCTACTGAGATACTGCTTTCAAGCTGTTGCTCATGCTATTTGGCAGGAAAGAAACAAAAGAAGAGTTGGAGAACCTCATCAATTATCCTCTTGCCTGATCGTAAAGCTGGATAAATTGGTAAGAAACAGAATCACCTCACTTAGAAGAAGAGATGGTGGAAAGCATGAGAAGACTATGGAGATTTGGTTTAGTAGAAGATAATGGAGCTAAAGTAGTTTTATTTTCTTATCTTTTTCATTAAAAGGTTTGTAGAAATGATGCAGTGAAACTCTGTAAAAATGTTTTTTTTATTTGAATAAAATTTAACATTCTTTCAAAAAAAAAAAAAAAAAGGAGCCCTTTTTAAAAAAAATCCTAACAAAAAAGAATTTGATGACAAGTATGTTGTTAAAACTATTTAGTTAACAAAAATCAAAAATAAGGATATCGTCATGATTGCTATTTATATGTGGTCATATGAAAATGATACACATGTTTGATCATACGAAAATCAAACTCATGTTTGATACAAATTTTCATGTTTGGTCATAAGAGATAGATTATTATTATTGTCGCCGAAGTGATTTTTATATGCATTTTGTCAAAACAATCAAGTTTCATCGCCATCTTATTACATTTTTGGTTTTTACTATGTAATATTTTTCTTATTTATTTTTAATTAAAATGTTATTATGGAAATGTATCATTTAGAGATAATAAATTAAGAAAATTATTAAGCATCAAATACGTTTAATAAAATATTAAATTATTACATAAGAAAGTGTATGATGTTTTCATTGACTTGATTAGCCTTATTTAACTTTTCAATTTTTTTTTCATTCTAAATCTTAATTCGGATTGGGTTGGGTTTAAATTTATAGGTATGAGTGTTTCCTCTAGCACTAAGTAGAAAGTTGATAAAAAATAACATATGCTCCATGATTATAAAATACAAATATTAACTGAAATTTATGTGTAAAAACGAGTTCTTAATTATAAAATAAATCTCACACAACATATGCAAAAACAATAATAGAAATATAATAAAATGATTTATTACTATTATTTTCTTTATTAAATTAAAACATCAAGCAAAACTTGTTGCAACGCACGAGTTCATATCTAGTTGAATATAATACATACGGTCGTCTACCTCAAGAACAACACTGAAAATAATCAAAAAACAAATAATTAACATAAGTCAAAATCTAACAAAATTAAAAAAATAGAAGGCAACTAGTGGTTAGCTTTACTTATCTTGTTCTTGGTTTGGAAGATTAATAAACCTTGTGAAAACATCTTCGATCCTGAAGATTAATTTAAGAACCTATAATCATATGGACCATATTGTTAGATTGATGATAGAATGAAAATGTATGTATCCAGACCCAAGAAAGCAATACAGCAATATGATAATGTTCATGGACCAAAAGGCGTAAATGACAATATATACCGAGTTTTGCCAGAAAAGAGGCTAAGACGATCAGAAGGAGAGAAACATGATAAGAGCAATGTCGATGTCACAGAGAATCGACAGTTCATAAGCTTTCTTGATCAAACGATTTCTACGTTTTGAGAAGGTAACTTGTCGGTTCGTTGTGTTCTCGATTCTCTTGATCTCCAGTTTCACACGACCCATATTGAAGAAACAAGTAGAGTACTGCTTGAGAAACTTTGTCTCGTTGTGTTCCGCTTCATCCAAATCGAAGCTGTCTGATCAATAATCTTCAAAACTTTCAAAAAGAAATGTGCTGAAAGAGTATATTGTTATTATACGGAAGGTGGAAGAAGATAGGTATAATAAGGCTATTGCATGTAAATCTTTCTTCAGCCCTCACTTTATCGTTTGGAGGTTTCTGAAGATTTCTCCTTCTTCTTCCTTTATAAATGTTTTGATGAAGACAGGGCTTAGGTTAGTGATAATCATGCTTTCTTAAACGCGGAAGTATATATTCTTGAGGTATCTTATCACAATGTAATTCAGGTTTAGTTCAGTATACATGATACATCTAACCTCGTCAAGAATAGTAAGGACTTTGATAGCAACCATAAATGCAAATATGATCAAATCTCCCATAACAAACAGTCGCATTATCCAACAAAATTTCTGATTAAAACACTAAGATAATGGAACATAAGAAAAAAACAGAGTTGGGTCACTGATCGATCTCCCATTGATCTTGTCTGAATCACCTGCAACAAAGAATCAGAACCAAAAGTAGTTAGTACCAATGAGGATCTCTAATGGTATCTTTAAGATCGAATCAATTACCTGAATAGAAGAATCTAAAGGTGAGGAGTGTCGTCAAAAACCCAAGGCTGGTGCAAGAAAAGCTCTCGGCCATTCATCTCGACACGGCCTGCTGCTATGTCTTGTTCACGTTTCCTAGCTGCTTCAGCTTGTTTAGCTGATGATTCAGCGTCCTTACAAGAACCGCAGCAAACTCAGAGATGTTTTGTAACAAATAAAAAAAATAAACATATATCATGGGGAAGATTCTAAGTGAACTACAGGAAGCCACTGCCAATTATGTTAACATACCTGACCCGATCGAAAGTGCTGCAAGACGCCAAAGGGTTCTAGAAGGGGAAATGGAGAACTTAATGGCAAGAACAGCTGCAGCTATGCTAACTCGGGCGCTTCAAAACCAGCACCAGAATGCGACTATCGCCGCTGCCACCAATTTTAACCTTGAGGCTCAATTAGAGCAGATTGATCAAGACCAGACGCAGACGCACACGGAACCGGAACATATCATACCACTGGTGACTCGAAAGAAGAGAGGCAGACCCTCTGGGAAAACCGCTACAGCGGGAAAAAACACTGGCCTAAGTGGAACGGGACCAAAGAAAAGGAAGGTGCTTGCCATTCAAAACTCCCCAAGAGTTAGAAAATCGAGTACCTCCAGGACTACTCAAAACAGCAGGAGAACTATCCCTCAGAACCAGAGCAGAGCAACCCAGGTCCCAAAACCACCGTCACGAAGGGCTACTACAGTAACAACAGACGGAGAGGCTGAAGCACAAAAGACAGAGACATCGAGAGCATCTAGTAGCAGAAGAGGCGCCACTTCCCCAAGAAATGAAGCAAGGACGGCGGATTTTCACGATCCGCAAAGGTCTCTTCCTTAAAGATACTGAGCTGGAACTGTTGTGGGTTGGGGAATCCTACAACAGTCCAAAGATTAAGGGCCCTCAAGAAAAGCTTGGACCCTGATATCATCTTCCTAATGGAAACAAAAAATCCCCTGGAGTTTGTTATGTCAAAGTTAGATTCTTTAAACTTCGTTTCAAGCTATCATGTTCCACCTCATAGTCCGGGAGGAGGAGGACTTACTCTACTTTGGAACCCCTCCGTAGAGCTCTCTGTTGTATCATCGTGTGACAACTTTATTGATACTGAGATCATCTATAAAAAGAAACGGTTTCATGCGACTTTCACTTATGGAGCTCCTGAACACCAAAACAGGAGATTAGTGTTGCAAAAGCTTACTGATATTTCGCAGAGTAGAGACGGGCCTTGGTTTTTGACGGGTGACTTCAATGACATCGTTGATAATAGTGAAAAGGAAGGCGGACCAGTTCGAGCAGAAGGAACTTTTGTGGATTTCCGTACATTCATGTCAACTTGCGACCTGTTTGATCTGAGACACTCAGGAAATCCTTTGTCGTGGAGAGGTGTTAGATACACTCACACCGTACTATGCCGCCTTGACAGAGCCCTCTCCAACAGCCTTTGGGCAGAACAATTCCCATCAGGAAGGTGCTCGTATCTTGAATTCGAGGGGTCTGACCATCGCCCATTAATATCGTATTTCGAACCAGATACAAAACGAAGAAGGGGTCTATTCAGGTACGATAGGCGCCTCTGTAAAAATGAAGAAGTCAGGGATCTCATAGCAGTGGCATGGTCGTCAAACAGAGAATCTGTGGAACACAAGATAGCAGCATGCCGAAGAGCCATTTCGAAATGGAATCGCGAACATTATGAAAATAGCCAGGCAGCGATCAGTAAGGAGAAGTTACGTTTAGAGAAAGCAATGTCTGATCCGACTAGAGCTGAAGAAGAGATAACAGAGATCAACATGGCTTTAAAGAAGGCATATAAGGAGGAAGAGGCTTACTGGAGACAGAGGAGCAGGACGCTTTGGTTGGCCCTAGGAGACAGGAACACTGGGTTTTTCCATGCCACAACCAGGGTCCGAAGAGCCATCAACAAGTTTTCAGTTATAGAAAATGCAGAAGGAGATGCAGTCTATGAAGAACCAGAGATTATTGAGGTCATTACAAAGTACTTTGCTAATCTGTTCTCGACAAATAACTCAGACCCATCTAACATCGTGGAGGAAGCCTTAAGAAAGTCCATCACCCCAGAAGATAGGGACGCATTGACAGGTATACCCACAGCTAAGGAAATCAAAGAAGCCCTGTTCTTGATCCACCCAGATAAGGCCCCGGGGCCTGACGGCTTCTCGGCAGGGTTCTTCAGGACAAACTGGTCTACGGTTGGACCCGCCATCATAGCTGAAATTACGGACTTCTTCAGACATGGAACTCTCCCACAGAACATCAACCATACTCACCTGCGCCTAATACCAAAGATCACAGCACCAAAGACAGTGGCAGATTATAGACCGATAGCTTTGACTAACGTCTATTACAAGATTATTTCGAAAATCATCACGAGAAGGCTGCAACCGGTACTGGACTCCATCATCTCCGAAAATCAATCTGCTTTTGTGCCAAACAGAGTGATTACAGACAACATAATGATAACACACGAAACTCTTCATTTTCTCAAGAGATCGGGAGCTACAAAACATTGCTCTATGGCTGTGAAAACAGATATGAGCAAGGCTTATGATAGGCTAGAGTGGAAATTTATTGAGGCGGTGCTCCGGAGATTTGGATTCCATGAGGTTTTCTGCGGTTGGATTATGAGTTGCATCACGACAGTGACATACTCTGTCTTATTCAACGGCGAGGTCCAAGGAATGATATACCCAACTCGAGGCATCCGGCAGGGAGACCCGCTGTCCCCTTACATCTTCATACTTTGTAGCGAGGTTTTATCGGGTTTATGCATGGAGGCGCAGCGAAGAGGTTCACTGGCAGGGGTTCGGGTCGCAAGAGCTAGCCCAAGAATAAATCACTTATTATTCGCTGATGACACGATGTTCTTTGCCAAAACGACCATCAGTAGTGTCAATGCACTAAAGGAAGTCCTGAAGAAATATGAAGCTGCATCTGGTCAAATGATCAACACAGAGAAATCTGCGATCACTTTCTCCAAAAAGGCGCCAGCTGAAGTGAGAGAAAGGGTTAAAGAATGCCTGGGTATTGCTAAGGAAGGGGGGGTAGGAAAGTATCTAGGCTTGCCAGAGCACTTTGGGAGGAGGAAGAGAGATCTTTTCACCTCGATTGTGGATCGTATACGACAAAAAGCGGCAAGCTGGAGTACTCGTAAGCTCTCGGCCGGAGGAAAACTGACCATGTTGCAGTCAGTCCTGCTACCAATTCCCTCTTTCTCTATGATGGCTTTTAAACTGCCGAAAGGTCTCACCAATAGGATACAATCAGCCTTCACGAGATACTGGTGGGATGATAACCCGGAGACGCGGAAGATGTGCTGGATCGCTTGGTCGCGAGTTGCAAAACCGAAATCGGAAGGAGGGTTAGGAGTGAGAGACGTTGAGGCTTTCAATGATGCCCTACTAGCTAAGCAGGGGTGGCGGATTTTAAACAATCCAGACTGTCTACTGGCCAAAGTGATGACAGGAAAATATTGTACCACTTCCTCGTTCCTGGCTGTACCAGCTTCAAGCTCATGTTCACATGGATGGAGAAGCATCCTATGCGGAAGAGATCTCTTACTGCAGAACATGGGTAAAACTATAGGAAATGGAGAGAGTACAAAGATTTGGGAAGAACCGTGGATCTCACTGGATGTACCAACTAGACCGATTGGCCCGCCGAACCTCTCTTCAAAGGACCTAACAGTTTCACACTTGTTAACTCAACCAACAGGAGCTTGGGACCGAGATAAAGTGGATTTGCTGCTTCCCCATGAAGCTCATAAAATCCTTCTCCTTAAACCAAGTAGAACAGGAGGCCAAGATAAGCATTGCTGGTTAGCGACTAAAAGTGGTGAATACTCTACAAAGACAGGTTATCATACAGCCCTGAAGCAGTTACAGCCCGAACAGAGTCCACCCCCCCAACCGATGATATGTGACTGGATGGCAGACATTTGGTTGCTCCCCATCCCACCCAAGATAAAAGTTTTCCTATGGAAGATAGTACAGCGTGCGCTACCGTTGGGAGATACGCTAGCTTCAAGAGGTATCCCAGCAACGTGCCTCGCTTGCACTCATTGTGGAGATCGAGAGACGGCGAACCATCTGTTCTTGACATGTCCTTTTGCGAGACAGATTTGGAACCAAACCCCGATCCATAATGTGATGAACATAATTGATTCTGCAGATTTCCAAAGAGCCCTCAAAGACTCAAAGAAGGCCCGAAACCTTCCTCCCATAGGAATGAGAATGGGGTCTCTCTTTCCATGGATATGCTGGAACCTATGGATTGCTAGAAACCATAAGATATTTCAGAACAGGTGTTTTGAGGCGAAGGAGGTCCTCTCGAAAGCGATTGCGGACGCACTGGAATGGCAAACAGCTCAGGAACAGTCTATCACTGGTCTGGCCACTGAGCAGAACACAATTGTCCAAAGGCCTCCTCCCCAAATGAACCCAGATATCATCACGGTGAACACAGATGCAGCTTGGAAGGAATCAGAACAGAAAGCGGGGTTGGCTTGGCTGTTCTCGGATAACACAGGCAGGATACTGGCACGGGGAACCTCGCTCGAACTCTACGTCCCCTCCCCCTTAGTGGCAGAGGGCATGGCGTTAAGAGAAGCCTTACTCCATGCGCAAGCTCTTGGCTTTAACAAACTATGCATCAAATCAGACGCTCAGATCATCATCAGAGCTATCAATAGGAGAGACCCAATCAAGGAACTTTGCGGAATCCTACAGGATATCCTAAATTTGTCTTGTTACCTCTCTGTTTCCTCCTTCATTTTTATTTCTCGCAAAGACAATATGGCCGCTGATGCTCTTGCTAAGAGAGTATTAGTTGAAACAATCTATGTGTAATCTCCTTTCTTTTTAATGAAGTAGTCGTTCAAAAAAAAAAAACATATATCATGGGGCTGGCTATCAACTATGATTCAAATTTTCGAAATCTGAATACTTTTTTTTTTCTTTTCTTCTGATTCAAAATCAATTCTACAATTACATAGAAAAAGCTGCTGAAAATTCAAAACTAGGGTTCTTCGTTCCTATAACCTCCTGGTCAGTGGAGGGAGAGATGATAGATGATACCTTTTGGCGCTTCCACGCGAGAAACTGATCTCTCGAAATCGCGATTTGCGTAGTTTGATTGCTGCCTTGACGAATCTCTCCATCTTCTTCTGCTCCCATTCTTTCTTATCTTTTGATCTCTTTTACTTTCGTAGACTCCGCGAAAATATTGTTTTTCAAACGACAGCGTATTGTCCTGCGAAGCTGGGATTTCCGGTTTAACAAACGGAACCGATCGGTTTTTGATTAGTTGACTTCTTAAAATTTCTATCGAAATTAACCAGAAAAATATTCTTCGATTTAGTTAGGTTATCTCGGTTAGTTAATGAAAGTTTTCGATTTTTCTATTGAAATTTTGTTCACTTAATCTATCTATACTATTATTTGCAAAATAAATGTTTAGAATCGAGATCTCACATTAAAAGTTAGAGTGGTTAATATCGTTTATACCTTTAATGAATAAAATGTATAATTAAATTAAAAAAAAAACGAAATTTTAATTTATTTGGTTAGATAATTGATTAAAATTAATAATAGTAATAATTATCTAAAATCTGAAAATATAATTTTAAAAAGAGATAATTTATGTATATATTGTATTGTTATTTGAAAAAGTCTTTTAATAAAAAGTTTAAAACATGAATTATATATAAAAAGTTAAAAACAAGAAAATATAATTTTAAAAAGAGATAATTTATGTATATATTGTATTGTTATCTGAAAAATTCTTTTAGTAAAAAGTTTAAAACATGAATTATGTATAATAAGTTAAAAACAAGAATTATATAACTAAATATTAATCAAATAAAATTCTTAATTATATAATTAAAATAGAATATTGAATTATCCAAAAATTAAAAAGATAATTAAAAAGATAATATATATATATATATATATTGTATTGTTATCTGAAAAAGTATTTTAATAAAAAGTTAAAACATAAATTATATAATTAAATATAATCAAATATTTTTTTTAATTTCTCACGTTAAAAGTTAGAGTGGTTAATATCGTTTATACCCTTAATGAATAAAATGTATAACTAAATTAAAAAAACAAAAACGAAATTTTAATTTATTTGATTAGATAATTGATTAAAATTAATAATAGTAAGAATTATCCAAAATCTGAAAATATAATTTTAAAAAGAGATCATTTATGTATATATTGTATTGTTATCAGAAAAAGTCTTTTAGTAAAAGTTAAAAACATGAATTATATATAAAAAGTTAAAAACATGAATTATATAACTAAATAATAATCAAATAAAATTCTTAATTATATAATTAAAATAGAATATTGAATTATCCAAAATCTAAAAATATAATTAAAAAAAAGATAATTTATATATATATATTGTATTGTTATCTGAAAAAGTATTTTAATAAAAAGTTAAAACATAAATTATATAATTAAATATTAATCAAATAATTTTTTAATTATATAATTAAAATATAATATTAAATTATTTTAAAATTTATTTTAGTATAATGAATATAGTATAAAGAACCTTTCAAAAATTATGAAAATGTTATTGCGGTCAAAACGCCTAGTAAATTGGTATAAATCAATTTGGTTTGATAGTTGGGTGAATTGGTTTAAAACCCTAAAAAAATGAAAATACCTATGATGTGACTAGTTTGTGTCTATGGAAAAAAGTATAACATTGTGGGATTTAAGGTATTTGGTTAATTAGGGTAAAAGTCTAGTGAATGGGGTGCAATTTCCCATGATAGTTTTCATATAACTAGCCAAACTAGGCCTAGAAAACATATTTGTTAAAACAATTGAATAAATCTTAAGGCCCAACCCATATCTTGTTTCCTTTTGAAACTGGACAAGGAGAATAATTCGTTTACTGAGAGACCCAAATTTAATAGTTTGGTGAGAAAAAAACTTTGTTCGACTCCGACCAACACCGTGCCTTGGCAGTTTTTAGCAACTCCCTGCATTTTCCTTTAGGTCTCCTTTTGTTAAATACCTTTTTTTTACAAATAAAATATTGCTCAACTTTATCAAATGGACAATTTTGACGTAACAAGATTCTATATGCTTGTTTTTCTTTTCTTTATTTCATTTGTTTTGGACGAATATGAAATTCAATGGAGGAGGTTTGTTCTTCGTGCGTTATTGATGCACTATGTTGGAGTATTTTGCCAATTAGTAGTTTTTTTTCCACATTGCTTCTTTTTTTTTTTACGTAGGCAGAATTATTTTGAAGGATTGGTTCGGTCCTTAAAAGATAGGACTGGGGATTAATGTCGTTTTAAGAATTTGAATATGTCGCTAATTAGCGAGGTACGTCGTCAACAACACAATCATGTTTAGGCACTATGAAACAATGATATAATATATGAAATGCTAATCTATGGGGCTGCCCGTTAACCAACGTGAGCCATTAGATGAACACATAAACTGAAAGTTTTAATCTCCAACCTTCTCGCTTAGATTTTTGACTTTTTATTTATTTCAGTTGCATCACCAACAACGAAATGACTAGTGTCTAGTGTCCTATTCGTAAATTTCGGATCTATAACAGCATTAGAAGCTGTTTTTTTTGGGTTCTGTATAATGTACGTAACGTGTATCGTAATTTTCCTCTTTTCTTAAAATTAGGGTTTCTCATTGATACTAATTAGAGAGGTCATCATCAGCTTGTACTGTGAACCTGGGATATACTCTAGGTTTCTTTGCATTTATTTTCTTAGTTTGGTAAAAATTATAGCTAACATACGTTTTGTACAATAATCTGGCGTTTCCACATCTTTTTCTTTTCATTTTTCAAAATTACAATTTAGTATATATTTTCTTCACTGAAGAAATTTGGAGGAAAGGGGTATTCATTTTTCCAGGTATATGCAATGCTTTTAACCTTCCACTATCAATGGTTTTGCTCTTCTCTTTTTAATCTGTCAGGGGATGTGTGTTTCCCCTCGATCTCCTTTCTGAAGTAGCAGGTCTTTATAGTTTAAATATATACATGGATATTCGGCATTATACGGCCTAAAAACTAAAATTCTAATCACCGTACGTTCGTGTTGATATAATCAGCCAATAATTGATAGTCTCTCTAAAGTGATTCTATGAAGACGTATACAGCATAAGAATCATTATTCCAAATTTTATAAGTGCCTTGCCTACGAAGTGTAGCAAAATTTACAATGGCAATGCGCTTGTTATTAGTAGACGAACATATTTGTGGAAACTATTTATAATCTTATTGTTAGAGACACGAACGGCTTTTCGGTAACTAGAACTACAGTACTTAGTCATTTTTGAATTCTTCATTTTTTTTTCTTAATTAACTCTATTTACGTTGAAAAACTAGACGGTTTAATATTACTTTATTTTTGGAAAAAAATCTTAACATTTCTATAAATAGGTCTTCAGCGGTGCTACAAAACACATAGCATTAATGTCCGGTAGTGCTCACCCTATGGACGGCGAAGGAGAGCTTTCGGCGGCTGATATGTCTTCCCCCCGGCAGAGAAACACACCGTTTGTCCATAAAGTCGAAGTTCCTCCGAAGCAAAACCTGTTCAATGAGTTCATGTACACTTTCAAAGAAACTTTCTTCCACGATGATCCTCTTAGGCATTTCAAGGACCAGTCACTGTCCAAGAAGCTAATGCTCGGGCTCCAGTCCGTATTCCCGGTTTTCGGATGGGGACGAAACTACAATCTCAAGATGTTTCGTGGAGATCTTATTGCCGGTTTAACCATAGCCAGTCTGTGCATTCCTCAGGTAAATACGCATTGATTGATTGTCTCACAATTAATATACTTCCACAAGAATCACATATGTGTAAATATGCATCTGAATTATTGTTTCAGGATATTGGATATGCAAAGCTCGCAGGTCTCGACCCTAAGTATGGTTTATGTAAGTCAGTATCTATCTTTTTTGATACTCATATATTAAGCCTAGATTATTGTACGTTGGGTTAGTATGTTTTCCTTAAATGGAACTACAGTTTTACTGCTTTTTACTGAAAATTTCATATAAGCTGTAAACCTAAAACAAGATCATAAAGAAAAATAAGATGTGGTTGGCTTGTTAGATGAGTACTAGAATAATCAAATAACCCAATAACGAGAACACTGAACAGAGTTTTTGTAGGAAAAAAAATCATAAAACATAAAACATAAAACACTATTTGTAGTATATTAGTATCGTTTTGTATTTAAACCACTTATCAGAAACGTGAAAACATGAAAAGTTGATGAACTTATACGCATAGTTTGGTATTTGAAACAATCGTAGCCCTGAAAATGGAAGTATAATTTGACATACTGGTTGATAACTTTTTTTGTTTTTTAAACTATGTACTAGATTCAAGCTTTGTTCCTCCGTTAGTGTACGCGTTTATGGGAAGCTCAAGAGATATAGCGATCGGACCCGTCGCAGTGGTCTCACTCCTTTTAGGCACTCTGCTTCGTGCTGAGATCGACCCGACCACAAGTCCTAACGAATATCTCCGGCTAGCCTTCACTGCCACGTTCTTCGCAGGTGTCACTCAAGTTACACTCGGATTCTTTAGGTAACTTACTAACCTCACATCACATTCACATCGAAGTTTTTGTATTCTTAGCGTAGATAGATTTTTCTTGATCTAGGTCCCGGTCACACATGTAATTGAAATATTTGTCTTTAAAATAATTTTTATCAGATTTTACTTTGAAATGTTTATAACCTTTTGAATCTCAGGATCATCGGCCGTGAGTGAGTATAATTTTACAATTTTTTCAGATTAGGTTTCTTGATTGATTTCTTATCCCATGCCGCGGTGGTTGGGTTCATGGGCGGAGCAGCCATAACCATAGCTCTTCAACAACTCAAAGGGTTCCTTGGAATCAAGAAGTTCACCAAGAAAACAAGTATCGTCGCGGTTCTTCAATCCGTCTTCAGCTCAGCCCATCACGGAGTAATTATACTTCTGTTTTCAGCTCAGTTTCTTTCACTTTCTCTATATCCTCACACGTTTGTCATTGCTTGCAGTGGAATTGGCAGACAATACTCATTAGTATATCGTTCTTGATCTTCCTCCTCGTCTGTAAGTTCATTGTAAGTCTTCAAACCATCCATTGTTGTCTCTCTTCGATTTATGTTTTTTTGTTCTGATCTGATCTCTTGATACAAACAGGGCAAGAAGAACAAGAAACTGTTTTGGATTCCGGCCGTCGCGCCGTTGCTATCAGTTATTATTTCCACATTCTTTGTTTACATAACCCGAGCCGACAGGAAAGGTGTTAAAATAGTAAGCACATAACCGTATGTATCTTGACTTTTCAATAAACCCCAAGTTTACTTGTTTGGCAAGTTTTTTTACATTATGTTTTTGTATTTGATTTTCCTTATATAGGTGAACCATCTCGATAAAGGCATAAACCCTTCTTCGTTGCGTCTAATATATTTCTCCGGCGATTACCTAGCTAAAGGCATCCGCATTGGCGTTGTCTCAGGCATGGTCGCCTTAACAGTATGTATTTCCTCTTTCCAAAATACATAATGTAAATAAATTAATATACAACTATTAAAATATTAAAGTTATTTTTATCCAAAAATATTATTAATATATAAATTAAAATTATTCAACTAATTAAAAATATTATTAGTTACAAAATTTTTAAATAATATATTTATACTATTATTTGAAAATGAAAAGTGATTTTGCTTACTTGTCATATTCTCCATAAATTTAAATAAGTTTTTTTATTTGTCATGGTCTTATATTTTTTTGTAATGAATCACCAGCACTTTGTGATTGCAGTTTACATATTTGATTGCAGTTTACATAATTTTCATCTTTACCAAAATATAAATATGTAGCTATAGTTTGATCAAAAAAAAAAATTTGATCAAAAAAAAAATGTAGCTATAAAACAAACGAAGTTATCTATATCTCGAAGTTTTTTTCAAATTATCTAAGTTTATAGGTAAATTTTGATTAAAACCCTAACGTAATAATTAACATTGTTAAATTTCCAAAATTTATATTATACATCCAAGTAATATAATAGAATCTTTTCGAACTTATTATTTTTAATTTGACATAAATAATAGATACAACTCATTTATGGTAGTTTTTCCTTTTAATTTTTACTTTATCATAATCATGAGATGCATGTGTTAAAAGATGATTAATATAAACTACTAAAAGCTCTCTATCGATTTTTTTTATCAACAAATTTAATTTGTCAAAATTATTATCAATTTTAAATATATACTAAATTTACTATTTAAATAATATCATTCCGCTATGTCATGGGAAGTCATCTGGTTACAAAGACAAAATCTTCATTATGTTTGGTCCGAACACAGAAACTTATTTAAGAAAAACAGGAAGCTGTAGCGATCGGAAGATCATTTGCAGCAAAGAAAGACTACCAAATCGACGGAAATAAAGAGATGGTAGCATTAGGAGCCATGAACGTGATCGGTTCGATGACTTCTTGCTACGTAGCCACCGGTTCGTTCTCAAGATCAGCTGTGAACTTCGTGGCCGGATGTCAAACAGCAGTTTCCAACATCATAATGTCAATGGTCGTCCTCTTAACGCTTCTCTTCCTCACTCCTCTTTTCAAATACACACCCAACGCGATTCT